>NC_143580.1:223345166-224015166 GCF_048544385.1 Mastigoproctus giganteus
ATAATTTATGTTTTCCATTATGGTTACATCATCTTCAAAAGATGAGTGGTGCTGTATCAGTCCAATAAAATTTAATGTTGAGCCAGTTTTTTTGGTTATCTGGATGATTTTGGATTAGTTATTCATTCACCTAAAATGAAACATATCAAGTTTTGCACTGTTTCTTCTCTGCCACTCAATCTGATATTCAATAATGTTTCACCTTTTCCAATATTCAGTTAAATTCCTAGCAGTAATTCTGAATACTAAACTCATTACACCTATACTGTTTGTTTAGAACAGTGTTTCTCAACCCTTTTTTAATAATCGTCCCCTAAAGGGCTTTTTATTTTAGACAATTTTTCCCTAATCGCCCAACATGAAATTTTAAACAAGAAAATACTTTATACTTACTATTTTTATTCAATGGGGTCTCCGAGCCTGATGCTTCTTATCTAACAGTTCGATGTTCAGTATAATGGTAGTAAGTTTAATTCTAATGTCTCACCTTCAACATATATCAATTTTGTTTCTTTCCTTTGTTAATATTTTATTTACTGAACTAAAACCACTTTCAACCATATAAGATGTTGGAAAACAAAGAAGAACAATGGCCATATCAGACCACATTGTTGGATAAAGAAGTTTAGTTGTTTTTGATCCCTACAACTCAGCTATTCCACCTTTTTCAAATTTATATTTGCATTCTTCATTACATTTTGATTCAATTAATTCTTGAATTTCTTCATTTAACATCCATGGCTTCACTTCAAAAGAAAATAAATCTGAAAATATATTTTTCATTTCATCTTTTAAAGAACCCAAATGATCTGAATAATTCTTAAGACCATTCTCGGTGAGAGATTCATTGATTCCAACTAACTCTTGCATACTATGAAATTGTTTTCTCATTAAATTGCTTTCAAATATTTCCAGTTTTTCAGTGAAGGCTTTTAATACGTGTTTGCAGTCTATCACCGTAATTAATTTCCCTTGAAGTTGGAAGTGCTATTTCATTAAGTTTTCGAAAAATCCAGCCATATAGTATATACTGTTTTTTTGTTTGCTGATCTCCTTTGCTAAATCTGTGTATCCTTCACATTGTAAAAAACTGATTATTGTATCAAAAAGGCTTACAAATCTTGTTACACAGTTTCCTTTAGAAAGCCATCTGACTTCTGTATTTAAAAGAACCTCAAATACTGTTCTTCATTATCAATACAAAATTTTCTGAAAATGCAATCATAATTGCTATGTGACTTTATTTATTGATTGTTTTAATAACTATACTGAGTGGTTGATAAAGAACTGGACTAATATTTTTTTCAACCAGATGATGTCGGTGGACAATGAAATGTACAGCACGAACTTTGGGACACACTTCCTTTAGGTGGACTAAAAAACATTTATGCCTTCTTCCAATTGTGGAGGTAGCACCATCAGTCGCACAGGATAGCAAATTTTCCAATGGTACTTGTTTTTCATCAAACTATGTTTTTACAATAGCAAAATTGTATGCTCCAGTACAGTCAGTTTCTATAGATTTTACAAACATATCTTCTTGCAATTTACAATCATCATCAAAATAATGAACATATGCCATTAGAAGGGCCTTATTGTCAGTAACTGTGAATTCATCAACCTGAATAGAAAATTTTCTTGTTTTTAGTTGTCAATTAGCTGTTCTTCAATGCTAACTGACATCTCATCAATTCGTCTTCGAATTGAATTGTTGAGCAACTTTTAAAATACTGGAAGGATTTTAATGCATCACTGTTGAAATTACAGTCTCTAATGCGGGTCATATAACAGTCTCAACAACTATACGAGCACAACTGTATGTATCAGTTTTTGCAATGGTTTCTGAAATTTTTATGAGGCGCAATCATTCCATCATCATTTGTTAGCGTCTTAAATAAGGAAGTAACAGTGTTACGTTGTTCAAAATTCTGTTTTAAATTTTTAAAATATTCAATATGTTTACCAACTTTATCAAGATGTTTCCTTTTTAAATGATCTAAAAGTCTTGATGGTTTCATAGCCTCATTTGAAAAAGAACTATTACACATAAGACACATGGGCTGCCTTGAGTCGAATCAGCTTTCAATAAAACCATAAGCTAGATATTCATCCAGATACTGTCGACAAATTCTTTTCAGCACTTGGAATGTTGATGATGGGTTGAATAACTACAAAGAATTAAATAATAAAATTTTTTTATTTATTTAACTCTCATAGTCCATGTCACTCACAAAAGCATTGTGGATCAAAAATAAACACTTCCACAAGGAAACAATAAATCAGCACTAATTGTCACTTAGAAAGTAGAAACAATAGACTGAAACATTTCCTCGTCCCATCCATGACTCATATATTGACCAACGAAACAAAAGAATAAATAAATAAACACGCCACACACAGCACCAATGTTGCAGCTGTTGGAAAGGTGCAAATGCCAAGGATTGCAGAGACATTACCTCTGAAAGCACATTTAATGCCTATGAAAAGTAAAGGTGGTTGAATTAAATCACACCCACTATCTTCCTTTTATCAAAATTTCTCACTCACTCCTAATATAATATCTATATGTTAGAAATCAGTCATCTCAGGGGGAACACAAAACCCAATGAGAGAAATTAAATATTAAGCAATAAATGTTGTCGGATAGGGTTGAACTTTGGAGGACCACAAACCATTCTAATATCCATGATTTTTTCACTCCCCAAAAACCAATTTTCGCCCCCTTGGGGGCAATACCACCCCATTGAAAACCCCTGGTTTAGAAGGACGTTGGTTTGTTTATCTGTTTATTGAATGTTGATTTTCTGTAAGTCACCAAATAAAGCTGTTATTTTGAATTATTTTTCTCTATATATTTTACCTTTAATAAGGTATGCATCAATTATCCAGTCTTCTGCAGCTTAATCTGCTCTTCAACCTATCATATCAGTAGATTATATGATGATGAAATGCTAAATTATAAAATAAAGGGAAGGCCACTGCATTCCAGATCACATAACTGTATTCCAATTATGTGATCAACTACTGCGTAGAGAATCCTTTTTATCAGAAGTTCTCAACACAACTCAAGAACTTGTATTTATATGATGCACTGTTATTGAGAATAGCAAAATGGACAGTTTTGCTTAATGCAGCCATTACTTCATTAACAAAATATAGAACTAACGCTACTATCTGACACAGTGACAGTGATAAAGACTATCATGAGGAATGTTGCATTCGTTTTACTGATTGGTATAGTGTTTATTGTTTAGTCTGCACAACTAATAACCCTGATGTTTACAGCCTTCTGTCACTTTATTTATTTGGAGTACACTTGAGTCCTGCAATGTGTTGGGTACTCAGAAATTCTGCAGTTCATGGGTCGGAAGCTTCGTTTAAATTTCCAAATTATTTCTTATTATGTTATTGTTATATTGAACATTAGTGCCACTGCTGCAGAAATAAAAATTGAATCAATACTAAAAACCATAGTCTCCTATAAATTGCAGCTTAAAAGAACATTGCTTTTTTAGGATTGCATTCATTGCAAGAATTTCAAAATTACTATATAATGTAAGTAGCTTATGGTCATACATACAAAAATCAACTGCACTTTCATTTTTCACTTGTTTATTAAAATTATTTTTGCAAAGTGTATATTAATATCAGACTCCTTCAAGGTAAAAGATTTGATTTGAATATTTATGGGCAACACTTAAGGCAATATGCACAAAGTCAAATGATATAAAGAAGCAAGTTATGTGAAAATATAAAATAACAGACGATACATTTAAGAAAGAAAAAAAATAATAATAAATAAATAATAATAATAGTAGTAATAAGTATTTCGAGTTTAAAACAGGGACTAGAAACTGAGGGTAGAGGTATGGATGAGCACAGCCCATCCACCATGTACAATGATTATAGTTTTGGCTCATCAAGTGATGCGTAAATTCTACATTATCAACTGGGTTGATACACAGGTAACATTTCAGGGTATACAATTTCATACAGTCTTTGACAAGTACATTCCACCCCTCTGTTTCAGAATGAGAGGGATTTAATTCTTTTAACTCGAAAAAACAGCTGATGTCCTGTTTCCAAACAGCAACTTTCTAAAAATTTGTAATCTGTATTATGAATGTTTCATTCTTTTTTTTTTTTCCAATTTAAATTTATATATATATAAAATGAAATTCAGTTGAAATAAAAACTCACTTGGCATATTTTTTCCCATATTTCATCACATCCTGCTTTTTCTTGAAAACTGAGGGCTAAATCATAATTGTCCCCTTCAGACCAAACTATTAATGTTTCCTACAAATACAAAAAATAAAACCCTTATTAAATATGCATAGCTAAAAATTACATGCAATAAAAAAAAAAAACTACTCAGTTTATACCTTAAAATGTCAATATGATAAAGATAACTAAAATATAAAAAAGGATATGATTAGTATTGGTAATGGCAAAGGATGTAAGGAAGAAAGCTTAGACAGCATCAGCAAAAAAGGAAAAAAAATCCACCCCGCCCTCTGGCTGAAAGTCAATTTCCACATATCCATCCTGCAGTTATCCTTTTTCATATAATGTCCCTTGTGTGGTTTGGCAGAGAAAGACTAAGGATGAACTAAGCATTCAGTTTACTCAATCCATTTAAAGTCTTAGATACTCCAACGAGGTCCTATCTCAGATGCCTAATTTCCAAGGGCAGCAGAAGTTTATTGATGTGGCTACTGAACTAGAAGCTTTTTCGGGAGACACTAAGTGGAACTTTATTTAGTGAGATAAAATTGTTTTTTGTAATTTCTGATTTAAAATTAGTAGTGTAGTATTTATTTGTAATTAGCTGATTAATTTGGTGCATTAGTTCTTTACTTGGCCCTTGTAATTGCTTAAAAAACTGCAGTCAGTGTTGTATTGATAAGAATGTTTAAATTTTTCCATCACTGTTTTAGTATTGATACAGGAAACACTTGGAGGTTTCTACGTAGTTTTGTAGCAGCGTAATTAGTATTAGAAAGAGGATTATAAACTATAATTTATAGCAATACATGTGTTTTAATAACTTAAGTTTATCGTGTAGTAAGTAACACACAACATTTGTAGAGTTTTCTATCGGTCATTTGCAGTAAATACAGTCAGTACTGCATAACTGGTAGTATAGTGCACAGTAGTGGAACTATAAGTTTTTAATTGTGATAAACAAGTAACTCATGGCTCTAATAATGTAGGTTAGCGTACTTTTTCTTTTTTAGCTAATAAAGTTGTTTGTTACTTTGAATTTGTTTGCTACTTATTCTTTATAAATGCTTAAGAAACCACAGTCGACTTCTGACACCACTGTTTTGTACTGATATGAACATTCAAATTTTTCTGCCATTGTTACAGTATTGAGTGCGTGGTAAGGGAATTCTGGTGTCTTAATGGTAGCAAACAGGTAGCTCGAAGTTCAAATCATATAGATTGGCATTAGCTAGATAAATTTATTATCTATTATAATTACTTACAACTTACAAATGTAACAGTATAGCATAATAGTATTATGCTATACTGTTATATGTAAAATTTATAATATAAGTTATATCATAAGCTTGATAGGAAATACATATACTGGAAGCTCAATAACATAATACATACAGCATAAGCTTGATATTGCACTATATATATATTTAATAATGTAAACTTCACAGCATAATACGTATTATTGTTGCATAATATGGTGTATAGTGTTATTACTGCATTAGGTATATTAATTTGGTGATGTATTCTTAATTAAATTGAATTTGAGGTGATCGTGCCTCAGACTAGAGCAGCAAAACAAGTGTCTCAAATTAGTGGGAGTGCCCTGAGTCAGGACAGAACTGTGTGTGGGGGGGGTATCCTCTGAATCACGGCCTTATGAAATATACTGCTTCTTTGATGTTCGTAGATCTATCTGGAATGGGACATGATATTACAAAGGGGGATGTCTTTGTGGATATTCAATGAAAAAAATGTGGATATTAGGTACCAACACAGCATCGTTATGGGCCTTTATGAGTGCTTGAAAAACAGGGTGGATGCCCTTGAAAGATTTAAAGTGAGAGAATACATTAAGTCTGATCTGCCCACCTCAATGCCACAGCTTGCACTTGAACACCAGGCAGCACAGTGGCAACCCCCAAGGTAGAATGCACTGGTCCCACAGGACCTAGTTGTTGCAAGTGACTCTACTGTCAAGGGAACGGAAATATATTGTGAAAAAGGATAGGCAGAATAGGACCAGAGTATGTCTGCCAGGGGCAAAAGTTGATGATGTTGTACAGCAGATATCATCTTTTACACAGAAGTTGATATTGTTGTACACAGTGGCACATAATGACATTAAGAGTAGGAAATTAAGTACTTAATAAGAACAGGAGCATGTACACTGAGTGGACAGAAATCATGGGATACCTACCTAGGTATCCCATGGGTAGGCCCAAGTTTCGTCCAGATTACTTGATGGTATACATCATGTTACTCAGTCACATGGTAAGGTATTGAGTCCACTAGTTCACGAAAGCAATCCACAGGTATTTCCATCCATGCTTGCTGTGCTGCTGTCCATAATTCCATCGCATTCCTGGGTGGAGGAGCCAAAGCTCGAATGGACCTTTCCACAGCATCCCAAAGATGCTCCAAAGGGTTCGTGCCCGGTGAACAGGGAGGCCATTCCATGGTGGTAAAACCTGTGGAATGCTCTTCGAACCATGAAAAGGCCCAGGTCTTTTTCACCATGGCTCTGTGGGTGGCGCAGTGTCCTGCTGGAAGAGTCCATTGCCCTGTGGATGTACAATGACCATGAAGGGATGCAGGTGGTCCGCAAGGATAGACACAACCTGGACCATTCAGAGATGCATCTAGATGTAGCAAAGGTCCGAACATGTGCTAGTTGAACACGCTCCAGACCATTACCGACTATCCACTTGCCTGAACAGTTCCTTGTTGACATGATGGGTGCATAGCTTCATGCAGTTTTCACCAGATACGCACCCTCCCGTCCACTCAAAATAGCTGGAAATGGGACTCATCGGACCAGGAAACCATTCTTCAATCATCCAAGGTCCAGTGCCAATGTTGTTTCATCCATATGAGACGTAGAGTCCTGTGTCATGTTGTTAGCAATAGGAGTGGTGAGTTGGCAGCTGCTATAACCTATTGTGGCTAATCACCTGATGGAGACGTTTCTGGAAACTCCCTCATTGAAAGTTGGCAGTGATTTGTGCCACTGTCGCTCTCCAGTTGGCTGAAACAATGCAACAGATGTCGACAGCCACCTTCATCTACCACCTTTCTCGGCCCACATGGGGGGGGCGCTATCCACAACGAGATGTTATTCCGGAAATGGCATATTCCTGATCCACTCTCGATACTGTTGAATGGGGATTGTGCAATTTTTGTATCACCTCCGCGACAGAGTGACCCATGCATCAGGCACCCACTATCATCCCTCTTTCAATGTCGGTTAACTCACAATGATTATCCATACTAACATCGGATTACTGTATACATGAATGCAGTGTACCTATATACCTGCCAAGTGGTGGTTTGTCAGCTAGTGAGAGGGATGATAGCATCATGTTGCCCAGGAACAAGGAATCCTATGAATTCTGTCCTTTCAGTGTATGCTTATACACAAAATGGTGATGTATACTTGCACAACAAATAAACTTGATGAATTTGAAGTGCTGGTAAAAATATCAAATTTGGATATTGTTGGGATATCAGAGACATGGTGATACTCAGATATAAGGGATGCAAAATTTAAATATGGGGAGTTCAATGCGTGCAGAAAGGATAGGAGGGGGTGGGGGTTATGCTCTTAGTCAAGAAGAAGGAAATAGAGTGGATTAGTACATCAAAATGTCTTGTAATGAGGATTTTAATTTTTCAGAGTTTGACTGGAACTTGTGGGTTGGTCACTTGCACATTAGCAAGACTTTTATGGATTTATTGGATGACTGTTTTCTATAGCAGCATATTAGAGAGGCAACAAGAGGAATTAATACTCTTGATTGATTATCAGCAGTGATTATTCAGGCATTAAGAGCCTGCAGATAAAACAACTACTAGGTGGCAGTGTATGGATGCAGGATTTACTTAAAGATGTAAATACCATCAAGGGCGAAGGGAAGGGTTTTACTTTAGTAAAGGTGACTACAGTGGTCTCAGATAGTTTTTAAATTCTATACAGTGGGACCAAATGATGTTATCACCTGTGAATTCTAAATGGGAAGCATCCAGGGATTTAATCATAGAAGCTACTAGGCTTTTCACACCAACTAAGAAATACTGTTCAAGGATTAAGCCTAACTGGATGTCAGCTGACCTAAATGAGACTCATAATGAGAAAGAAAAATGCATGGGATGCATATAAATTATCAGATGATACAGAAGACCAAGATACACATAAACTAGTCTGTAATCAAGTCATAAAGGAAGTTGAGGCAAGCAAAGGAAGATTATGAGAGATCTTTGGCAAAGATGCAAAGACTTCTTTACTTATATAAATGCTAGAAGGAAGGGGATGAATCAAATTGGCCCATTTGCTATTGATAGTTTGACTATTGATGATCATGATTGCCGAATGAATATTTTGCATTTACATCATTCACACACGAGGAATTCTTTAGAGAAGTAGATGCCAGAAGTTTATTAAATTCTAACAGGAGCTAAATGGTTTTGTAATAACCGAGAAGAAAGTGGAAGAGAAATTGTGGAAGTAACACATAAGAAAAACAACTGGAGTGGATGTGATCTACCCAATTATAATAAGGGAGGCAGCAAAGGAAGTAAGCAAACTCTTAGCTTACTTATTATGAGAGCATCATTGGATTCAGGGAAAGTGAGAGAATGATCTTTTTTTTTTGAAGAGGCTGGCCAGGGTCATTCAAATTCACTTTTGGCAATAAAAGGGCTTATTTTTAAACCGATATAGGAGCATACAAAACCCTAGGAATGCTGCCGAAGCTGGCAGTCTTCTCCATCCAGCAGAGATGCATCCATTCACTGACAACGCAATGAAATTTGAAGGTTATTCTGTTTCCCAATCAAGAAAAAATGTCATCAATTTCTGTAGCTCATTTAGTTCATATGTAGTAACATCCTGTTTTCTCTATCTATGAACCAGTAGATTAATATGACAGTACTATATCAGAATAAAGTGGCCTGCTAGACATGAATTAGAGCCTCACTGTTAATAAGCAATACTTTGCCCTGAAAAACATATTTGAAAAATTTTAATTATTTAAAGTGTCTTGATTTACCTTCCTTGGTAGCAAATGTGCTCAAATGATTTGTTTTTCTGATATGATTTAGCATTAACATTATTTGAAGCATATGATGCAAGAAAGCAAGCTTATATAGCATCAGCCAATAAAAAAAAAAAAAAACCTTCCCATTTCACCCATCCGGTCACCCCAAATGTTTGTCTAGTTCAGCCTTAAATTTATTTAAGGCTATCAACTTCCACAACAACAGATGGAAGTCTGTTCCAGCAATCAACCACCCGTTGGCTAAAGGCAAACTTCCGCACATCTATTCTATAACTGTGTTTCCTCAATTAGAATCTGTGCCACCCTCTGGTTCTTAATCTGAGTAAGCGGAAGTATCCCATCAGCATTGAGCCTGCTCAAAACATTCAAGGCCTTGCCTTATAGATCTCAATCAGATCACCTCACGGGTGCCTAGTCTGCAGACACTGTAATTTGCAGAACTTAGCCTTTCTTCATAAGTGCACCCCCTTTGTTCCTCTCACCAATCTTGTTGCCCTTCTCTGTGCTCGTTCCAACAGCTCTACATCTTTCTTAAAATGAGGCCTCCAGACCTGTATGCAGTACTCAAGGTGTGGCCCAACCATTGCCTTATATCAGTGGTTCCCAACCTGTGCTCCGCTGAGCCCTAAGGGCTCCGCGGCCACTCCAGGAAAATAAAATAGATAAAAATTGAATGAAATTAAAGAATTAGAAAACTAGAAATCGCTTTCTGAATAAAAATTTGCCAAGTTGAATTTTATGCATTCTCTAGCAGACGACGTTCAGTCATTTTGCTGCTATTAGCTTCAAAATTATTGTAGTACGAGACGGACAGATGAGGCAGAGCAGAGCAGAGCACCGGAGACTGGGTGTGCAAACTGGTGTACTTAGCTGATATTTTTAGCAAAATGAACGAAATGAATCTCTCATTGCAAGGAAAAACAGCCACAGTTTTTGATGCAATCGCCAAAGTATCTTCTTTCAAAAGGAAACTTGTGTATTGGTTGGAGTGCATGGAAAAGGAAGATATTGATTGCTTTCCTCTTAAAACCTTCTTGGACGAAAATAATATCAAGATTCAAGAAAAAATACAGAAAAATATTCAGGCACATCTCGAAGCATTGAAAGACTCGTTTGAACATTATTTTCCGACAGCTCAAGAGAAGGCAAGGTGCCTGATGACTTTAATTGGGTATTGAATGTGTTCAGCGTGAACAAAAAACCACCTAGCTTAAACTCAGCAGAATACGAGCTCCTCATAGATTTGACATCTCACAGCGAACTAAAAATCGAATTGGATGCAATAATTAAATTGGAGGAACTGAGTTTATTGTATGGACCTTATTATTGCTTTCACCAATAATGTAAAATCTGTTGTAATGCAAATGGTTTGATTTTTTGAACTTTGGGAGAACTTTTATGTATAGTCAAGTTTTGACAATATCATGTGTATTTGTGGTAGTTAAAAATAAATTGAGATATTATGGTAAATTTCAAAGTTTTTAAAATATAATTTTATTGCAGGGACATTGTACAATTGTTTAAATATCTCTTTACTTTACACTTCCTTATTATCTATACCCCCCCCCGTAACACTACTCTTAAATATTATTAGCTTGAAAACATAGGGTAAGCCTAAGGGGCTCCTCCATAAAAATTGATTCTAAAAAGGACTCAGTGGGTCAAAAAGGTTGGGAATCGCTGCCTCATACAAAGAAATAATCACCTCTTTGTCTCTGCTAGCAAAGTTCCTATATATCATTGACAAAACTTCATGACCTGCTCTGGCAGCCCATCTTCACTGCTCAGAGAACTTCATATCTGACTGCACAATTAACCCCAGGTCTTTTTCATTCTCCATTTATAGTTTATTAACTTCCTTTGGCGTAATAAAATAAAAAAAGTCACATTCATAATCAGAATACCCAAAATCATAAAAATTCCAAAACCTTAATTTTCATGCAAGAAATCAGAAGAGACAGAAAATTTTAAGAAATATTGTTAAGAACTTAATTCTGATTAAGTGCCTGACGTAGCCAAGTGGCCAGGAGCACACTCTCTTTGAGTGGACTGGGGGTTCAAGTTTGTGACTGCTAAATACGATTAACATTTGTATTGACTGATTTATTGTAAACTCCACTGACTTGGTGGTCGTGCCAGAGTATAAACAAGAACGTTTTTCCCACTTAACAACATTACACAGAACAAAACAAATGACTTCAGAATATACTACACTAAAAACATAAAATGGACTTATATAATTTCAAGAATTAAAACAGAAAATCTATCAGTTAGAATGACTGAATAGAGTTAGCGTTCCACATGACATCTAAATAGATGAAAGCTGATAATTATCAATGTCATTTTGTAACTCCGTTTGGTCACTCTGGTGATGAACTTTCTTTTTTTTATTCTTCAAATGTCAATACATTAAAAATTTAGTATGTACAATGTAAACAATGTTTATTTCATTATTCTTAAGTTGTTACACAGTTTTATCTGTAAATCTTACTAATCAAGGAAGCACTATAATTCTGATAACAATCCTTAGGTAAAAACTCAACTTCAGGAGAGATTCTGCTATGTATGAAGGCTTTATATATTTCATGTATTTTCAGGTCAGATACAAAGCTCACAAAATAAACGTAAAAAAACACAGCATTCTACAGATTACAATAATGCTCTTATGATATTAGAAAAACCGGATATTATATAGGATACGATATTTTCCTTTTTCTTTATTAAAAAAAATGATTAAAAAAGCATACTGATATCACAAGAGAATTATTGTAAAAATATATAAAGTGTAATGTCAGTATAACAAATTCGTGCAGACGAACAAAATATATTTGCTATAATGAAATTTTGTTATGCTGAAATATATTTTATTCCACTGAATGGGAACAAGATATAATAAGTGCAAATTTCAGATGATATAAGGTAAACAACTGTCCTCCTTCACACAAAATTATAACAAACATAACTGTAAAGATCTAACCTCATGTAAACAACCCCTGCAAGTTCCAAAATTACTCAAGTAAGACTTTAAGGAAGGTAGACAGATCAAAAGCCCTAATCTGGAGCAGGCAATTAACTGCTCAGTTGGTACACCATATCATTGCAGCACTGTCAGAAGCTAAAGACCAAAGATCAAAAAGTGTACATCATATTGTTTAAGGATTTTCTTTTTATGAATTTCATTATAATAATTATATTTTTTCATAACAGGATTTTTTTTTTTTGCACTAAACTGATGTTTTTCTTACAATGATATTCATTAAAATGAACAATTTTTACATAAATACATCGTAAATTAGCAAGTGATGGGAAGTGATTTAGTTATATCGAATATTTCATTACTCAGGCATTTGTTATACAGATATTTTATTATAATTTATGAGCATTATTGTAAAAAATATATAAATTTATAAGCATTAGATATTTTTTATTGTAAACAAATTTATTTATACTACCTGCTGCTTTTGATAAGCTGTATCTGGCTGTATCTTTGACTCCAACAACAAAGAACCTTAAGAGAAGGGGGAGAAAAAGATTAAATGAAAACCCCAACTACACAAAAAGTAATTAAGAATAAGCAAAATTTTTTTAAAAAAAGTAATGCAACACACTGATATTTTATATTCAAATTTCACATATCACCATTTATAAGGCTTGTGAATATTTCAAACATTATAATACCTGAGGTAATGTCAAATGACAAATTTGTGATTTTATTTATAAACAAAAATGCATTAACCAAATGACAACTGAAGAACCAATCAACTACACCGAACACTATATCATAGTCAACATATAATGCAAATTTTAAAAAAAATTCAGTTGAAGTGCCATTAATTTATTATGAGCAACAATATCACTGAAAAAGTTGCTGACAATATATAAGTGTGATTATGTTATATCGCCAATTTACAAGAAAGTAAACTTTTTTTTTTTTTCAGTATAAGTACATGCACAAGCACAAAGTGCTACATCAAAGTGAAATGGTTTCTAAATGATCACCATTTATCAATTTTCAAAAGACAACAGACACTGGCTATGAAGCCTGTTAGTTCAATATTTAGATTCTAGAAATAACATCATTACTAGCTGATGTTTGTGTTTCCCACCTGTAACTTGGCAATCAATGTTAGTAATCTCTCTTTGGGATTGTCAAATGGATAGATATGCAAATAACAATAAGAATGTCCATTAGATAATGAGTACGGCACATTATCTAATGGACATTCTTACTAAATTAGACTATTCATTTTCAATTATTCATATAAGTTTGGCTTTGTGTATATGTAAGCATGCTCACAGTTATTTCCTGGAAAAGGCAAAATATGAGAGAGAGAGAGAGAGAGAGAGACTCTCAAAGGGATAACAGCAGCATCCTTGTATGGTTTGAAAAGAGTGAATGTTTTTGATAATAGCTGTTTCAATGTAAATGGCTCAACTTCTAAACTGGCAAAAGCCACTGAGAAGGTTTCATGAAGGAAGGAGGGTCTGTAAAAGATTTACAGATTACACCCTAGATTTATGACAAAAACAAAGAAACTTACATATCCTTTGTTAAAATGAACTCCATCTTACTAAACAAGTTCTCTCTATCTACCAGGGGAGGCCCTGCTGAACAAAAAGTTTTCTCCAAAAGCATTGCACACTCCCCAATTTCTTGAGTTAAAATTTTCAGCATACTGATCCTTTTCTCAGACCTAGGCAGAATTGCAGTACCAAATACATTCTGCCCTAAATGCAACATGTTTTCAGTATGCCTTTATATTTATCAACCAAATCATCAGTTTGTAGGCAATTAATGTTGCCAGTGAATAACAATGCTTTATTTAGACTCCTCAGTTTTTAAAGGGTCTGATCATTTCATCACTTCAGCCAGGCATAACTTTGTTCTAGTCCATTTATCTTCATTGCAAGAAATTTTTCCAATTTTCACTTGTTTACTTCAAGTATGGAGACTGCACTTAAAAAAAAAAAAAAAAAACTCACACTTCTTGAAAGGGTCCAAAGATGGGGCAACCCACTTGGTGAGATCTGCAAAGAGCACGCATATGAGGAGAGACTTCAAATAAGTGAGCTACAGAACCAAGCAGTGACTACTAAGAGAGTATCTGATTAAGGTCTATTAAGGCTCTGAGATGTCTGGGGGGGGGGGACTTCACTGTTATAAATGATTCCAGAATTAGGGACTATAAATCAAAACAAAGTTACAAGAAAAGAGGTTTAAACTAGATCACAGGAAGCTTTTTTGAGGCTGACAGCTTGGAGAAATTCAAAGATCAACTGGATAGACACCTAAATAAGGAGGGAGTCACACAGTTTACTTTATTATTCACTTACTAATTAATACTAATTAGTAATGGCTAATACTAATAATTATTTTTTTGCATTTAGAACACATCTTTTATGCAGTACATATCATACGCGTCAATGTATGTGGAAATTGAATGGATCCACTGTTCATTCACTGCAGTTTTAGGGTTTTTTTTTTTTTTTTTTTTTTTTTTGTTAGTTGTTGGCGCATCGGCTTCTGTGGCCATAGTTTTTGCATTTTGTACTCTGATCCAAGCCCGAGGCGGGATTCGAACCCGCAACATTAGTTTTAGGAATTTAACCACAGCAAACAGCAGTGACTTATTCTACTCTCTTAATTATAAACAGCTTTAAGCTTTAATTTTGTTGAATTTATTTTATGATACAGAACAGATTTTATTCAACTCTTAGGTTGGAGAACTGGCGGTAATCACCCTGAACCAACTAAGTGATACAGCACATGTGCGCATGGTATATTCATGTACACTAGTATAGCTATTGCATTACTAACTACCAACAACAAATTAAATGAAAAAAAGTTTGTTAATCAATTTGGTTATTCTTTTTTGATAAAACTCTGAGAGAGAAAAAAAACTTACCATCTGATTCTGCTCGAACTAACAAAGACATTCCCTTCAGCCTTTCTACGTACGAAGATGATACATGACCTGTTCCTCTATCATCCCACTGTCGATCTGCATTCAGGGCATAAAGTTTTACACGTCTTCTTGTATCTGCCATATTTTTCTCTTAATATTTTGTCTAAGTAGTTCTTGCCTAATTTAATAATACATCAGACACACTGATGATATATAATGGTAATGTGACCATTCTTCAAGTTCTTGGATAAATTTCTTTTCTAAAGATTTAAAAAAAAAAATCATTAGACAAGCTACTCTTGTTATCTAAGTTCCAAATTGTCTTTTAATCCTTTAAATATAGGGGGGGGGGAGAGAATTTTCTTGGTACAGAATGGACTGAATATACTTTAGTGCATGCATTCCAGTTTCTATAAACGAGGCTGGGCCTAGAAGTGCTGAACTAAAATGGCACCGCACCTTGGTTTCTTGTGCAAATGCTTAAGTGATCTACCCTTAAAGCCAACCCTGCCTATCAGACAGAAGCTGCTTTTGCATACCTACTAACTTTGAGAAATAGAAAAACAGAAGAGCTTTAACAATCCAACTTTAGGCAGAAGGCTCAGGAACTGAGTTTAAGCATGGTTCAAAATGGCATTCTTAAGATTTCAATCAAAATTAATGATAACTAACTAATTAATACATGTTTTCACAAAGTTCCCCCAATCTGTTCAATTACACTCTACTGACTATTCCAAATCTTTACATTACATGACCAAGCTGGAGTTGACTATGGTTCATTATGCCAAATTATATGAACTGTTTACCACAGTGTAATCACATCAATCAATAAATTCAAAGTAATCTAATCTTCAATTACAAATTCTCTTAAAAAAAAAAAAAAACTATATATTTAAATTAACCTTTCAACAATGAATAAATTAACCTTTCAACAATGAATGCGACTATATATACAACTGAGAACAAACTATAGTAATAGTAACAACAGTGTTGCACTAAACTCCATGACTTTCTATAGCTGCTCAATTTAGACTACTAGGTTAAGGGGGATCATTGAAAGACTATATTGCCCTTTACCCACTCGAGTGCCTTGTTGCTTCCCCTTGAAAAGAAGGGGCATTGGTGGCCAAATTGCTTTTAATCTTTCCCATATACTTTCATTAGGCAACCTTCATTTTACTCTCTCTTAATTTTCATTTCAGTTAGTCATTGGCACTCTGGAATTATCACTTCTGAAAAATTTACTTTCATTCAATTCTATTGTTTCATTTGTGGAGATGCTAAATCTGCAAAGAGAGACACTGCCTCACTGATTTTCAATGTTTTCCTATTATTCTTTTTCTGTATAAGCAGACTTTCTTTTACTACTTTAAAATTTTATTGTCACATCAGTGTCAACAAGAATATTGTTTGTGTTGCACCTAACTCATTAATCCTACTTGAGGGGGGAACAGCACTGAAATTAAGACAAACAGTTACACCTCCACTAAAAATATCAAACTTTTAAATATATCTGTGAAAACATATGATAAACAAAGTCCAGATATGTTTTTTTCATCTAATGTTGTGTTGGCAAACACTTTAAAGAAGCAGTACCCATTTCAGCCTTCGTCAGGAAATCAGCACCATTCATAACGAAATCACAATTTTCTGAATTTAATACCATAAAGTTTTATTTACACAGATTATCTTAATTTGGTTCTATTATTTTTTATAAAGTTGAAAACATTTTTACATTCTGCATTACTGTGAGGAATAAAGAAGGATGAACAACATAACTTTAGATATTTTTTGCCATTTCAAAATTCCATTCACTTCGTGAATATTGGCTAACTCAGACCATTTTGCAATAACTTTGGCCAGTAACTGTAGATATATATTGTTCATATGAATATTTGTAAATTTACTTACTGCTTTTAAATTTTACCCATGGCCAAGTCTTGTTTTATTAGTGATCACTGGTGGGATAAAATAATTCCACAAAGCAGCAAACTGAAATTTAAGTTTTCAATGTCATCAATATTCTGCATTTCATATCTCAAAGGGAAATTATTAGTAACATAGCTACAAGTTGGAAGTAATCTATAACAGATAAAAAATAATAAAAATAATACTTTTTTCTTCAAGGGTGTTTATTAAAAATTTCATAGGTATTTCATACAGATCTTCAATTTTTTGTGTATGGACTTCATTAGAGTATATATGTAGACTGGGGGGGGGGGGGGGGTCATTTAAAAACCAACCAAAAAACAAGAAATGATGTAAAACCCATATCATTTCATGTATGAATTATCTTGAAATTAGTCCAGCATCTGCTGCCCATCTCATACATTTCCAACTAATAGCACACGGGTTTTAATATGTGGCAGCATGAAAATTTTCCAAGCTGGAGGAGGACCTATCCACCGTCAGCCATTCATGCCTGATATTGACTAACAAAAACTGAAATGGAAAAAATTCTTGGGAATTCTGATCCAGAAATTGATGACATAAAATTAAGGGATACATAAAAATATACATACAGTCAGTCCTTGTATAGCACAATAGTTGTGTTCCTATAAACCTTCGTGCAATATAAATAACAGGCCCTATGGGAAAAATAGGGTTAGGTGTCGACCACCTAAGATCGAACACACATTTGTAACCAAAACATTACCAAACACAAATAATCATTAAAAAATACAGTGGATTCCGGTTATTTGGGACACTGGTTAATCGGGGCAGCCGTTTATTTGGGGCAAATCTTAAAAAACAGAAACCAATCGAGAAAATAGCCAGGGTTTACTTCGCTTAATTGGGACAGCATGCCGTTTAATCGGGGCAGGAGACCGCAGCACTGGAGATTACCCTACGATTGTCTCAGACGGTACCACGTGGTTCGGTCGAAATTCTGGAGGTCACAACCATAAAACAATAAAAACAATTAGCAATCACCTGTTTATTGGGCTTTTCTGTTAGTGAAATATATCATAAATGGACAGTAAACTCGATCTTACTGAATTTGCAATAACACCGACAGCTGAAATTCTGTGGGTTATTATGGTGAAATGTGTTTACAACTTCCATGAAATCTTCAATCATATAAAAAAATTAATTTCCAGATCTCTTCATTCCTATTTTTGAAGCTTTGTAACTCGTTACTCCGTTCTCACTTGTGCGTATCATGCATGTTACTTGCAATTTGTGTGTGCTGTGTTCTTTGTTATTGATTGCTCATCTTTTTACTGTTTAAATTTTAACAACCATATACAAATGTCAGTGAACAGAAATATCAACTAGTTAGTATGTACATATTACAGTACGTATTAATTATTCCGATTATCACGTATCATTTAATTTTTTAATTGGCAAGGTAATAAAGGGTAAATTTGTGCTTGATATATCTTTGCTTATAGCCTGGGATAATATTCCTCCTATTTTCGCTAATTAGAATAGCTGTTTAATAGAATTAAAATTCAATTCACAAACGTGATCACAATGACCGGCGCCTTACTGCACATCGTATAGTGAACGGTACTTTACTATGTTGAGTTCGTCGTAACGTGAAAAGGGAGGGGGGGTTACATTGTATTTTTAACTATTAACATGAAACTTCGGATAATTGGGGCAGCCGCTTAATCGGGCCAAAATGCACTAGTCCTGATGTGTCCCAAATAACCAGAATGGACTGTACTTATGTATTTTATTACAACTATTATATAATAAAATATTGCTAATGCTTTTTCTTCTATCATAAGCAAACTTGTTCTTTGTTTAATTTTCTATCCAAACAGATGACAGCCATTCCATCTCTTCCAATTCTTTGTGTCTTGATCTAATGGATTTTATTATATTTTGAGTTGTTCCTGCTATGAAAGTCTTTTTATTTTCTCTGCATTCTTTCTAATTCTCAGCGTTGCCTCATTTAGGCCTGTAGCACATGCAATATCACATGTTCTTTCATTTTGTTCAAAGTGTTTCAGAATTTCATATTTTTTTCCTCTATGGACAGACTGGCCATAAGCCTTACTGGGGAAACCCCGGTGGGCCAGAGGCCAGTGTGATTTTGGCCATAAATGCTAGTATGAAGCCACTACAAATTTTCCCCTGTTTAAGAATTTTTTACCCAGTCCACCTCTGTCTATCCATATTGCTTTTCTTTTTCTCTCTGAATCTGTAGTGTCTTCACCAGGACACTTCCTTTTCCCACCTTTTAAGTATTTTACTCGTTTTTAGGGAATAAGGCACAATTACAAAATGAGGAGGCACGCTTGATACACATAAACAAAGCTGGCGCGCATAGCAACTGAATAAACAACACCGTAATACCTCACATTGTTTAAAAAAAAAAAAAAAACCCATAAATACAAACAGATAACAAAAATTAAATTATTTTGAAAAATGCATAATTAATGGTAATGAAATGAAATAGTGGTCTTGCAGCTTGCAACCTGCTTTCTACAATAACCAATGCAGCCTGCAACCATCAGCATTTCATCTGATTTAGCTCCTAGCCAAAAAGGATTGGAAACTCTTGGTCTAAGAGATGAAGCAATGGAAGCTCTGACATCTTTAATTACTGTGCCTTTGATTACTTCAATAAATTCTTGTGTCGACAGTCCAGAAATTGTAGCTTTATAAGATAAAGCTATACATGCAAAGCATGTACACCAAATACACCTGATAATGAACAAAGACAATGAAGAAATAGTAAGCATTACATGGCAAAGATACTTTTTATGAAAAATAAATAACACTTTCTCCACATATAAAATTTAAGCATTTTTCATTCCCAGGTTAATGACTGAATACTCACATAGAACAACTTGTGCTATCATTGTCCAGAAATAAAAGTAAACACATACTTATACTGGCACATACTTAGGCTAAACATTAACAGAGCCATCTAATCTTAACTTTTAAGTGCATAGCATCAAATTCATCAAGTCCATAAACGAACAAAATATCATATCTGAGTATTCTTAAAAAAAAAAAAAAAAAAAAACCTTTAATATTCTAAAACTAAAAAATGGAAGAAAACTAAACTTATCAGCAAACCAGAAGACATACCCATTATGGAAAATTTTCTGACTAAATCAGAGGTTTATACATTTGGTTTACCCAAGTGGTTCTTAACCTATGGATCACAACCCAAAACTGGATTGTTGCATTTCTCCAATGACTGTATAATAGATTTCTACAATGATAGTATTTAGACACACTGCTGTTGATGATGTAGATGTGCTTGTCAAACACATCACAATTGTCTTTCCATGGCCAAATCTTGTGGTTATATAAGCAGGTGATATGAGCTGGTGAAGTAAGGTTCACCAGGCTGCAACTTTTTCAAATGTTATGCAGATTTTAATCTCCATTTTTTTGGAAACATTACTGCTAGTGAATGCTGTAAACTAAAACAGTGTGAGAAGATATTTGTGCTGATTTGATCATCTGTTTTTTATAAAGTGTGTGCGCACCGGCCAGAACGGTGAGGGCATCAATTTTTTTTTTTTCCCACGTTGGCATGAATTCTAGGAAAATTCATGAATTTGGACTTTGCCTTGCGGAGTTTGTTTTCAGTCCAACAATGCAATATGGCATGCATGTCTTGGAGCTTGTTGCAGTAATTCATTTGGGAAGTTCCAGCCACACATGATACAGTCTAGACTCCCAAACTACTACTTGTTCAAAATAATTTAAAAAAAAAAAAAAAAAAAAACCCAGGAAATCAAAGATTTCAATCAAATAATAAAGTGAAAATGTTTGTTTACAACAAGATCCCAATTTTTACAGAAATATAAATGAATTATATCATTAAAGCACACGTGTGCTCTTGTGTGTGATTTCATGCACACACAAGAGGTACAGAAAAACAGTACATAATCAAAATGCCAATACATGCATGTGAAACACTGTATAGACAAGGGTATAGGTTTTCAAACTGATTTCACGGGGTACACAAGAACTTGTTGGAGTTTTGTGAGATTTTTAATTGGGTGGGGGCAAACAATTTTGCAATTTTTGTTACTTTTTTTAAAAAAATAATTTTTTTTATATATAAAAAGAAGACAAATAGAAATGAAAAGAAGTCTGAGATAAAAAACTTTTGAGATATATTAAGAATATTTTAATACAGATTAAGAAATATACAAGATTCATGATTTTCAAGAGCAGTGGTTTTCAAATTATATTCAACAGAACCTTTGGATTCTGCAAATGGAAATTTTTCATCACTTTTTTTTTTTTTTTTTTTTAGTTTAATTTGTACATACATAGGATAATCATTAGCAGATGTGTGTGTATGTACAGGTAGTTCCCAACTTTACAAGTTAATTTGTTCCTAGCACGTGCTTGTAAAGCGAAAACTCATAAAGGGTTACATTCTCAACAATGAAATTTGATCATAGTAACGTTAAATAAAGGTCAACAAAATGATAGTTTATGCTTAAACAATGATTTATTTATCCAAAGAAATGAAAACATGGCTTTTAAAATCAAGCAAATTATAATAGTAAAGAAATTATTTATGTCATACAAATGTTAAAGAATGTTTATTCTTCTTCATCATCAACTAAATGCACACTTGATGGTCATCACTCATTGTTGGTTCAACAGTGATTGTTGGAAGCACAAGGAGTGTCTTCATCAAAAATGCTTCAAGAGCGTTAGTTTCCAAAACAATCTTCTCTTTATAAATTTCACGACAGCATACATAAGCATTTTTTAAACCTGTGGCAACTTTTCTAGTGCGCTCGAAATTTGAATCTTGTTACTCGAAAATCTGAATTGCTTTTTCTGTGTGTTGAAAAACTTCGTTAAGCTCCTTGAGAGTGAAGGAACGAACAGGAATTGTAGCTGTTAAATCTTTTTCTTCCTCAGCTTCTTCACATTTTGCCATTTCAAGGTAGTCTTCATTTGTGAGCTCTGTGCTATGTGCTTGAAGCAGATCAGTAACTTCATTTGTGGAAACCTCAAGCTAGAATTGGTTAGCAATATTAACGACCGCTTTTGTTTCATTTTGTATAATCTCTGCTGTAGTAGTACTGTATAGTATACAATACAGTACAGTACTATTACAGCAGATATACAATACAATACACAGTAGTAACATATTGCATACCTACGCTCGTGGTTTGAAATGTCGTATTTATGAATGTTTAGTATTCATTTACTGCAATTAATTTTCATATTTTCGATTTTGTTGATACTTGAAAAAAAAGAACTCATAAAGCAAGAACTGCCTGTATATATTGGACTGTGTTTAAGGTGGAAAATGGTGATGTCATGTATGTATTAGATAAAATATTGGTACTGTTTAGTGGTCCAACAGAGAGTAAATAGCAGTAAGAGAACCTTATTCAGACCATCAGCATGGTAATTCATTATTAAACTGAAAAATATGCATGAAAACTATATATATATATATATATATATATATATATATATGGGAAAAAGAGATAAATAAAACTGGTATATAAAAAATAATTTAGCTAAAGCAGGAAGACTGATGATATAAGGGGAATAAATAGGGTGTCTAAAAATAAAAAATCTGCAGTGAGGACTGAAGATAACATTGAAAATGGTTTAAGGTTACACTTGGAGTGAGGCAGGGACACAACGTATTGCAATATCTTTTTATAATTTTCATGGACCATTAATAAAACGATGCAAGTTACTAGCAAAGTTTTGTGTGGAAAGATATAAAAATCGGATCATTATTATATATAAATGATATGTGCTGTTGTGCAGTGGCCTGCAAACTCTACAAGAATCTCTGAACAAAACAAAGACTGTAGAGAATTTAGCATGAAAGTTAGTTACACTAAAACCAAAGTTAAGAAAGTTAGGTGACCCAAAGAAAATTCAGATTTAAATTACTAATTCATTCTCACTTTGTCAAATCAGCTACATTAAGCCCAATGTCACACTAACAAGACATTATCCTGGAGCCTGATGTAGCTGAGTGGTCAGGCTTGAGGATGCAGAAGAACATATGCTTTAAGTGGACTGTCGTTCAAGCCATATGTTTACATATGGCTAATGATTGTACTCATTGTCAAAATAATTAATGTAGACTCCTCTGACCTAGTGGTCATGTCTGAGTATAAATAAGAACATACATTCCTCCATAAAGTGTCTGAGGAAGAATCTGACGAACTTTAGGGTTTGATTCCTTGAGTAATATTAAGCAAAAAAATTTTCACATCAGGGTCCAATTACGAGGTATGTAGCTACAGCTATTTGAATTTTAAAAATGCCTATGAGTTTTGAATGATAAAAAAAATAATAAATAAGAATAAGCAGATACATATCTGGTATGAATAAGTGTTTTCTGCATATTCTTATTTTTTTTTTTTCAACCATCCAAAAACTCCATAGCTCCACAACCATCCAGCATCAGGTGCATGTTGAAACAAACTTTTTTGCTTAATATCACTCAATTTTGGCAGATTCCTCCTGGGACACCCTGATAAAACTAGTTGCATAAATACACAAATTATAAAAAGTATTAAATTTAAATTAACTACACTACACGGAATTATGAAATATGTTACTAAATTATTATGTAAACTTCATAAAAATATCTATTACCTGTCATCAAAAAAGAAAAATCCAGTAAGCAGTGAAGTGGTTGCAAAGGCCAAACAACAATTTAACACATTATGGCAATGTGTAAGTCCATGTAGTAAGAAATAACCAACAAGATGAAATTATAAATTTTTATGATGCAAATATATGAGGGTGTGCTGGAGAAGGGAAAAAAAAAAACTGAATATACATACACATTATAATTAGTACAAAAATTTAATAAATCAATTCAAATAATATCCAAATTTGTTATTCAATGGAAAATTTTTTGGGCCTGCACCTCACCTTTTGTGAGTTGGGCATTCATTCACTTAACCCAACTCTATTTTTAGCCAAAGTGATTAAACCTGTCAATAACAGACTATGTGCTTTATAATCACCACTGAAGAATATATGCATGTACACAGTTTATATTATGAAAATTATACCCAGCTTTTCTCATAAGTGCTTATACTTGCTCATCATAGGACCCTAATGTGCTTTGAAATTACCACATAAGAATACACACAATCTTCAATTTACATTGTTTGGATACAATGACATTTATAACTTTAAATTCTAATAACTTTTGCTACTTGTCTCCCCTCAAAAAAGTATTACAAGGAACAAATCTCAAGAACAGAGACTGTGCTTGACCACTGAAGATCTGGATGACTATATATAAATGTTTTTGTGCCAACAAATATGACCTCTTTGTTGCAACAGAAGGACCAAGGAGTGATAGCTACAATCAGATCCTATTATCTGTGGCACAACTTGCAACAAGGACTGGCCACAATTTTGGGAATTTTGTATTAAAAGGATGTTTAGGTGAAATATTTGGAGGAGGGCACTTCAGGAGGAAATGGGTTAACCTTTGTAATATTAAGGAGGCCACATTACACGAGAAAAATCATTCCAGCTACGATGGATGGCATTCATAAACTTGCCACTACTCTTAAATTCAGTTACAGATTGTGGAAATGGCAATTGGCTTTGATGAAGTACATGGTGGAGATTCTAGACTTGAACAATGCTAAGCTGACCTAATGAGGATCTGATAGAATTGGAATAACGAAAGGTAAGAGTACAGGAGGAACAGGAAATGTAGCCCACACTGCAAGTAAAACAGCTCAACTAAAAGGAGATGACAAACTTTTGTCAACATGTAGTAAGAAATAACCAATGAATTGGTTATTTCTACATTGTCCATGTAGTAAGAAATAACCAATGAATTTCTTTGGGAAAGGGGTGACCATTCTCACAGAAGATTGCCAAAACATAAGTTCAGTCGAGAATTAAGTGGTCTTTTGTGCTATTGTAATGAAATGTAGAAGCAAAATTCATTTTGGGCTTCTATCTTTAGCTTCTTAAAACATGAATAATACATTATGTAAATAACAGATGTGTGTATGCAGTATAATACTTGTCTAACAGTTGTAATAAATCGGTAAAACTTAACATTTTACAGTAATACAGTACTGTATGTGTGTATTTGTAAAGCTCTTATTTAATAATAAGAGCTTAAATTAAATTGGTTAGTCCAAACATATGACCATAATACACAAATGTATATAAATAAACATATACAATTTACATTGCTGCTCATAGAAACACATCAATAACGTAAAATCAGAAACTACCAGTACAGTAAACCCCGCTATTCGCGGTCGCTGATTTAATATAAAATGAAATCTAAAAAAAATGTGAATTTTAAAGCACCGTGAACATTTTCCGCCATAAAAAAACATGGGAGTGGCTAAAATTATCTTTCCCGGTCAAAACAACGCTCAGTGGGTGGGGGTGACAAAATCGCAAGTGTGGATGTTTCTCGCTAATCCTTGTTCAGTATGTGTTATGCGCTTGCCATGGAAGGTTTTGTCGTTTGCTTTTAATTTATATGTTTATAAATTGAATATTATTAATTTATAAATTGATATGCTTACAAAAGTGATAAATCTACCGTTTTTCAGTGTAAAACAGACTTTTTCGAGTGTGTTAACGGAAGAAAGCGGCTTTATTGTGGACAAGTTCTTTCTAACACATACAAAAATATGGCTACGAATAACAAGCGAAATGTGAAAAGATCAAAGAAGGTGATGACATTAGCGAATAAAATTGAGTTATTGGACAAAATTTCTAATGGTGAAAGTGTCTTCTCAGTGGCAAAACATTATAAAATCAATGAGTCAAAAGGTACGATCAATCAAAAGATCTGCCGTAGTGTCCGTGAAAACGTGCTAATTGCTTCAAAAATTTGTTCTGTAACTCGTGATGTTAAATTAGAAAAACTGGAAAAAGCATTAACTAAAAATAAAATTCCGTTAAGTTCACTCATCATTCGTGAAAATGCAAAACTCCTTTATCAACACTTTAGCAAACCTGGTGATAGCACTGGTGGGATAAGTTTTTTAGCTATAGCAAAGGCGCTGGTTTGAAAGATTTGTTTGAAATTTCTAATAAATATTACATTTAATATTAAATTGTTTCTTATTTTCATTTCGATGCCATATGCTTGCATTTCACTATGTACTGTCTATGTACATAGTCATATGAAAGTACATATAATACATAAATAGACAAAATTTTAGACTAGTTTTTCTTATATATTTCATACTTTGGAACAGAACCCCTTTATTACTATGGGAGCCATAACTCAGTATTCGCGGCATTTCTCAGGAACGTAACCCCCGCAAATAGTGGGGGTTTACTGTATATGGATATATATATTCTTACAAGGTGAAAAATCACAATTACATTAAAACAAGTAAGGTAATGTACAGTTTTACATTTCTGAAAAGGTTCTATTATCAGAACTTCATGCGATGTTTGTGGCCACTCACATGTGAATGTGAGTGGCCACAAAGTGGGATATGTGAAACAATTTTTTTTTTTGGGAGGGTGAGACTTCAGAGGGAAATGGGTTAACCTATTGCCATTAAATTTTGTTCATGGGTCAAAGAATATTTTATTTTTTTTTTGTTGGTGGGAGGAGAGGAGGGAATGGTCCAGAACTGGTTCTAACTCCCCCCCACCCCTCTAAGGAGTGACAAAATGTGCTGAAAATTTGGTGACAATCTGACTTTTCCTCTGAGTAGTTAAACTGTCCAATGTACTTTTAATGAAAAGTACGGAAGGAAATTTTTAATGAAAACTAATTAAAATTAATAAACAGAAACTCAGGGCCAGCTCAGGAGTATAGTGTATCCCTAGGCCACATTGACTGGTGGCACCCCCTCCCACCAAAGCAAAGATTTTTATTTTTTAGAATAATTAATTTTACCAGTTTGCGCCAAGGTTTAGGGCAGCGCTTCCCAAACTTTTTTTAGTCACGGAACACATGTTTAGCGGGATCCAAAGAACTATTTTGTAATATTTTATTACATACGACGCACTGTGCATCAGGAGCATCTATATTTCCAACACATGTAAAGCCAAAAATCAAATAACTGTCATCATACTTTCGTTTTGGTCTTTTATTAGTTGGTTCCCGTTTTTTCACTTCAGATTTTTGGAGAACAAAAGGCTGCGATTGTTCATCCTCACTTTGAAGTGTGACAATATGTGTTCGTTTTCATCGACCACAGTTGCACTACTAGAAGTACTTTGCTTCTCATTTTAAAGTTCCTTTTTTAACCACAAATCTATGGTCACATATTTTAATAATAATATTTCAAAATAAATTAAATGTATAAATTAAAAAAAAATTATACAAGGAAGTGAGTTTAGTTATGATATCAGCTTGCTTCCTCCTGTCCTTCAACCCATGTACTCCAGGCTAAATCGCATACTAGTTCACCACACTACTACTTTTTCGTAGGTGTCATTACCTCTACCCATACTTCTCTTTGTAAAAGCATGCCAAAATAAAGTATTCTGCGGTCTATTCAATTGATTATTAGTCTATGCCAGTATATTAATAACGGAAAAAAAATATGTTGAACATTATAATGATACAAAAGTGGTGTACGCTTCAAATATGCAAAATTTATTTATTTTATTTTTTTAATTATTAATTATGATTTTTTGCAGAACACAGTTTGAGAAATGCTGGTTTAGGGAACGTTGGCACCCCCTAAACCTTGGTGCCCCTAGGCTAGTGCCTACTTTGCCTTACCCTAAAGCCCACCCTGTAGAAACCATATAGTTTGGCTCCTATCTTTCAACTTTCTTTGGTAGTGTTAATAGAAAAAAAATTAAACTGTAAATTAAATGTTGGAGCAGAAAACTGAACAATAATCACAGCAAAACAAATAAAGCAACAGTAAAGAAATGCTTCCTCTGTAATTATTACAGCATGGCTTTCAATAATCATATTAGACACTAATTTACATATATATTGATTTGTAAGGTAGAGCTGCACAGTAGGAGGAATCAGAAATAGGCCTAAAATCTCCCCAACAAAACATGCTGAAAACCTGATGTAAATCTGACTTTTTCTTCCAGTAATACCCATAAACTTCCTTTCATTTAGTATGGTATAGATTTTTGTGCATGTGTCTGGGGGAGGGGGGGAGTAATAGCTATGGAATCACAACTGGGTTTTTAAAAGCTCTCAAAGAACAATGACACTGATGCTAAAAATTTGATGTTCTGGGAATTTGATATTCCAGCCCAAAAAGTTATATAAACATGGGTCTGATTACTAATGGATACAAAGCTATGGAGTTTGAATGATAAAAAATAATTAGCATTAGCATTAGCATTAGTAGAGGCATATGATGCAAGAAAGCAAGCTTATTCAGCATCAGCCAATAAAAAAAAAAAAAAAAAAAAAACAACCACTACTCCCATTTCACCCCTCAATTCGTTCGAAATACCTGTCCAGCTGAGCCTTAAATTTGTTTAGGCTATCAACTTCAACAACAAGCAATGGAAGTCTATTCCACAAACCAACTGCCCACTGGCTAAAGGCGAATTTCCGCACATCTATCCGACATCCGTCCTTCCTCAATTTGAATTTATGCCCTCTCAGGTGATTATTCTGAGCAAGAGGAAGAATCCCATCGGCATTGAGCATGCTCAAGCCATTCAAAGCCTTGTACACCTCTTCAGATCACCTCGGCGATGCCTAGTCTCCAGGCTCTGTAATTTGCAAAACTTAAGCCTTTCTTCGTAAGAGCAACCCTTTGTTCCATTCACTAATCTTGTTGCCCTTCTCTGTACTCGTTCCAGCAGCTCTACATCCTTCTTGAAATGAGGCCTCCAGACCTGTATACAGTACTCGAGGTGTGGCCTGACCAATGCCTTATACAAGGGAATAATCACATCCCTGTCCCTGCTAGAAAAATTCCTGTATATCATTGACAAGACACCATGAGCTACTCTTGCAGCTCGTCTGCACTGCTCAGAGAACTTCATATCTGCCTGCACAATTACCCCCAGGTCCTTTTCATTCTCTACCACTGTCAGCGTAGTACCACAGAGTTGATACGTTGATCTGGGGTTACTGTTTCCCATATGTAGTACTTTACATTTGTCAATGTTAAACTTCATTTGCCACCTCTCAGCCCATCTGCTCAACCTTTCCAGATCCTGTTGCAGCAGCATAGTATCAGTAGTGTCCTTAACAACCCTGCCAACCTTTGTATCGTCTGCAAACTTGGACATTAAGCCTGATACACCATCATCAATATCATTTATAAATACAGAAAACAACAATGGACCCAACACTGAACCCTGAGGAACTCCACTAATAACATTAGTCCACGTTGAGCAGTGTCCATTGATTACCACTCTCTGTCTTCTGCCACTCAACCATCCCTTTATCCATAGCAGCAATTTGCCTCGAATGCCACACTTCTCCAATTTGTGCAGCAGTCTTCCATGCGCAACAGTATCAAAAGCCTTTCTAAGATCCAAATATATAATATCAAAGTTATTCCCTGCATCCAGTTCTTTTGTGACTACATCATAGTATCCAATCAAATTGGTCAGACAAGACCTGCCCTTAACAAACCCATGCTGTGTCTGAGCTATAACTGAATTCTTGTCCAGATGATCCTGCAGTGCTTCTTTAACCAGTGCCTCCATTAATTTTCCTGGAACCGAAGTTAAACTAACAGGTCTATAATTACTTGTGTCAGCCTTTGATCCTCCTTTGTGAATTGGGGTTACATTTGCACATCTCCAGTCCATGGGTACCTCCCCTGAGTCCAAAGAAGCTCTCATAATTATGGCTAGGGGTTTGCTTACTTCCTTTGCTGCCTCCTTTAATATAACTGGATAGATCCCATCCACCCCGGGTGCCTTTTTTATGTTTATCCTCAACAATTTCTCCTCCACTTTCCTCTCAGTTATTAGAAAATCATCTAGCTCACTGCCAATGTTTACTTCACCTACGACATTCCCCTTCCTGAATAACTCCTCATGTGTGAATGTAGATGCAAAATACTCGTTTAGATTGTTAGCCACCTGAGCTGGATCCTCAACTGTTGAACCATCAACATCCAGTGGACCAATCTGATTCATCCCTTTCCTTCTTGAGTTTAAATAGGTAAAGAACTCTTTTCTGTTTTTCTTTGCATCCTTTGCCAAGGATTTCTCATAATCTGCCTTTGCCTGCCTAATCTCCTTTGTGACTTGGTTACAGACCAACTTATATCTATCATAGGCTTCCACGTCACCCATTAATTTGTATGTATCCCATGCATTTTTCTTCTCTGCCATATGTCTCATTAGTTCATCTGACAACCATTTAGGCCTGAACCTTGAACAATATTTCTTGGTTGGTATGTAAAGCCTGGTAGCTTCCAAGATTAGTTCCTTGAATGCTTCCCATTTTGAATTTGCTGTTGGTAACATCTTCAGTTGGTCCCACTGTATAGAATTTAAATACTGTCTCAGACCATCATAGTCGCCTTTACGAAAGCAAAAACCCTTCCCTTTACCTCTGATGGTAGTTACCTCCTTGAGTAAATCCCACTTCAGCACACTGTGATCACTGCCACCCAGTGGTTCATTTATCTGCAGATTCCTAATGCATGAAGAATCACTACTGATAATCAGATCAGGAGTATTACTCCCTCTAGTTGCCTCCCGAACATGCTGGTGTAGAAAACAATCATCCAATAAATCCACAAAAGCCTTGTTAGTGTGTGAGTGACCAACCCACAAATTCCAGTCAATATCTGGGAAATTAAAATCCCCCATTATAAGACTCTCTGATTTACTGGCCCATTCTATTTCCCTGTACAGTATCTTATTATACTCATCAGAGTCATTAGGCCTATAGCACACTCCTACTCTCAATTTTGATTTACCTATGCTTATGTCACACCAAACTGACTCAACACTGCACTGTCCAGCGATGTCAACTGGCTTCACTTCCTTGGATTTTATGTGTTTTTTAACTAATAGCATAACCCCTCCTCCCTTCCTATCCTGTCTATCCTTTCTGTAGACGTTGTACTCCCCAAATTCCAGTTCTGCATTCCTTATATCTGTGTGACACCACGTCTCTGATATCCCAACAATATCTGCCTTTGATGTTTTGAGTAATACCTCAAATTCATTAAATTTATTTACTAAACTCCTAGCATTAGTGTACACGCAAGTATACATGCACCTGTTCCTATTCTTAGCTACCCTAACACAACCCATGTGTTTACTTGTACCGCAATGACTTCCAGCAGTCTCTGAAATATAAGAATATGCTGATACATATCTAGAAAAATATTTATTCATATTAGGTATGAATCTGTTAATATTAATTACATTAATATAACTTATTTCATAACTTTTCGAATTGGACACTAGGCTTACAATAGAGATTCCGAATACCAGGATCCCGGTCATTTTTTCCCGGTATTGATACAAAAATACCGATTTTTCAGTACTAATTTAAAAAATAATTATCCATGATTTGTTATAAAGGTTTTATAACCTTTATATCAACAACAATAAATCATTAATACTGCTGAATTTGCAAACAAGGGATTATTATACACAGTACAAATGCAACGTAAACCTGAAAACGTCATGAAACTGTAAGACAAAATCTTGCAAATATATTTCTCTTAGTAAGTATAGTGTGTGGAAGTAAAGCACTTAGGGAATAACAAAAGCATTATTACAGAAATATTTCCATTAGTGGCAGTAGGCCTGGTAGTGCAATTAAAGAATATGGTGAATAATGGTATGGCAGGTGCGGAAGGGTTAAAATTAAAAGCTTCTGAACAATTGTTTAATCCCTCTATTACACCATTACTTGGGGATACGACACTTAGTGAGAAAGGGTGTTGGTATGGAGCAGTTCAAAGGTATTGTGAATAGGTGATCTAGAGGTAAAAGATGAAAGTGTTTCGGCGTGTTGAAAAAATATTCTGTTTTTTCAACCAAAGGAAGAAGAGTGAGTTTAAAGAATAACACCGTGATTGGGTCAGCTTTAAATTAGATAGGGGGAGATATGTAAATGCGTGCAAACCCCAGAGGGGTTTGCACATAAACTGGAGTATAAAAAAGTGGTACAAGGGGCGATTGTAACTTGCAATCAATTCAATAAATAAATAAATGAGAAGGAAATAAATAAGGTGCTCGCACTAAAAGAGAGGTTTGTGGTTGTTGTTTGGAGGAGTTGCAGACTTCCAGTGGTAGTTCTGGGAGTGTCCAGCTATATAGTGAAGGGTTCCGCCGGACATGTTACTGTGCTAGAAGTTAATTCGGAAGTTGAATAACAAGTCAGTCTGATAGTATCCTGGCTTCTACTACTGCTGTGGTAATTTTGTTCAGTATTAACAGAGAACTGTTCTCAAAATAAAACACTATTGGAAGAGCTATACAGCAGAGACGCAGAGTTCAACTAAGAAGAGAGAGAGCGAGAGAGAGACAGACATTACCGCACTCCATGGAAGGAACCCGCACAAAAGAATCCCACCATGAAAGAGAAGGAAGGCAAGTCTTCTGAACTATGTTGTTTTGAAAATGGTACTTAGATAAAGTGAGAGATTATTTTTGAGTAAGGTTGAAGTTGAAGAAACAAAAGAAATATTTAGTATTGAGTTGGTTTATTGGTTGAAGTTGTAAAGAAAATTGATATTGCTAAATTAAGAGAGATTACATGGAATTTTTAGAATTAAGTTAGTGACTTATAGACTGCTGTTGTGAAGAGAATTGATATTGGTGATTAAGAGAAATATGAGGAAGTGATTAAGATTGAATTAGTGTTTGAAACTGTAGAGAGTTGAGATTGTTAATATTAGAGAAATTTTATGGAAATTTGCATGATAAATGACTTGTTTTATATCTGTGTCACTGCTCTTGAGAAGCTGGCAGCTCACATATAATATATATACGATATATACTCTTGTGTGTAGGGGGGAATCCCTCAGCTCCTGGAAATTCTCATTTTTAATGCAGTCAGGTAACTTGTGGGGCTTAGTGCTTGAGGGCAGCAGCTGTACAAAAACAATAACAATGGCCACCGACAGTGATACTAAGGTACAGGGAAATAAAAATTAATAAAGAGCTAACCCCCCACAACTTAAATTTGATTTCCTCACCAAACTTAACCGTCAGTCCCTTTCTTTCGTTAATACGGATATAGTGCCATAAAAAGTCAAAAAGGAAATAACATTTTTTGAAGATGAGGGAATGGGAGGGGGGGGTGTTAAACTGCAACTCATTTACGACTATCTCAGTACAAAGCACCAGCTAGCACAGAATCCAAAAGGACGTATTCTACTGCTAATTAAATATGTACCAAAATTAGATCCAGTTTAAACGATAATACTACTGAGTTTCTTAAGAGGTCACTTTATTCGGACAGGTAGTGTGGATGCTTACTGTTTTGTTTTTAGAATAACCGTATGTTTAATAATTTAAAATGTGAATTCAAGCAATTACTTGTTTTTTCCTTACTTCATTGCACCTAACTGTCATCAAAATTTATTGCAAAAAAAATTTTTTTTTTTTGGAATAACGGTTTAAGATTTTGACCGGTATTGTGAGCATGAAGTATAGAAAGAGCCTTTTTTATATAACCACAATTTTTTGTTTTAATAAGACACTTTCTTTTTTTTTTTTTTAATCCCTAATTGCTATCAGTGAGTAATAACTTGACTTCCAGTTGATGGAGTTTCAAGTTTTATATTTGATTTTTTTTGAGCTCACCAACAATTTTATTAAAATTGGACCAATAGAAATTTGAGGGCTCCACCCTTACCAAGTGAAATTACAAGTTGCTTCTATACACAGGGTGTTTCAAAAATGTGCAAAAAAAAAAAAAAAAAAAATCTGGGATTAATTCCTTAGTCCAGAAAGGGGAGGTGTCCAATGGACACATAATTATGAACCCCCCCCCCCTTTTGGACAGGAATTAATCCTGGATTATTATTATTTTATTTTTTTTCACACATTTTTAAAACACCCTGTGTATAGAAGCAAATTGTAATTTCGCTTGGGAAGGAGGCCCTCAAATTTTTATTAGTCCAATTTTAGTAAAATTGTGGGATAGCTCAAAAAAATCAAACATAAAACTTGAAAATCCATCAACTGGAGTCAAGTTATTACTCACTAACAGCAACTTGGGATATATATATATATATATATATATATATATATATAAGAGTTCTATTAAAACAAAATATTGTGGTTATATAAAACCAGCTTTATAAACGAGGCCACTTTGGTAGGGTTTCCTCCCCCCCCCCATAATAGCAATTGCAAATAATTACTCATGACCACTGGAAATTTGCTGTAGCTGTCCAGCAACAACGTCGATCGTTGGAGCCACTTTACAATAGCCCAATGCTATATAGGAGAACATGTAACGTATGAAATTACAATAAGCGCATACTTTTATGGGGGTTTTCAAAGCCAAAACTTTACGTACAGGAATACTAAAATTCACATTAGCTTCATAATACTTAGATTTGTATAACATCATAATACTAAAAATTACATTAATATCTCTTAAAATTTAAATAAAACTAAATGCAACTAGGCATAATATTTCAAGAGTTTAAGATTCTATATCTATATAACATTGATGTAGATACACCATAGACAACTCTTAAAGAAAAACTACAGTAGTAGTGTGAAAGTCATCATTTCATCTGTATCTCATATTGTGCTCATCCTTGGATAACTGATAATATAAGAGATTAATATCCCTTATATTAACAATTACGAAAATGTTAGAATTCTTCATAACAATAATTCGAGGTGAATTATCATCATGAAAAAGTTAAACATTTTCATAATTAACATATCCCAGGGGCTCACCATCTAGTTAGTATGGGCTTGGCACACTCAGGGTCCTGAGCTGGATATCATCATTCTTCTCTTTCTTGGTGTTTTCCCTTCTACTTTCTCTCTCTCTCTCTCTCTCTCTCTCTCTCTCTCTCTCTGTTTTTTTTGTTTTTTTTTTTGGCTGGTGCAGCATAAGCCTCAGGCTTCCATATGGCTAATAATACATATGCTACTTATTCGCATTTACAGAATTTTAACTGAATAATACATATTATGTGGCAGGAGAAAAAAATCACAACAGAATCAATTATAAAGTCAATATCATTTATCAACTGCACTCTGCAAAAGTAAAATACTCTTCAAAATCCCTGTTGCATTTCAACATCATCCTATAACATGAGCTATATGTTAGGCTGAATTATTCTTCATCATACTTGAAAATGAAAATTAGCACTGTAATGAAACGTTTTAAAATTCTTCTAAAATTAAGCTTAAAAGAAAGGAGGTATTATTTATTAAAGGTCAAGGGCATATATATATATATTAGTATAAAAGGAATTTTTAAAACATTCCACACGCGAAAACAGAAAATATTTAAAAACAAATTCACATTATAATGCTACAAGCCATTATGATTATTGTAGGTACCATAGCTACCAGAGATTTGTTATGGAATTCAAAAATTCTGAAAGCCATTAACAAATCCCAAGTAAAAGTAAAGTGCAGCCATTATCAACCCACTGCAGGATGGAAGCCTCCTCAACAATTCATGTTAAGGGAAATCCCAAGTATTGGCATTGAAATTTTTCAAATACAGCAACCTTTATTTCGTTTATTTTTTTTCGTTGAAAGGAGAGGGCGGTTACTGCAAATATATATATATATAAAGCAATAACGTGTAAAAAAGAATAATTTTAATGCTACTTACAAAAACTCTGTAAAATTAAAATATTGTTCTTTATTAAAAGTAATCATCATAATCACATCATACAATGTGATTATGATGATTGGATAACTGTCAAAACATATTTGGATATTTGCTGATTTCACGAAATAAATATTAAAAATCAATTCTGTTTTATTGACATTTGGCACATTCCAAAAGGTCGGTAACAGTTTTTCATCATACGTCAGATTAACACAAAATACCAAAAATATAAACCTAATTCCTTTTTCTCACTTGGAAACACAAATAATCGTAGTATCCATGCCCTTGACTTTTAATAAATAATACATTTCTTTCCAGGTATCGTCCTTTATACTTGAAATAATGCAACGGTTCAGATGAGAAAACAAATTACGGTCCGATGCACAATTTTTAGGGCATTAAGTGGGCGAAGAACATTTTAATGAAAAATTATTAAATTGTCCACATATAATGAAAGGATTTCTTTAGGCATTAGTAATTGATGCCCAATCCATAAAATAATAATAAATAAATAATAATAATAAAATAAAATATTTACCGAAAACAACGTTTCGAAAAAATATCTTCGAAAATAATCTGGAAAGCTCAACTATTTACAAGCGAACAAATCACATACAAAATGCAGATGCCGCTACTATCCAAGATGAAGAAACTGAAAGCACGCTGTATATACTAAAGCACGTGGTTGAATCTAATCCATTACACATGACCAGAGCCACCTAACGGAGACTTAGAAATGAATATTGATAAAAACAAACATAAAAATACTTTCTGAAAAACCGCAAAAAAGGCCCATAAAAGTAAAAAAAAAAAAAAAAAAAAAAAAAAAAATGATGCGCCGATTTAATATGCTGTGAAAATAAAATTTAAAAAAAAAATTATTAAAAAAATATATCCCCAGACACAAGTGTGCGCTGGTGCCAAAACTTAATCCTAACAGTAGGGAATCTACCTCTTTAGGAATTCCAAGTTCTTGAGGAGATTTCACACTCGGTGAAATCGATGACTAATAAACAGTGAGAATGGTGCAGGAGAGGGGTTTCGGTTAATCAAAACTATGGCACTCGAAACGAAAGTTAGCTTTTCTCTACATGAAAATTAAAAGACAGCCATGAATAAATTACTAAGTCACACAGGAAAGATGTTAATGGTGATTAACTTAAATATAGGAAGGATGGATTCACTAAGTTGGGCACGTAATGAAAGTTGAGGCTCATATCTCAGATATGTGTATTCTTTAGGTCTGAAATTGGAAATCAGTGTTATCTTCAAAAACAAACTTCACAACAACGATGAAAGTAATAGTAGTAGTGGCATGTGATGCAAGAAAGCAAGTGTATGAGCTTATGCAGCATCGGCCAAAAAAAAAAATCACACCATTCCCTCCAAATACCTGTCCAGTTCCTCCTTAGATTTATTTAACCTATCAACTTCCACAACGACAGATGGAAGTTTTTTTGTTCCAGCAATTAACCACCCGCTGGCTAAAGGCAAATTTCCGCACATCTATTCTACATCTGCCTTTTCTTAATTTGAATTTATGCCCCCTTAGGTTCGTAATCTGAACAAGTGGAAGGATCCATCAGAATTCAAGGCTTTATATACCTCAATCAGATCACCGCGCAGGTGCCTAGTCTCCAGCCACTGCAATTTGCAGAACTTAAGCCTCTCTCTTGGTAAGAGGATCCCTTCATTCCCCTCACCAATCTTGTTGAGTAATCAGCCATGTAAACAATTAAAACTATTTGGAATATAAAGAGCGTAGGCCATTGTACAGCGTTTATTTATTATTTTCTTTATGTAACGTTCGCATTCTCATTTTTTGTAAGGCCACATTTGGAATACCATGTTCAAGTACAGAGACTTCATCTGAAAAAAAAAAAAAACAGACATTCAGCATCTGAAAGGGTCCAAAGACAGGAAACTCGCATGGTAAGGTCGAAAAAACGGTGACCATGCAAGGAAAGACTCCGATTATATGGTCTACAGAGCTCGGCAACCAGGCACCTCAGAGGTGACCTGATTAAGGTTTTAGGCTCTGCGAGGGTTAGTAAAATGAATGAAGTCTGTTATAAAGAATTCCAGAGCTCGAGGGAATAAATTAAAATCGCAGGGGAAGAGATTTAGACTAGATGTAGGGAGTTTTAGTCTTCGAATGTAGCTGAGGTTGACAGTTTGAATAAATTCAAAAGTCAGAGTTTACCTATGTGAGGAGGAAAACAAATAATCTGCAATTTCTTATCAACTTTTTTTTTTTTTTTCAGGCCGGTGAAGCAAAGGCCTGTAGCTATTACTATAATGCACTTTGGCATTACTGGATCATGTCAATGAACCGAAAATTAATACAAAAAGAGCCACATTACTGGGAGAGAGAGAGAGAGAGAGAGAGAGAGAGAGAGAGAGAGAGAGAGAGAGAGAGAGAAAAAAACAAGAAAAAAAACACCAAGTGAATATACAACAGAAGAAAATATACTTACAATAAATGCTGAACAGCTTTACTCAAATTCGCTCCCCCCCATATATTTCCCCCAGAAATCCGTGATGAGACAGGAAGGAAAATTTCCTAACGACATTATATATATATATATATATATATATATATATATATATGTGTGTGTGTGTGTGTGTGTGGGGATGGAACATGTGATGTATGTATGCTCCGAATTTTAAACAAATGCTGATTTATTCTTAACTCGTGGAATTAAGAATTAAAATGATGAAATATAATAAAAAATGATGAAAGTCTGGTTTTAAATTTGGTGGCTCGAATCTAAAAACCAACTCCAAAATTAGCCAGTTATGGCTAATTTTGATAAGTCAATTTATTATTATTATTAGCCATATAATGCAAGGAAGCCTGAAGCTTATGCTGCACCAGCCAAAAAAAAAAAAAAAAATTCTGATTAACCCTGAGAGAGAGAAGTGAAACGCCAAGAAAGAGAAAAATGATGATATTTAGCTCAGGACCCTGGGTGTGCCAAGCCCATACTCACCAGATGTGAGCCCCTGGGGTTACTTATTATATACATATATATATATATATATATATATATATATTATAACCATTACGTTAGTATGGAGCAAGGTTGCAATAACAGCTTGTAGATATCATTTATCGCAATAATAGAAATTGGGATTTATTTTTTCTTAAGCCGGACATTTGGATTAATGCTTACATAACCACAAAAAGTATGGGAATGCTTGTTTTGCATTCGATTTTGCCGTGGTTCAAACAGAAAACAGGTTTGTTTGTTTTTTTATTAGCAGTGAAAAAAAATATATATATCGATACTAATGCCAAATTTCATCCAAAACTGTGGGCATTAAAAAAAACTTCTTGATCTGCATATTTTTAAGTTTATTGATGTCGTAAAATAATACCAAATGAAAACCTGCATTAAAATTACTCTTTTTTTTTATTTAAAGTCTTTATTGACTTTAAAAATTTTAACAAAAACCTATAGGGCCATCTTCAATATCTGGACAAATGCTAAATAGATTTGAGTAGTTTCATAATGTAAAGGCTACTTCATATCATTACTCAAAATTATTCACTCTTAGATAAAAATGTTAGCTCCCATCAATTTTATGTATAAATAAATTTTCAATTTATACTCCGGGACGACCAGAGGAGTTCACAAGGTAGAGGGAATACAAGAAACAGCCCCGTATTTTGTAGTCATGGACTTGAACCCGACTCAAGACACGTGTACCTATGCACCCGTGCGCCTGATCACTCGGCCACAGAAGCTAATGCAGCCATTGTTATGTACTAACACTTATGTGTTCAGTATGTATGAATATTAGTCTATAGTTAACAATTACGATATTCTAAATAATAATAAATAGGACTCAGAAACTGCTATCCTGTAGCAAGAACTCACAACTTCACTGCAACGAGGTAATACAAGTATCACGTAACACAAAACAATTTTGAAATACACTACATATTTCGACAAAATCAAACCTAGATTCGATATGCCACCGGGATTCTTTTAAAATAACTTTAATTTTTTTTTTAGTTAAAAAAAACTGCTAGTCACAAACTTTCACAGACTTTCATGTAAGCACCCTTCATCTGTCCGTATTCATGCATTCGCGCTCTCAGTGACAGTATACTGGTTTCGCCACTTGTCAGTCGCCTAGAGTTCCGAGTTCGGATACTGAATTAAATTGAATTAAAATAATACTGAATTGAATTAAATCTTAGCTACAGCCTCTTCAATCGGCTAACTGAAGCCGATTTCCTGTGGAGATAGCAGGATCGCCCATGAGTTATGCCAGGTTTTAAAGCTGGCAAACATGCAAGCCCCGTGAACATATTTGTACAAACAAACTGCGATAATACAAATTTATTTATTATTTTGCATTACATCCTTTAATGTCATTCATGAATTATACAATTTACTACTTTTTTTTTTCTCTCAATGTGAAAACACTACAAAATATAAACAAACACCGCCTGTTGTGTGTTTATTTTTGTGTCTACTTTTCGCACGCAACAACAGATTTTTTATTTTAAAATGTGGCGTAAAAAAAAAAAAAAAAAAAAAACTGGAGTCTATCCAAATTTCATTAAAATTGGAGAAATAGAATGTGCAAACTTATCTAAGAAATAAATGGATCCTAAACCCATTAGAGGTTATCTCCGCTCCACATGCTTTCCAATACACTAATCTTTAAATGACCATGAATCACAAATGAAATGAATCATTGAGCATTCTAGACACTTTAGCATTAGCATAAATAGAGGCATATGATGCAAGAAAGCAAGCTTATTCAGCGTCAGCCAAAAAAAAAAAAAAAAAAAACAGAACCACTCCCATTTCACCCCTCCGTTCGTTCGAAATACCTGTCCAGCTGTGCCTTAAATTTGTTTAGGCTATCAACTTCAACAACAAGTGATGGAAGTCTATTCCACAAACCAACTGCCCGCTGGCTAAAGGCAAATTTCTGCACATCTATCCGACATCCGTCCTTCCTCAATTTGAATTTATGCCCTCTCGGGTGATTATTCTGAGCAAGAGGAAGAATCCCATCGGCACTGAGCATGCTCAAGCCATTCAAAGCCTTACATACCTCTATCAGATCACCTAGCCGATGCCTAGGCTCCAGACTGTAATTTGCAAAACTTAAGCCTTTCTTCGTAAGAGCAACCCTTTGTTCCATTCACTAATCTTGTTGCCCTTTTCTGTACTCGTTCCAGCAGCTCTACATCCTTCTTGAAATGAGGCCTCCAGACCTGTATACAGTACTCAAGATGTGGCCTGACCAATGCCTTATACAAGGGAATAATCACATCCCTCTCCCTGCTAGAAAAATTCCAGTATATCATTGACAAGACAGCATGAGCTACTCTTGCAGCTCGTCTGCACTGCTCAGAGAACTTCATATCTGCCTGCAGAATTACCCCCAGGTCCTTTTCATTCTCTACCACTGTCAGCGTTTAGCATTTGTCAATGTTAAACTTCATTTGCCACCTCTCAGCCCATCTACTCAACCTTTCCAGATCCTGTTGCAGCAGCATAGCATCAGTAGTGTCCTTAACAACCCTGCCAACCTTTGTATCGTCTGAAAACTTCGACATTAAGCTTGATATACCATCATCAATATCATTTATAAATACAGAAAACAACAATGGACCCAACACTGAACCCTGAGGAACTCCACTAATAACATTAGTCCATTATGAGCAGTGTCCATTGATTACCACTCTCTGTCTTCTGCCACTCAACCATCCCTTTATCCATAGCAGCAATTTGCCTCCAATGCCACACTGCTCTAATTTGTGCAGCAGTCTTCCATGCGCAACAGTATCAAAAGCCTTTCTAAGGCTTTTGATACTGTTTGTTACGGAGAAACAATAAATTCATATTGTATTAATACAGGAGACTGTCGAAATAACGGCACTCCAAATAACGTAACCTTCGAGCGAACGGCACATTGAAATTGGATGTTGACATACAGTGTAGACGTCTTGCAGTGCCGAAAAACGAAAACGGCTAGTCACGTGGTTACTGTATTTGTTTACGGTCGCCATTTTGAACGTGAATTCTGTACTGATAAAATTCGCCATACGGTGCAAGGAAGCCTGAAGCTTTTGCTGCACCAGCCAAAACATTTTTCTGAGTTACCGTGTGTGTGTGTGAGTGAGAGAGAGAGAGAGAGTTATTGTTGTTTGGTGTTTTTAGGAGCATTAGCAACTAAGGCCATATTGCTCCGGGATATGCGGTGGTCATTCCCTGACCTTTCCGTATCTTCCGTATTTGGTGGTGACGGGCTCGAACCCCGGTCTAATCAAGAAGCGTGTGCTAAGCACTGCTGCTCCTTCCCACCTGGCTACGGAGGCGCCTAGAGAGAGAGAGAGAGAGAGAGAGAGAGAGAGAGAGAGAGAGAGAGAGAGAGACGCCAAGAATGATGATATCCAGCTCAGGGCCCTGGGTATGCCAAGCCCATACTCATTAGATGTGAGCCCCTGAGGTTAATCACGGATTATACTACTATTTTGCATTTATTTTAAATAAAAAATCCCTCACTATGGCTTCTAAAGTTAATAAACCCCATTAAACCTTAGTGACAAACATCATGATCCAAACTATTTGGTTTGGTTTTTTGTTTTTTTTTTTTAGGAGCATTAGCAACTAAGGCCATATTGCTCCGGGGATATGCGGTGGTCATTCCCTGACCTTTCCGCATCCTCCATATTTGGTGGTGACGGGCTCGAACCCCGGTCTAATCAAGAAGCGTGTACTACGCACTGCTGCTCCTTCCCACCTGGCTACGGAGGCGCCCTCCAAACTATTACAGTAGGCTCACCCGGAAAGTTAATTCATAAACCCATGTGTATTATGACTTGCATTTGTTCTCTAGTCGATTTGCTTGTTTTGCTGGGAGAAAACCCCCAGTTTTTCCGGGAGGAAAAACCTTGCTATCTACGCCTGACAACGACTAACTCAATCACGGAGTGCAAAAAAAGCCCATAAAAGTTCCTCGCGTCATCGACGGAAATGGAACCCAGGCCTTTTCCACCGGTGTTTGTTATTTGGTTTTTAGGAGCATTACCAACTAAGCCCATATTGCTCCGGGGATATGCAGTTGTCATTCCCTGACCTTTCCACATCCTCCGTATTTGGTGGTCACGGGCTCGAACCCGAGTCTAATCAAGAAGCGTGTGCTACGCACTGCTGCTCCTGCCCACGGAGGCGCCTTCCGCCTGTGTGGAGAAGTCGGTGACGATACCACGGTGCTACAGGGCAGACTAAACTTAATATAATAAAGAAAATAGAACGGGGCATAAGTAGGAGTGTATTAATGGCAGAATATTATTATGATTAGCCATATGGTGCAAGGAAGACTGAGGCTTATGCTGCACCAGCCAAAAAAAAAAAAAAAATTCTGAATTATTCGGGGGGGGGGGGAGAGAGAGAGAGAGAGAGAGAGAGAGAGAGAACGATGATATCCAGCTCATACTCGACATTGGATCGTCAATATGTTTTTTTTATGTGCAGTTAATAAAATTGCATTCTTAATCTTTCTCTTATTTATCCCCATTATTTTTGCATTAAATATATTAAAAATAAAACTTTCTAGATAACGGAAAAATCGAAATAACGTCACTTTGAATCCCCGATTGTACAGCTATTCTGATAGTCTACTGTAATATCACAATACAGGATTTCGTGGGGTATGAATCCATTCAATTTCAAATACACGTTTAGTCCTCCCCCCCCTACAACCGATTTTTTTTTTTTTTTGTAAGTTAAAAACGTTTTTACTGACGTTATTCTAAAAATTCTGTAACGAAAAACCGTCATGCGAAAAGCGTTAAGAAAGAAAATTTATTCCAGTTTAATTTATCTTCTACTGGACCAAATTTGATGAAAATTAGCACGGAGCTTCATCTTAGCTCTATACTAGAAGGAAAACTTTCAAACCTCTGAAAATTGCAGTAGTTTTCTGATTTGAATTCTTCTCGCAGCCTTCAGTCACTGTTTGGGAAACCATGGAAACGGCCCCTGCTTGACGCAGCTGTTCCATCACGGAAGGGGATGGAAGGTGGATGATAGGGACACGCCATTAAAAGAAAGGGTGATTGTTTATGGGGGAGAGAACACTGTCGTCTGGTAGTACTGTATATCACTCTAAAATAGCTCATCTCGAAAAATATTAAATGACGTCATATTTCCTTTGCGACGTCACTTCTGATTTAAAGTAAACTAGTTGATCTCACATGAAAGAAACTTTCTCGATTTGTCCTTTTTTTCGCCACTCAATCACGCTTTCGTTTTTTTTCTTTACAATTAAACTCGGAGGCTGGAAAAGAGTTCTGCACATTTGTGAAAACATTCTTCAACTTGGACATGTCATCAGATCTTTCGATAAATACTACACGTAATGGAACAACTATATATGGTGTATTTAGTCGTGAACTAAAACCTCTTCAATGTAAAAATTATATCCTACTTTAGCCATCAGAGATCAATACTTTCAGTAACCGATATGTAATTATTATTAATAAAATAAAAAAAACATTGTTATATTATTATCCATGAATTTTATTAATAACTGAAAATTAAAACGTTTTTAACGCCTGCCGATGACTCCTAAATGAAAACACGTTAAATACACTAGCGGCAGGGCACATTATGTACCTGCTTTAGATTTTTTTTTTTTTATCGGCACAGTCCGTCCACAAAAAAAAAAAAAAAAAAAACACACACACATTTCAGGTGTCAACTTCATGTGAGAAAAAAAAAAAAGGTCCACCAGACCTTTTTTATCCTAAAAACAGGTGAGACTGTAGAAAAAATTTAATACACTTATTAAGTTCTATTTAATAAAAAAAACAATTACAATTGTTTGAAACATCAAAGCAAAATAATTTCAAGCTACCAATCAATGGCATTACAACATTAATGTGTAAGATGTTATAAGTAAATATTACACACACTGGCCAAAAAAAAATACGAACCTTTAGTCAGAATCGAATCGGGCCGCCTTCGTTTTGAATAACTGCAAATGTGTGGCACATATGGATTCTATAAGGTGTTTTTAACGAATTCTGGTCTAATTGTAACAATTCTTCTAGCAAAATATCGCGTAGCTGCCACAAAGTTGGAGGAAGACTTCGTTGTATAATGCTCTCTCCGGCATATCCCACAAATTCTCAACAGGACTGAAATCAAGTGAATGTGGGAGGCAGGGATATAGTGGAAATCGGTATGTTTTCCGAACCATTCTTGCACGAAGCGCTGTTGCGTTGTCATTCATTAAGTGGCCATCACCTTCGGAATAAAAGTGTAACATTGCATGGTGCAGTAGCGCTGATACAAAATTCAGGTACTCTCTGGATGGCATTCAACCTTCCACTGGGATCAAGGACCCAGCCCGTGCCAACAAAACATTCCCCATACCAGCGTTTCTCATACTTTTTTTAGTCAAGGAACACTTTTCATCTCACAACATATTCACGAAACACAAGTTTAGCGAGAACCAAAGAACCGTTGCTAATATATTATTACATATGTGCATCAGGAGCATCTTTATTTCCAACGCATGTAAAGCCGAAATTGAAACAACTGTCATTATACTTTCGTTCTGGTCTTTATTAGTGTTTTTTCACTTTGGATTTCTGGGAAACAAAAGGCTGCAAACAAAAGTTCATCCTCACTTTGAAGTCTGACAATACTGTATTGTGTTCGTTTTCATCGACCACAGTTGCAGCACTACTAGAAGTACTTTGCTTCTCGTTTTAAAGTTCCTTTTTTCAACCACAAATCTATGGTCACATATTTTAATAATAATATTTCGAAATACTAATAATTATAAAAAAAAAATTTATACAAGGAAGTGAGTTTAGTTATATCGGTTCGCTTCCTCCTCTCCCTCAAACCGTGTACTCCAGGCTAAATCGCATAAGAATGGCATACTAGATCACCACATCGCTAATTTTCGTTGGTGTCATTACCTCTACACATACTTGTCTATGCAAAGCCCGCCAAAATAGTGTTCCGCGGTCTATTTGATTATTAGTCTATGCCAGTATAATAATAACCGGAAAAAAGTATGTTAAATATTATAATGATACAAAAGCGGTGTTGCTACAAATATGCAAAATTTATTATTATTATTTTTTAATTAATAATTACGATATTTCGCGGAACACTTATTCACATCTCACGGAACACTAGGTTGAGAAACGTTGCCCCCATACCATGATACCACCCCCAGATACTTGGGTTGTCTTAACAAGACAAGCAGGGTCCATCGATTCGTGAGGTTCTCGTTACGCGCTCTGCCTAACATCAGTGCAAAACAAAGCGGATCGTGATTCGCCTGATCACATGACTTTGTTCCACTGTCCAATTCACGACGTTCTCGGCAACACTGTAAGCAGGTTTTTCTATGTAACAAGTAGCTTACAAATAGGCATGTGACTACCAATATTAAATTCCTTGCGCATAGTAGGGGTTCTGGGATTGGTTGAATTCAAATGTAATTTGTTGCACACTGGAGGTCTTATTTTAACGTACAGTCCTCCTTAAGGTACGATGGCTTTGCTCTTGAAGTACTGATTTTCTACCACACTTACATCTTTGAGGTGTGGAAGAACCGCTTGCTTTCCAGTCATTAAAAACTTCTGAGATGGATGCTTTTGAGAAACCAGTTCTCTCTTGAATTATGCAATAATTCAATTTTTAATTCAATAATTTATACTACAAGACGTCATCACCCCACCTTACAGTTTTCTTTCCATCTATTTGCATTTATTATGTCTGTGACTGTTTTAATGCAAAGATTCGGGTTTTTTTTTTTATAACGGCAAAAAAAAAAAAAAAAAAAGTGTAACGTCTTTTTTCCTATAATTAACTTATCTTCTATCAAAATACAGTGAGATTGACCTCGTTTATTAAGATTTCTTAGTGCAATTTTGACATCTCTCACATCCCCTGGGGCTGACATCTGGTGAGTATAGGCTTGGCAAACCCAGGGTCCTGAGCTGGATATCATCATTTTTCTTTCTTGCTTTCTTGGTGATTCTCTCTCTCTCTCTCTCTCTCAGGGTAACGCAGGATTATATATATTTTTTTTTTTTTTTTTTTGCTGGTGCAGCATAAGCCTGGCTTCCTTGCACTATATGGCTAATAATAATATTATTAAACCTGTTCGCAAGAGCAACACTTACATGAGGCAAGGATGGTAAGTCCAAGCACGCGAGCAAAACGTTTCTCGCTCGAGAAATCGCTCTATGTTCGTTCGCTGGCAATGCAAAGGGTCTCGTTTTTAACCAATGTGTTAATAAAACATCGCTCTTTCGCTCGCCTACTAATGTGAAGGCACCTTTATACTTCCACGACCGTGGAGTCTCGATCCGTTAACATTTAATCCACTGGATTAAATGTTAACGGATCGTTTTTTTAACTCCCGAATAATCGAGTGTACTGTAGCATCTTCAACAGTTTCCAGGGATGTTTTAACTATATAACCTGCAGTTAAGGTTGTTCCCTTTCCGGGATTCCTCGAATGAATCCATAGCAGATATATCCAGTCGACATAGTATGGATGGACAGTTGTTGAGTCAGTTTGGTGTAATACATGCACTGCGAAAGCAAAAAAAATACTATAGGCCAGGGCTGGCTAACTTAATTTGTAATGCGATCGACTTTTTTTTCTTCAAAATGTGCCGGGATCTACTATCTCAAGAAGTTCATTGCACATGGTTAAAAAAGTTAATCAACACATATTGAAATCCATACGTATTTAATTTTTTTATTTATGTGAAGTTTGTGTCTTCATGTCATCTGCCAAGCTTTCAAAATCTGGGATATACTGTGATAAGGCCAACCGTAAAGAATCTTCTGTAGACAAGTCCGTAGGAGTAGAGCGATTCTTCGGTTTTTTTTTTTTTTTTTTTTTGGTTTTTTTTTTTTGTTGTTTCAAATACGAAAAGGCCGATTCACATAGTTATATGGAACCAAAACAGGAACTTAAAAGTTCACTGAATTGTTTTACAGTACTTTTCTCGGCAAACATATTTCCAAAAGTCATTTTTTGATGACCTGGCTTTTAGGAAGATATCGTTTCGCATTGTAATAATTTCATTTTCAAGTAATATTTTCTCCGTGTGAAGAATCTCAGCGATTTTTTCTGCAATTTGTTTCGTTATCTAAGTCGACTTTAAATAGACAAGAAATATATTGAAAAATGTCTCCAATTGTTTTAAAATCACTGAATCTGGTTTCAAAATCATCCACAACTTTCTCAATTTCAGAAACATATTTCTCACTATTAAATTCAAAAACAGGATATTTTTGCAAATGATCGTATTTTTTTTCTTTGAGATCCTTAGCCATTGCCAAAAATTGATATTTATTGCAGAAATACTACTAATCATGTCACCCACATTTTTATTTTTTCCTTGTAATTCCAAATTCAGATCACTTAATTTACTGGTAAAAGCTGCCAAAAAAGCCAGATCACACAACCACACCGTATCTTGTAGCTGCTGATAATCATCTCCTCATTGATCAACAAATTTTTGAATTTCATTCAGCAAATTTCGAAATATGTAGAAACTTACTCCGACTCAGCCACCTCACATCTGTGTATAATATCAGATCTGGTTCATTTTCATCGAGTTGCATCTTGAAAAGCCTCCTTTGAAGAGATTGTCTTCTGATGGAATTTATGATTTTGAAAACTATGTCCATACCTTTAATACTTAATCTTTTGCTGGCTAACACTTGTTGGTGGATGATACAGTGGCAACTCAAAAAATCTGGGAATTCATTATCCTTTTGGCACAATGCGATGAATCCGTTAAGATGCCCCGTCATTGCTTTAGTTCTATCTGTTGTTATTGATACGAGCTTAAATAGTGGTAATTTAATTTTTTTCAATAACATTTTTGAATGCGTTAAATATATATCAAGACCTCTAGTTCTTTCTTTTAACGAAACCATACCCAGCAATTTTTCTCTAGTGGCAAAATCATCAAAAACGAGCAATTGAGCTGCAGCACTGACGTCTGTAGATTCATCCAGTTGTGAAGAAAAAGACACACAATTAGCAATATGAGCACGCAACTGTTCGCTCACATTTTTACTAATTTTTTCTATGCGTCGCGTCACAGTATTTCGAGATAATTGCAGAGCACTCTTAATTTCATTTTTGTTCTTAAAATTTTCAAAAAGAGAATCTTATTTCTAAAAATGCGTCTTTGATGAATTGACCATCAGAAAATGGTTTGCATTTTTTTGCAAGATGAATCACATTAAATGATGCTATAGTTACTACTGTAGATTGTAAGTTATGTGTAATGAAGAAATATTGTTGTGCGAATAATCTGGATTTAAGTTCTTTTAATTTATTTTTTCTAAGGTCACTATCAGGCGGAAAATCCGATTGGTATTTACCATGGGGTGCATTGAAATGCCCTTCTAAATTTCCTTTTTTGGGTATTTATCACGGAAGCATTACAAATCAAACTATGTTTCTTTTATCATTACAGAAAAGAATTCTAGTTCTCACTCTTGATTAAAATGATACGTTTTACTCCTTTTAAATCAAAGGGTATTAAATTAACGTATAAGCACTGTCCAGTTATGATGAGAAGCACGAAACAATTGTACAGAGAAATAGAGTGAGCCAGTATATTAGAATGTCTTATAACGGGAGGATTTTAATTTCCCAGATATCGACTGGAACTTGTGGATTGGTCACTCGCACGCTAGAAAGGCCGAATGACTGATGAGAACCACGAACAATTGTACAGAGAAATAAAGTGGGCCAGGAATCAGAATGTCTTATAATGGGGGGGATTTTAACTTCCCACATAATGACTGGAACTTGTGGGTTGGTCATTCGCACGGTAGAAAGACTTTGTAGATTTATTGGAGGATTGTTTTCTATAGCAACGTGTTCGAGGGACAACCAGAGAGAGTAATGCCCTGGATCTGATTATCAGCAGTGATGATTCATGCATTAAGAATTTGCAGATAAAGGACCCACTAGGAGACAGTTGTTTGTTTGTTTGGATTTTAGGAGCATTAGCAACTAAGGCCATATTGCTTCGGGAATATGCGGTGGTCATTCCCTGACCTTTCCGCATCCTCCGTATTCGGCAGAAGACAGTGATCACAGTCTACTGATGTTGTTGTTATTTGGTTTTTAGGAGCATTAGCAACTAAGGCCATATTGCTCCGGGATATGCGGTGGTCATTCCCTGACCTTTCCGCATCCTCCGTATTTGGTGGTGACGGGCTCGAATCCCGGTCTAATCAAGAAGCGTGTGCTACGCACTGCTGCTTCTTCCCACCTGGCTACGGAGGCGCCTCTACTGATGTGGGATGTAACTACCATCGGGGTAAAGGGAAGGGATTTTGCTTTCGTAAAAGTGACTATGTACAGTGGCCTCAGACAGTTTTTAAATTTTATACAGTGGGACCAACTGATGATGTTACCAACAGCGAATTCTAAATGGGCAGTATTAAAGGAATTAATCTTCGAAGCTACTAGGCTTTTCATACCAACTAAGAAATAGTTTTCTGGGTTTAGGCGTAAACGGATATCAGATGAAGATGTCAGACGACATATGGCAGAGAAGAAAAATGCGTGGGATGCATATAAAGAAAGTATCAGGCGACACAAAAGCTTGTAGTAGATATAAGCTAGTCTGTAATTAAGTCACAAAGGAGGTTAGGCAAGCGAAGGCACACAACGAGAAATCCACTAGTGTAGCTACCCTTTTTCGGGCTCGGAGGCAAAGAACATGTTCGGACCCCTACTTAATTAATGAAAATTGCAAAAACAGGAGACAGCGAAAGATACTGGACCCGGAGGCAATTGCATTGCCTGCCTACATGGCAGCTACGCCACTGGAGAACTCTTTGGCAAAGGATACAAAGAAAAATAGAAAAGCGTTCTTTGTACAGAGAAATAAAGTGGGCCAGTAAATCAGAATGTCTTATAATGGAGTGATTTTAACTTCCCAGGTATTGACTGGAACTTGTGGTTTGGTCACTCGCACGCTAGAAAGACTTTAATGGATTTATTGGAGGATTGTTTTCTACAGCAACATGTTCGAAGGGCGGTAATACTCTTGATCTGATTATAAGCAGTGATGATTCATGTAAACTCTAAAAGGGGATGAATCAGATTAGTCCACTTCATGTCGTTGGTTCGACTGCTGATGATCCTACTCAGGTAGCTGACAAACTGATTTTTTTTTTTTTTTTTTTTTTGTAGTTGTTCGCGCATCAGCTTCTGTGGCCATAATGCACCTCCCAAGGTTTTGCAGTACTTTGATCCAAGCCCAAGGCGGGATTCGAACCCGCGACCTTTTGGGCCCACTCCTATGGAACTTGGTTCTAGATGGCTTTTTGAACCTGGAACTCGGCGACGTCATTCCCCTAGCCTATGCGGATGATGTGGTTCTGATGCTGCCTGGGGGATCTAGGGCACAACTGGAGAACACCGCCAACAGAGCAATAGAAACTCTAGAGGACTGGGCTAACAACAATAACTTGAAGATCTCATCCTCGAAGACAAGATCTATATTATTAAAAGGAGCCCTAGACACCAGACGACCCCCTCAAATCAAGATACAAGGTAACACAATCAAGCTTACCACCGAATTAAAGCACCTTGGAGTCGTACTAGACAAAAACCTGAGCTTTAACACCACATATAGTGCACTTACGGAAGAAAATTAGAGGATACACCGCACTTTTTGCGCGAATCACACGCAAGGAATGGGGTTTGAGGCGGAAAACCCTCAGCCTCTACTATAAAGCTATTTTCCTGCCAGCGATTACATATGCTTCTGGAATATGGTATCGCAAGGCTACCACTGCAGTGAACCGGAAAAAATTGGACACTACACAGCGACACATACTCTTAACCATCTCGAGAGCATGTAACACTGTAAGTACCCACGCACTCCAGGCTCTAACGGGATCACTCCCTCAAGACCTGGAGATTGTTAAGCATGGGCTACTCTATCAACTGACCAAAGGCAGAACGGCAACTTGCCTCGACTACACCATAGATCTGTCAAATGATCCCAAAGTAGAAAGGAGCCGTCTCTCCGCTTACCTCCAACAAACTTGGCAGACCCGCTGGGAGACCTCCAGCAAAGGGGCAATAACTAGAAAATTTCTACCCAACATACGGCTGGTATACCCGAATTATCCACCGTGGCTCTCACCAGGACTCTACACCACCTACCTGCTGACGGGACAAGGGGCCATTAGAGACAAACTGCAAGGATTTGGCCTGAGTGATACACCGTTCTGCCTCTGTGGTGAACGTGAAACGTGGGAGCACCTAATGTACAGTTGCCCACTATATGTTGTTGTTGTTTGTTGTTTTGGTTTTTAGGAGCATTAGCAACTAAGGCCATATTGCTCCGGAATATGCGGTGGTCATTCCCTGACCTTTCCACATCCTCCATATTTGGTGGTGACGGGCTCGAACCCCGGTCTAATCAAGAAGTGTGTGGTATGCACTGCTGCTCCTTCCCACCTGGCTACGGAGGCGCCTGCCCACTATATGAGGACCTGTATTGCAGGTTCATTACTAGAACACAGCTTAACCTCCGTAATCAAGAAGACCTCGCCATAACTGAAGTTGACACATACAAGGCATTCGCGCAGCTGGCCCAGGACCTCTTCACAAAGAGAAGGACGCTCCCACAGCCTCAACCACTGCAGTAAACAACCATGCCGAGCAGGCCAGCAGAATGTCTACACAACCACGGAAACCTTCCCAGATACTACCATGCAAGGGCTCAGAGAAATGATTGAAGCACATTGCTGCCACCTAGCCATATGGCGATCTGGGCTGGCAACCTTGACCAGCCTGCTTTCACTCCTATTCCTTGGCGGGGGGGGGGGGGGGGAGATGGCTCGCTGTCTTCTCCTCCTCCTGCCATCCCCCTTTCCCTCTGGTGGGGCATGGGCATGCCCCACTGACTGCAGGGGCCATCTACCCTATCGGCCCCTTACTTCTCTTTCTTCCCGCCAGCCTTCAGTTTCCCTACCCTTCTCTTTGACTATACACTGCGAAAGCCCCACGCATCCAAATTTAAATTAGCACCAAAATTATTGCCCGCCCCATTAGGCCTCTAGAACTTGTCATTTTAGCGTACAATCCCATGGTAATTTCGGTGAACAAACCCCACATACTAACTTAATAGCGATTTTGCAATTATACCACCGCGATTATCTATTTTTTTTTTTTTTTTTATAGGACCCAGCCGCTGAAATCCCAGGAAATTAGGCGGCGGGACCTGCCAGAGTATAATAAATTTCAAGGTACACCTGGCCAGCCTCCTCGTTGGCATAGTATGGACGTCGGGTCTCATCAGGGGCTCGACGGCCAATAGGCCAGAAGAACAATGGGCACAACATACTACACAACACATGATCCACACACTTTTAAATCTCTGGCCTTGACAGAGTACTGTCCCTCGATACAGCGAACACTCGCGGAGATGGGAGAAATTTCTGGTGCCGTTTGACCCTCAACATACTTTGTACTTTGGGTTGCCTAAGTGTATCCCGAACAGCCAAACTGGTTCTCACCGGGGCTCTACACCACCTTTCTTCTAACAGGGCATGGCTCTTTTAATGCCAAGCTGTCAACTTTCAGCATCAGGGATTCCCCATTATGCCAATGCGAAGAAAACCAAACATGATCACACCTAATGCACGATTGTCCCCTCTTTGAGGACATCAGATGTCATTTCATCACAAAGATACGCTTTAATCCGAAGGAACGGGAGCACCTTATATTACATGAGGAGGAGCACTACAAGGCCCTCTCGTGCTTTGCACATGAGCTGTTTACCCGGCTAAGGCCAATGATCCAACCTCCCCAGGCTTGATGCAGGACCTGACTACAACTCATTGGACGGGACTCTGCTCTCATGAGTGCCATTACTTTGTCAACTGTACCAGAAAGATCAAAGTACCACAATATCGGACGGGACTTTGCTCCCACGAACATCACAATCAAACACAGACACCCTGTCAACTGGACCGACAGCGCAGGTAATTTACCCAACGAACTACCCTACAATGTGACAATCACCATATGCAGGAATGACAACACTGCATCGACGCCCAGATAACAGACCAAACAGTGAAAGTGACCACATACCAACAATGGCCACCCAAAATGGAAATAGAAGGACCATGACCACAACCAAATTGGATGAGACCTTGATCCCATGACCAACGCTGGCATTCAACCGATCTCTGAACAAGTCAATAGAGACCTTGTTCCTGGATGTACCTACTGGTGGGGCTAGTGATGTGATGCTGTCCTGAACCTGCTGGCCTAGCCACCACTCTGCAGCCTGGCTGCACACACGCCATATTGGCGACCTGTGCCGGCTCCCTTGTCCGGCCCTTTCTATCCCACCCCGGCAGGGGGGAGGAGCCGGTCATACTGTTTCCTCCCCTCCACGCCACCCCCATTCTTCCTTCTGGCAGGGCATGGGCATGCCCTGCTGACACCAAATTGAGGCCTCCTACTCTATTGGCCTTATCCTTCCTCCTTTAACCCCCCCCCCCATCTCATTCTCTCCCCTCTATCTTTACACAAGCAAATCCCCCCCCCACACACACAAATTCAATGAATCCAAATTAACTTACACCCATATTTCTGTCTATCCTTATTCAAGCGACATCACCCTACGCAATCGAGAGATATCACACATATATAGGCGCCTCCGTAGCCAGGTGGGAAGGAGCAGCAGTGCGTAGCACACGCTTCTTGATTAGACCGGGGTTCAAGCCCGTCACCACCAAATACGGAGGATGTGGAAAGGTCAGGGAAATGACCACCGCATATCCCAGAGCAATATGGCCTTAGTTGCTAATGCTCCTAAAAACCAAATAACAACAACACACATATCTATACATATGTGTTTAAAAAAAAATTTTTTTTTTTTAAGGTCCTAGCCACTGAAATCTCAGGAAATTAGGTGGCAGGACCTGCCAGAGTGAACTAAAGACTATCGGGTACCTGGTCTTCCTCCACGGGGCGTAAGTGGGGCACCGTTGGGCCACAGAAGAGGTCCAGCGGCTAAATGTCCAGAGGAACAACGGTACAAAACACCACACTTCCATAATCCATACACTTTTAAATCTCTGGCCTTCCCAGTGAACTGGTACACCCACAATAAAAGCAATGCGGAGATGGGGGAAACCCCTGGTGCCGTTAGACACTGAAAACACTTACACTTTGGGTTGCCTTTCAAGGCCAAATTAAATGCCTTGGGCATAATCGAAGAATCACACTGTCACTGCGGCAAACTAGAAACATGGCATCACGTTATGCATCAGTGTGAAATATACGAAGACATCAGATGTCAAATGATCACGAGAATTAAATACATCCCTAACACCCAGGAACACCATCTCCTGGACACACCAGAAGAATTTGCGGCTTTTAGTCGCTTTGCCCAGGACGTCTTCTCCAGAAGAAAACTACAAATAACCATCCACCAAGGCCAACAGGAGTAATGAAACCAAATATGGTCACCAAGGAATACGAGAAACTAAGGACGGGGTATCAACCAATGATTGATGACCATTGGAATAAGCCACCCAAAGTTGAGAACGGAACGCCACCCGTTTAAGATAACAGAACCCACCTGATAGGGAAGTAAAATAAATAAAAAAAAAAAAAAGCTATCACACAATCAGAGAAGGATACTGAACCAAAGAAAGAGGAACACAAGGATGCGGTTGCCCCATGAGTGAAAATGAAGAGAAACAGACGTGAGACAAAGGCCATATTGGAGACCTGAAGAGGGCACTCTAGCCCTCTTCATCTATAATTCCTAACTCCCCGGGAGGAGGGGACGGCCACACGGTCCCGCCTTCTAGCCATCCCGTTTCCTCTCTGGTGGGGCATGGGCATGCCCCACTGAAACTGGGGCCACCTTCTCTATTGGCTCCATACTTCTGCCTTTTCCCCCCAGTCTTCTGCCTCTCTCCCCTCTATCTTCATGCTAGCGAAAGTCCCACACATCAAAATTGATACATCAAAACCGCCATACGCCCAGCATTCGACCTAAAAAATTAAAGCGATAATATCCCCACGTCAACGCAAATAATAAAAATCACTTTATTTTATTTTCTTGATGACCACTGGCATATGCCACCCAAAGTTTTTTTTTTTTTTTTTTGTCATAGCCACCGAAATCTCAGGAAACTAAGCGGCAGGACCTGCCAGAGTAAACTAAGTCTACGGAGTTCCTGGCCTGCCTCCACGGGGCGTAAGTGGGGCAACGTTGGATCCCAACAGGATTCCAGCGGCTAAATGGCCAGAAGAACAACTGTACACGACATTACACGATCCAAGATCCATACACTTTTAAATCTCTGGCATTTACAGTGTACTATAATACACCACAACGTAAACTACGCGGAGATGGGGGGAACCCCTGGTGCCACTTGACCCTAAAAACACTTACACTTACTTACTTTGGGTTGCTAGGCAGGCACTTTACCCACCCGGCTAGCCAAGTCGACTGAATGAATGAGTACTGTATTTTTCATCTACATTCAACTCATCAGGAGTTATTTAGAGAGAGGAATGTCAGAAGTTTACCAAACCCTAACAAGAAGCTAAAGGATTTTGTAATAACTGAGAACAAAGTCGAGGAGAAATTGTTGAAGTTAAACATAAATAAGGCACCTGCGGTGGATGGGAGTTATATTAAAGGAGGCAGCAAAAGAAGTAAGCAAACCATTAGCCATAATTATGAGAGCATTCTTGGATTCAGGGGAAGTCCACACAGACTGGGGAAGAGAAAATTATCCCCTATTCACAAAGGGGGCTCAAAGGTTGACACGAGTAATTACAGATCTGCTAGTTTAATTTCTGCTGCAGGGAAAATTATGGAGTTGCTGGTTAAACAAGCATTGCAGGATGATCTACACAATATTTCAGTTATAGTTCAGATACAGCATGGGTATGTTAAGGGAAGTCTTGTCAGACAAATTTGATTGGATACTCTGTGGTCACAAAGGAACTGGATGCAAAGAATAATTTTGATATCATACACTTGAATCTCAGGAAGCCTTTTGATACTGGTTTATAGGGAAGACTGCTGTACAAATTGGAGCAGTGTAACATTAAGGGCAAGTTGCTGCTATGGATAAAGGGATGGTTGAGTGGGAGAAGACAGAGTGGTAATCAATGGACAATGCTCTTCATGGACTAATGTTATTAGTCGAGTCCCACAGGGTTCGGCCCATTGTTGTTTTCTATATTTTTCAATGATATTGATGAAGGTACATCAGGTTTAATGTCCAAGTTTGCAGATAATACAAAGGTTGGAAGGGTTGTTAATGACAGCATGCTACTGCCACAGGATCAAGAAAAGTTGGGCAGATGGGCTGAGAGGTAGCAAGTGAAGTTTAACATTGACAAATGCAAATACTGCATATGGGTAGCAGTAACCCCAGAGTAACCTACCAAACTGTGTGGCACCACACTCAGGGTAGTGGATAATGAAAATGACCTGGGGGTAACTGTGCAGTCAGGTATGAAGTTTTGTGAGCAGTGCAGACAGGCGGTAGAGTAGTTTATGGAGTCTTGTCAATGGTATATAGGAATTTTGCTAGCAGGGATAATGTGGAATTAATTGTTTGTTTGTTATTTGGAGCATCAGCAACTAAGGCCATATTGCTTCGGGGATATGCGGTGGTCATTCCCTGACCTTTCCGCATCCTCCATATTTGGTGGGTACGGGCTCGAACCCTGGTCTAATCAAGAAGCATGTACTATGCACTGCTGCTCCTGTCCGCCTGGCTCCGGAAGCACCATGGATAATGTGGTGATTATCCCTTTGTATAAGGCAATGGTCAGGCCAAATCTTGATTACTGCATACAGGTCTGGAGGCCTCATTTTTGGAAGAACGGAGAGCTACTGGAATGAATATGGAGAAGGGCAACAGAGTTTGTGAGGGGAACAAAGGGTTGTTCTTACCAAGTTCTGCAAATTACAATGTCTGGAGACTAGGCATTGCTAGGTGATCTGATTGAGGTGTATAAGGCCTTGAATGGTTTGAGCAAGCTTAATGCTGATGGGATTCTTCTTCTCTACTCAGATTGCGCACCTAAAAGGCCATAAATTTAAGTTGAGGAAAGGCAGTTGTAAAATAGACATGTGGAAATTTGCCTTTAGCCAGCGGGTTCCAGATTGCTGGAACAAACTTTCATCGGTGGTTATGGAAGTTAATAGCTTAAATAAATTCGGGAAGAACTGGAAAATTTGGAAATTTTGGTTAAAACCATTACCTTTGATTTGAACAGAGGAACACAAGGGTAGAAACATATACTTTCCTTGGTCTTGGAGAGAACGCAATCTTTTCCTGATTGTGGAACCCTTTAAAATAGCTTATAACCAGTAATAAAAGTGAACAAATTAAATAAACAGAATCAATGAGATGAAACTAAATTTAAAAACCAACGCTTTTGATAGTTATAAGACGTTTTTATTCCTTCATTCGTATTAAAATACACGAACACCAAACTTATTTATCTTTCTAAAAGGATATATTTATAATGGAAATTGCACTATACTTTCATCATTATCATATTTTCCATTAGAAGAATCAATTTTGAATACCTTTGTGATATTTTTCTAAAGCACGTTTCTGGAGGTCACCACCATAAAACAATTGCACTTTCCGGTTTATTGGGCTTTTCTGTTAGTGCATCTAATTATAAACTGGTAGTAAACTCGTCAATCTTATTGCATTTGCGATAAACCACGATAACTGGAATTATGTGGGAATTGTGTATATCCCGATAACTGGAATTATGTGGGTTTTTACATTACAGTATTATGGTGAAATGAGTTCCCCTTCAGTGAAATCTTCAATCATATAAAAAAACAAATCTTCAGAAACTTCTCTTCATTCCTATTTACATATTACAATGATGAAGAGAAAGGGACCAACAGAAAGTGCAAGTGCTAGCAGTGCCAGGAAACGAAACAAAATTGATTTGGACATGAAGATGAAAATGATTAAGTACAAAGCAGAACAAAGTTTGTCATCTATTGCAAAGGAATTATGTCTCGCTGCTTCAACAGTGAATACTATTTTAAAGGACAGTGCATGTATAAAAGAACATGTCAAAGGATCAATGCACTTAAGATCAACAGTGATCACAAAACAGCGTTCAGGTGCTATATTGAAGATGGAACAGTTGTTAATAATATGGATTGAAAATCAGATTTAGAAGCAAGTGCCCCTGAGTCACTGGTTAAAATGGAATCACTGGTATTGCAGAATCATCTAGACAAGACTGCAGTAATAGTTAAGAAAAAGCATGGGTTTGTTAAAGGGAGGTCTTGTCTGACAAATTTGATTGGATACTATGATGTGGTTACAAAGGAACTGAATGCCAAAAACAATTTTGATATCATATTCTTGGATTTCAGGAAAGCTTTTGATGCTGTTGCACACGAAAGACTGCTGTACAAATTGGAGAGGTATGGCACTAAGGGTAAGTTTGCACAATAGATAAAGGGATGGTTGAGTGAAAGACGAGTGTGGTAATCAATGGACACTGCTCTTCAGGGACAAATGTTATTAGTGGAGTTCCCCAGGGTTCGGTGTTGTTTTGTATATTTATCAATGATATTGATGAAGGTATATCAGATACAAAGTCCCGGTTTGCAGATGGTACAAAGATTGGCAGGGTTCTTAACGACAGTAAACTACTCCAACTGGATCTAGATAAGTTGGGAAAATGGACTGAGAAGTGACAACTGAAGTTTAATGTTGCATTTGTCAAAGTACCGCATATGAGTAGCAATAACTGAAGACAAACGTACCAACTGTACTACACTCGGGGAAGTGTAAAGTAAAAAAGACCTGGGGATAATTGTGCAGTCAAATATGAAGCTTGCTGAGCAGTGCAGATGGGGTGCCAGGGAAGGTCATGGAGTCTTGTTAATGATAAATAGGAATTTTCTAGCAGGGAAAGGGAGGTGATTATCCCGTTATACAAGGCAATGGTCACGCCACACCTAAAGTACTGTGTACAGGTCTGGAGGCCTCACTTTAGGAAGGATGTAGAGTTGCTAGAATGAGTACAAAGAAGGGCAACAAGATTGGTGAGGGAAACAAAGGGGTACTCTTACCAAGAAAGGCTTAAGTTCTGCAAATTGCAGTACCTGGAGAGTAGCCACCTTCGAGGTGATCTGATTGAGGTGTATAGGGCCTTGAATGGGTTGGGCAAGCTTAAATGCCGATGGGATTCTTCCTCTTGATCAGACTAAGAACCTGAGGGGGGGGGGCACAGTTTCAAATTGAGGAAAGATAGTTGTAGAATACATGTGCAGAAATTTGCCTTTAGCCATCGAGTAGTTGATTGGTGGAACAAGCTTCCATCTTTTGTTGTGGAAGCTAATAGCCTAAATAAATTTAAGGACAGGCATTTGGAATGAATGGAGGTGTTTTTTTTGGCTGATGCTGCTTTCTTTCATCGTATGCCTCTACTAAGGCTAATACTTATGCGTCCAATGTCCATTTAAGCAAAAGGCAAGAAGTATTTATGAAGATATTAAGGATAAGTACGGCAAATCTCAAGGCAAGTTTGTGGCAAGCAACAGGTTGTTTAATCAGTTCAAGCATCACGCTAGTTTCCAAAACATTAAACTATGCACTAAAGTCACCAGTGCCGATTCTGCAACTGCACAGAAATTTTGTGATGTGTTGAAAAAATTATTGATGAAGGCTGCTCTGTATTGAAAAAAATAAAATAAAATAAAATGCTGGATCGAACATACATTGCCAAAAAGAAAAGACAATGTCATGTTTCAAGGCATCAAAAGGTAGGGCCACACTCTTGCTTGGGGCTAATGCAGCGGGAGATTACAGATTAATACCACTGCTTGTGTACCATTCTGGAAATCCTCGGGCATTTAAGAGCATCAATAAAGCCACCCTACCCGTGCATTTCCGATCGAACCAGAGAGAACGGATAACAATATCTCTCTTTTTTGAGGATTGATTTTAATGCTGCTTCATTCCTGAGGTTGAAAAATATTGTAAAGACAACAACGTTCCTTTCAAGATTTTGCTTCTAATTAGATAATGCTCCTGGAAATTCTACGCATCTACATGATTTCAATTCGAACATGAGAGTCATATTTCTACCGCCAAACACAACTTCACTCATTCAACCTATGAATAAGGGTGTTACCATACTACTTACGTATATTTGCTCAGGTATTGTCTGCAGTAGACAGTGAGAAAAATTTTACGTTGAGACTTTTTGGAAATCTTATAATATTTACCGCACATTAATAAGGCTTGGGTGGAAATTACTAAAAGTTGTTTAAATGGCGCATGGAAGAAAATATGCCCACAGCACAGAAAAGGCTTCAAAGGGTTTGAAAAATATGAATCATATGAAGAGGTTACAGATGAAGTTGCAGAGTTACTTCAGTTGGAGGTTGTTGCCAAAGACATGGAGGAGTTAATAGAGGAAGAAGAGAAGGAATTATCTAATGAAGAACTTATTGACCTGCAGACAGTGAAAAAAAAAGTAAATGCTAACAAAGCATAAGATGAATCAAATGAGAAGACAAGATGATTCATCAACAGAGAAATGGCAATGGCATTTCGTAAAATTGCAATGGCGAGGTTTGAAAATATGGATCCTGACAGCGAACGATTCTTAAAAGTTAACAGAGGGGGTGAATGATATGTTTGCTACAAAGAAATCTATGATGAAAAGAAAAAAGCCACCATCCAGTCATCCATTAATATGTTCTTTCACAAGGTTGAGTGACCGACCCCTTCTAAATCTCCGCAGCCCTCAACTTCTACAGCAGCACACTTATCAGCTCAAGACGTCGATTCTGGTAATGATATTCGAGAATCGACGTCGATTCTGGTAATGATATTTGAGAAGTAAAAGTTACTGATGTTATGCTTGTCTCCTCTCTTTTTTTGTAATTTTATAATTTTGAAATTTTTTAAATTGCGCACTTTTGTAATTTTTCCAAAGCACGAGATAAAAAAATTGAATAAATAATTCTATTCACACATTCATCGAACATTTCTTTTTTGATTCAATCAATTTAGCGAGCACAGTTGCGAGTGCTGCACAAGCATGGAGGAAATTCCAACTTACGTAGAGTTCCACGGAACGCAACCCTTAGGTTATTCGGGGAGTGGCTGTATTGTGAATGTACCTCAAAAATCCTTTACAGGCTTCTCTCTATATTTTCCACCCTCTTAGATGAAAAATTAAAAACAAACATGAATATGTCAACAAACTCTGAAAGAATTCAGATTGAAAGCTTATGACCTAAGGATGATAGCCTGCCACTTCCCAATAGCCCTAATGGTAGTGCAGTTGGTAAAATCACCGTCCTCTCCACACCGCATGGCTAGGACACATAGTTCAAATCCTGTCAATGATACAAGCAATTTTATGGACCTTTTTAACATGGTGGCCAAGTTAATTAGTCTCAGGTGAGAATAGCATGATTTTTTTCCTCCTGGAAACTCGGAGTTTTCATTCAGCAAACAGCAAATTGACCACAGAACACACGAAATTTACAGGCACATTATATAAAGTGCAATATATGACCTAAGCTGCTGATGTGCCTAAAAACCCTAGATTTTTTTTTATTTGTTGGTGTGTATGTGGCTCCAACCAAACTATTGCAACTCCGCATACAGATAATTTGGTTTGGTTATTTCGGTTTTTTTTTTTTTTTTTTTTTTTTAGGAGCATTAGCAACTAAGGCCATATTGCTCCGGGATATGCGGTGGTCTTTCCCTGACCTTTCTGCATCCTCCGTATTTGGTGGCGACAGGCTCTAACCCCAGTCTAATCAAGAAGCGTGTGCTACGCACTGCTGCTCCTTCCCACCTGGCTACGGAGGCACCACAACATCCTGCTTATATCCCATTCTATTTTCTTTATTATAGCAAGTTTAGTCTGCACGAGTAGCACAGTGGTATCGTCACCGTCCTCCCCACACCAGGGGAAAAGGTCAGGTTCGAATTCCGTCAACAACATGAGGAACTTATGAACTTTTTTCACTCCATGGATGAGTTAGTCGGTCTCAGGTGTAGATAGCAAGGTTCTTAATAGGTATGAAACATTTAGTAGCTTCCACTATTAATTCCTTGAATGCTTCCCACTTAGAATTTGTTGTTGGTAACATTATCAGTTGGTCCCAGTGTACAGAAGCAAAAACCCCTTACTTTCTCCCTGATGGTAATTATATCTTTAACAAAATCCCACATCAGTACACTGTGATCACTGCCACCTAATGGTTCCTTTATCTGCAAATTCTTAATACACGAATGATCACTTCTGATAACCAGATAAAGAGTATTACCCTCTCTGGTTGCCTCTTGAACATGCTGCTGCAGAAAACAATCAGCCAATAAATCCACAAAAGTCTTACTAGTGTGTGAGTGACCAACCCATAAGTTCCAGTCTATATCTGGGAAGTTAAATTCCCCCATAATAGTACATTCTGATTTACTACCCCACTCTATTTCTCTGTACAACTGTTCATTGTACTCAAGAGAGTCATTAGGCCTATAACACACTCCTATTCTTATTTTTGCTTTCGCAGTGCTTTTGTCACACCAAACTGACTCAACAGTGCACTGTTCATCTATATCAACTGGATGCACTTCTTTTGATTTTATGTTTTTCTTAATTAAAAGCATAATACCTCCTCTCTTCCTATTCTTTCTGTACACATTGTACTCCCCAAATTCCAGTTCTGCAATCCTTATATCTGTGTGACACCACGTCTCTGCTATCCCAACAATATCTGCCTTTGATGTCTTGACCAACACTTCAAATTCATCAAATTTATTTACTATACTTCTAGCATTGGTATACATGTGCCTATTCTTATTATTAGTTTCCCTAACACATCCCATATACCCACCTGTTTCACAATGACTGCCATCAGTCCCTGAAACCCCCAATACCCCTTTCTCCACGCCGCTGCTTATTCTAATAGAAGTAGTGCAAGAATCACCTTCCACCTCTGCCTGCTGCTACTTTTAACCTTTTAGTCTGTGAATCCCCCCAAAAGCTAGCAGTTTTCCAACCCACCTAACATTGCCTCGATAGCTTCAGCAAATATTCTTGCACTCTTTCTATTTAAGTGTATTCCATCCCTATAGAAGCAGTCTCTCCTGTTAACAAGCACAGACCAGGCTGAAAAAAATTTTACCCCTTGAGCCTTGCACATTTCCTCCAGGGCCAAATTGATTGGCATGGCTCTCACATGTACTCCCTCCTATCGTGTTTAGGCAGAATTGCAGACACATTCAAATTTAACCCTAATTCACGACTTTTTTGCAACATTGACCTTTACTTTAAGTAAATCTGCAGATCTCCTACTTTTAATGTCATTGGTGCCAACGTGTACAACAATATCACCATTTGTGCCTTTAAAAGATGATATACAGGGTGATTCACTACCAGTGCGACAAACTTGCAGGAGGTGTAGGGGGGCACAAAGACGAATCGGAATCACATAGCATGGCAGGGTCCGAAATGCCTTCATCGTGCGGTAGAGGACGTTGAACGGGAGGTCGCGTGAACAGCGATCCCACTGGAAGTCAGCATTTGCAAACCGGTTCCCGAGGCAGTAAGATAGAAGAGTATTCAAACGTTGAACTGGCCGACATGCACCTCGCATATGGAGCTGCGGACTGTAACAGGCGCACTCCTCATCATACGTTTCGCACGTGCACAGAAGGTTACGTGAGACTGGTTGTTTCACGAGAGGTACCATGAATCGAGAGCGAATGACAAGGACGCCAGAAAATGAGGAGAATGTCCTACGTCTTGCAGAAGGCAATCCGAGTATGAGTACTCAAGCAATAGGCCAAAGATTGAGTATTTCTCAATCCACTGTATGGAGGATACTGTCAACAAACCAAATGAATTCATACCATCTGCAACGCGTCCAATCATTGGAGCCTGCAGATTATCCACTCCGGAGGACTTTTGCTACTTGGTTTGTTCAACAGAAATGGTTCGCAAATGCTGACTTCCAGCGGGATCGCTGTTCACGCGACCTCCCATTCAACGTCCTCTACCGCATGACGAAGGCATTTTTGACCCTGAAATGCTATGTGATTCCGATTCGTCTTTGTGCCCCCTACACCTCCTGCAAGTTTGTCGCACTGGTAGTGAATCACCCTGTATATGCTTTACAACATCATCAACTTTTGCCCCTGGCAGACATACCCTGGTCCTATTCCATCTATCCTTTTTACACAATATATTCCCCGTCTCCCTGACAATAGAGTCACCGACGATAACTAACTCCTGTGGGACCAACGCATTCTGCCGCGGTGTTGCCTGATGCCCTGGAGTGAGCTCTGGCGTTGAGTTGGGCAGCTGAGAACTTGATAGGGCCCCTCATATTAATTTCCTCGAGGGCATCTACCCTACACCTCAAGCTCTCATAGATGACCATCAGAACACTGAGTTGACACCTAATTTCTAGACTCTCTGCACCTGGCACACATAAAGACATCCTCCTTGGATAGATCATGTACCGTTCCAGAGAGTCCGGCAAACATTTCACAAGTTGCACATTTTTTTAAGCTGTGATACGTTGGAGAATCCCCCCCCACCCTCAGTTCTTCCCAGAGTCACAGCACTCCTGCCACTTTGTGTCCGTTGCTTTTCTGCTCTAGTCTGGGGCATGATATTTTAAATTAATAAGATCAATAAATTTAATTAATTAATTGTTAATACTGCACTATCTAATAGAATACAAAATGCAGGGATGCAAATTCCCTACCACTCTATACAAAAACAATGGCTGCAAGATTCGACCGAAACAATGGTTTTACGTATATTAAGTAGTAATCTACAAAAACTCTTATCTAAAATAAAAATAACCAGCGTATTTAGAACTATATGGCTACTTATAAAGTTCAATATAAAATAACAATTAGGTAAATAAAATAGCAAACACATTGTTTTTTCGGGGCGTGTAATTCACAGCTGTAATTTTTAAAGAGTGTCAGCGCCCTCACGAATGAACTGCTAGGTATACTAGCAGTACATTCCAGAACTGGCAATACAGGCTTATGACATATATTCTCCCAATATCTGCTATTAGTTCAACATGTACCCCATATAAGAACATTAAGCTCAGAATTTGGGTGACAAACAATCTTTGATTACAAACTATAACAGCAGCCTGACAACCTTGTCCATGCTGCACAATTCTAAAATCAACAGGATATCCCTTAACCCTTGAGTCAAGTACATAAGGCTCCTGAACTAAGAGACAATCACATCCTCTTTCTGTATCCTCTCTGTTAACTGCAATGCCACATGATGACCATTAATCTGAATAATTTTCAAACTCTTAAATTCATCACTCTGGACATCATCCATATTAAACCCTGTTCTTTATCTGTTCTACAAATCTTTTATAATCAGAGTAATCTCTACTTCTAAATGAATGGTCAGCACTCCTATCCCTTCTCTTACAATTTATACATCTTGGTACTTCTTGCTTAAGAGGACACGAAGCCTGCACTTTTTTATTTATTGGTGTATGTGTAGCCTCAACCAAACTGTAGCAACTCCATGTTTATAACATGTAGTTACCATACAGAAAAAGGCCAATCAGCATAGTGGTGTATGTATACCATAGTGTAGTGTTGGATTGTTTGTGTTAAGTGACTGGCCTCTTAGCCTACTTTCTGCAGCCACGAGCTAGTTACCATCCGTGACTTGTGGTGCCAGGCTAGAGATCTACTATCTAGGACAGATTAATGCATACTAATCTACTTAGCATACAAATCCAAAAACATCACAGCAGTGTGTGTATACAGATTTAGGAAAGAAAATGGAAGAATAAAAGAACTAGTTTAAACAAAATAGCAAAGAAGACAGAGGAAGTGGAGAAGAAGAAACAGAAAAACAAAATTCTTGTTCCGATCATCTATACTGAGATAAAGCTATTTTCAAGAAAGACCCACAATCCGTCTTGCCCACGAAACCTACAGTAACAATAGCAACTTCTCAATTCTTTGTATTATATATTAGTTAAACAAAAAACAGAGCTATGATGCTCAATGAGTTCTACATTTATATTAATATATATAATAGAGAGGAATTTACCTCAATACTTTTTTGTAGAATACTTCACCAGAATTCAATTGGAAGTAAAATTATTACTCAGTGGCTTCCTTCCCTCAAAGACATATGAATGGTCTGACGTATCCACGATCGATAATCAAGGTCACCCAACCAGACCACCAACACATCAAGCTATCACCACACAACTCTGAGTGCCAGAAGACATGTCTAATAATAAAATCATTAAATTAGTTAAAATAATAAAACCAATTTTGAACAACTTCCTTCCTAAAGTGGACCAGAGCTCTTCGATGTCCTGTCTTGGTCACAGGATAGAAGTAACATGAAATAAGTTAGCGGGAATTTCTAAAATATTCGAGATTATTTAATATCTTGTTATTATCTAATATTCATGGTCGTTTGCGACCACGAATCCGACATGAGAAATGGGCCTAATTTTACATCTAACTGAATTCAGAAGGATTGTCGTAATGAAGTATTCTAAAAAAAGAGGAAGGAAGTTGTTCAAAATTGGTTTAATTATTTTAACTAATTTAATCATTTTAACTTTTATACACCACAATCACTTTAATCATTTTATTATTAGACTAATGTCTTCTGGCACTCAAAAATTTGTGTTGCTGGTCGGGTTGGAAGATCTTGACTATCGATCACAGATGTGTTGGACCATTAATGTCTTTGAGGGAAGGAAGCCATTCAATAATAATTGAATTATTGACCAAAAAATTTGTTTCGGCATATCTACAATTCATTTCTGCATATTTTGCATTCATTCCTCCAAGCAGCACATGGCAACAAGCTTAATATGTGTTTCAGCTACAATATAAAGTATATGGATATACCAGGATATGCGTGAAAAAATAAAAAGAAAGTAATTACCGGATTTCTATCAGTCACATTTTAATGAAATTTGGAATGGCTCAACATCTTTTTAAAAGGTCCAAATCTAAAATTTCATGAAAATCTGTCTGCTAGAGGGCCAATGATATACAGGAATTTTGCTAGCAGGGATAAGGAGGTGATTATCCTATTGTATTTCAATGATCAGGCCACATCTTGCATATTGCATACAGGTCTGGAGGCCTCATTTTAGGAAGGATATGGGTCTAGAAAAGGACAATGAGATTGGTGAGGGAAACAAATCTGTCTTACCAAGAAAGATTTCAGTTCTCCAAATTGCAGCATCTGGAAACTAGGCACAAGCAAGGAAACCTGACTGAGGTGTTTAGTGCATTGAATGGATTGAGAAGGCTAAATGTTGATGGCATCCGTACCCTTGCTCAGACAACACATATAAGGAGCATAAATTCAAACTGGAAAAGGATAGTTGCAGTGTAGATGTGTGGAAGGTACTTTCAGCAAGAGGGTAGTTGATTGTTGGAACAAAATTCTAGCTGGTGTTGTGGAAGTGGGTAGTTTGAATAAATTTAAGGAAGAACTAGATAATTTATTAGAGGGATGGAACAGGTGATGTGGGAAGCGTCCCCCCCTTCTTTCTTACTAATGTTGTATAAGCTTGCTTATATCATTTACCAATACTGTTACTAACACTATGACAACAACAATCAGTGGTGATACACTACCAAATAAACCAATAATGACTGGACAATTAAGAAGTATAACTTCTCTGTCACCTAGCAAACATCAATACATGGATTCTTTTAATGGACATGCAGAGTGGCCTTTGAAATCCTAGCCAGCATTCATTTGTGAATTTGCTATTGTATTCGTTTTTATTCTCTCAGTTAAATACTGGTAAATGTAACATTCCTAGAGTTAAAAAGAGTTTTGTGATTAAGTATAGTTGGGATCTGGGGAATCTCAAGCCAAAACAGCAGCTGTAAGGGCTGGCAGAGAACTTTGAAAAGTGACTGACTAAAGGGGCCCTGGTGAACATCAACCCACCTGGCCAGCATAGTGTTCTGTGGCCAATACTCTCCACACCTAATGGAATTTCGAATGGTGCAACTATATGTTAGCTCAACTAGCACTCAGGACTTAAGAGGGTCTCCCCTTGGTGGAAAGTTTAGTTGTCCCCAAGGTCATTAAAGTGTTTTAACTTTACAGGAGGGATGGGAAATAATAAAGGGAAGGAAACAATTGAAAAAGGTAAGATTGTTTCTGTGTACATATAACTGTTGATTTATCCAAAGCAAAAGCTGAACAGAGGAAATGATTAAAGAGTTGGAAGAGATAAAGTGGAACATAGTTGGATTGTCAGAAGAAAAGAGGAGAATCACTTGAGGCTGCAGAACAGCCATCAATTTTATCCCAGAGAATGTGAGAGCAACTGTACAGGCAGAGTGTTCTTTATAATAAATAAATCACTGAAGAACCTTACAATATTTACCACAACTACAAGCCAGATGAAGATATTCTACAACAATATGGAATATGCATTAAAAACAGTTGAATATTGTGCATAATGGGTGAATTCAGTGCCAAGATAGAAAAGGGAGAGGACCATTTAAACTCTATAGAAAATTCTGCAACAGGAGAGAGAAATGAACAAGATTAACAGAATTCAATAAGGAAAAGGGAATTTAACTAACAACTTTTTAAATCAACTAAAATAGAAAAACTGAACAGGCAAATTAAATGATTATAAACCTGAAATGGAATTTAATGAAAAATTTCAGAGAATGATACAGATTACATCAAACTATAACAAAAATCCGCTTGTTCGGATTAAGTACCTGAGGGGATACAGATTCATATTGAGAAAAGAATTGTAGAATAGATGTGCAGAAGTTTGCCTTTAGCCAGCGGATAGTTGAAGATGTAAGTCTGTTCCATCTTCCACAGATGGAACAGACTTCCATCTGTCGTTGTGGAAGTTGATTGCTTAAATAAATTTAAGGCTGAACTAGGACAAAAATTTGGAGTGACCAGATGAGCGAAATGGGAAGGTTTTTTTTTTTTTTTTTGGCTGATGCTGCATAAGCTTGCTTTCTTGCATCGTATGCCTCAACTAATGCTAATGCTAAAAAAACATTTCAAAAATGCAATAGGAGTTTATATCAATAATAAGGAAAATAAACGAACACAGGAAACTACAGATTTTATGAAAAAAGGAAGACGAGCAGTCTTCCTTTTTTCATAAATTCCTTAATTCCCACAAACAAAACAAAATTGTCATAAGTATGCAAAAGAATAATGCTGGATCCTATAATAGTAAAATAGAAAAAGAAACTGAAGTCTGAAAATTCTCTAAAGATCATGAATGGTAGGGAAATGAGAAATTACTGCTATAAAAGAGAAGATTGGTACAATTACAAAGAAAAGAGATAAAATAGTCAAAAGAATTATATCCAGAACTGTATTAGTATTAATAGTTGCAAATGATGCAACAAAGCAAGCTTATATACAGCATCAGCCAAAAAAACCCAATTTCATCTATCCCCCTCCCCCAACAAGTTGTCTAGTTCTTGAATTTATTCAAACTATCCAACTTCCATGAACAACAGATGGAAGCTTGTTCCAGCAATCACACATCCACTAGCTGAAGGCAAGCTTCTGCAAACCTATTCTGCAACCATCCTTCTGTAATTTGAATTTATGCCCGCTCATGTGCACAGTCTCAGCAAGAGGAAGAATCCCATTAGTACTGAGTTTGCTCAAGCTATTCAAAGCCTTAAACACCTCACAGGTTCCTAGTCTCCAGATGCTGAAATTTGTACAACTAAAGCTTTCTTGGTAAGAGGAATCCCCTTTATTCCTCTCATCAATTTCATGCCTTTCTCTGTACCCATTCCAGCAGCTCTACATCCTTCCTAAAATGAGGCCTCCAGACCTGTATGCAGCACTCAAGATGTGGCCTGTCACTACCTTATACAATGGGATAATCACTGCCTTATCACTGCTAGCAAAATTCCTGTATAAAATCAAAGATAGAGATTTAGGCAAGGGAACAGTTGGAAGAGGAAGGAGTTCAAGAAGTGTTGCCTGATTGTTGTTGTTTGTTTGTTGTTTGGTTTTTAGGAGCATTAGCAACTAAGGCCATATTGCTCCGGGATATGCGGTGGTCATTCCCTGACCTTTCCGCATCCTCCATATTTGGTGGTGACGGGCTCGAACCCCGGTCTAATCAAGAAGCGTGTGCTACGCACTGCTGCTCCTTCCCACCTGGCTACGGAGGCGCCTAGTGTTGCCTGAAGAAGCTGAATTGATATTAAGGTAATGTACGTAATGCATTAACATTTCAGGCATATTAGCAAATAGTAACAATTTGTAATAAAAAAATGCAAGCAAAAGCAATGACTTTTATGCATAAACTGAGAGCATTTCATTTATGTGCATCTGCCACACTGACTATTCATTCCTCCAACCAGGGCATGGCAACAAATAACATCCAGTGCTTCAGCTACAATATATGGTATATGGATAGCCTATGTAATATGTATGGAAAAAAAAAAATATAATAATAATAATAATTGATGGATTTCTATTGGTCCAAGTTTAATGAAATTTGGGCAGACAGACATGGTGAAGACAATAGGAGCATTATGCATATATGCTAATATGCCTAAAAATGAAAAGGCTCCAGGAGAAGACAAAAATATTGACTTAACTTTGTACCTGGCAGTACGAGACGTAATGGCACACATTAAATGCTTCATGTGGAAACGGGCTGGACATATTGCAAGATGTAGTAATGAAAGATGGACCAGAAAATTAGTGTAATGGAAATTAACAGATAGCAAACAAAAGGAAGGCCTAGAGAGCAATGGAGGCAGAAGTTTAATGGATGGAGCTGCAGTGGCAAGCCGAGCATGGAGAGATAGAGAAGCCCCCTTGTCCAGCAGTGAACTGACAACGGTTGAAGAAGAGATTACATTATATAAATTTTAATAAAGAAAATCAAAAAAATTTTTTTGTCCTTTAAGATATGGAAATCATTTACATACCCAAAGAAAGCAATTTTGTCAAACTTTTTACAAAAATTAAAAGTATAGATACATACAGAAGCTAATGGATACAAATTTGAAAACAATAAAGAACTGAACGTTCAAAACTGATGTCAATCTGTAATATCTCAATAATAATATATGGAAAGCAAATTTCTCTTAGTAAATCGTGATATTTCTTTATTTTAAACCAACAAAAAAAAAAGTAAGTACACTTTTAGCATCATTAAAATAGTTACATCATTTGAATGGGTTGGCACGCTGAATTCTGATGGGATCCTTCCACTTGTTCAGATTGCGAACCTGAGGGGGCATAAGTTCAAATTAAGAAAAGACAGGTGTAGAATAGATGTGCGGAAATTTGCCTTTAGCCAGCAGGTGGTTAATTGCTGGAACAAACTTCCATCTGTCGTTGTGGAAATTGATAGGTTAAATAAATTTAAGGAGGAACTGGACAGGTATTTGGAGGGAATGGTGTGATTTTTTTTTTTTTTTTTTTTTGGCTGATGCTGCATAAGCTCATACACTTGCTTTCTTGCATCACATGCCACTACTACTACTATTTGGCTTACTGCAAAATGGCTAAGCATTTAAAAGTGTTAATGCAAAGTGTAGTATAAGAAACAGAAACTAAAATTTAGTAAAAAAAAAAATAAATAATAATAACTCCCATAATAATTATCACCAGCCATAGGTAACCAGTGTATTACAATACACAGGTTACCTATGGACATTGCATTCACATAGATGTCTATTGGGTAAAAATTAACATACTTTCTCTTACATCTCGCCACTCAACAAGACTTGTAAGAACAGATAAAATCATTAACGAATGTGAACTGCAATTTGGATACTTTTCGGTTTGGTTATTTTCTTTTGCATCATATTTTAGGTTTCCTGAAGGCTATAAAACTGGCACATTAGCTATGATATAACTTGTTTTTATTTGAGTTTGTCTGCATTTCACCTGTAGAGGACAAAGAATGGATTGATAATCATTGCAAATACTTCTAATCAAGAAAGACAAATACCTCTGATCTTGAAAGACAATGAAAGGCACATTTTATGTAATTTAAAGACACAAGACAAATTTTCTTGCTCAAGTTTGGAGGCCTGTAAATATAATTACAGGTCAGCATTTTTTTATAATACTTTTATTATGTTGTTTTAAAAAAATGTTTCCAGGCAGAACTCAAGGTGCAGAATGCAATCTTTATGATTCGTTACTTACCAAGTTACCTCACACAATATACAGTGGACATCACTCATTGTGATCACTTTTGGACTAGGCTAAAGTGATAATAACTAACTGATAACACTAATCAAAGAAACAAGAATGCAGCAATTCGGTATGGTTTACTGATGTAGAACAAAGGTATACATAAGAAGGTGGAAGTGGACAGAGAGATACTTTAAAATTAAGCAAAGAAAATACTTTTATTTGATTGTCCATTTTCCTTCGAGAAAATCATCAATAAAAATGAAACCATGTTTCTGTAAATCTATACAAACCATTAAAAACAAATAATGGAAATATTAAAATTGAGAATTATAAAACGTTAATGCTCTACTATAGAAGAGTTACACCAGTAGGAGTAGAGATACAGTATTTTCTTTAACTGAGTTGCAACACTGACAACCAAATGAACTCTATGAAGCAACATCAACAACTAGGCATGCAACATACTGGAGTTAAAAACAAATTGGGATGTTATGTAATCACTTCCACTGCACTGTAAATTGTGATAAGGAAAAAAAGGGATAATATAAACCAAAGTGCCGATTATAATAAATGGTGTTTTTTCATGTATTAGCATATTGGTCTGCTGACGAGGCTATTGGGAGCCAGACGTGTTTACATGCCACTCGCCATTGTTTTCATAGCAATATACAAAGGGTACTAGGAAAGTTTTGCAATACAGCTTTGTTTATTTAATTTTTTCAAAGTAATTTTTTCTACATTCAATACACCTCTCCATCCTCCGAAACCAATCTTTAAACCAGTTCTGCCAAGTTTCACTAGGGAGTAAAGCACACTCGTTGTCCCAAGCCCGTAGAAGGTCCTCATCACTGGAAAACCGCCTCCCTTTTAGCTTCATTTTCACATGCGGGAACAGTGCAAAGTCGCAGGGAGCAAGGTCTGGACTGTAGGGAGGGTGCTCGAGAAGTTTCAGTCCTGTCGTGGTCAAATATTCGGTGCAGGCTTTGGCGCGGTGAGCTGCAGCATTATCGTGATGGAGGTACCAGGTGTCCATTCTTGACTTTGGCCGCAGGTTCTTCATAGATCCAATGACTTTAGGCAGGCATTATTCAGTATACCACTTAGCTGTGACTGTCTTCTGCGTGTCCAAAACGACACGTTCTACAATTCCACTCGATTTGAAAAACACAGCTATCATTTTCTTCTTTACAGATCGGGATTTTCTGACAATTACGGGTGTGTCGTCATCATCAAAGACCCAAACTTTGTTTTGAGCCTCGGTCGGCAGATCATAATAGTACAGCCAAGTCTCGTCACCTGTCACGATGTTGTTCACATACCGAGATTTTCCCTTATCAAACTTTTTTAACATCTCCCGGCACCAAGTCACACGTCGTGTCATCTGCTCTTCAGTCAGTTGATGCGGCACCCAGAGAGAACAAAGTTTCTTCACGTGCAAATGATCTTGCAAAATCGAACGAATTGCTGGTGCATTTAGGCCCAAAGTATCCTCTATCTGTTGGTAGGTCACTCGCCTGTTTTCGTCAAGCATTTTCCTCACAGCAGTAACGTTTTCCTCCGTAACTGACGTTCGTGGCCTTCCCGGCCTCTCAGAATCCTCCGGAGTGAAATTTCCCCTTTGGAATTCTTTATACCACCTGAATATCGTTGTACGATGTGGACAATCATCATCTAGTGCAAGAGTCATTTCTTCTAAGCACTGGTCTATGGTTAAACCACGCACGAAATTATACCACAAATCTGTCCTTATCTCATTTCGTGACCACGATGCCATCGCAAGCACTTTACACTCTCACTACTAATGAATAACTGAGCCCATCGACTTGGCGCGGCGGCTACTATGCACGTATGAACATGTCTCAACATGCAGCAACAAGCAGCTTCCTGTGATTGTTGCGTCATATTGCAAAACTTTCCTAGTACCCTTTGTACATACATATATATATATATATATATATATATATATTTTTTTTTTTTAATGAAAACCCCAAACACAACAGGTATTAGAACCTACAGTACTTAGTACTGTGCTTGGCTTGGAGGTTGAGAAGACAAAAGAAAATATTTGTTGACATAAGACTTGAACTTCTGTTGACTAATTTTCAGGAAATAAGTATGAAGGAAGGTTGTTCCAGAAAACAGCAGTTGAATGAATAAACAAGGAAGATGAAAACTTGGTTCTGTGAGTTTGAAGTTGGACAGTAAACGGATGTTGGTTGGTGACGGCACATGTTTCGACTGTTTGGAAAGAGAGAGAGAGCGGGAATTATAGAAGCCAATTCAGAAGAACGGTACCAATGGAAGTATCTGTAGAAAAGGCATGCAGCAGAAACAGAATCTATGAGACAGAGTGGAGAGACTCTGTTATAGATGTCATAAATTAACCTAATTGCCCTCTTCTGAATGGAATCTAGAAGACTGAGATTGAGAACAATATTCCATGGTAGGGTGGATTTGTGATTTGTACAGAGTGAACATGGAAGAAAAGTAAAGCCGAGCGAAAGAGAAAACGAAGTTTTTCAGAAGCAGAGGAAGCAATATTTGTAATGTGCTTGTGCCAAGAGAGATTAAAAGTCAGGGTAATCCCCAAAAGAGATATCATTTTGCCTAGAAATCGGAGGTTCACCAAAGATAAGCATAGCAGCAGAAGAATCCTTTTTGCGAGATATAACAAAGGACTGAGGTTTAGAAGGATTGAAATCAACTAAGTTGTCTTTGCCCCACAGGAGATCAGCATTTAAGGAATTGGTAGCAGATATTCAAGAAGTTGAAGCTGATGGAGCTGGGCATAACACTTTCCATTTTGAGAAACCAAGGTTTCTCAAAATGGAAAGTGGAATGCAATGTGCTATCATTGGCAAAGCTATGGATAGGATTTCCAGTTAATGGAAGAAGGTCATTAATACACAAGAGGAAAAAGAGTGGGAGAAAGAACTGAACCTTCAGGGGACACCAGCATTAGTGGAGAAGTTAGAAGACTGAGAGCCATCTACCATCACCCTCAGTGAGCGATCAGAGAGAAAATAGGATAACCAATTACAAAAAACAGTTGGCAAACCATAAAATGGAAGCTTGTTTAGGAGACCTTTATGCCAAACACAATTGAAAGCCTTTGAGATGTCAGGAGCAAAAGCTTGTTTTTCACCAAACTTTTCCACTGAATTTGTCCATAAATGGGTAACAAAATATCACCAGTGGATCGACAATTACGGAATCCATGCTGGCAATTAATTGATTTCTCCATTACTTTAGAAAGAGTAGAAGTAATGGCAATGGAACGATAACTGGAAGGGAAGGATTTGTCACAATTTTTAGGAACTGGCTGGATATGAGCAAATTTCCAAGCAGAAAGAAAAGTGACTTTCACAGGTTTTGAGAACAAGTGGAGAAATACCATCAGGACCTGGAGCTTTCTTAGCATCAAGATTCATCAAAATCCTGACATCCTTTTGACGGAAGACCACAAGAGGCAGTGAATGGAGCATGTTGAGAATGGTGGGAGGCATTTTACACAGATCATTAATACATGAGTTGGAAAAAAAAATGGGATGCCAGCTGGTCAGCTTTATCCTTGGCTGAAGTGACAACAGATACATCTGGTTTTGACAGATGTGGGAGCAGAGATGGGCAAAAGTTACGGCCAATAGCTTTGGGTATTTGTTATTTTTTGGTTTTTAGGAGCATTAGCAACTAAGGCCATGTTGCTCCAGGGATATGCAGTGGTCATTCTCTGACCTTTCCGCATCCTCCATATTTGGTGGTCACGGACTCGAACCCCAGTCTAATCAAGAAGCGTGATCTATTCACTGCTGCTCCTGCTCACCTGGCTATGGATCCACCGAATAGCTTTGGCAAGAGACAAGAATGCTTGGCTACCATTAGGGCAAGAAGCAAGTTTTCTACTCTTAGCCTCTATAAAATCTAGTTTGGACTGATTAATAACTGCTTTACAATTGTTGCGAGATTTGGTGTAGGCAGAAAATGAAACTGAAGAATTAGAAACAAGCCAATTACGATATGCAATGTTCTTCTTTTGAGCAGCCTTAGCACATTTATTGGAAAACCAAGGTTTAGATAAATGATGAGCGTTTAAAGTGGAGTGTGGAATAAAGGATTCCATTCCTACAAGAATAATTTAACTGACACGATCTGAGCAAATGTTGACATCAGAAGTTTTGAAACAGTAATCCGACCAAGGAAAAGAAGCAAAGAAATCTCGCAGGTCATCCCATTTTGCATTCTTGTAATGCCAAACAACATAGGTTGGGAATAGCCATGAGATAAAGGCTCCATTGGAGAAGAGACAATCACCAAGTTGTGATATGAGATGCCTAAAGGACCACTCACTTCGACTGCGTACTTAGGTTTGTTTGTGAGAAAAAGATCAAGCGTGTTGGTGTATGGTTAGGATTGTCCGGTATTCTTGTGGGTAAATGAACAATCCGTGCAAGGTCATTAGTATTTGCAAAAGCCTCAGCATCTCCACGAGCTGGGTCGGTTTGACTGCAAAACGGAAGCTAGCTGGAGTTGTGAACATTAAAATCACCAAGGAAAATTACCCCACTGTTCGGAAAGTTGGACTGGAGAAAGTCAAGTTGTAAAGAGAAGAAGTCAAAGAGCTCCAAGTGATTAGTGGAGTTGGGAGAACAGTAGAGACAACACATGAATTTGACACAATGAGATAGAGAGATTTTAAGCCAGAGAAGATCGAAAAGAGGAGATTCCAAATTACTAAGTCTCTGACAGGGAATATCGGAACAGACATATGCACAAGTACTACCTTTGAGGCGAAAGGAATCATACAGTGAATGATTTGGGTAACTGAGATTCTGTCAGAAAAAGTACATGGGGTTTGGCAGTGGAAATGGACATCGTTGAGAATAGAACTGAGACCACATATATTTGTGAAATGAACTAGAAAGTGTTTGGGAGGTTTAGATTTTTTCGCAGATAAGCTTACTCTATTAGTTTGACAATTCATGGTGTATTCAACTACTGCTGCCCAAATTATTCGCTGGGACATGCTCTATGAAGTAATGAAATATTTCGCTATGGCATACACTTCATAAGAATGTACCCAGATCCTTGACATAACGTGGCCTCAACAATGATGTCTCCCGCATACTTGGACTCCCTCCAGTCACTATCTGGCAGAGTAGAAGTAGCAAGGTTATACACTAGCTGATCCGGAAGCCTCCTAATGAGTTACCAATAGGTTCGGTCCGGTGTACTAACTAGCGACCGGACTGTGAACACCATTTTAAAGCTGTACCCTCGAAATGTAAGGAAGATTGGATTTCGCCATGATGTTCATCATAACCTCAAAAGTCATCAGTCATACTGCATGATTGAAGAGATGGGGAAGGATTGACCGGAACTTAGCTCTGGAGACTAAACATGGATTCCACCACTTCAAGCCTCCAATAAGCAAAGTGGTGGTATTGCACAGGTTGATGAGAGTTATCTACCACCTAGGATAGCAAATACAAATACTGGAAGTTTCTACGTAACTTGTAGCAATGCATTAGAGAATTATGAGAGAGTAATTTTCCTTTATCCCGGAAATTCACCTGTTGTTTCGCAGAAATGAGTCGTCCACACTTTCACTAAATTTCACCTGTCTCTGTAAGGTAGGTACACAAGTGGTCCCTAAATCAATTTTGTTTTAGCTGCTATGCAAGTAACCTTACAATGTCTAAGAGAAAATCCTTGAGTGCAGTGGAAAAAGTGGAAGTGCTTAATAGCGTAGATTAGAGCGTTAAAAAAAAAAAGAAATTACTTTAAAATTCGGCATCCCTACCAGTAGTGTGTCAACCATTCTGAAAAGCCAAGTTTCAATTCTCAAACTGCTTGAGGAAAGGACCCAGTCGGAAGCATGCAAAATTATGCCTGTATTAAGATGTAGATGAAGCAGTTTTTAAGTGGGTGAAGTTGATTCAAGACCAAAACATGCCAATATCAGGGCCATTAATAAGAGAAAAGGCTATGGAGTACACATCTTTTCTGGGGCATAAAACTTTCCAAATTGTTTCCAGTGAAAGTGGGGTTGTAATTGAAGAGGACTGTACCCATTGGAAAGAAACAGTTTTGAAAAAAATTAAGGAGGACTACGAGCCCAAACACATATTCAACGTTGACAAAACAGGTCTATTTTTCAAATGTTTGCTGAATAGGACACCGACTTTTAAAGGTGACAAATGTTTAGGTGGTAAAAATAGTAAGGAAAAATTTACAGTCTTGGTTAATGCAAATATGGCTGGTAACAAAAAACTGAAGTTTTTAGTAACAGGCAAAAGTAAACAACCCCAATGTTTCAAAGGAGTAGTCATTAGAGTTGGACTACAACAAAAAGCTTGGATGAAAAGTGAAATTTTTGAACAGTGGATTTTAAATTTCGATAGAAAGATGACGAAAGAAACCAGAAAAATCACTTTGATTGCCGACAACTGCCCTGCCCACTTTCACTCGGTAATTTCGAAACTTACAAGTGTGAAGCTTGTTTTATCAAGAATTTGGAAATGCATTACCGAAGGTGAATACTGAAAAAAATTATACTGAGAATAGAAACCAACCAACCAACCTATACATTCCATTATACATTTGTGGATGTGCATATCAGAGTTGGCAAAAGTGTGGAGTCAAGATGTGACAGAAGCAACGATTAAGAATTGTTTCACAAAAGCAGGTTTTGCTAAAACGGCAATTAACAGCAATGAGACTAATGAATTGCTACAAGACATTGAGCAATCTTGGGACGAACTCCAAGTGAGAGGTTTGATCAGTGCAGAAACTGTTCTTGAAGAATTTTTAGGAATTGATAACAATGTCATAGGAGACATTGTTAACAACATTTGGGAGAGTATTCAAAGAACTAGTGACAATATCAACAATGGGGGCAATGAAGGCAACATTAAACCTTCCAAACATGAAATGTTGGCAGCATTTGAAACTTTGCATCGAGGCCTTCAGTGTGAAGAAAATGTGCCAGAAAATATATTTGGGGGCTTAAACAAATGTGAACATGTTTATGAACGATGTACAGTAAAATCCAGTGTACAACAAAAATAAACCAAATATTTTACGACAATTCTTAAAAGTGTACTACTAATATATTGTGCACATCATGTAAGTAGTCATTTCTTAATGTGTGTATTAATAAATTAATTGTTTTCAAATATTGAAAAATTTTTTCATTCCCACTTATTTCTGATTTATTTCCCATATTTGATTGTATTTCTGAGTTGAATTACAATATTTCTAATTGTTGAAAAGGTCATATTTCTTTATAACGAATTTTTTAAAGCAAATGCAATGCCCTTGAAGGACTTAAATTGGGGGCACATCAAGCTCTCAGCTGCCCACAATGCCAGAGCTTGTACTTGATCATCAGGCCACAGAGCGGCAATCTCCATGGCAGAATACAATGGTCCAACAGTAACTAGCTGTCAGTGACTCTATTGTCAGGGAAATGAGAAATATATTGTGCAAAAAAGGATAGGTGGAACAGGACCGGGGTATGTCTACCAGTGGAAAAAGTTGATCAAGTAGAGCAGATATCTTTTAAGGGCACAAAAGGTGATATTGTTATACACATTGGCACTAATGACATTAAGAGTAGGAGAATGGCAGAATTAATTAACAAGTACAGGTCAAAGTTGAAAGAAAAAAAAAAAAAAAAAACCACGAGCTAGGGTTGAATTTGAAAGTGTCTGCACTTCTGCCCAGACACAATAGGAGGGAGTATATGATGATAGCTTTGTCAATCAACATGGCCCTGGAGAGATTGTGCAAGGCTCATGGGGTAGACTTTTTTTCAGCATGGTCTATGCTTGTTAACAGGAGAGATAGCTTCAATAGGAATGGGATACACTTAAATAGAAAGGGTTCAAGAATATTTGCTGATGCTATCGAGGCAGTGTTAGGTGGGTCAGAAAACTGCAAGCTTGGGGGGGTAGATACGCAGACTAACAGATCAACATTACCCACTGGCAGAGGTGAAGGTGATTCGTGCACTGCTTCTATTGGAATGAGTAGCAACCTGGAAAACAAGGTGATGGGGATTTCAAGACTGCTGGGAGTCACTGTGGAACAAGTAAATACATCGGCTGTGTTAGGGTAGCTAAGAATAAGAACAGGTGCATTGTGCAAAAAAGACTAGGTCAAACAGTACCAGGGTATGTCTGACAGGGGAAAAAGTTGATGACATTGTAGAGCAGATATCATCTTTTAAGGTGTGTACAACAATGCAAGGAGTTTAGTAAATAAATTTAATGAATTTGAGGTGTTGGTCAAAACATCAAAGACAGATAATCTTGGGATATCAGAGACATGGGGTCAATAGAATACAAACAAGGAATGCAGAATTGGAATTTGGGGAATATAATGTGTACAGAAAGGATAGACGGGGTAGAAAGAGAGGAGGGGTTATGCTGTTAGTTAAGAAACACAAAATCTAAGGAAGAGCATCCAGCTGATACGGGTGGACAGTGCAATGTTGAGTCAGTTTGGTGTGACATAAGCACTGGGAAAACAAAATTATGGGGGATTTTAACTTACCAGATATTAGCATTAGCAGAGGTATATGATGCAAGAAAGCAAGCTTACGCAGCATCAGACAAAAAAAAAAAAAAAAAACCGCTCCCATTTCACCCCTCCGTTTATTACACCTGTTCAGCTCAGCCTTAAATTTATTTAGGCTATCAACTTCCACAACAAAGGATGAAAGTCTGTTCCACCAACCAACCAACTAACCGCTGGCTAAAGGCAAACTTCTGCACATCTATCCTACATACATTGAATTATGCTCTCTCAGGTGATTATTCTGAGCAACAGGAAGAATCCCATCAGCATTCAGCATGCTCAAACCATTCAAGGCTTTATACACCTCAATCAGATCACCTTGCAGGTGCCTAGTCTCCAGATTAATTTGAAAAACTTAAACCTTTCTTCGTAAGAGCAACCATTTGTTCCATTCACAAACTTTGTCGCCCTTCTCTGTACTCATTTCAACAGCTCTACATCCTTCTTAAAATGAGGCCTCCAGACCTGTACTCAAAGGTGTGGACTGACCATTGCCTTATACAAGACGATAATCACTTCTTTTTCCCTGCTAGAAAAATTTCTGTCTTTCATTGACAAGACACAATGAGCTACTCTTGCAGACCATCTGCACTGCTCAGAAAACTTCATATCTGCCTGCACAATTACCCCCAGGTCCTTTTCATTCTCTACCACTATCAGTGTAGTACCAAAGAGTTGATAAGTTACTCTGGGGTTACTGCTTCCCATATGTAGTACTTTACATTTGTCAATGTTAAACTTCATTTGCCACCTCTCAGCCCATCTGCTCAACCTTTCTATATCCTTTTGCAGCAGTGTACCATCATTAGTGTCCTTAACAACCCTGCCAACATTCGTATCTTCTGCAAACTTTGACATTAAGCTTGATATACCATCATCAATATCATTTATAAATGCAGAAAACAACGATGGACGCAACACTGAACCCTGAGGAACTCCACTAATAACATTAGTCCATTATGAGCAGTGTCCATTGATTTCCACTGTTTTCTCCCACTCAACCATCCCTTTATACATAGCAGCAATTTGCCTCCAATGCCACACTGCAGCAGTCTTCCATGTGTAACAGTATGAAAAGCCTTTCTAAGATCCAAATATATGATATTAAAGTAATTCCCTGCATCCAGTTCTTTTGTGACCACATCATAGTATCCAATCAAATTGGTCAGGCAAGACTTTCCCTTAACAAAACCATGCTGTGCCCTAGCTATAACTGAAGTCTTGTCTAGATGATCCTGCAGTGCTTCTTTAACCAGTGCCTCCATTAATTTTCCTGGAACAGAAGTTAAACTAACAGGTCTATAATTACTTGTGTCACACTTTGATCCTCCTTTGTGAATTGAGGTCACATTTGCACATCTCCAGTCCATGGATATCTCCTCTGAGTCCAAAGAAGCTCTCATAATTATGCCTAAGGGTTTGCTTACTTCTTTTGCTGACTCCTTTAATATAACTGGATAGATCCCATCCACCCCAGGTGCCTTTTTTATGTATATTCTCAACAATTTCTCCTCCACTTTCCTCTCAGTATTACAAAATCATCTAGCTCACTGCCCGAGTTTAATTCACCTCTGACATTCCCCTCCCTGAATAAATCCTCATGTGTTAATGTAGATGCAAAATACTCATTTAGTTTGTTAGCCATCTGAGCAGGATCAACAGTTGAACCATCAATATCCAGTGGACCAGTCTGATTCATCCCTTTCCTTCTAGAGTTTACATAGGTAAAGAACTCCTTGCTGTTTTTCTTTGCATCCTTTGCCAAAGATTTCTCATAATCTGCTTTTGCCTATCTAATCTTCTTTGTGACTTGGTTACAGACCAGATTATATCTATCATAGACTTCCATGTCACCCATTAATTTTTATGTATCCCATGCATTTTTCTTCTCTGCCATATGTCTCAGTAGTTCATCTGACATCCATATAGGCCTTGAACAATATTTATTAGTTGGTATGTAAAGCCTAGTAGCTTCCAAGATAAATTCTTTGAATGCTTCCCATGTTGAATTTGCTATTGGTAACATCATCGGTTGATCCTACAGTATGGAATTTAAATACGGTCTCAGACCACCGTAGTTGCCTTTACGAAAGCAAAAAGCCTTCCCTTTACACCTGAGTAGTTACCCCTTTGAGTAAATCCCACTTGAGCACACTGTGATCACTGCCACCTAGTGGTTTCTTTATTTGCAGATTCTTAATGCATGAAGAATCACTACTGATAATCAGATCATCAGTATTTCTCCCTCTAGTTGCCTCCGGAACATGCTGATGTAGAAAACAACCATCCAATAAATCCAAAAAAGCCTTGCTAGTGTGTGATTGACCAACCCACAAATTCCAGTCAATATCTGGGAAATAAATTAAAATCCCCCATTATAAGACTCTCTGATTTACTGGTCCGCTCTATTTCCCTGTACAGTTTCTTATTATACTCATCAGAGTCATTTGGCTTATAACACACTCCTACTCTCAATTTTGATCTCCCAATGCTTTATGTCACACCAAAATGACTGGACACTGCACCGTCCAGCGATGTCGACTGGCTTCACTTCGATGGTTTTTTTATGTGGTTTATTATACTGACTGGAATTTGTGGGTTGGTTACCTGCACACTAAGCAAGGCTTTTGTGCATTTATTAGATGATCGTTTTCTACGGCAGCATGTTTGAGAGGCAACCAGAGGTACTAATACTCTTGATCTGATTATCAGTAATTATTCTTCATGCATTAAGAATCTGCAGATAAAGAAACCACTAGGTGGCAGTGATCACAGTCTACTGATGTGGGATTTACTCAAAGACCCATCCACCCCGGGTGCCTTTCTTGTGTTTATCTTCAACAATTTCTCCTCCACTTTACTCTCAGTTACCTCCAGGGGCTCACATCTGGTGAGTATGGGCTTGGCACACCCAGTGTCCTGAGCTGGATATCATCATTCTTCTCTTTCTTGGTGATTCCTTTCTACTTCTCTCTCTGTCTCTCAGGGTAATAGGGAATTTTTATTTTTTTTGGCCGGTGCAGCATAAGCCTCAGGCTTCCTTGTACCATATGGCTAATAATAACAATAACAACAATAACAAAGAGGTAACTACCATCAGGGGTAAAGGAAAAGGTTTTTGCTTTCATAAAGATGACTATGGTGGTCTCAGAAAGTTTTTAAATTCTATACAGTACAACCGACTGATGATGTTACCAACAGCAAATTCTAAATGGGAAGCATTCAAAGAATTAATCTTAGATGCTAATAGGCTTTTCATACCAACTAAAAAATATTGTTCAAGTTTTAAATGGATGTCACAAGTACTAATGAGATATGTGGCAGAGAATAAAATTGCATGGGATTCATATAAATTATCAGGTGACACGGAAGCTTATGGTAGATATAAGCTAGTCTGTAATCAAGTCCCAAAGGAGATTACGCAGTCAAAGGCAGATTACGAGAAATCTTTTGCAAAATATGCAAAGATTTCTTTACTTATGTAAACTCTAGAAGGAAGGCAATGAATAAGATTGGTCTACTTGATATCAACGGTTTGACTATTGATGATCCTGCTCAGGTAGCTGACAAACTGAATGAGTATTTTGCATCTATATTCACGCATGAGGAGTTGTTCAGGGAGGAGAATGTCAGAAGTTTATCAAACTCTGGGCAGGGAGCTAAATGATTTTGTAATAACTGAGAAAAAAATGGAGGAGAATTTGTTGAAGTTAAATATAAGAAAGGCACCTTGGGTGGATGGGATGTATGCAGTTACATTAAAGGAAGTAAGCAAACCCTTAGCCATAATTATGAGAGCTTCTTTGGACTCAAGGGAATTACACATTGACTGGAGATGTGAAAAAGTGAGCCCCAATTCGCAAAGGGAGATCAAAGGGTGACAAGTAATTAGAGATCTGTTAGTGTAACTTCTGTTAGGGGGAAATCAATGGAGGCACTGGTTAAAGAAGCACTGTGGGATCATCTTGAAAAGGCTTCAGTTATAGTTCAGACACAGAATGGGTTTGTTAAAGGGAAGTCTTCAATGATAAATTTGATTGGATACTATGATGTGGTCACAAAGTAATGGGATGCAAAGAATAATTTTGATATCATACACTTGGATCTTAGAAAGACTTTTGATACTGGTGCATATGGAAGACTACTTACTGTACAAATTGGAGCAATGTGGCATTAAGGGCAAGTTGTTGCAATGAATAAAGGGATGGTTGCGTGGGAGAAGACAGAGAGGGTAATCAATGGACCAAACACTGAACCTTGGAGTCCCCCAAGATTCAGTGTTGGGTCCATCATTGTTTTCTGTATTTATTAATGATATTGATAAGGGTATATCAGGGTTAATGTACAAGTTTGCAGACGACACCAAGGTTGGCAGGGTTGTTAATGACACCAAGGACAGTACCCTACTGCAACAGGATCTAGAAAAGTTGAGCAGATGGCCTGACAGGTGGCAAATGAAGTTTAACATTGACAAATGTAATGCACTGCATATGGGGAGCAGTAACCCCAGAGTAACGTATCAATAGTGTGTACTACACTCAGGGTGGTAGAGGATGAAAATTGTGCAGTTGGATATGAAGTTTTCTGAGCAGTGCAAATGGTCTGCAAGAGTAGCTCATGGTGTCTTGTCAATGATATACAGAAATGAATTTTTATAGCAGGGATAAGGAGGTGATTATCCCCTTGTAAAAGGAAATGGTCAAGTCACACCTTGAGTACTGTATACAGGTCTGGAGGCCTCATTTTAGGAAGGATATAGAGCTGCTGGAAAGAGTACAAAGTTTTGCAAATTGCAGCATCTGGAGACTGTGATCTGATTGAGGTGTAGAAGGCCTTGAATGGTTTGAGCAAGGTCAATGTTGATGGAATTCTTCTCTTGCCTAGATTAATCGCCTGACAGGATATAAATTCAAATTGAGGAAAGACAGTTGTAAAACAGAGGTGGGGATATTTGCCTTTACTCAGCGCATGGTTGATTGCTGGAACAAACTTCCATCTGTCACTGTGAAAGTTGACAGTTTAAATAAATTCAAGGCAAAACTATACAAATATTTGTAGTGAATGGATGGGTGAAATAAGAAAGGTCTTTTTTTTTTTTTTTTTTTTGCTGATGTTCTATAAGCTAGCTTTCCTGCATCGTTTGCCTCTACTAATGCAGGCAACCCCCGTATAACACAGTACTTGTACAACACGGTTTCGCTCTAACACAACTGATAAATTGCAGCAATCCTCACAAAACCTGGTACTTATATAAACGGTTTCGCTCTAACACATGTAGCGAATTTCGGTAAACCTCGCATAACAGGGTATTTTTGAGCTTTTGTGCATGGAAAACACTGCTATTATATTGGATGTAATTTTTCAACATTTACACTCTTTTTGAATCCCTACTGTTGACATGCTAGTCAAAACAAAAAGTGAAAAATTCCTGTATTTTATTTTGTTGGGAAATCCCCGTTTTATGTTCTGTGCTGTTGAACTTGTGGAAAAATCTATATTTCAATGTTTTATTACTATTGGATAGCATACCAGACCATCCAAAAGATTTGAGTCAACCAAACATTGAAGTTATGTTCCTACCACCACAGTTGTATTGGTTAATACAACTTCTTTCATTCAGCAAGGTTTCAAGGCATTATAAAAGTAAAGTGCAGCCATTATCAACCCACTGCAGAATGGAAACCTCCTCAACAATTCATGCTAAGAGAAATGGACCATAATCTGCCATGTTGGTCCAGTGCGGGTTGGCAGATCGACCGTATTCAGCAGTCTGGGGCTTGAACCCCGGTCTGACTCAAAGAGCGTGTGCTGTTGCACTTCCGCTCCTGACCACTCGGCTACGGAGGCCTACTTTATATCCACCTTTAACTTGGTTTTCTCTTTCGCTCTCAGTGTTACTTTTCTTCCAAACAGCTGTTCACTCTGTACAAATCGCAAATCCACCCTACCGTGGAATATTGTTCCCACATCTGGGGCAATGAATCTAAAACCTCTCTCAGGCTTCTTCATTCCGTTCAGAAGAGAGCAGTTAGGTTAATTAATGATTCATCTCTAACAGAGTCTCTCCACTCACTGTCTCACAGACATACTGTTTCTGCTGCATGCCTCTTCTACAGATATTTCCATGGGCACTGTTCTTCTGAATTGGCTTCTATAATTCCTGCTCTCCCTTTCAAAATAGTCCGAACACGTCCCGCCAACATCGATTTACTGTCCAACTTCGAACTCACAGAACTAACTTTTCATCTTCCTCGTTTATTCATTCAACTGCCGTTTTCTGGAACAACCTTCCTTCATACGTATTTCCTGAAAAATTACAGTCTACAGAAGTTCTAGTCCAATGTCAACAAATATCTTCTTTCGTCTTCTCAACCTCCAACCCAAGCACGGTAATAAGTACTATAGGTTCTAATACCTCTCATGTTTGGGATTTACATAAAAAAAAAAAACTCATTACATCAGAAAATCGTTACAATGGATTTCGGAAAAAATTGATTCTGAATCTATTGAAGTGATGGTGACATGGAAACATTTCTCAATTGTGGACTATCAGAATCATAGCTTTATTGCTGAAAGAAGTAAAACCATCAATGTTAAATGCGTGTAGAAAAATGTATGGCCAGGGTCAGTTCATTCAGGAAATATGGTCGAACCAGCAGAAAACAGAATCAGTGTGATAGTAGAACTTGCTATGTCGGTAGGAGGGGAAGGTTTTAATGATATGACTACTGAAATCCTCGTGGGTAGCACAGTTGATAGAATCGCCCACCACTCCACTCAAGACCAGAGTTCAAAACCCGTCGATGATGGGAGGAATTTTTATGGGTATTTTTCACATGGCCGAGTTAGCAGGTGAAGGTAGCATGGTTTTTTTTTTCTCTCCCAGAAACTCAGATTTTTCATCCAACAAAACAGAAAATCGACCTCGGAACACATACAATTTATAGACAATAAACACAGAGTAACATGGCCTTAGTCGCCAATGCTCCAAAAAAGAAAAAATATATATATATGATTACTGAAGATGTTCAAGAATTACTGGTAAAAAAAGAAGCTGTCAAATGAATTTGGTGGAAATGGCATCGGAAATAAAACCAAATCAATTCAGAGAATGATAGTGCAGATGAAAATTCTAAACTTCCAAATTTTACACTAAAAAGTACAGGAAGGCAAAGTTAGCCAAGCAATTAGAATCTTATTTTTTGAACGCCGATTCTTGAATGAAAGGAGCCCAAAGTTCAAAAGGGAGCTTCAAAAATGCTTAGTTCCATATAATGAAATTCACAAAGATTTATCAAACAAAAGCAAACAAACCCAGATTACTGATATTTTAAAGAGAGCACAAGATACACGAAATCTAGAATGGTGTATTTTTGTTAGCTTTTGCAATGTAATCCCCAGTTTTGTACCTTTTCTAAGTCCTGTATAACAGTTTCGCACAACACGACATTTTATGGGAACCTAACTACCGTGTTATAGGAGGTTTAACACACACACATACACACTGGTCATTGTGATCACAGATACTATTATCATTTGTTTAATGCTATCAACTAGCTCCACATAACTGCATTTCCAAGAATGGTTTTTTCTTAGGCATTCAATTTGTAATCAACATTCTGCTGCAAAAGGCACACAACAGAGGAAGAACAAAATGATTAGCAAGAAATATCTCACTCACACACACACACACACACACCCCTGAATGTAATTCACATAGTTAGAAATGATAAAAGGTCATCAGACGTATTAAAAAAGAATTATTATCCTTAAACCTGCAGCACAAAAAACCCACTAATATATAAAATTAACCATGATTAAACATTAAACAATATAATAAAATTACTAAAAGACAACAAAAATCAGTAAATCCAATCATCCCATGTGCACATTGGATAAGTCTATCTCAGCTCTTTAAAGTGGCTGGCTCATACATATCCAGTTCTATTTTCTACATTACAGTTTAAGATTTTCCAAACTTTAAAGAAATTCAAAAAGGTTCTATCATATAAAAAAATGCATAAGAAGCTAAGGTAATATCACATTTAATTATTAGTACAACTGGTATCTAGAAAAGGGCTCAGTGAATATGCATCAGTCACTATAATTATATACTATGTCTTACCTTAAACCTTTAACTGCCCCTACATTTTAACCAAAAAGAAATCAGCAATTTGAAACTACTGCTAAGTATCTCCACCCCATTACACCTTCCAGTGTATACCTATCTGGAAGTATAGTTGAAAATTTTTAATTAAATTGAAAAAATTTTTAAATACAATCAAGCTTACTAAATTCTAATGTAACTACTGTAGAGTCTCATTATCATGAATTTCAACCCTCTCATAAAAACCTTTATTACAGTAATGCTTAAAATTCTTGTTAACTGAATTTCTTTGTGGAGTTTTGAACATTTGTAAAAATTAAAGCTTGTACTGTCAAAAATCAAATCAGCATTAAAAAAAAAAAAAAAAAAAAAATCAAACTTGTAAAAAAAGTTTTTTATTTTTATTAATATAAAATAACCTACATCTCTTAATGTATTACCCAATTTAATTCAGTCAACTCCTGGATCTGCATTACGGAGAATTTTGGTTTTTATATTTCCTCAAATTGGACAATAATGGGCAACAAGCAATCTCCTCCTATTTTGTTTGTTATTGTTTGTCTGTTATTTGGTTTTTAGGAGCATTAGCGACTAAGGTCATATTGCTCCGGGGATATGGGGTGGTCATTCCCTGACCTTTCCACATCCTCTGTATTTGGTGGTCACGGGCTCGAACCCTGGTCTAATCAAGAAGTATGTGCTACGCACTGCTGCTCCTGCCCACCTGGTTACAAAGGGGCCTTCCTCCTATTTTAAAATCTATTTTATTTTGCTACCATACTTAAGTGTGTTTCCAATTACTTGGAAACACACTTAAGAGATGACAGCTTTACTGAAAGGGTTCAAAACAATTAATACACTCAGTGATCAGTGAATTATGACCACCCCATCCATAATGGTGTATGCCACACAGCTTGCAATATAAAAACTGAACAACTTCCTATGCTAGGGCAGTGGTAATTTACATTTGACTGTGGTTAAGGTGTACAAAGAAGAGTTGAATAGTCAAACCTCCTCCTGCCGACAGAACTGTAAAGGATTATGCAAGGTGGATATTCGTGGTGAGCAAAGAGTACGGGCTCAATGGCAGGTCACTGTGCAATAGCTGACATTGCAATACAATATGGGGAATGCAAGAACAATATCCCAAATGACGATAGGGTGCACACTCAGACATATGGGATTCTGCAGCAGACCCAAGAGACACCCTTTTCTCACCACTGATCTTCGTCAACAGCAAATACTGTGGTGTCAACAACACACTGGTTGGATATTGAAGGACTGAAAATGAGTGTGCTCGTCAGATGAGTCTAAATACCTGGCGAGCAACACGAGTCCATGCACCCATCATGCACGATGCCTACTATCCAGGCAGGTGGCAGTAGTTCCTTAATATGGGGCATATTTTGCTGGGAAGAACTATGCCTCTGGTGTGAATGGACCAATGTTTCACTGGTGAGGCCTACTGGCAGCTCTTACGAAATCATGTGCACCCTGCTGTGCTGCATTCTCCCCCCCCCACCCAAGCCAGAAACGGACTCTTCCAAGATGATGATGTGCCATTTCATTGGGCTTGCGCTGTGCACATGTGGTTCGAGGAATACAGTAAAAATATCACCCATCTTGATTTACCTCCAAATTCTCTTGACTTCAATCCAACTGAACACTGATAGGATGTTTTGGAATGGGATGCGAGATGTCATGGACACATAAATGTCGTCCATTCTGACATTGTGGAAAGCCTTGCAGGTAGCATGGGTGATGATCCCTGTGGGCATCTTAAGACATCTAGTGGAGTCAATGTCTAGGCGGCTGTTATCCATCAAACAGTGGCCCAACAGGGATCATAATTCAGTGATCACAGTGTATATGACTGCATTATTTTAAATATTGAAATGACCTTGGGGGAGGTATATTTACATCCTCAGGACCCACACGTGAAAAATATATATGTGCATATGTACTCTGAAAATGGGTAATACTGTTTTCAATAACTCGACAGTTTTTGTGATTTGGTCCCTTAAACACTCAAGAGGCTTTCTGGGCTAATTTCAAGAAGTAGACTGACAGCATGTCAGTAAAAAAGTTCATTACATCAATACACAAAATATTCTCTCTCTCTGAAAATTCTGCTGGTTTAGAATGAACTGTTTTAGAAGTTTTTGAGTGGCAGGTAAGATCACAGTTAAGTACTATACATCCAAGAGGAGGTCACATCATTCAGGCATTCTTTCTATTTAGATTTTTTTTCTAGAAAAGAATAGCGAAAGCTTAAAAAGCGGTACTCACCTTGAAATTAATCTGCGATGGTTTACTTAGGTAGCGTGGTTAATGTTTAAGTTGAATTGTTAAATTGAAAAATTAAAAGGGAGGGAAGTAGGTAAAAGTTGACTGAGTTACATTAACCACGCTACCTAAGTAAACCATCGCAGATTAATTTCAAGGTGAGTACCGCTTTTTAAGCTTTCACTATTCTTTTCTAATCTATTAACACGGTATTTGAAGATTTCTAAAAATTTCGTATTTTTTTTCTATTAACTGAATTAAGAATTATGAAATTTGTTATACTGTATATCCTTTTGTCATCGGATACAGATCTGACTGTAATACTGGACAGAAAATTAGTATTTTGATATTTATTACATTAAAATTTATTCACAATTTCTTCCACAGGAATTGTATATATTTTTGTTATATTAACCAAACTGACAAAGGTTTTCCAAGCATAAACACTGAACAAAGTCAATATAATACAGGATGCTATTTCAGTCTGTAGTCTATATATATATATATATATTCAAGTCAAATGCATGCCTTAATGACAGGATCTACCAGAATCCCATCACTTAAGCATGTGATTGTTGATCATTTCATTGGATACATTGCCACCATTCTCAAAAGAAATCCAGTGGAGCGTGACTGTTTAATGAAATCTGGTAACAAATTAGGCACTTATTTATTATTATCCACTTTGGTCACATTAAGCACCTTACTCTCAAAATTTATTGATGGAATTGGCCCACATCGAAATATATGTATTAAAAAAAGTCTGGATAGAATCCCTTTAAAGTAAGGATTAAGTATTCAAAATTATTTATCCACTCAAATTTTTAAAGCTTTAATTTAATTTCCTCAAGATGAGTTGGATTATTTTAATATCACTTTATGGTTCGTTGAACACAGCATCTCAGTATGGCTGGTTTATCAAAAATAGTTAAGTTATGGGATTTATACAAGTTAGAATCAAAGTTCCAAAAAAAAAAGTTCAAATCTAAATATATAACATTTACAAATAATTGCATGCTAAACTTTTCAAAATAACCAGTGAAAGGGAGTGAGTGAGTGAGTGAGTGAGTGAGTGTGTGTGTGTGTGTGTGTGTGTGTGTGTGTGTGTGTGATTTTTTTTTTTTTTTTTTTTTGATTTGGTAGTTGTTGGCGTATCGGCTTCTGTGGCCATATTGCACCTCCCAAGGTTTTTGCAGTACTTTGATCCAAGCCCGAGGCAGGAATCGAACCCACGACCTTTGGGTTGCCGGGCAGGTACTTTACCCACTCGGCTAGCCCGGTCGGCACGTGTGTGTGTGTGTGTGTGTGTGTTGTAATTTTAAAAGATGCAACGACCATATAAGATATACCTAGTTGAAAGGAAATGTTTTGTTCTTATTTTGAGATTGGTCTGAATACTTCTCCATACCGGAGACAAGTCTGCAAATACTAATAAATACTTAAATTGCTGCCTGCCAAGGGCATTAACTAACTTGCATTTCTAGACAAAACAACTTGTCCAAAATTTCACAAAAACCCAACTTGCTTTATTTTCTGTTCCACTGCAGTTTTGCAATGTGCTATACAAGAAATTTTCAAACTACACCAGTGTGATTTTCTTTGAACTTCATTTATGCAACAGGTAAATAGCCACCAATGTTATTTATGACAGTCTTGCTCCCTAAGTTCTGTACAAATACTGAATTAGTAATGAGGAGTGTAATCCTTTGCTCTTATTATTTTTTTTGGAAAATCTCATGCCTTTTCTGTAGAGTTACAAAGAGCTGTGAATTATCTCCTTAGACAAAATACAATGTCAGCATGAGCTCTTACATATGATATATATAAGTTATATGTTAGAGACCATACATGTTCTATTCCTCTCAATAGTTAGAGAATTACAGAATTGGGAGCATAAATTCAAATTACAGGGAAGGAGGTTTAGCCTAGATTTTTTTTTTTTTTTTTTTAACGAAAACCCCAAACACGAGAGGTATTGGAACCTATAGTACTAATACTTGAGAAGTATTGGTAATATAGGTTGAGAACATGAAAGAAGATATTTGTTGACATTAGACTTGAACTTCTGTAGACTGTAATTTTCAGAAAATACGTATGAAGGAAGGCTGTTCCAGAAAATGGCAGTTGAATGAATAAACAAGGATGATGAAAAGTTCATTCTGTGAGTTTGAAGTTGGACAGTAAATGGATGTTGGCTGGTGGCGGCACATGTTCGGACTGTTTTGAAAGAGAAAGAGAGAGAGAGAGCGGGAATTATAGAAGCCAATTCAGAAGGACAGTGCCCATGGAAGTATCTGTAGAAAAGGCATGCAGCAGAAACAGTACGTCTATGAGACAGAGAGTGGAGAGACTCTGTTAAAGAGGAGTCATTAATTAACCTAACTGTCCTCTTCTGAATGGAATCTAGAAGCCTGAGAGAGATTTTGGGGGCACCGTCCCAGATGTGGGAACAATATTCCATAGTAGGTGGATTTGCGATTTTTACAGAATGAACAGCGGTTTGGAAGAAAAGTAATGGCGACAGCGAAAGAGAAAACCAAGTTTTGTAGATGCAGAGGAAGCAATATTTGTAATGCCAAGAGAGATTAGAAGTCAGGGTAATCCCCAAAAGAGATATATCATTTTGCCTAGAAATCGGAGTGTCACCAAAGATAAGCATGGGAGCAGAAGAATCCTTTTTGCGAGATATAAGACAAGACTGAGTTTTAGAAGTGTTGAAATAAACTAAGTTGTCTTTGCCTCACTGGATAATTACCTGGGGATCGGCATTTAAGGAAATGGTAGCGGATATTCGAGAAGTTGAAGCTGATTGAGCAGGACATGTTTTCTCAAAATGGAAAGTGGAATGCAATGTGCAATCATCGGCAAAACTATGGATAGGATTTCCAGTCAATGGAAGAAAGTCATTGATATACAAGAGGAAAAGAGTGGGGGAAAGAATTGAACCTTGGGGAACACCAGCATTAATGGAGAAGTTAGAAGACAGAGAACCATCTACCCTCACCCTCAGTGAGCAATCAGGGAGAAAACTGGATAACCAATTACAAAAAACAGTTGGCAAACCATAAGATGGAAGCTTGTTCAGAAGCCCTTTATGCCAAACATGATCAAAAGCCTTTGAGATGTCAAGAGCAACTGCTTGTGTTTCTCTGAACTTTTCTATTGAATTTATGTCCATCAATGGGTAACATAAACCAGAATATCACCGGGGATCAACATTGACGGAATCCATACTGGTGATTGTTGATCAGACGGAAGGTTTCTAGGTAGTTTAAGAGTTGGCGGTTAATTGATTTCTCCATTACTTTAGAAAGAGTAGAAGTAAATGCAATGGGACGATAATTGGATGGGAGGGATTTGTCACCCTTTTTAGGAACTGGCTGGATATGAGCAAATTTCCAAGCAGAAGGAAAAAACACCTTTGGAATAAGAAAGTGAAAAATGTGGCAAAGAACAGGAGTAAGTTCAGGAGCACAGGTTTTGAAAACAAGTGGAGAAATACCATCAGGACCTGGAGCTTTCTTAGCATCACGATTCGTCAAAATCCTTGTGACATACTTTTGACAGAAGACCACAGGAGGCATGGAATAGAGTGTGCTAGGAATGTGGGAGGTGTTTTACCAAGATCACTAATACGTGAGTTGGAAGAAAAATGGGATGCTAGCAGGTCAGCTTTATCCTTAGCTGAAGTGACAACAGAACCATCTGGTTTGGACAGAGGTGGGAGCTGAGATGGGCAAAAGTTGCGGCCAATAGCTTTGGCAAGAGACCAGAATGCTCGGCTACCATTAGGGCAAGAAGCAAGTTTTCTACTCTTAGCCTGTTCAAAATCTAGTTTGGATTGATTAATAACTGCTTTATAATTGTTGCGAGATTTGGTGTAGGCAGAAAATGAAACTGAAGAATTAGAAACAAGCCAATTACGATATGCAATGTTCTTCTATTGAACAGCACATTTATTGGAAAACCAGCACATTTATTGGAAAACCAAGGTTTAGATAAAGGACGAGAATTTAAAGTGGAGTGTGGGATAAAGGATTCCATTCCTGCAAGAATAATTTCACTGACACGATCTGAGCAAACATTGACATCAGAAGTTTTGAAACAGAAATCAAACCAACGAAAAGATTGGTTCATTCTTGTAATGCCAAACAACACGAGGTTGGGAATAGCCACGAGATAAAGGTTCCATTGGAGAAGAGACAATCATCAAGTTGTGATCTGAGGTGCCTAAAGGACTGCTCACTTTGACCATGTACTTAGAAGGGTTGTTTGTGAAAAAAAGATCAAGCGTGTTGTCTGTATGGTTAGTATTGTCCGGTATTCTTGTAGGTAGGTAAATGAACAATCTATGCAAGGTCATTAGTAATTGCAAAAGCCTCAGCATCTCGACCAGCTGGGTCAGTGTGACTAGAAAATGGAAGCCGGCTGGAGTTGTGAACATTAAAATCGCCAAGGAAAATTACTTCACTGTTAGGAAAGTTGGACTGGAGAAAGTCAAGTTGCAAAGAGAGGAAGTCAAAGAGCTCCAAGTGATTAGCGGAATTGGGATAACGGTAGAGACAACACATGAATTTGACACAATGAGGTAGAGAGATTTTAAGCCAGAGAAGATCAAAAACAGGAGATTCCAAATTACCAAGTCTCTGACAAGAAATATTGGCATGGACATATGCACAAGTACCACCTTTGAGGCAAAAGGAATTATACAGCGAATAATTTTGGTAACTGAGATGAGTAGTAGTTGAATCAACTGATAACTGAGATTCTGTCAGAAAAAGTACATGGGGTTTGGCAGACTGCAAGTGGAAATGGACATCGTTGAGATTAGAATTGAGAATTCCTAGTTCATTTCACGTATATTTGTGAAATGAACTAGGAAGTGTTTGGGAGGTTTAGATCTTTTCGCAGATAAGCTTACTCTATTAGTTTGACAATTCATGGTGTATTGAATAGTAAGAAAAAGTGGAGGGACATGCTGTATGAAGTAATGAGATTTTTTGATATGGCGTACACATGGTAAGAATATGCCCAGATCTTTGGCATAACATGGCCTCGACAATGCCCCCCGCATACACACTACTCTGACTCTCTCCAGTCACTATCTGGCAGAATAGAGGTAGCAAGATTATACACTAGCTGATCCGGAAGCCTCCTAAAGAGTTACAAATAGGTTCGGTCCAGTGTACTAACTAGTGGCCGGCCTGCGAACACCGTTTTAGAGCTGCAGCCTCAAATGTAAGGAAGTTTGGATCTCGCCATGATGTTTATCATAACCTCAAAAGTCATCAGTCATACTGCATGATGGAAGAAATGGGGAAGGGTTGATCGGAACTTAGCTCTGGAGACTAAACATAGGTTCCACCACTTCAAGCCTCCAATAAGCAAAGTGGTGGTATTGCCTGCTAACACAGAGGTGTGGCATTCCTCCATGTGGTGTGGGTGCCATACCTTGACCCCTCTTACGTTGGTTCACCCCTGGGTGAACCAACTGACAGTCCAACCATTGTGAAGGTGCAAGCAGAGAATTTGGCTGTCACAGACCGTCTGGACTTCACCAAAATTAGGTTCACTTGACTTGAATGTCACCCGAATATCAGTTCCATCAGCGTTTTTGACTCCCAGGTAACAAGTACAGCTTGTCTGGCATATCTGAGAGAATGTCTGTGACAACATCAAGGACTCGTATGGACAAGTACTTGTACAGTTCAACATGAAGTTCTCTGAACAGCACAGAGACAGGCTGATAGGGCTCATGAGGTTCAGTCAATGATATTCATAAATTTTGTCAGCAAGTGACAGGGAGGCGATTATCTAACTTTATAAAACAATGGTTAAGCCACATCTGCATATAGGCCCAGAAGCCTCGTTTTAATAATGAGGTGAAACAGGTTTCAAAGAAGAGCAACAAGATTTGTCAAAGTCACAAAAGGGTATTTATTCCTATCACAAAGGGATAGTTCTGCAATTTGAAGTTTGCAGAACTGAGACCCAACTGATGTGTTTACGGCTTTAAAAGGATCAAGTAAACTAAATGCTGATGGTATTCTTATTCTGTCTCAGACAACACACATAAGGGAGACAAATTTAAAAATGAATGCTTACAGGAGAGATGTACAAAAATTTGCTTTCAGCTAGAGTACCTGTACAAATTTTTGTACGGTACTCTAGCTGAAAATCTTTGGAACAAACTTCCATTTTGTATCGTGGAAATGAGTAGTTTTAATAAACTTAAGAAAGAATTAGTCAAAATTATTGGTGGGATTGGTCAGATAGAGGTAAGTAATTTTCCTTTTTTTTTTTTTATTTTGGTTGATGCTTCCTTCTATCATTTGCTGCTACCAACACTAATATAATTAATTACCACAATGCATTCCAACTGCTATGAAGCAAAGGTGGAGTTGGCTTTCTGGTTCACAAAGATATAAAAAACAACATTTTGGAATTCAAAAGTACATCACCAAGGATGTCAAGACTACTACTTAGGATTTCTAAGAGGTAAAGCTAAATGTTATAATGATTTATGCACCAACATTGAGCCATGATGAAGAGGTTAAAGAAATGTATACTGAAATTAAGTCTTCTAGATGAGCAGAAAACCCACTACACTATTATTATGGGGGGACTTCAATGCTAAGGTTGGAAAGAGACAAAACAGCACAGAAAGGAGAACTACAGGAAATTTTGGAATTGGTGAAAGAAATGAAAGAGGTGAAAGACTTGTGGAATTTGTAAAATCCCAGGAATGTCAGTAATGAACACTTTTTTCAAGAAAAGGGTGAACAGAAAATGGACATGAAGAGCCCAAATGGATTAACAACTAATGAAATCCTGAACCGTCCTGAACAAGGTAAATGTTGGAAGTGATCACAGAATGGTAAGATGCACACTTGATATAAATGTAAGAAAAGAAATGAAAAAACTGATTCGAGTAAATAATACTAAGGTCTTTGAGATAACAGAAGAAGAGAAAAAGCAGTATGTACTGGAACTTAAGAACAAGTTTGAGCTTCTGCAGACTGTTCAGGATCAAGATATCGATGAGGAATACTGCAACTTTCTGAAAGTGATAAAGCCCAAGAAACTTATAGGTAAAAAGAAATCCAAAGAAGAAAAATTAGTCAAGAAACACTTGTCGTGATGAACTTGAAGACGACAAATTAAGAGCAAGATAAACACTGACATGGATAAAATTGAGTATACTGAGTTATGCAAAGCCATTAGAAAGAGACTCAAAGAAGACATAAGATTTAAGATAAGGGTTTTATTGGCGCATTAGCGACTAAGGCTATAATGCGTTTAACACAAGAAAAGTAGAATAAGCATTAAGGGAAAACAAAGGACTTAAATCAGCAGCCATGAGCAGTAATACTGAAAGACAAATAATACTGAAACTGAAGAATAGTGATGGTGTACTTATAAATAGCAGAGAAGGCATAATTCAAATAGCAGAAGACTACTATAGAGAATTATACAAGGAGTGAGAGAATGATGCCAACAGTGGGGAAGATAGATTGCAAATTAGTAAGACATGTGACATAACCAATATCTTCCTGATGAGGTAGAACATGCATTGAAGAAAATGAAGAATCAGAAAGTCGCAGGGGAAGAAGTTACTGTATGGAGTAACTTCATCTTCCCAGTTACTGTATGACACAGAAACTAGCAAGACTTCACAAAATGCATTAGAAAAGGTGCGATGCCTAAGGAGTGGAATAATGCAATCATAGTTTTGCTGTATAAGAAAAGAGATAAATCAGAAATTGGAAATTATAGACTAATTAGCTTATCTCGCATCTCAAAGATGTTCACAAAGGTCATTACTAATAAATTAGAAAGAATACTTGATGAGAATCAAGCAAAAGAGCAAGCTGGCTTTAGGACAGGATTCTCAACTATGGATCACCTTCAAGTAATATCACAGCTAATGGAGAAAGCAAATGAATATAAAACACCATTATGCCTGGCATTTTTTGACTATGAAAAGGCATTTGACTCATACAGAATAAGGCAATGTTTCGGACTCTGGAAAAACAAGGCATAGGTACCGCACATATATTGATTTTGAAGGAAATATGAGAAGGCTACCTCCTTTATTAGACTAGACAAAGACAGTAGCAAATTTAAAATTGAGAAAAGAGTTCAACAAGGAGACACAATATCTCTGAAGTTGTTTAGTGCTGCCCTTGAGGAAGCCTTCAGAAGACTAGACTAGTCGCAGAAAGGAGTCAATGTGAATGGAGAGTACCAAACACCATTTACGATTGGCAGATGACATTGTGATCATAAACCATGATCTCAAAGAATTAGAGGAAAATCTTAATCAGTTATGCAGAGTAAGTAAGGATTTCAGACTAAAGATGAATACGGCTAAAACAAAAGTAATGATGAAAAAGTATGCCACAGAAATGGATATCTTCACTGAAGGAACAGGAAAAGGTGGAGTCATATACTTATCTGGCACAAGTCTTTAGCTGTAATAATGATAAATGGCTGGATGTCAGAAGAATAAATTTTGGAGGGATAACATTCAGGAAATACAGTCACATACTGAGGAGCAATAGTCCAATTTGTCTGAAACGTAAAATAATGAAACAACATATACTTCCCACCATGACTTATGGAAGTGAAACTTGGACACTCACTAAAAGAATGGAAGAGAAGCTGAGAACTACACAGTAAAGAATGCAACAAATTATATTAGGAATCACACTGTTAAATGTTTTCTGTATTCATAAATGATATTGATGATGGTATATCAAGCTTAATGTCCAAGTTTGCGGATGATACAAAGGTTTGCAGGGTTGTTAAGAACACTAATGACAGTACGCTGCTACAACAGGATCTAGAAAAGTTGAGCAGATGGGCTGAGAGGTGGCAAGTGAAGTTTAACATTGACAAATGTAAAGTACTACATATGAGAAGCAGTAAACCCAGGGTAACATATCAACTCTGTGGTACTACACTCACAGTGATAGAGAACGAAAAGGACGGAGTAATTGTGCAGGCAGATGTGAAGTTTTCTGAGAAGTGCAGACGGTCTGCAAGAGTAGCTCATGGTGTGTTGTCAATGATATACAGGAATAAGTTTTGCAAATTACAGTGTCTGGAGACTAGGCACCAGCGAGGTGATCTGATAGAGGTGTATAAAGCCTTGAATGGTTTAAGCATGCTCAATGCTAATGGGATTCTTCCTCTAGCTCAGAAAAATCATCTGAGAGGGCATAAATTCAAATTGAGGAAAGACAGATGTAGGATAGACGTGCGGAAATTTGCCTTTAGCCAGCGGGTGGTTGGTTGGTGGAACAGACTTCCATCCCTTGTGGTGGAGATTGATAGCCTAAATAAGTTTAAGGCTCAGCTGGACAGGTATTTTGAACGAACAGAGGGGTGAAGTGGAAGTGGGTTTTTTTTTTTTTTTTTGGCTGATGCTGCATAAGCTTGCTTTCTTGCATCAAATGCCTCTACTAATGCTAATGAGGAGGTGATTATCCCCTTGTATAAGGCAATGGTCAGGCCACACCTTGAGTACTGTATACAGGTCTGGAGACCTCATTTTAAGAAGGATGTAGAGCTGTTGGAACGAGTACAGAGAAGGGCAACAAGGTTAGTGAATGGAACAAAGGGTTGCTCTTACAAAGAAAGGTTTAAACTTTGAAAATTACAGTTCTGGAGACTAGGCACCTGCAAGGTGATCTGACTGAGGTGTATAAAACCTTGAATGGTTTGAGCATGCTCAATGCAAATTAGTAAGAATACTTCCTCTTGCTCAGAATAATCACCTGAGAGGGCATAAAATCAAATTGAGGAAAGACAGATGTAGGATAGATGTGCGGATGTTTGGCTAAAGTGGGTAGCTGGTTGGTGGAACAGACTTCCATCCTTTGTTGTGGAAGTTGATAGCCTAAATAAATTTAAGGCTGAGCTGGACAGGTATTTGGAACTAACGGAGGGGTGAAATGGGAAATTTTTTTTTTTGTTTTTGGCTGATGCTGTATAAGCTTGCTTTCTTGCATCATATGCCTCTACTAATGCTAATGCTAAAATATAATCCAACCCAGGCTCAAAGAATTACTGGAGGTTCCTCTGATACAAAATGTGCCCATGTGAAATAGAGAAACAGTGACCTAGGCACTGTTTCTCTGACTCCACAATCACAACAAAAATAACATTTGCCAAATCTGCTAGAAATGCTGGATGACAAAGTGCCAATTCTGAAGAGAGCTACCCACAAATTACATCTCTCCCCCAACTTCCTGCACAACAGATGATAGAAATAACAAAAAAAATTGATGTATAAATGAGCTGGTGACTTTGTCATGAAATATAAGGAAATATTTTGTAAGAGCAAGTGTTTTTATGCCTGCAATTCTAAAAACATGATTTGGGCAATTATATGATGAAAATCTTGTGGATTATTCCTAGATCTGAGGGATTCTGGCAGACATGATGGGGGAAGAGAGGTCTCAGCATGGTCTGCCTTAATTTAGAGAAGGAATGTGTTTCATAAACATAAAATTCATTTGAGGAAAGGAAGTGCAAAGTTTTTGTTAATATCATTTAGGAGGCTCTAAAAGGCTTCATGGAAGCAAATAATTTAAGAACAGGTTATTGTTATCATTATTAATATGATTTATATAGCATATTAACATAAGGCACAATACACTGTGTGTGTCCATAAGTCTATGTTTGTTGGCAGATTTCCATGTGTGAGGGCTGATAACTTAGAGGGACAGCCTGCTTGAAAATTAATTAGTCCTTACTGAAGAGGCCTTTGAGAATTCCTCCAGTCGCTGAAAAGATTCAAACCCAGATCTCATCTAACATGTTTGTTATTGTTATTTGGTTTTTAGGAGCATTAGCAACTAAGGCCATATTGCCCCGGGGATATGCGGTGGTCGTTCCCTGACCTTTCCGCATCCTCCGTAATTTGTGATCATGGGCTCGAACCCTAGTCTAATCAAGAAGCGTGTGCTACGCATTGCTGCTCCTGCCCACCTGGCTACGGAGGCGTCACCTAACATGTGGAAAAAGCACTATACTAATGCAGAGAATGGGGTAAAGTGGAATCACAGATATGTACATATTTATACAACTTCTGTTAAGTTTTCAATCAAAAGTTTCTTTGTTTAGGCCAGACATCCTATTAATTTAACAAAAACTTGAGAATTAAGGGCGTCTACTGTCCAATGAAAAGCCAGCAGTTCTACAACAGGCCACAGAAATACCTCAAGTTCTTAACGAATGGCAGATTTGCATTTTTGTCTTATTTAGCATTAATAGAGGCATATGATGCAAGAAACCAAGCTTATACAACAGCCAAAAAAGAAAAAGAAAAAACCCTTCCCATTTATTCCACCCAATTTACTCCAAAGGTTTGTCTAGTTCTGCCTTGAAGTTATTTAAGCAGTCAACTTCCACAACAACAGATGGAAGTCTGTTCCAGAAATCAACCACCCGCTGGTTTATTTCTGGAACAGACTAATTTTGATTTCTAATTGATTTTTGAACAGGCTAAAGACAAATTTCCACACATCTATTCTACAACTCTTTCCTCAAATTTGAATTTATGGCCCCTCAAGTGTGTAATCTGAGCAAGAGGAAGAATCCCAACAGCAATGAGTTTGCTCAAGCCCTTCAAGCCCTTATACACTTCAATCAGATCACATCACAGGTGCCTAGTCTCCAAACATTGCAATTTGCAGAACTTAAGCCTTTCCTGCTAAGTGCAACCCTTTTTTCCAGTCCCCTATCTCGTTGCCCTTCTCTATACTTGTTCCAGAAACTCCTTTTCTAAAATGAGGCCTCCAAACCTGTATGTAGTACTCAAGGTGTGGCCTGACCACTTGCTTATACAAGGAAATAATCACCTTATCCCTCCAACAAAATTTCTGTATATCAGTGACAAGATCCCATGAGCTGCATAGCAGCTCATGGGATCATGTCAGTCTGTCTGCACAATTACCCCCAGGTCCTTTTTGTTCTCCATTACCCAGAGTGTAGTACCAAACAGTTGGTATGTTATTCTGGGATTACTGCTACTCACATGTAGTACTTTGATTAAAGTACAGCCACTCCCCAACTTACGTAGGGGTTGCGTTCTGCTGAACTTTACGTGAGCTGAAAACAGCAAGACACTTCATTCAAGGTTTAGGCCTAAATGGTTATCATATGAACTAATGAGACTTGTGACAGAGAAGAAAAATGCATGGGATGCATATAAATTATCAAGCGACTCAGAAGCCTATGGTAGATAAAGCTAGTCTGTAATCAGGTCACAAAGGAGGTTAGGCAGGCGAAGTCAGATTACGAGAAATCTTTGGCAAAGGATGCTAAGAAAAACAGCAAGGATTTCTTTACTTATATAAACTCTAAAAGGAAGGGGATGAATCAGATTGGTCCACTTGACATCAACTGTTGATGATCTTGCTCAGGTAGCTAACAAACTAAATGAATATTTTGCATCGACATTCACACATGAGGAGTTAAGGTTTGAAAATGGCAGAAGGTTATCAAATTGTAGCAGGGCGCTTAATGATTTTGTAATAAATGAGAGCGAAGTGCGGGAGAAATTGTTGAAGTTAAACATAAGAAGGGCACCTGGGGCGGATGGGATCTATCCAGTTATATTAAAGGAGGCAGCAAAGCAACTAAGCAAACCCTCAGCCATAATTATGAGAGCATCCTTGGACTCAGGGGAGGTCCCCACAAACTGGAGATGGGCAAATGTATCCCCAATTCACAAAGGAGGATCGAAGGGTGGCAAGAGTAATTACAGACCAGTTAGTTTAACTTCTGTTCCGGGTAAAATAATGGAGTCACTGGTTAAAGATACATTGCAGGATCATCTAGACAAGACTGCAGCAATAATTCAGACACAGCATGGGTTTGTTAAGGGAAAATCTTATCTGACGAATTTGATAGGATATTATGATCCAAATATATGATATCAAAAAATAATTTTGATATCATATATTTGGATTTCAGGAAAGCTTTTGATACTGTTGCGCATGGAAGACTACTGTACAAATTGGAGCAGAATGGTATTAAGGGTAAGTTGCTAAAATGGATAAAAGGATGATTGAGTGAGAGAAGACAGAGGGTGATAATTAATGGGTGCTGCTCTTCGTGAACTAATATTATTAGTGGAGTCCCACAGGGTTCGGTGTTGGGCCCACTGTTGTTTTGTATATTAAGGTATATCAGGCTTAGTGTCAAAGTTTGCAGATGATACAAAGGTTGGCAGGGTTGTTAATGACAGTAATGGCAGTGTGCTACTGCAACAGGATCTAGAAAATTTGGGCAGATGGGCTAAGAAGTGGCAACTGAAGTTTAATCTTGACAAATGCAAAGTACTGCATATGGGTAGAAGTAACTCCAGAGAAACGTACCAACTGTGTGGTACTATACGTAAGGCGGTAGAAAATGAAAAAGACCTGGGAGAATTGTGCAGTCAGATATGAAGTTTTCTGACAATGCAGACAGGCTGCTAGGGCAAGTACTGGGGTTTTGTCAATGATATATAGGAATTTTGCTAGCAGGGAAAAGGAGGTGATTGTCCCTCTGTATAAGGCAATGGTCAGGCCACGCCTTGAGTACTGCGTACTGGTCTGGACACCTCACTTTAGGAAGTGATGTAGATTTGCTTGAGCGTGTACAGAGAAGGGCAACAAGATTGGTGAGGGGAATGAAGGGATCCTCTTCCCAAGAGAGGCTTAAGTTCTACAAATTGAAGTGGCTAGAGACTAGGCACCTGCACGGTTATCTGATTGAGTGTATAAGGCATTGAATGAGTTGGGCACGCTGAATTCTGATGGGATCCTTCCACTTGTTCAGATTACGAACCTAAGGGGGCATAAATTGAAATTAAGAAAAGACAGATGTAGAATAGATGTGCGGAAATTTGCCTTTAGCCAGCGGGTGGTTAATTGCTGGAACAAACTTCCATCTGTCGTTGTGGAAGTTGATAGGTTAAATAAATTTAAGGAGGAACTGGACAGGCATTTGGAGGGAATGGTGTGTTTTTTTGTTTTTTTTTTGGCTGATGCTGCATAAGCTCATACACTTGCTTTCTTGCATCACATGCCACTACTACTGTATTTGTTTACATTCACCATTTTGAAATTGAATTCTGTACCGATATCACTGATTATAACACTGTTTTACATTTATTTTAAACATTTAACCAAACTATTACATTAGAGTCACCTGGAGAGTTAATTCATATACCATGTGTATTCTGTCTCTAAATTGCGCGTTCTCTGGTTGATTTGCCTATTTTGCTGAACGAAAAACCCTAGTTTCTGAGGAAAAAACCTTGCTAAGAGACCCACTAACTCAGCCATGGAGTGAAAAAAAGCCTATAAACGTTCCTCACATCATCAATGGAATTCGAACCCAGGCCTTTTCCACCTGGTGTTGGGAGGACGATTATGATACCACTGTGCTACCAGTGCAGACTAAACTTGATATAATAAAGAAAACAGAACAGGGCATAAGCAAAAGTGTATTAACGGCAGAATATAACATTGGATTGTCAACATGTTCATGTTTTTTTTATGTGCATTTATTTTAAACATTTAACCAAACTATTACATTAGAGTCATCCGGAAAGTTAATTCGTATACCCAAGTGTATTGTGTCTGTAAATTGTGTGTTCTCTGGTCAGTTAATAAAATTGCATTCTTAATCTCTCTACTTCTTATTTAGCCTCATTATTTCTGCATCAAATACACTAAAAACAAAACTTTCTAGATAATGCAAAAATCGAAATAATGGCACCTTAAATCCCCGAAAGTGCCATTATTTCGAAAGTCTACTGTAGAATTATTTATTCAACTTTTTCATCTCGTGCACAGGAAAAATTTCAAAAGTGTATAAAATTATGAAAGTGTGTAATTACAAAATTTTTACTTTAACGTTGTGGAAACCTGCGCGATGCACGAATCTATTAAACCACCCATTGCTTACCACGAACTTGGCTTGGGGTTCACTGTACTTATCCTTAATATCTTTATAAATACTACTTGCTTTTGCTTGAATGGCCATTGGATGTGGGGCAGTTGATTCTGAATCTGATTTTCCATCCATATTATTAATAGCGTTTCCATCTTTGAAATAGCACCTGAACACTTTTTGTGATCACTGTTGATCTTAAATGCATTGATCCTTTAACATGTTCTTTTACACGCTCACTGTCCTTTAAAATAGTATTCACTGTTGAAGCAGCGAGATCTAATTCCCATGCAATATATAACAAACTTTGTCCTGCTTCACTACTTCTTAGCCATTTTCATCTTCATTTCTAAATCAATTTTGTTTCGTTTCCTAGCACCCCCATCACTTGCATTTTCAATTGGTCTCTTTCCCTTCATCATTGTAATAAGTAAACAGGAATGAAGAGAAGATTCTAAAATTTTATTTATGTTTTTTATATAATTGAAGATTTCAATGAAGGGGAAACACATTTCACCATAATAATGTAAAATCCCACACAATTCCAGTTATCGGTATTATTGCAAATGCAATAAGATTGAGTTTACTACCCTTGTATAACAGAAAAGCTCAATAAACAGGAAAGTGCAGATTGTTTTTATTGTTTTATAGAAGTGTCCTCCAGAAACAGTGCTTTAGAAAAATATCACAAAGGCATTCAAAACTGATTCTTACAACCGAAATTATAATGATGAAAGTGTAGTGCATTCTCTGGCCAGACTGCGCAACCCTTCCTCTCAGCCAATAGTAGTGTTTGTAAACGTGTGGGCTGCATGTTTTGTTTTTGCATCCTTTAGTTAACTGATTTTTTTGTTGTGCTTATTTACGTAAATTTATATAAAACTAATACAATTTCCATTATAAAAATAACCTTTTAGAGATTTAAATAGCTTAGTTATATAGCAAAAATTTAAGCTTCTAAGGTCTTGGAACGAATTACCAAAAAAAAAAATGTTATTGGGTTCAATTACGATATTTTCACAGTACCTCCATTTATTCCTACGGGATGCAAAATACGTTTCCATATTTTTATTGGGTTCAATTATGATATTTTCACAGTACCTCCATTTATTCCTACGGGATGCAAAATACGTTTCCATATTTTTTTCAGTTTTCACCAGCCGGCAAAAACTTGCATACAGTCAAATTTATGTAAGTCGATTATTAAGTAAGTCGGGGAGCTTATATTTTATTAAAAATATGAGTAATTTTAAGATGACTCAAATCAAAGCATGTTACTGTCAGAGAAAAAGTGTTTAAAGAAAGAAAAATGCAATTCAGGGGATTGTTTATTATCAAATATTTTATTATTAGTATTAGTAGTAACAACTGAGGCAAGACAACAAGTTATACATCATCAGCAAATAAAAAAAATAATAATAATTACATGTCCATCCTTTCCAACAGTTTTGTCTAGTTCTCCCTTGAATTCATTCAAACTACCAAATTATGTTTATTATCATATTACTTAAAAACTTGCACTAAAATATAATCTTACTACTTTACTTAATTAATGAGAAGCAAGACATACTCAGAGCCTTTAGATCAGTTGTGATCTTCAGTGTATACAAACCAATTGTGATACACTTCCTTCCTTCCATCATTTTCCATTGAAAGCCAAGGAAATACAGGCAGTTATCCCTCACCAACAGCAGTACTCTTAGGTTGCAGAAAAGTACTGTTTGAAAAAACCCTAGTTGGCAAGGCTAAGGTCCCACAGAAAATAAGGGGTTGGGGAAAATAATACATATACCAATAAAATATATGGAAAAAAAAATTAATTTTCTATTTATACAACAATGATAAGGTTGATAATACAATAAGAAAAACAATATGATGGAACAGAATAAACACATTTACTTTCAGCACTTACTGAACACTTAGAGGACATAATAGGAAACAGAACTACAGAGAGAGAGAGAGGTGGTTGTTGCATTATTGGGTGTTTAGTGCCATAAGGGCTACTACATCCATATTATGCCTTTCAAGACAGTGAGGCAGCAAAACATCCACACACAGCTCTGTACTGTATGATACTGATGAGTGAGGATAGAGGGTAAACAAATCCCTCTCTTTACACTACCAAGAAGACCTGACTGAAGTGTTTATAAGGTTTTAAAAAAGACTAAGTAAGCTAGATGCTGAAGGCATTTTACTCTTTCTAATACAATACACATAAGAGGACATAAATTTAAGTGAAAAGGGATGACTGTAGAACAGATGTGTGGAAGCATATTATAATCACAGTCGTTTTTGTACCATTAAAAACCAAACCCAAACCAAACATTACAGCCAAGTTTCGTGGTAAGAAAATGGGCAAAAAATTAGCACCAACAAAATTCTATGAAAAGTTAATGTGGGATGCAAGTGCTTTTCTGATAAACATAGTGTCACACCAATTTTTTTATGGTTATACTTTTCCAATTTATAAAATTATGATGGAGATCAAAAATGAAGACCATACTGGAGGAATAATAGAATTACCACTAACAGAATTTTAATAGATTAGTATTAGCAATGGCCACATGGTGCAAAGAACCCTATGGTTTACGATACACCAGGCAAAAAAATAATAATAATAATAAAATGACAAAAAATAAATAAAATAAAATAAGAATAAAATAATAATAAGAAGAAAAAAAAATAATAATAAGAAAAAAAATAAGAGAAAAGGAAATGGACAATTTAAGCATTTCCCTCCTCCCGTAGGTAATTATTCAGCTGAATAATTCAGCTGACCTTTGAATTTCCCCAAACTGTCAGCCTCTACCACCCATGTAGGCAACTTATTCCAGTAATTCATAACTTGCTAGCTAAAATAAAACTTCCTGCAATTCAGTCTAAACAATTCCTCCCGTAACTTGAAATTATGGACCCTTGTTCTAGAATCATTTATAACCATGAAAATTTCTTCCTCATTAATTTTGCTTAAGCCTCTCAGAGCCTTAAACACCTCAATCAAATCTCCTCTAAGGTGCCTAGTTTCCAAGCTCTGCAACCCACATATTCGAAGTCTTTCTTCATATGGACACCCTTTTGCCGATCTCACCAGGCAAGATACCCGTCTCTGGACCCTTTCAAGAAGCGCAATGTCTTTCTTTAGGTGCGGGCTCCATACCTCAACACAGTATTTCAAGTGTGGTCTAACAATAGCCTTATACAATGGGATTATGACATAATTATCTATACTAGCAATTTATCAATACATCAATAGGACACCATGGGCCTTCCTTGCAACCTGTCTACAATGCTCAGAGAACTTAAATGTCTAACCGTATCATAATACCCAAGTCCCTTTCCTCCACTTTAATTCAACTCTGCCAAGTGTATAAGTTATTTTGGGGTTACTGTTCCCCAGGTGCAATACCTTACACTTTGCTGGATTAAAGCATAGCTGTCATGTTTCTGACCATCCCTGAAGTCTATCTAGGTCATTCTGAAGAAGCTCTGCTTGGCAGGGATCATTAACTACTCTGCCAATCTTTACATTAACTGCAAATTTAAATATCAGGCCCTCTATCCCTTCATCGATGTCATTTATGAAAATCAAAAACAACAGTGGTCCTAATACTGATCCTTGGGGAACCCCACTTCTTACATCAACCCAATCTGAGGAACAACCATTTAGCACAACCCTCTGCCTCCTGCCCTGAAGCCATCCATCTAAGGATTTTCCCTGTGATTCCAACCTGTTCCAGCTTATAAAGTAATCGCTCATGTGGGACTGAGTCAAATGCCTTGCTGAAATTCAAATAATATCGAAATTATTCTCTAAGTCCAGCTCTTGAGTGACCCTGTCAAATTAGCTAACGAAATTAGTTAAACATGGTTTTCCCTTTACAAAACCATGCTGAGTATCCTTCAGAATTCCATTTCTATCTAAATGATCCCGAATTCCAACTTTGATCATTGTCTCCATGATTTTCCCAACTACTGAAATTCACTCTTAGAACGCCCTTATGTATTGGAGACACATTGGCACTTTTCCAATCCAACGAAATGACTCCCAAATCCGGTGATGCTCGCATAATTAGCCTCAATGGTTCAATGCATTCACTTGCCACCTCCCTTAAGATTTTAGGGCATGTGCCATCAACCCCAGGAGCCTTACTGGCCTGTAGGCTCAAAAGTTTTTTTTTATTAAATAAACGTGAAATTTCAACTTGCGATATTTAAATATCTTAATTTTTTTCTGTTTTTTTTGGTATACAGAAAACACCAAAATGCCAGATAATAGGTTGACAGAATTCAGTGGCACTTCTCACACTGCATATAGGTTTCTGTTCCCAAATTCTCATGTTTTGACTGTTGTCATCCATTTAGGAGAAACCATGCTTCATCTGTAATAAATGCGTGATCGCCTAATGTTGTGAGTGATTTTAGAAATATTAATTAACAGCAAAGCATCTCTGGCATAGACTTAACACTAGAGCTTTCTCAGTGAGCAAATGACATTACTGTGTAAGTGATTTTGCATGTGTAATATATGCTGCCACCTGTCATTGCTTCCAAACACAAATTAAATATTGTTTCTGCGAGTATTAGCATAGATACATGCAATTATACACTCATGAGCCAAAAATCCCTCTTCCACAAATGGATGCATCCCACAGCACCTAGGAGCGATGTCACCAACTGGCACAGCATATATAGTGAAGGCACAGGAAGTGGCTGTAGATCAATGATGCCCATGCAATGGAGGAAGGGAAGGACCTGATGGATTTTGAACAGGGAATAATTTGCAGTGCTAGGAAGGCAGGGGCCAGCAACTCTGAAAAGCAAGCAATGTCAGCTGTTTGAGGGCCACTGCAGTGAAGATGCGGCAGGAATGGGACACACAACCACCTACTGTGCCAATGAAACTATGTGAATGGCAGTTGGCACATGCTGTCCAGGACAATAGATGGCTTATGATCCCTCAATTAATGGCAGACTGTGACCAGGGTGCACAGAAAAATATTTCTGAGCACAACATTCAGTGAATGCTCTTGCAGATAGGCCTATGTAGTAGGTGTTATGTTGTTATTTTTGTTTTTAGGAGCATTAGCAACTAAGGCTATATTGCTCCAGGGATATGCAGTGGTCATTTCCTGACCTTTCTGCATCCTCTGTATTTGGTTGTCACGGGCTTGAACCCCGGTCTGATCAAATCTACGGAGACGCCATGTATGTAGTAGGTGACTTGTTCACATGCCCACTTTGACGGACCATCATTGACAATTCAGCCTGCAATGGCATGGGAGCACCATTCCTTCACACAGGATGACTAAAAAAGAGTTGCCTGATTTAAATCAAAATCCCAGCTTCATCATGCTGATGGATAGATACATATTCCATGTAGAGTAGGTGAATACTTAAAACCAGACTGCATAGTAACAAGCCAGCAGTATCGTGGTTTGGGGCAATGTTTCTTGAAAATCACTAGGTTCCCCCCCGCCATCCCCACTGAACACATCCACACTACCAGATCCTATCTCTGGCATTGTTTCAGACCAAGTTTTGCCCTATATTGCACCCATGTATCCAGATGACACTGGACTCTTTCAAACGACTCTTGAACCATTCCTACACAATTATACATGCAATTATGCAGGAATATTTCGAGGAATACACACAAGCATTTTGTGCTCTTCCCCGACTGCCAAATTCTCCTGATATCAATCCCATCAAACATTTGTGGAATACAGCACCTTGCACTGCTGCCTCGGCTATCACGGACTAGCTGGCGCTAGTCCGGAATAGCTGAAGTCACCTCTTGCAGTCTCATGGAGTCAATACTACAGCAGATGCAAACAGTTATCATGGCACAAGGTGGCCCAACACGTTATTGGGTTTTCATGTTTTGGCTTGTGAGTGTATAGGTTCACTTTATATAATTGCACCCTATAATTATGGAAGGTGCAGGGTCACCTTGATATTCACAATACAGTTTGATCAACCTTGCAATATTTATGCTGGGTTGGTTAAGAATCTAAGAAAAAGTTTTGGAATTTATCTCACAGATGGCATAAGCTGCAGCACTTGCTCACTCTCCCCATGTATGTCTGTCTCTGTACCCTTTTTTTGATCTTATCAAATAATGTGCAGTACTGAGATGTTCACCAAAACATTTATCATTTTATATTTGTTCTCCAACTCAAATGTGTGATTGCCTGTGTTATATTTGTGGAGGTATGTTTTGAATACACTTTATATTTTAGCAGTTATGTAGAGTGAATAATAATGACTTTATGTTTGTATTGAGAGAGTGACTTTTAACCCTTTCACAATTTGCCAAACACAGATGGGTCTTCCATTGTGGATTTTCTACAGTAGCAGGCTCTGTAAAGAGTTTCTTCATTAAATTTTGAAGTTTTGTAAAAATTAAAACTCTGCAGTCAAATGATATTTAAATATTAGTTTTCTTATTTTGACTTGGCTGACCAACATCAGAGTTAAATTGTCAAAATCAAAACCAGAATTTAAATTTTAAAAAAATAATAATAAAATAAAATATGATTAAAAAATAAACTGTGGTTCCATTTTAAAAAAAAATTTTTTTGAAGCAATAATATCCTCTACATCTATTTATGTATCATTTAATTTTATTTAATCAATTTCTGATTCAGAATTCCAGGTAATTCTTCAATTTCAGCTTTTGTAAACTGAAACTGCACAAGAATGGCCAACACAATATCTTCCAATTTTCAAAGAGTTTTTCATGCTGCCATTTTTTAAAACTATGCCTAACATTAGCTGGAAATGCAGATAACAGATGGCAGCAAACACTGGTCAAATTTCAAGACAAATATGGCACACTATTTTAAATGTAGAATAAATCGGAAATCGCATAGCTCTACTATACACTCTTCGGAGCCCATACATGAAAAATATAAATCTATGTACATATTCACAAAAACGATTAAAAACCTCAGTGTCTTTTTACAGAACGTGCTGCTATTTTCTGTACTCAAAGAGCACGTAGTAATGGTATATGCGTAAAGATATGTTTGTAAAAATTATTTTAAATGAGTGCTTATTTTAGACCAAATATATTAAATCTCAATCATATTGGTATTTTTGAATTTGTTGGAGAATGTTTAATATTAACATTGTTGGTTCAGCTCCATTTTCTAAGGCTTTGGAAGAGTTGAGTACACTTCATGATGGAGAGGTATTTTATATTTCTAATACATATTTTCTTTCAGCAAGCGGATGTAGAATGAGATTACCCAGTGGTAATATTGAGTTGCCTGAGAGGCCTTGAGGGAAAATATTTAATCCTAGTGGCTCACAGGTTGGGGGTTAGCAGTTGTAACCTTTTATACATTCTTAATGTCTTCAGTCTTGTGTGTATGTGCTGTTATTTTTGACCAGTTATATTGTGTAAGCTGAGTGGACATGATAGCATTTACATTATTCCATTGTGTCCAAGTACAGTTCGTTGTGTAAAAAAATACACATTATTTCATCCCAATGGCATTTTTTTCACTATCCAAAAAGTCCACAAACTTCACCACTTGCCTATGTTAGTATTATCACAGAAAATGAGAGAAATTCAAGTTGTTGTTGTTGTTATTTGATTTTTAGGAGCAATGGCAACTAAGGCCATATTGCTCCGGGAATATGCGGTGGTCATTCCCTGACCTTTCCGCATCCTCCGTATTTGGAGAAATTCAAGTAGAGTTTGTGGTCAAGAACAGCATATCATTTCACACAAGTGAATTTTCACGTGTTACAAGAACCTTGGGTGGGAAAAACACGTTTGCAAAATTTTCATTTATTATTTTTAAAAAATTGAAGAAATAAAATCAATAAGCACTGCAATCTACTGGTTAAGGATCAAACATTAGTACACTCCAAACACAATTTAAATCTAGATACTTTCAAATATTAAAGTTAAATTTTGCCCTTAGCCAAAGAGCATTAGTAGCGGCAAATGATGCAAGAAATCAATCTTATACAGCATAATGTTTGTTATTTGGTTTTTAGGAGCATTAGCAACTAAGGCCATATTGCTCCGGGGATATGCGGTGGTCATTCCCTGACCTTTCCGCATCCTCCGTATTTGGTGGTGACGGGCTCGAACCCCAGTCTAATCAAGAAGCGTGTGCTACGCACTGCTGCTCCTTCCCACCTGGCTATGGAGGAGCCATATAGCATAAGGCTAAAAAAAAAAAAAAAAAAAAAATTTCTCTTTTACCTAGCTATTCCCTCCAATAGTTTGTCTAGTTCTTCCCCGAATTTATTTAAACTACCAACTTCCACAAATATGGAAGTTTGTTCCAGCAATTAGCATTAGTAGAAGCATATGGTGCAAGAAAGAACATGTGCACGTTCCCACATGTATATATGCTTTTCTTTACCTGTCTTTTTTTATATCTGCCATTTCTCTCCATTTATGGTCTTCTGGCAAGCTTCTTCCCTTTTGAAAAAAAAAAGCAATTTTTCATAAAAATATACACAACAGGTATAATGAGCCAAATTATAATTCTGTTGGTGCTGATAAATTAATGAAAGGCTAAAATAGCCAATTTGTGCAAAACTGTGTGTTGCTGGATATGCAGTGTTTGTACACCCAGCTCTAATTCCAAGAAAATTATAATGTGATCATTTGCATGCTCGACTTGACACATTATGGTCTTAGATGCCAATGCACCATAAAACAACAATAACATCATTTGAATGCAATCTATTAAAACACACAGTTAATTATTTGTAATTTTAGTGATTTGAAACAAAAACTTATAATTCTATGTATATCTCTGTGAATGAATGAATGAATGAATGATAGTGTGCAATTTTTATTGAAGATGTCAGCTGAGTTATAAAATCATCAGATGTTCAGTTACTATTCACTTTTCTTTTTTTTTTTCTTTTTTTTTTTTTTTGTTAATGCAAAATGTTATTTGAAGGCATGAATTGTTCTAGTCCATTTTTCACTTAAAATATTACAGAGCTTAGTAAAGGGTCACATTCACTGTATGTAAATGGAAGAGGTAAAAATAAAGTTTGATAATGTGAATAATTTAATTGTCATGATGCTTATAGAACTGCATTCAAATTTGGAGGCAGGTAGATAAAGATTACAAAATTTAGATTTAATATATAATGGGTGTATGTTACAGTCTGATTTTCTTTGTTCTTGTGATTAAATGAAAAAAAGGTTACATTTTTCCAGCATGCATTGACCGAGTTGTTTTTAGTTCCTTCAGTGCTTCTTTAACTGTGATAATGCAATCTGCAATATTGAATTTTTTCCAGCTCTGCATAACTCCAACATTTGAATTTTCTTCCATTGCATTGAAAATTTGACAAAAAGACAATTTTGTGTAATGAGCTTTGAACATCCAAATTATACCTTGATCTAATGTTTGAATGAGAGAAGTCATGTTAGGTGGCAGAAACACAACTTCTGTATTTTTATTTAGATGTTTCAGTTCCTCTGGATGTCCTGGCACATTGTCCAGGATAAGCATAACTTTGAATGAAAGATTTTTCAGCCGCAGGTTACTTCTCTACTTCAGGTACAAAGCAATGCTTAAACCAATCCAGGCACAATTCTTGTGTTACCCATGCTTTGTCACTTTGCTAGTAGACAGGGAGTTCATTTTTGTTTTTCCCTTTAAACTCTCTAGTTTCAGGAATGGTAAAGCATAGTGGGTGTGATCATATTACCTGTTGCATTTGCATAAAATAAAAGTGTCACCCTATCTTTACTTGCTTTAAATCCTGGCATTCGTTTTTCCTCTTGGGTAACGTGGGACTTGTTAGGCATTCTCTTCCAGTAAAGCCCAAACTCATCTGCATTAAAGACTTGTTCTGGCACGTAGCCCTTCTCCTCAATTAATATTTTGCAAAATTCTTCAGGGAAAATTGCTGCTGCTTCTTGATCAGCAGAAGCTGCATTGCCAATCACCTTTAAATTTCTTAATGAAAATCATCTTTTAAATCCTTCAAACCAACCTTTACTCTCAGTGAAGGTTTTTGTAGAACTTTCAGAAGATGATCCTTCTCAACCTTGTTTCTTGTGATAATGGTTATAAAGAGATTTTGCTTTTTCTCTTAAAATTGTTGAATCAATTGGCAATCCCTTTTTTATATCGTTTACCATCCATACGCTCGGCACTCTTTCCATTTTAGTTAACGTTTTTTCGCGTACATGAGGAACAATCTTCGCACTCTTTGGCACACTAGCCCCAAAACAACTGCTTTCTTCTTTTTATAAATGTACCGCATTGTAGACTCATTAATGCTGGATACCTTCCTATGGCTCTGAAAGATTTCAGCTCTTTAATCTTATCTAAAAGTTCCACTTTCTCTGCCAGTTTGAGAACTTTTTTCTTCTCTTGGTTTCACAAAAATTGTCACATTTAGGTCCCATTTTTAGTAGATAAGGATAAAAAAAAAAAAAGTACTTGTAGAAGAACATGCGAACATCACAGTAACAATCTCATAACCACTTGCAGCTGATGAAAAAATTCGATTAGACCAGTATGTGTCGGTGCCTTACCGACGATGACATGCACATATATACAGCTAGCACAGTGTGTACACAGGAAACAGACTAGACTCATGCAAGCCAGATCCCGAGCAGACCGTGCGGCGGGACTTCTGCGAATAATTCAAACCGCAAAGTGAGAGACCGCGAAAACCAAAGGATCACTGTATTTATTAATGATATCGATAAAGGTATATCAGACTTAACGTTTAAGTTTGCAGATGATACGAAGGTTGGCAGGGTTTTTAATGACAGTATGCTACTGCACAGATCTAGAAAAGTTGAGCAGATAGGCTGAGAGGTGGCAACTGAATTTTAATATTGACAAATGTAAAGTATAACCCCGGGGGCTCACATCTGGTGAGTATGGGCTTGGCAAACCCAGGGTCCTGAGCTGGATATCATCATTCTTCTCTTTCTTTGTGATTCCTTTCTACTTCTCTCTCTCTCTCTCTCTCTCTCTCTCTCAGGGTAACTCGGGATTTTTTTTTTTTTTTTTTTGGCTGGTGCAGCATAAGCCTCAGGCTTCCTTGTACCATGTGGCTAATAATAATAATAATAATAATACAGTAGAGTGTCACTTATCCGGAATAATTAATGTCAGACCTCCTCCGGATAATCGAATATAAGGTAAGATTAAATAAATTCTGTTATAATGTATTAAAGTAAAAGAAAAAGACTTTAATATCATGAAAAAAACTAATTTATTTAATTTTAAAAAAATAACTTATACATAAAAATTCACACATATACATGTGTGTGTGTGTGTGTGTGTATTTGGATAGCTATTTTACTGCAAATTTTATGTAGAAAAAAAGTAATTTTTTAAAATAATGTCCGATCGTTTTTTTTTTTGCTACTAAATCTCAAGTTCCTTAACAGTATCACTTTGATTATATTGCATTCCTTTTGGCTGATATTATTCTTATTGAATCTGGAGTTAAACTAAACATAATATGAAATGAAAAGGAAAAAAAATATGCATGGAAAATTTGGTTCACCGAAGTGAATGACTAAACTCTTATCACTAATGGTTTCCTAATCCAACATTTCACCAGATATATGAAGTAAAAAAAAACAGATAGAAATACTCTAATAAACATTTGTCTAAATACTACCATTAATAAAAAAATAAGCCTTTCAAATTATTCCGGACAACTTCCAGATAACCGACGTTCTACTGTACTGCATATGGGAAGCAGTAACCCCAGGGTGATGTATGAACTGTGTGGTACTACACTCAGGGTGGTAAAGAATGAAAAGGACCTGGGGATAATAGTGCAGTCAGATATGAATCTAAAGTTCTCTCAAAAATCAAATTCATGTTGAAATATCCAAATTAAAATAAATCTTAAATCAAATCATGCAACATACAGTACTATCCCCAAGATGGCACCATTCTGGATACCACTGATGACCCAATTGTGACTTAAGGAAGCTTCAAGCTACCTTAACTGTGTAAAACTATTGTACAGATGGTACACACCATTTATGTACACACAGCTACACAAATAATGAAAAACAAAGTCTGAACAAGGGAAATCATTTGGTGCATTTTAGAACTAATTTATCATAATTTGTATTGAAAACAGATTTAAATTTCTTGTTTAATTGCATATTTGTCACATGGTGACCACCTTTATTTTTCTTGTTTCAAATAATAGAGCATTACAATAAAATCTGCATTAAGCACTTCTACTCTAATTCAATCATTTCTGCTCTTTTTTTTTTTTTTTTTTTTTTTTAGTTTACACAGTGACATTTATTATGCTGCACAGTACACTATAAAGAAAGCAGTAAAGCATACAAAGTACTCCCAATGTAGGGCATGAAACCAAAACCTTGAGAAAAGGTGACAATATGACATCATTCTTATTGTTACTATTTGTGTACATGAGAGGCTTTAATTATGTAACTGACCCATGCCTTGTTGCCTTTTAGTTCTGTACTGCAAACTGGTTTCTCTATAAACAATGCCTGAACATGGAAATGCATTTGTTACTAAGAAACTGAATCTTGAAAATTTACTTTTCCGAATTTAGAAAAGTTAACCTGAAAACATAACTCCCAATGAGTTCCATGAACTGTTTTCATGTGATGAAGAACAAATTGCTGGATTTTAAAAGGCAAGAAATAATGTATATTTCTGTAAAAATAAATGCTATATTGTTGACTTATATGTTGCAATATATAGCAAATATAGTAATTTTTAAATCATTCCAAAGAATATGCTAATCACACAAAGCATCTGCAACATATAAGTCACCATTTATCTTCAACAACAGGTTTAGAGCTAACAAGAATATGCAGAATTAATACTTTAATATGAGGTCCAATACTGCTAGAAGCAGAAATTTTACAAAAGACAGTTTCTACCAGTTGGCTTAAAGAAATCATTTAAGATATTAAAAACTACCCACTGACTAAAATGGCCAATTCTTAAATAGATATAAGATGTATTTTGTGCAATACATATTTAGAGGCTAATTTACAAACTTTGTAAGTTTGAGAAGCAGAATAAAATGCAGAGAAAATCCTAGTCTCTACTAGAGATGGATTAAATAGTCACAATTAAAAAAGATCTTAAGTATTGGTCCTACAATGAGATTTGAATTTGATCTCCATATGAATGACCAGACCAGTGGCAAAATTATCACGCTATCATGGGGTACATCTGGCAACGTCTAAAGTATGAAGGTAGCAAATATTGGCAGAAACCCGTGTTCATAACACAGCTGGTGATAAATATTATTATTATTAATAGCCATATGGTTCAAAGAAGCCTGAGGGTTAGGCTGCACCAGCCAAAAAAAAAAAATTTCCCTATTATCCTGAGAGAGAGAGAGAGAAGTAGAAAAGAATCACCAAGAAAGAGAAGAATGATGACATCTAGCTCAAGACCCTGGGTGTGCCAAGCCCATATCTACCAGATGTGAGCCCCTGGGGGTTACCACTTGTGCTACCAAATTTTAACATAATAATGTCACCGTCAGTTACAACAGCAAAAATGTGCTTCTTCATAAAATAGATCAAACTCTGCCAATTTATATTTTCTAATATATCTTTTGCCTTTAGCCAGCGGGTGGTTGGTTGGTGGAACAGACTTCCATCCCTTGTGGTGGAGGTTGATAGCCTAAATAAGTTTAAGGCTCAGCTGGACAGGTATTTTGAACGAACAGAGGGGTGAAGTGGAAGTGGGTTTTTTTTTTTTTTTTTTTTGGCTGATGCTGCATAAGCTTGCTTTCTTGCATCAAATGCCTCTACTAATGCTAATGCTAATCTAGAGCCATCTCTGCTGGAAGCGACCCAAATATTGGCACCACATACAAATCCCAGAATTTGGCATTCGAATGCACATTGATATTTTAAGTAGCAATGATTTCTTAGAGAGGTATATTGTCTAATGAAATAATAAACCTTTCACCAAAACTTTCTTGGCTATATCTTCAATTAAAATTTGGTTTTTTTTTTTTTTTTTGGTAGTTGTTGGCATATAGGCTTCTGTGGCCATAATGAACCTCCCAAGGCTTTTGCAGTACTTTGATCCAAGCCAGAGGCTGGAATCGAACCCGCGACCTTTGGGTTGCCAGGCAGTCACTCTACCCACCCGGCTAGCCCGGTCAGCTACAATTTGTTTCGCAATTGCGTATTGCTTGTTTACCATATTCATTATATCATATGGGTTTCTGAGCAAAATCAAACCGCAACTTTCTTATGAACTAACACTGTTCGTAATCACATTAATAGAAAATCCATTGACAAAGGCTAATTTTGCAACAATTTCTTCTGTAAATCCTTTTTAATAAAGCATGTTAGTTTCAGATGCACGGGCCTTGTTTTCAATGCAAAATTTTCACGTGGTCCTTTTGTATTTATTAATTCACTTGTAAATTCCTTATGAGCATATCTTAAATGACAAAAGTCTACTCGTAGAAAACCCTTTAAAACTGTTTTATGGTGTTTTTACATGTTGCAGTTTCTATCCCTTTTGAATGTACAGAATATTTCCATGCTTTGGATTCACTATTATTTATTGCACTTGACACAATGGGTAAACTTAATATTTTATAATTATAAAAACACATTACAATGTATAGTTGTTGCATTCCTTAAAAGGTAAAGGGCAATTATCTAACTTTTAAACTTGTTTAGCACAATTTGTCCTTTGTTTTGTATGGGAGAACTTAATCTGTTGCCTAAAAAGGCAAGTCTAAAGAAGTACAGTTCTGATTGAGCATTGTAACAGCTAAAATGCACATGCTTTTTTTGTAAGGATTTATTCTTATTTTATTTAAAATAAGTAACTGTATTTGCTCCAGCTGTATTTGTTTGATCAAATATTACTCCTCACTTATCCTCTAAAATACTTTATCCCGTATAACTTATTAAATAAATTTGTTTATTCCCAATTAAATTCATTTATTATCAGTTTAATAAATTTAAACTAATTCAACTGTAAATTAACCTTATGAAAATTTAAAAAAAAAAAAAAAAAAAAAGATTATCCCAGAATTTTTGACATTTTCCTAGGATGAGTTGTTAATTTTATCAGGGGATCCCGCTTGTTAAGCCCTGGTATCCACCCTATATGTTTATATATAAAATCTGCAGCCAATTGTCAATCTAATGCAAGACAGAGGCCTCCTCGGCAAGTCACGTTGAGGCAATGGACCATAATCTGCCCTGCTGGTCCAGTGTGGGTTGACAGATCAACCGTATTTAGCAGCCAGGGGCAAGAACCACAAGTATACTCAAAGAGTGTGTGCTATTGCACTAACGCTCCTGACCAATCGGCTGTGGAGGCCTATATGTTTTTATATAAATAAACATATAGGCATACAGTTTGTTTTACCAGTTTTTCTCTTGGAAAAATTTTTTAAACTCTGTTTCAGATTACAAGGGCTAACTAGCAACACAGTTATTATTTATTATAAAATATTTAAGGGCAAAGGCCTCATGCTACGAGGTAGAATGACTAACATGTAGGTTAGTGCAAAAGCATCATTTTAATGTAGCCATCTACCAAAGTAGTTAAATTAATTAATTAAATTGGCATCGTTTTGGTTATATCTCATATTGTGAATGCCCTCACAACAAGTTGCCATGGTATTGTGTACTACCTCGAATAAATAACACTTCACCAGTGGAGAAAGACTACTGTCATTTATTCTCAGACAGACGGCACCGTTTCAAAGTTTGTTGGCTTCTCTTTGGTGGGTGGGCAGGTACCCTGGTGTTGCAATAGTGACAACCCAGTTATGAAGTTATAACTTCAATATGAGAGAGGCCTGATGGTGTGCAGTGATATAGACTTTAAAATATTTAAGGGCAAAGGCCTCATGCTGCGCGGTAGAATGTTAGTCATTCTACCTTACAGCACGAGGCCTTTGCCCTTAAACATTTTATATAACTTTTAATAAAATAGTGCAATACACTGGCTATCACTTGCTAAAGTCCATAATTTTGTACCATAAGATGATCCTTTCATTGGAAAGTAATTGCTTTAAGTTGGTTTTATTGTATTTAGTACTACTTGGGTTGACCTTTCTTGCTCAGGTTGATTAAAGGTTCTTGTTTATACTCTGGCATGACCGTTAGGTCAGAGGATTTTAAATTTTTGACGATGAATACAACTGACCATATTTAGTGGATATGCAGGCTTGAACCATGGTCTACTCAAAAGCATGTGTGCTTCAGTACCCTCACACCTGACCATGTTAGTCAGTTGCTTGTTGTTATTTGGTTTTTAGGAGCATTAGCAACTAAGGCCATATTGCTCCGGGATATGCGGTGGTCACTCCCTGACCTTTCCGCATCCTCCGTATTTGGTGGTGACAGGCTCGAACCCTGGTCTAATCAAGAAGCATGTGCTACGCACTGCTGCTCCTTCCCACCTGGCGACGGAGGTGCCATAGTCAGTTGCACCCCTAAATGAAACTATTTGGCAATTATCAGACTCAATTTATGTTTTTATTATAAAATTAATTTTTGTTTTCTGAATTAGAAAGTCTGTTAATTAAGATTTGCATAAGTTATCCCATATCATAACCTGATTTTTGTATTGTAATAACAACAAATACTAACCACCCCAGTGTACTGTTATTACACCCAACAACAACATACAATTTTCAGAAAAAGACCCAATGGATATAATGAACCCACATTATTGAAGGCCCTCATTAATCCAGACGTCAGCCCCAAAGGGGTGGGTAGATGTATGAGTGGTATTTATATACAGTAAACCCCCCGCTATTCGCAGGGGTTACGTTCCTGAGAAATGTCGCGAATACCGAAAATGTGAATACTGAGCTATGGCTCTCATAGTAATAAAGGGGTTCCGTTCCAAAGTATGAAATATATAAGAAAAACTAGTCTAAAATTTTGCCTATGTATGTATTAGATGTACCTTCATAATATGACTATGTACATAGTGAAATGCAAGCATATGGCATCGAAATGAAAATAAGAAACAATTTAATATTAAATGTAATATTTATTAGAAATTTCAAACCAGAGCCTTTGCTAGCAAAAAAACTTCTCCTGCCAGTGCTATCACCAGTTTCGCTAAAGTGTTGATAAAGGAGTTTTGTCTTTTCACGAATGATGAGTGAACTTAATAGAATTTTATTTTGTGTTCGGTCTTCTATCCACAGATTTAAAGCCTTTTCCATTTTTTCTAATTTAACATCGCGAGTTACAGAGCAAATTTTTTAAACAATTAGCGCGTTTTCACGGACACTACAGAGGATTTTTTTTTTTTTCCAATTTTTTGATTGATCGTACCGTTGACTCATTGATTTTATAATGTTTTGCCACTGAGGAGACATTTTCACCATTAGAAATTTTATCTAATAACTCAATTTTATTCGCTAATGTCATCACCTTCTTTGGTCTTTTCACATTTCCCTTGTTATTTGCAGCCATATTTTTTGTACGGGTTAGAAAGAACTTGTCCACAATAAAGTCACTTTCTTCCGTTAACACTCGAAAAAGTCTGTTTTACACTGCAAAATGGTAGATTTATCACTTTTGTACGCATATCAATTTATAAGCATATAAATTAAAAGCAAACGAAGAAACCTTCCATGACAAGCGCATAACACATACTGAACCAGGATTAGCGAGAAACATCCACGCTCGTGATTTTGTCACCCCTCTCCCCCACCCACTGAGCGCTGTTTGACCAGGAAAGATAATTTTAGCCACGCCCATGTTTTTTTATGGCGGAAAATATTCACAGCACTTTAAAATTCACATTTTTTTAGGTTTCGTTTTATATTAAATTAGTGATCGCAAATACAGATACCACGAATAGCGGGGTTTACTGTATTTCAACTAACTTCAAAAGAGATGCTGTTCTTTGTGTGAGATCTATTAAATGTCAACCAAAAACATAACCTTTCATAATTTGTAGTAAATTGAAACAACCAGAAAACACATCATCATCATTTTGAAAAAACTGGTGGGGAGAGGAATAGGGTAGGATTTGATCCCACTCCCAAATCAAAAAAAAAAAAAAACTATCCAACTCATGAAGATCAACTGAAGGTAAAATATTTACATAATATTGCTTAATATGTGGTACTGTCTTTAACATATGCAATTCCTGCAGTTTATTAGCCCTTTATCCAACATTAGAGGCTTGAAGTGGTGTAACCCATGTTTAGTCTCCAGAGCTAAGTTCCGGTCAACCATAACCCCATCTCTTCCACCATGCAGTACGACTGATAACTTTTGAGGTTATGATGAACATCATGGCGAGATCCAATCTTCCTTACATTCGAGGGTATAGCTCTAAAACAGTGTTCGCAGGCCAGCCGCTAGTTAGTACACTGGACCGAACCTATTGATAACACTTTAGGAGGCTTCTGGATCAGCTAGTGTATAATCTTGCTACATCTACTCTGCCAGACAGTGACTGGAGGGATTCCGAGTAGTGTGTATGCAGGGGGCATTGTAGAGGCCACACTATGTCAAGGATCTGTGTGTATTCTTACCATGTCTACGCCATATCGAAAAATTTCATTACTTCATACAGCATGTCCCCCCTTACTTTTTCTTACTATTGAATACACCATGAATTGTCAAACTAATAGAGTAAGCTTATCTGTGAAAAGATATAAACCTCCCAAACACTTCCTAGTTCATTTCACATATATGTGGTATATTTGTCACAACGATGTCCATTTCCCTTGCAGTTTGCCAAACCCCATGTACTTTTTCTGACAAAATCTCAGTTATCGGTTGATTCCACTACTGTTCATATCAGTTGCCCGAACTATTCGCTGTATGATTCCTTTCGCCGCAAAGGTGGTACTTGTGCATATGTCCATTCCGATATTCCCTGTCAGAGACTTGGTAATTTGGAATCTACTCTCTTTGATCTTCTCTGGCTTAAAATCTCTCTACCTCATTTTGTCAAATTCATGTGTTGTCTCTACCGTTCTCCCAACTCCACTAATCACTTGGAGCTCTTCGACTTCCTCTCTTTACAACTTGACTTTCTCCAGTGCAACTTTCCTAACGGAGAAGTAATTTTCCTTTGTGATTTTAATGTTCAAAACTCCAGCTGGCTTCCGTTTTCTAGTCACACTGTTCCAGATGGTCGAGATGCTGAGGCTTTTGCAAATAATAATGACCTTGCACAGATTGTTCATTTACCTACAAGAATACGGGACAATCCTAATCATACAACCAACACGCTCTATCTTTTTTCTCACAAACAACTCTTCTAAGTACATGGTTGAAGTGAGTAGTCTTTTAGGCACCTCAGTTCACAACATGGTGATTGTCTTTTCTCCAATGGAGCCTTTATCTCATGGCATTTCCCAACCTCGTGTTGTTTGGCATTACAAGAATGCAAAATGGGATGACCTGCGAGATTTCTTTTCTTCTTTTCCTTGGTCGGACTACTGTTTCAAAACTTCTGATGTCAATGTTTGCTCAGATTGTGTCAGTGAAATTATACTTGTAGGAATGGAATCATTTATCCCATGCTCCACTTTAAAATCTCGTCCTTTATCTAAACCTTGGTTTTCCAATAAATGTGTTAAGGCCGTTCAGGAGAAGAATGTTGCATATCGTAATTGGCTGATTTCCAATTCTTCAGTTTCATTTTCGGCCTACACCAAAGCTCGCAACAATTGTAAAGCAGTTATTAATCCGTCCAAACTAGATTTTGAACAGGTTAAGAGTGGAAAACTTGCTTCTTGCCCTAATGGTAGCCAAGCATTCTGGTCTCTTGCCAAAGCTATTATTGTGGCTATTATCGGCCACAACTTTTGCCCATTTCTGCTCCCACCTCTGTCAAAACCAGATGGTTCTGTTGTCACTTCGGCCAAGGATAAAGCTGACCTGTTAGCATCCCATTTCTTCCAATTCACGTATTAATGATCATGGTAAAACACCTCCCACCATTCCCAACATGCTCCATTCCATGCCTCCTATGGTCTTCCGTCAAAAGTATGTCAGAAGGATTTTGACGAATCTTGATGCTAAGAAAGCTCCAGGTCCTGATGATTTCTCCACTTGTTCTCAAAACCCGTGCTCCTGAACTTACTCCTTTTCTTTGCTGCCTTTTTTTCACTTTCTTATTCCAAAGGTGTTTTTCTTTCTGCTTGGAAATTTGCTCATATCCAGCCAGTTCCTAAAAGGGGTGACAAATCCCTCCCATCCAGTTATCATCTCATTGCAATTACTTCTACTCTTTTTAAAGTAATGGAGAAATCAATTAACAACCAACTCTTAAACTATCTAGAAACCTTCCGTCTGATCAACGATCGCCAGTATCGATCCACTGGTGATATCCACTGGTCATTATGTTACCCATTTATGGACAAATTCAGTGGAAATGTTCAGTGAAACACAAGCAGTTGCTCTTGACATCTCAAAGGCTTTCAATCGTGTTTGGCCTAAAGGTCTTCTAAAGTTCTTTCCACCACTCTTTTCCTCTTGTATATTAATGACCTTCTTCGATTGAACAGAAATCCTATTTATAGTTTTGCCGATGATAGCAATGTGCTATCATCAGCAAATTGCATTCCACTTTCCAGTTTGAGAAACCTAGCCCTGCTCAATCAGCTTCAACTTCTCAAATATCCGCTACCAATTCCTTAAATGCCGACCTCCAGTTAATACTCCAGTGGGGAAAAGACAAACTAGTTGATTTCAATCCTTCTAAAACTCAGTCTTGTCTTATATCTCGCAGAAATGATTCTTCTGCTCCTATGCTTATCTTTAGTGACACTCCGATTTCTAGGCAAGATGATATATCTCTTTTGGGGATTATTCTGACTTCTAATTTCTCTTGGCACAAGCACATTACAAATATCGCATCCTCTGCATCTAAAAACTTGGTTTTCTCTTTCGCTCTCGATGTTACTTTTCTTTCAAACAGCTGTTCACTCTGTACAAATCATATATCTGCCCTACCATGGAATATTGTTCCCACATCTGGGGTGGTGCCCCCAAAACCTCTCTCAGGTGTCTAGATTCCATACAGAAGAGGGCACTTAGGTTAATTAATGACTGGTCTCTAACAGTCTCTCCACTCTGTCTCACAGACGTACTGTTTCTGCTGCATGCCTTTTCTGCAGATACTTCCATGGGCACTGTTCTTCTGAATTGGCTTCTATAATTCCCCGAACAAAACAGTCCGAACATGTATCACCACCAGTCAACACCCATTTACTGTCCAACTTCAAACTCACAGAATTACAGTCTACAGAAGTTCATGTATAATGTCAACATATATTTTCTTTTCATCTTCTTAACCTCCAACCCATGCACAGTAGTAAGTACTATAGATTCTAATACCTTTCGTGTTTGGGGTTTTCATAAAAAAAAAAATAAAAAAAAAATGAGAATGTCCCAAAGGCCATAAAAGCTGGTGCATTGAATCCCATGACTACAGAAAAAATTAATTATTCCTAATGAATATAAAGAGATTACAGATGGGGAACTTTCCAATAGTGGTTCTGTAGAAAGCCAAATTCTTATTTTTTCAATATAAAGGAAATTTGAACTTATGCAATACAACAACCACTATTATGCAGATAAAATACTTTCTTCTGCACTGCATTTGCTTAAACATCTATATACCATTTATGGCATGAAGTACAGTTACACACCCAATATATACCCTTCTTCCTAATAAAAAAAAAAAAAAAAAAAACAGAACAAACATACATTTGTCCATTTCAAGCAATGTAATCACTGAAATCTAAACTAAAGCCTATATCAGTGATGGCAGACTTTGAGAAAGCAAACATGAACACAATGGAAAAGTAATATCTTGATGCTCTTAAATATGGATGTTTTTTTTCACTTAAGCCAATGTATATGGGAATGCATTCATAGAGATAGGCTTCAAGAAAGGTACAGTGAAGGTGATGAATTTACACTTCAATTGTAGAAGCTTTTTTCTCTCCCCATTAATACTAGAAGAAGACATTATTAAAGGATGGGCAGTTACTTGACAACTGAAAAACTACTACTGCTTTTGCTAAATTAATTTGAAGATAAGAATTGGATGCCTGGATAGAAGGCAAAGGGGAAGGTGGCAACCATTGCATTTGTTGAAAACATGGAATTCATTTGCATTCATTGATGACAATGAGTATGAACGAAATTCCATAAGTGACAATGTACCTCACATAATCAATGCTATAGAAGGATGGCACAATAGATTTTCTAAGCTTGCTACTACAGATCTGAGTATACAGAAATTCATAAAGACAAAGAAAGTTTAAACTGCTTTAAAATATAGCAATATACTGTTGGCAAAAGGCTACCCAGAAAGAAAATTTAGAAGGATACTACTTTCAGTTTTAAGCAGGTTTGCCAAAACCGGGAAGCAAACATCTTTTAGATTATCTTCAAGAACTCACACACACACACACACACCTTTCAACTACAAGTAAATAAAGGAAACAATTTTGAATGCATTTGTGATATTTTTCTAAAGCACATTTCTGGAGGTCACTATCAGAAAAAAATTTGCCGTTTCTGGTTTATTGGACTTTTCTGTTAGTGCAATCTATTATAAAATCTATTAGTAAACTCAATCTTAGTGCATTTGCAAATGCAATAGCTGGAATTCTGTGGGTTTTTATGTTATGGTGAAATGGTTCCCCTTCCTCTACAATCATATAAAAAACATTAAAAATAAATAAATTTTCTGAATTTTCTGTCCTCATTCCTTCTCAAGTTTCGTAAACTTGTTACTCTGCATCTCACTTGCGCATATCGTGTTAGTTTCAATTTGTGCATGCTGTTCTTTATTATTGATTGCTTACCTTTTTTACTGTTGTAAATTTTACAATCCCCCCCCCCCAAAAAGCCAGCGAACAGAAATATCAGTTAGTACGTACATACGTACGTACATATTACAGTAGTAATTAAGCTATCTACGTAAAGCGTAAATTTATTTTTATTTTGCTAACCTGTGGAAAATATTCTTCTGGTTTTCACATATCATTTAATTTTGTTAATTGGTAATGTAATGAAGTGTAAATTTGTGATCTTTACTTTTATAGCCTGTGGACTCCTCTTATTAATAGAATTAATAATAGGAGTCCATAGGAGTTCTATTAAATGTCCACAACATTTAATAGAATTAAAATTCAATTTGCAAATGTGATCACAATGACCAGCACTTACCAAATATCCTATAGTGAATGGTATTTTATTATGGAGAGTCCATCATAAAGCGATTTGATCGTATAGTGAACCAATCATAAAGTGATTTGATCGTATAGTGAACCAATCGTAAAGCGGGGGTTCCACTGTACCTGTTTATTGGCACTACACTAACTCTCCAGTTCAAGGAAACACCAATTAATTTATTCCTATTTAGAAAAATAATGCAATGTGGTTCAGCTTTCCCTTTTTTTTTTTAGATAACAAGGATTATTTCTAAAGATATTTTTTGGTGTTTTCATACAAAAATATAGTATCACAATTAATAATAAAATTTTAAAGTCTTCCATTTTCAACTGTTTCTTGCAATTTATCCCAAAAACCAGATTGCTAAAATCTGTACACTAATGTGCCTGCTGCCATAATTGTTTTTAACACATCTAGTAATGGGTTAATGGCTGGAGAAAGTAAATACCAACTCTGTCCTCTGCTGATTGGTCAATAAAGCATCTGATCAAACACCAGTGAGGGCTTAAATGTTGTTTTATATATAAAGAGAGTTAGTTTCATAACATTTGGGCTGTACTTTTAGAATCACCAAACGACTTGAAAAAAGTTCATATAAATGTATGTCTGATTCCGAAAGATTAGGGAAGAATAGCTGTTTGAATTTAAAAAACTGGCCAGAGTTTTTAATGATTATTACCAGGTATGGGTTTGCTTATTCTTATTTCATTATTTTTTACCAGTGAAAAGTCCATAGCCATTTTTGAAAAATCAAACATCAATAGCTTTATAACCATTCAGAATTGAGCACATGTTTATATGAACTTTTAAGCTCCTTCTTTAATCAATCCTGTAGGGATGGGATGCATATTATAAAATTCCCTGTATATAGATGTTTGATGTTTAAAAAAAAAAAAAAAACCACATAGCAGTGCTTTTACTCTTTAACCAAATGTAAGTCCACATACCTAACCATCCTTCTTCCAAGGCAAGAACACTCCTAAGGTAATGCCTATAAAACATGAGATGCCACTTGGTAAAAGGGATAGGGGTATTCTCCTAATATTCAGAGATTTTTTTTATTAATATTAAATAAGTGGCTTTCCTCCAAGAGAACTACTCTCCTTAACCAATGATTCACAAATATTCAAACACCACACACGCATCCTGTAAGTGTGACCACATTGTGACACACCCTGTTTACAAATGTTCGTACACAGGGTATGTCATACTCCTCTCCTTGACCAATGACTTACAAATATTCAAACACCACACACTGATCTTGAAAGTATGACTACATATTATGATACACCTTGTCTACAGGTGTTTAATAATTTAACATATTTGCTGACATGACTTCAAAAAGGAAAGTCTTAAAGTCATTTTAAGTGAAAAATGTTATCAACATGGGTCCAATCAACAGTTATTGAGCTATGGGTATTTTAAATGAAGCTTTAATTGAAGGAATTTGGTAATTGAAAAACATTTTGATTGGAAAAAATTAATTACACTATACGGTACACATTAATTACATTGTTCAATTAATGTAGTTTAACTATGCTTTTCTCCACAGCAGTCATACTGCACAGTCAGCTGTCGAACACAGAATTGAGCCACTTTCTCACAAAAAGTTATTTATTATGGCACAAGATAACCAGTTTGCTAGCTCACATAAACATGCACGTCTCTTGCCTGCATGTACACAGATGACACATTTCAAATACCTATAGTTCTGTTATCGTTCAGAATCTAACCAATATTGTTATAATATTTTTCATTCAGGATGACTTCAGAAATCACTTCCCTCAATCACAATACATTGTGTGCACATTTTAATAATATATTCATTTCATGACCAATACCTGTCTATATATACATGTAGCATACAAATACTTATAAAATTTAAGATACTTTTCTTTCCTTTGAATGAAATAAAATGAAACCGAAGTATCAGTAATTTTGACATATACAAATAATGATGCTCGTACCATTGGGTGGAAATATTAACACAGTGATTTTAACAGTTAAAGATTTTGCAGTTTTCTAGGTTGGGTTTATACTTAAACAAAAAAAAAAAAAAAAAAAAACACAATAATTATCATCTAGAATAAATGTGGTATGCAAATTAAATCTAGTTATCCTAGCTGCAGTAAATAAACCTTAAATACATTTGCTGCCATGATGCTAATAAACAGACATGCTCCTTGCACTGCCAACAATTCATGCATAGCTGGTACATTGGATTCTGATAATATGGGGGGGGGGGATGAACTACTGGTGGTATTCATGGTATGTAGTTATTACAGAGTAAGCACTACCAGTGGTACTCATTGCAGCCAACACATTACATTACTTTTTATATTCGGTACAGCCATCTGTGACCAATAACTGCTGAAGCAACCAATATACTGATGCCACAGTTAACAATAAGTCGTTCTTTTTGAACTCAAAATGCCTATCAGTGGTGATATACACTACCTCAATACAATAGATAATCCCACAAAAATTTAACAAATCCAGTCGACATAAAAAACTTAAATTATTATTTCACTTTTAAAAAAATTTATTCAACCTTTTTTTTTCCATGAGGGGGGGGTCAACATTTCTTGCATTCTTTTCTTTATTATTTTACACAATTCAGTTCACATAAAACAATTAAGAAAAATTTTAATGCCAATTATTTTGCTCCTCACCTAACATCTTTGATAACTTCGTAAAATAAACTTTTTATTTAGTAACACACAAAAAAAAAAATCCAGAAGGTAACAGTCAACATGAACAAAACAAATAATAATAATAAATTAAAATTCAGAAACAAAGTTTTAATACATGTACAATAAACAAATACACTAATAGCGACAACAAATCTACGCAAATCCACAAGACAATTTATTGATAAAAATATTGTTAAAATTATAAACAGGATCACATATACTTAAATTCCGATCACATGAAGGAACTAATGTTTAAATTACGGTCTACTTTATAAGATCCCGTCATAGTTAATGCTCAAAAATACAAATGTGACAAATAAAATATTAATACGATAGTATTTAAAATTTTTCGGTAACAAAATCTTTATTAAATTCCAATATATATTACGTAACATATATTTTATTCTTATGATGAAATACGCCTTAAATTACTCGGTTCAATATTATTAGACTGTTTATCCAAACAATGTTCAGAATTACACACAGCCATATACTGTATACGCTAGTCGAAGCTTACACAAATGTGCGAGGTACAACAGCTCCACTGTTATGCGTTAATAAGATTCCTCCATAATTGGAGTTTAAAGTTTATTGGTACAATTATTCAAATTTTATAAACACAATTTTCTACAATTCTTTTAGGATACGTTCTACACAGGTATTGTAGTGGGGAGAGGGGGGGAAAGAACTAGTTTACACAACTATACATTACAAGTTGTACATTTAAGTGGAAGATTAAACTGTCAGCTCTTTGGTAATAAAAGATAACGATGTCCGATTTTAATATCGAGCTATATTAAAGATTCAGCCAACACCATACGCACTGAAAATAACACCATGACCGAATATTTAAAAGGATGAATATTTTGAATAACTCGGCTATAATAATATTTAAACGAAACTATCAGTGGCTAAGCTCTCTACTCCCCTTTTATTTAATTCAGTCAACAAATCGTTGGTGAGCAAACTTTTTAAATGAACAAATATACCAAGTGTTAAATTGCGACCGCATAAAAATATCGAAAAACGTTTGTTCATTAAGAGGTATAATTACAGAAATAACCTACATATTGGTCGGAGACTATTCATAAATAACACCTATCAAAGTCAATGAAATATTAGGCCTAATCTATGTACAATCGTGACATGCTGCTTTCGATTGTTTTTCTTGAGTAGTGGTTTAAAATATGCCCTTAGTCACTAACCGAACTACATAAGAAATGGCTAATAGCAGGTAAAACAGACAATGTAAACAGACTGATAGACTAATCGTAACCACACGTTCAGTAAGGGGTGCGATTGCCCTTAGAAATAATATTTATCAAAATAAGTAAAACAAACTGGGTTACAGAGAAGCTGACTCGAAGATTAAGTAATTTAACAACATATTTTTTTGAAACCCGTACTAATGCCACATTTCTTCGGTTTACGTTTATACATGTAGCACCAGTCATGTGTTTATAGTAAAACCACTTATCCATATATGTATAAAGCTGCCACAATTTCAAAAATGTATATGTTCCCCAAACGACTTCATTATTTATATATATTTTACTATAGTCTATAAGCAATTTCTAACAATGGCAATTTTACGATATGAACATTTATGATAATTCATTCTTACCCGGAAAAAGGCTTGAATTACGACATCGAATGCTGTCATCTCAAAACAGTTCAACAATTACTTCACTATTTTCATGTATCATTATTTTCAATGGATATTTTGGAACATAATCAGGCGGCTGAATACTTGCCCATAGGGCGATACATAAAACTCCTTCTTTACCCATTCTTACCCGACATCACGTACACAGCAGATAAGACGCCATATTGAAATCGCTTCATAAGCTACGGGGTTTCAAAAGCAACAACATGGCGCCCCGCCAAATTTTGAAGATTCCTTCAAGAACAGAAAAAGCCTTTGCGCCTGGTAATGTCACATAGTATAAACGTTTAAATTTTATCTAATTGGTGTTCCTCTTTATGAGAATTAACGTGGTTATGAATTTCTAAACTTAGACTAATATGCGCAGAATCAGTTAACAGTAAATAATCGAACCACGTCAAGTAATAGCAACATGAACTAGGAGCGTGTAGGCCTATGTATATGCACTGTACTGTATGTCTGTTAGTCTATGCTTCCAACGTGATCGTCTGACATTACTTATTCTGTTATTGAATTATATTACTCATACAGTAATGATAACAATTTACATAACATGCTTTCCATTTGAAAATAAAAAAAAGAGATTCTTTTAGTGTATATTTTCAAATCCAATCCATTTTAGCTCAATAATACTAATTTTAGTTAGTAAAACGCGGTGCTGAGATAAGATCGCCAAATGGATTTTGAGAGTGAATTATCATTTACATTGATAAAGTTCAAAGCAAATATATTTTAATCAAATAGATACACATGATATGATCAATATCATGGCTATATGTGCTAAATTGGGGTATTTAGTTAAGTCATAATGGAGTGGGCTACAAAGCTGCTATCTTGAAATGCTTACGGGAGAAAGCGAGGTAAAATTCAAATATACTCATTTTTATTTTTGCAGTATTTCAATTTACAGTATTTCCTTCCTCATTCATATTAGGAGAAGGGCTGGTTGTGTCGGATAACTACCATGTAACAGAATTTGTTATATGCTACATCAACTTTCGGATCCTTTAATGGTATTTCTTTAAGAAGGTGTTGTTCATAATGCCCTCTCCACTGGAAGCAATGATATTTAAAGACCATTCCTAATATTGCTGTTGTTATTTTTGTAGGATTTTAGGCGATTCATAATGCCCTTGTTAGGGCATTAGGCTACTTAGACTATATTGCGCCACCCATTGTGGCACACGTACATCAATGTTAACTTCTGGGGCTGCGAGTGGTTCTTAAGTGAGCTATTTATGGGCCTTTGCATGTAGCACAGTAATTATAATCACCGTCCCTTTATTGAATCCCATCAATAAAGAGATTCAAACTTTAAAACGTGGCTCAGCTAGTCTGTTTCAGGTGAGGGTTGCATGCTTTTATCTTCCAGAAACTTGGCATTTACGACAAACAATCAACCAGAGAATAGTCTGCTTACAGGAACAATAATGTGACACCTCATAGCCTTAGTTTCTATAGCAATCAACAACCTTAAACTAGTCCTATTTTCACTCCTATAAAACAGTGTTTTTTTTTCTTTTTCTTTTTTTTTTTTTTGGTTATACCCTAAGAACAGATTTTGTGGGATATGGAAAGACAATGTAAAATATTCTGTGCTTCCTTCCATTTCATTGGAGGAAATATATTACAAGGGATAACAGGTTGCTTAAATGGGGAGAGGAAATGGGTAATTGTAAATGCTGAGTGACCCATCAGTCATGATTACCTTGGTGGGATTTCCCTAAAGGCAGAAGGAACTTTATGGTTTTTTTTTTTTTTTTTTACACATTCTGGCTAAATCATTTCGTTTCGAACGAGTGTTGCATAGTGTGTTTTTCATCCAGAACACAACCAAATCGACCATAGCATACATGCAATTTACATACGCAAAGGTACTGAGATGCTTCAATCTTAGTTGTGTTGGTGAAAATCAAAACAAGAATATTCTTAATGGGCCATTGCCACAAGTAGAATCTTGGGAGTTTCAACCGGGTCCCTTATAGTGTGCAATTTACATACGCAAAGCTACTGAGATGCTTCAATCTTAGTTATGTTGGTGAAAATCAAAACAAGAATATTCTTAATGGGCCATTGCCACAAGTAGAATCTTGGGAGTTTCAACCAGGTCCCTTATAGTGTCTGATATTTGTTAATGAAATTAAGAAAGAAATTTTTGATGCCAAAGCTTATTGATGATGCAATGATTAAAAGATACAAAAATTAAACATACAGTGAAGATATGCAAAGTAATAAGAGAATATAAATTATTTCATTGGTTTGAAAACTGGAAGGTAAAGTTTTACATTTGGATAAGAATAATCCTGGATTTTCTTATTACTTGAGAAGATGGATGCACATGGAGTGATCATTCAATAAAATATGAAGTTATGTCAATAGTGTTCACATGATGAAACACCATGACCATGTCAAAACTACCAGATCCGCCTCCACAGGAACAGACGGCTGATTTGGTATGGATACTAAAGATCACGTGGGGTAAATCATCTGGCGTGGGACCCGAAATTTATACTTTCGCCACAGCATTTTACGGAATTTTACGAATGACATACTAGTAGAGAAAACAAGATAATTAATCGATTATGCTAGGCCTTTATTAGGTTATAGTTTGAGTAGCACACAGGTTTGGAGACTTCGTTTGAAGAAAGATGTAGACCTGTAAAAAAGAAGATGCTTAAAATTAAACCAGTATAGTTATTGCAGAAGGGAGCGAAGAAAGAAAACGAGAGAGATCTCTGTGGGATTGAGTTGTTATGTCTTTCAGAGCATCTTATTTTCCTTTTGAAGGAGGTACAAATCAGAGGGCATGTACTTAAGTTTAGGGATGCTTATACTCAGTATTAAAAAAAAATACCCGAAGAATTTTTAACCGGTGGAACAAACTATAACCTAATTCAGTGGATCTAGAGAATATATATAAATTTAAAAAAGGTTTTGGACAGATATCTGGTTAGCAGGTGATGGTGTTTATTCTATAGTTGTTAAGGCTCAGAGTAAACAAGCCAAGCTTCTTTGTATTATGTTACCTTCACTGATATTAATAATACACTCACTGCCCAAAAAAATAAGAATTCTTTTGCAACTTCTGTTTACTGAAGTAAACAGATAATTAAACGTAAGTTATACAAAAATAAGTTGTCAGATGGTATGCTCACAAGTTCCTTGATAATCAAATATATATACACTGGCACACATACATCAATTTGTGCCAGTGGAAGCGCACACCCCTTAAAATTGTAATTGTCGTCCGAATAACGTAAAAATATGGCAATATTTCTTACAGATTGCATTAGATAAGATTGACACGCATAGGTGATGACGTAATATTGCAGCAACGTTTACTTTCAGCTATATAAGCACGCTCTGCAAGATTTCCATGCTTGTTTCAGGATGGCGAGTTAGGTACAGTTGACGCCACGAAGAAAGAGTGTTATTGTTACTTTACGTGAGGAACGATATTCTTCCCGTCATATTGCTTATAGAGTGTCTTGAAATCAGTCGACAGTGAGTAGATTTCTTTCCAAACTCAAGAATACTGGTTCTGCTGATAGGAAAAAAGGAACCGGACACAAACAAGTCTCTATGCCAAAACAGGACTTCATTTTGAAGCCCTTATGCCTTAAAAAACGTAAAGCTTCTTCGTCTGAGCTGAAAAGAGAATAAGAAGAACATACAGGATCAAGTACAGTAACAGTCAGAAGATGCCTCTTCAAAAATGGACTAGTAGCCCGTCGTCCTAAGAAGAGCCCTCTCCTCACACAAAAAAAGGAAAAAGGCCAGATTAATTTGGTGTAAGGATCAGGTCAAATGGACCCCCAAGTAGTGGAAGTCAGTTATTTCTCGGAATGATAAGAAATTCAACCTACATGGCTCTGATGGGAGACAAACGATTCGCTGTAGACCAGGTGAAGAACACCATCCAGACTATATGGTGGCTACAGTGAAATTCCCTACCAGCCAAATGATATGGGGGGGGGTGCATTTCGTATCGCGGAGAAGGTCACCTCAGTATATAAAAGATTCCATAAATGCCAATGGATACCTGGCTATATTGAAAGACAAATTGCTGCCAAGCATTAGAGACTATTTCAACCTGTCAAGTAACTGCATGTCTTAGGAGGATTCTTCTCCTAGTCTTCTGGCGAAAAGTGTAAGTAGGCACTTCTGTAGTTACTTCAGCTCCGTTTCTGCATTAGAGGTTCGACAATAATGTGGTTACATTTGTTACATTAAAAAAAATTTTTTGAAGAATGGTCCATTACAACTCTTAGCTGGCCAGGAAACAGCCCTAACCTGAACCCTATAGAGAACTGTTGGCATCGTGTGGAATCTGTAGTTGCCAGAAAGAAACCAAAGACCATTCGTGAACATCAGAAAGCCATAATTGATGTTTGGAACCACGAACTATCAGTTGATTATCTTCAGAAATTGATCTTGTCAATGCCTTGACGTGTGCTGCTGTCATCAGGGCCAAAGGCAATTCAACTAAATATTAGTTTGCACCTGGTGAACTTTTCGTTTTGTTTTCCATTTAAAATGATAAACTGAAGCAAACTGAGGGTTTCTGATAACACATTAGCCATTATTGTCGAGTTTATCAAAACTGTTGTATAAAGGTTGCAAATGCTCATTTTGGAATATTTTGAGAGCCCCTGTCAATTTATTACTTAGTTTTGCCTTAACTATTAATAAATATCTTTGATTATATTTCTATTTTTGATGCTAGTCATTAATGTAATATACCATCGCGAAAAAGAGTTTTAGAAATGTGAAATTCTTAGGTGATGCACTTTTTAATATTTGTACACAGCCTGTTATGTTACAAATATTTAGCTTTTCGGTTTTATTTTCTGTTTTAGGTACCACCTGTAGGCATCGGACCACCCACTTTCTTTGAACACCAGTGTATACTGTATGCTTTCCTAGGGATACTCAGTTGATTCTGAAAGAGGGAGTACAGAGGACAGACGATCTTTCCAATTTCTAGGGAGGTGTTATTATCAGAGTACGTTTAGAATTTAGTATAAGTGCTGCCATAATATAGAAAAAAAAAAAGGAAATCATTGGAGAGTCAAAAGCAACCATCTCAAAAATATACAACGAGCAGAAGACGAAAGGAGAATGCAACTCTAAAAGGAAGAAATGCAGCAGAAAGCCGGCAGGTTCAGTGTGTAGAAAAAAAAAAATTCAATTTAAACAAAGAGAGCGAGAGAGAGAGAGAGAGACACATTTCTAACTGAACTATGAGGTGAGAGAAAAGAATCTGGGATTTGGTAGTCGTGTGTCTACACGAAAGCCGCATCTTTGTGTAATTTCTGTAAAAAATAGAAAGATCCGACTGAAGTAATGAATATCCAACTACAAGACTGGACTGAAAAGCAATGGAAAAAGATCGTGTCGTCTGACCACTTTTAATTTTCACTAAGAATGACACTAATTTGAATTAGTGTTATTCGATGGATGAAAGAATGACATGAAGCCATGCATCTAGAGTCTAGATTCTAGACTCCAGATGCATGGACATGAAACAGTCTAGATTCAAGACTGTTTCCTGTCCATCACTCCAAGCAGCCGGAGTTGGGATCATGGTGTCGGATATGTTCTGTTGGTATGGGCTGCATCTGCTCATACCTTTATAAGGTCGTGTTACTTCTAATGAATATCTCTCTGTCGTATCGCCCCAACTTCACCCTGAAGTTGGCGCGATACGACTTTATTTTTCTTCTGATACGATGGATTCTTTAAAGATGACAATGCAACTGTTAACCGTCCAAAAATTGGTTCGGTCTGTATGGTTAGAGGAATAGTCCCAAGATACCTAACATCCACCCTGATTTGAATTCAATTAGGAATGTGTGGGCTAAGTTCGAAAAAGCAATTGGGCTATACAGTCTCTACCGACCATGCAGCTGCTGCCAAAAATCCTGATGGAAGAATCATCAAATCCGGAGCTAGACTTCCTCACTTACCTAGTGAAATTCGTTCCACGAGCAAAGAGTGGGGTGGTGAGTGACTGTAGCTGTTTATGGTTTAATCTAACCAGCTTTAATGAAATGCAGAAATATATTATCATAGTGTATTGTGGTTTAATACATGAATTTTATTAAACTTTTCCTAAACTTTTTTCTGGAGCCTCTTCGGAATATTATCTTCTGCTATTCCTTGAAATACAAGGGGCAAAACTATTTGTTTATAACCAAACATGTTCATATTAAAAAATATATAATAATAAATAATGGCATCAGTTGAAAGAACTTGCTAAGGTCACTTTAGTGTAAAAAATAGGTTATTTAGAGAATTTTTTTTTCTAAATTCTTATTTTATATTAATATTTGAGATGAATCAGCTATCAATTTTGTAAGGTCAGTGTACATCACCTCCATCATCTAACGTTTTCCTGCTGAATGGACCATATATAAATTATATTCACTACAAGGTAAAATTCTATGAAATCTAAAAGAGATTCGTCCCATATCTATGCCATTTTCCAAAATTAAACTGTATGAACGATGCATTCTTGCAAATGCTATCTTTACAGTCTTTCATATGAATTGTGATCAAACCCTGGTGTGTCCTGGTGGTTTAAGGTCACAAATCTACTTTCTGTTCATTTTATCATTCTTAACACAATAAACTGCAGAAAATTGATATACACCGCAATATTAATTCTGCTTTCGATGTCGTCTGCATAAAGTATGTTAGTTTGAAACAATGCTATGCTTCTAACGATCATATCTGATAATCCATTAAACTTTCTTGAATTTCTACTCTACTCTTCTCTTCTCTAGGATTCTTGTTACATCTATTCAGAACGTTAAGAGATCCTTCGCAATATCAGCTGGCATATGCCAGGATAACACATTTTCTGCTACTTTTTTTTTTCCTCTTCTATCAGCCCTTGTGGACAGCACAATTTGTAGAATCCACATCCACTCCACACCGATGTTGTGAAGAATTCTTATGGACCTCTGCACATTGTGACTCAACTAATTGGTCTCAGGCGAGAGCTTATTTTTTTTCTTCTCAGAAATTGATTTTTCTGGTTTTTCGTTCAACAAACCAGGGGCGTTCCTAGGGTATGTGGCACCCTGGTACCAACCGCAATTTGGTGTCTCCTTTAAAATTTTCTTCATTAGATTATGTATGCAAGTTTTAGGTTTTTAGGCGCCCCTTGAACGTTGACGCCCGGACGCAGTGCACCCCTTTGTTAGACAGTAAACACACTTTATCTCTTTGAACCTCGCTACGGCACGCCCATGGAGCAAACCCACATATTGACTGCAGAACAGACGTCATTATAGGCACAATATGTACAGAGCAATACGGCCTAAGTCACTACTGTACATAAAACACACAGCAACAACTCTAATCATTGCTTCAGTCCCATATGAAGTTCTTTCCAAGATCAGATTGATGCTTATGTTATTTCTTCTTCTTCTGATTCTCGTACGCAGATTGATGGTTATATTATTTCTACTACTGATTCTACTCTTACGCTTGAACAATCTGAAATATTTTCTCTGTGATATCCTTGAAGAGTTTTCATCCTATCTTAAATAGTTTGCCGACTTGGGTAGCATAATTCGTAAAATTGGTGTCCCCTTCACACCGGGTTGAAAAAACCTGAGTTTGAGTCCCACCGACGACAGGAATTTTTATGGACCTTTTTCCCAACGCAGCCTAGTTAGTCGGTCTCAGGCGAGGGCTGCATGATTTTTTCGTCTGAGTTTTTCGTCCAGCAAACAAAAAATCGACCACAGAACACACGTAATTTACAGACAAAATATACGGAACAATATAGCCTTAAAACTAATGCTACTAAAACCCAAATAAAACAACAACAGAGACAACATAAATCGCTTCATGTCTCCATTGCCCGTTCTAAATCCTATCATCTCCAAAAAAAAACACTCCCATTTCACTCCTCCCCGTTCGTTCGAAATACCTGTCCAGCTGAGCATTAAATTTATTTAGGCTATCAACTTCCACGACAAGGGATGGAAATCTGTTCCACCAACCAACTACCCACTGGCTAAAGGAAAATTTCCGCACGTCTATCCTACATCTGTCTTTTCTCAATTTCAATTTATCCCCTCTCAGGTGATTATTCGGATCAAGAGGAAGAATCCCATCAGCATTCAGCATGCTCAAACCATTCAAGGCTTTATGCACCTCTATCAGATCATCTCGTTGGTGCCTAGTCTCCAGACACTGTAATTTGCAAAACTTAATCCTTTCTTCGTGAGAGAACCCCTTTGTTCCATTCACTAATCTTGTTGCCCTTCTCTGTACTCGTTCCAGCAGCTCTACATCCTTCTTGATATGAGGCCTACAGACCTGTATACAGTACTCAACGTGTGGCCTGCCCATTGCCTTATACAAGGGAATAATCACCTCCTTATCCCTGCTACAAAAAGTTTTATATATCATTGAAAATACACCATGAGCTACTCTTGCAGCCCGTCTGCACTGAGCAGAGAAGTTCATATATGCCTGCACAATTACACCCAGGTCCTTTTCATTCTCTACCACTGTCAGTTAATACCACAGAGTTGATACGTTTCTCTGGGGTTGCTGTTTCCCATATGTAGTACTTTACATTTGTCAATGTTAAACTTCATTTGCCACCTCTCAGCCCATCTGCCCAACCTTTCCAGATCCTGTTGCAGCAGCATAGTGTCAGTAGTGTCCTTGACAACCCTGCCTACCTTTGTATCGTCTGCAAACTTGGATATTAAGCTAGATATACCATCATCAATATCATTTATAAATACAGAACAGAATAATGGACCCAACACTGAGCCCTGAGGGACTCCACTAATAACATTAGTCCACGACGAGCAGTGCCCATTGATTACCACTCTCTGTCTTCTCCCCCTCAGCCACCCCTTTATCCACAGCAGCAATTTGCCTCCAATGCCACACTACTCCAATTTGTGCAGCAATCTTCCATGTGCAACAGTAACAAAAGCCTTTCTAAGATCCAAGTATATAATATAAAAATTATTCCCTGCATCCAGTTCTTTTGTGACAGCATCATAGTATCCAATCAAATTGGTCAGGCAAGACATCCCCTTAACAAAACCATGCTGTGTCCGAGCTATAACTAAAGTCTTGTCTAGATGATCCTGCATTGTTTCTTTAACCAGTACCTCCATTAATTTTCCTGGAACAGAAGTTAAATTCACAGGTCTATAATTACTTGTGTCAGCCTTTGATCCTCCTTTGTGAATTGGGGTCACATTTTCACATTTCCAGTCTATGGGTACCTCCCCTGAGTCCAAGGAAGCTCTCATAATTATGGCTAAGGGTTTGCTTACTTCTTTTGCTGCCTCCTTTAATATAACTGGATAGATCCCATCCACCCCATGTGCCTTTCTTGTATTTATCTTCAACAATTTCTCCTCCACTTTACTCTCAGTTATTACAAGATTCTCTAGCTTACTGCCAGAGTTGAATACACCTCTGGCATTCCCCTTGTGAATAATTCCTCATGTGTGAATGTCGATGCAAAATATTCATTTAGTTTGTTAGCTACCTGAGCAGGATCATCAACAGTTCACTCATCCATATCAAGTGGACCAATCTTATTCATCCCCTGCCTTCTAGAGTTTACATAAGTAAAGAACTCTTTGCTGTTTTTCTTTGCATCCCGTGCCAAAGATTTCTCGTAATCTGCCTTCGCCTGCCTAACCTCCTTTGTAACTTGGTTACAGATCAACTTGTATCTATCATAGGCTTCTGTGTCACGTGTTAATTTATATGTATCTCATGCATTTTTCTTCTCTGCCATATGTCTCATTAGTTCATCTGGCATCCATTTAGGCCTAAACCTTGAACAATATTTCTTAGTTGGTATGTAACACCTAGTAGCTTCCAAGATAAGTTCTTTGAATGCTTCCCATTTTGAATTTGCTGTTGGTAACATCTTCAGTTGTTCCCACTGTATAGAATTTAATTACTGTCTCAGACCATCGTAGTCGCCTTTACGAAAGCAATAAACCTTCCCTTTACCCCTAATGGTAGTTACCTCTTTGAGTAAATCCCACTTCAGCACACTGTGATCACTGCCACCTAGTGGTTCCTGTATCTGCAGATTCTTAATGCATGAAGAATCACTACTGATAATCAAATCAAGGGTATTACTCCCTCTAGTTGCCTCCCGAACATGCTGATGTAGAAAACAATCATCCAATAAATCCACAAAAGCCTTGCTAGTGTGTGAGTGACCAGCTCCCAAATTCCAGTCAATATCTGGGAAATTAAAATCCCCCATTATAAGACTCTCTGATTTACTGGCCCACTATTTCCCCGTACAGTTTCTTATTATACTCATCAGAGTCATTAGGCCTATAGCACACTCCTACTCTCAATTTTGATCTCCCAATGCTTATGTCACACCAAACTGACTCGACACTGCACTGTCCAGCAATGTCGACTGGCTTAACTTCCTTGGATTTTTCCTACCCTGTCTATCCTTTCTGTAGACATTGTACTCCCCAAATTCCAGTTCTGCATTCCTTATATCTGTGTGACATACATCACGTCTCTGAAATCCCACAATATCTGCCTTTGATGCTTTGAGAAATACCTTAAATTTATCATTTTTTTTTTACCAAACTCCCAGCATTTGTGTACATGCACCTGTTCTTTTTCTTGGCTACCCTAACACAACCCATGTGTTTACTTGTACCCCAATGACTCCCAGCAGTCTGAAATATCCTGCATCTTATTTTCCAAGTTGCTGCTCATTCCAATAGAAGCAGTGCAAGAATCACTTTCATCTCTGTCAGTGGCTACTGTTAATCTTTTAGTCCTTGTATCCCCCTTATCTAGCAGTTTTCCGACCCACCTAACACTGCCTCGATAGCATCAGCAAACATTCTTGCACCCTTTCTATTTAAGTGTATCCCATTCCTGTAGAAGCAGTCTCTCATGTTAACAAGGACAGTCCAAGCTGAAAAAAATTCTACCCTTTGAGCCTTGCACAATCTTTCCAGGGCCGAATTGATCTACAAGGCTCTCATCATATATTCCCTCCTATCGTGTCTGGGGAGAATTGCAGACACTTTCAAATTCAACCCTAATTCACGTCTTTTTTTCAACAGTGATCAAAATCAACTATAAACCTGTTCCTTTTTTTCAATTTCGACCTTTCTAGTTTCTGAAATGCTTCCCTAATTCCTTATCATAAAGATTTTTGACTCTAAATTTGTTTAGATACGAGCAACTGCAACGATAAAGCAATGGTCTTTAAAACAAGAACTGCATCATGAGCACTACTCTAATAAAAATCATTAAATATTTCTTCAAAATACTTAAAACCAACATTTGATATACCTACTTGCCTTCTCCGCATGGTCTGATGTTGTGCTATCTAACTTAAAAAAAAATGTTTTCACCTTAAATATCGGTCTCTGCGCAAAATATTCCTTTTTTTTTTAACTTGTGTGTGTATTTGTTACACAAGCTGATATAATAAAATTTTCGATAAAAAATATAAAACTAATTATCGGCTCTACACATTAATAAGTATTTCGACGGAGACCAACACTTATGAATGTATAATTACATGATATATAGTAGAAGAACTATTTGTTTCTAAGTCTCTCTAGCAGTATTACGTAGGCCTAGCCCTGAAAGGTGTGAATAATAGTTTACATTGAAATAGTATTATAGAAAATTGTTGTACAGTTTTTAGGTGCATCAGTAGCACAAGTCATATTGCACATTATATAATAGTTAGGTATGCAAGTTGCGTGCATGTGTTTTGTAGTAAATTTGCTATTTTCAGGACGAAAACCCCGAGTTTCAGGTAGAAAAATCACGGTACTCTTTGCTGAGACCGACATATTCAGCCATGTTCTAAAAAAAAAAAAAAATCCAAAAATTCCTCGCGTCGTCGAGTAATGTGTGGATGACGGTGGTTATACTAATTGTATTACCTACAAGGGCGTTATAAAAAAAAAAAAATTTAAACATGTTTTAATAACCATTAGGGAGGGACTAATTTTGCTGCATCTGTTTGTCCTTAAAAACCCAATGGTCTCCCATTTCTGCCCTTTATCCTAGTATCAATTATAATGAATTGGCTTTGCGTTAGCAATACTCCCTTATTTAGAAATTTACTGATGTGTGATGGCGGCGAACGCTCAAAGTCGGGAACGGTTAAAATAAGATTGCAGTTCGCACACGTGGAAAGTAGTTTTTGTGTGCTCGCCAGGAAAAATACTGCTATATTAGGGCCATATAAGAACTAACGTATATGACTATGTGTATTATGTCCAGAAATTGCGTATGTTCTTTCGGCTTCTTCCCGAGTTTCAGTTGGGAAAACCTGGCTGTCTACTCCTACACCGGCTATCTTAGAAATTGCGTGTGTTCTCCCGGCTTTTTCCCGGAAACTCGGGAAAAAGCCGGGAGAACCGATTAAATTAGCCACGGAATGCAAAGCGTCCATTAAAGTTCCTCGCGTTGACGGGATTCGAACCCGGAAATTTTCACCCAAGGTAGGTAGGATGGTATAACCACTGCGCTGCCGCTCAGTGTCTGAGAGGAAGAATGCGGCAGTGTCGAGATCTTTCTGATTTCCAACGTGGAATAATTGTGGGGCAAGACATGCAGGCGCTAGTATCTCGACTGCAGCCTACAATTTGAGCTCCAGTTCTGTGTTGTCAGGAGTCTACAGTGACTGGCTGAACAAAAAAAAAAAAAAAAAAAAAAAACTATTATATTAGGCCACCCGAATATTTAAATTCATGTATCGTGCATTTTGTCTGTAAATTGCATGTGTTCTAAGATCGATTTGTCTGTTTTAACACTGGTCGACCAACCAGCCGAAGGTCACACGTAGAGACAGCCACATGTGATGAGCACCATGTTCTCGTCTGGTACGCAGCACAAAGTAGAAATGCCATGATCAATATCCACATCAATTACGCGTTCGAGATTATATGCTATATGCTATCGTAGTAGACAGCCCTCAAGCGTGTCTATGCTCATTGCGAGAGAGAAGAAACTGTGCCTTTCATGGGCGCGTCATCAACTCTGGACAAACAATATGTGGAAATTTCTTGCCTCGTGTGATGCCAATTTCCATTATATCATGCTGATCGGTGTATCCGCATTCGGAGACGCAACATGAGGCCAAAGCACTGTTGATGTTTCGGAAATTATTGTAAGATTTTAGGGGTATCAACGACTTAGAACATATTGTCTCGTAAAATACGTTTGTAAATTGCAGTGTTCTGTGGTCGATTTGCTGTTTGCTGAAAAATTCGAGTTTCCGGGGAAAACCATGGTACCCTCGCATGAGACCGTCTGGCTCAGTCAAGTTGCAAAGAAGGACCATAAAATTTCCTCTTTTCAGCGACGGAATTCGAACTCAGGTCTTTTCACTGAGTGTGGGGAGGACGGTAATTTTTCTAACTGTGCGACATAAGAGGGCGTGTTTATCAGACTGGAGGCAGCGGTGTTATGGTTTCAGGACTGTTTTTGTGGCATGCCCTGGGTTCACTGATCACCGTTAATCAACGGCTCGATGGGAATGCTTGCCTTTCCACCTCACCCACCAAGTACCCCATTCATGATAACAATATATCCAGACAACTGTGGCGTCTATCAAGACAACACACCATGTTACAAGGCCCGGCAGTTTGCTAACTGGTTTCAAGAACATGACAATGAATGCTCTGTCCTCACATGGCTGTCTAATTCGACTGATTTGAGCATGTTTAAGACCCATTGGATAGGGACATTCGATACCACGATGTGTTGGTATTAGTACACACATTGTATAACTCTTGCATAGGACTACCAGAGAACATCCTACAACACCTTGTGCATTCCATATCAAGACGTGTATGGGTTGTATTATGGGCAAAGGTGTCCTCACGAGATATTAGGTCGGTGTTGCTTATTTCAAGCCAATCCTTAATACGAAAATTTATTGTCAGATATTTAAAATGAATACATACATTTCATATAGATTGCTTTATATTCTTAATTTATTATTCTAATTTGGAGAGTTTACTTATGAAAAAACTGTTTTAATCTAATATTGACTCGCTTAGAACCTTTTTTATATGCGGTTTATTAATGATTTTTATTTATTATATTTTCTAATTACCTGTTGGTTTTTGCTTAGCTAATTACAATTTCAAGTGTTTATTTGTGGAAAAAAATTAACTGATTTTCATTGCTTATGTTTTCTTTTACTTTAATGTGTATATTGTGTATTATAGATTTTTATTTGCTATGTTATACAGGGTGTCTCAAAAATACACGGCATAACTTCAGGAATGAGTTCCTCATATGTGGACAATAAAAATATTTTATATCAACATAGTTCCGGAAATGCTTGATTCCCGAGTTATTAACCGGAATATCTTATCTCCCGCAGGTGATTTCCTTCATCAGAAGGTACTGACAAAATCTCGTGGTTTTCCATTCCGACCATGTACTCGAATCAGAGGAGCAAGCGGATATGCACTTTATGTATAGTTTGACGGACGGCAATGCTCCGGAGGCTCGTCTTTTGTACCACGAAAGGTTCCCAGAACGAAGATGTCCAGACAGGAAAACGTTTGAAGGTATCCATCACCGCCTTTGGGAAAAAGGGACCTTTACACCTCGTGCTGTTGACAGAGGACGACCAAGATCTACGACTCCTGAAATAGAGGGGTGGACCAACTGCCTGGCCTCCACGCTCACTTGATTTAAACCCACTAGATTTCTTATTGTGGGGTCATTTAAAGTCATTGGTGTATTCGACTCCGGTAGCTGATGTGGAAACTCTCCGCAATCGAATTGTGGCAGGAATTCCTGGAATGTTTCGAATACGAAACATTCCAGGAATTTGGTGTCGTCTTCGCGAGTTCGGAAACCAAGCATTTCCGGAACTATGTTGATTTAAAATATTTTTATTGTTTACATATGAGAAACTCATTCCTGAAGTTATGCCGTGTATTTTTGAGACACCCCGTACATTCACAAGATTATAGCTGAATGCTATAATCTTGTGAATATATAATCGTGTCTGATAAAATAAAATACTATAAATGTTCAGTAAAAAAGCAAAGAAAGATCATTATTGTAACAAAAAAAGAAGCACTTGGTATATTACTGTAATGTTTTTGATAGTATGAACCAGAGCTGTAGGGCTCAATACTATAAATTACTGTAATGTGTATGATGCCTATTTAATGTTTATCCTTTGATTTGATTTGTTGAACTGCATTTCCCCCATGAGATGTCTCGAGATATTTCTTGAACTATATCCAAGAAAATTAAAATTGTATTTCACCATTAATTCCTCTTCTAATGTATTAATTAAGAATAAGCCAGCTTCTATCAATTCATGTTTTTCTTAAAACTAAAAATTTTCTCAATCATGGTGTTTAACCCCAGGGGCTCACATCTGGTGAGTATGGGCTTGGCACACCCAGGGTCCTGAGCTGGATATCACCATTCTTCTGTTTCTTGGTGATTCCCTTCTACTTCACTCTCTCTGGGTAACTCGTAAATTTTTTTTTGGCTGGTGCAGCATAAGCCTCAGGCTTCCTTGCACTATATGGCTAGTAGTAATAATAGTAATAATAAATATGGAATTAATAGAATAAATTTGTTAATTTGATCATGGCGTATTACTCAATAAAAAAGTTTTAAAGGAACTTTCGATGTCTCTCACATAGTGTGGTTTGCATTTGTAAACGGTGATTGTCCCACTAAAATCGGGACGTTTGTCAACCCTAGCTTCAATTGGAAAATATTAACAACCAGAATGCTAATATTTGATGACGAATATAAGATAATATATATTTTCATTAAAATATTTATCCAACAGATGAAAATAATATACTCTCTCGCACTGGTTGCTTTTGATCCCAAAAAAAAAAAAAAAAAAAGTTGCCAAATGTAAAAATTAACATTTTCGTATTGGAGCATTGCAAATATTGTCATTGTATTGAAATATAGAATATAGTAAGTTTGGCTTCAAGGTAAGAAGAATATCTAACTTAAAATCTTAAATACCCCATGGTCACTTTTGAGAGACAGGGAAATAGTTCTCATTTCCCGCTATGTCACTGACCCTGGTTGATATCTCTAAGCATGCGTACATACATTTTTCTTGGTGGGGGGGGTTAGTTATTTAATATTTGAAATTTTATTTTGGGTGATATGTTTTATCTGAACATCGGATATTGTTCTTATATTTCAAATCATGAAAATATAAACAATAAAAAAAGATAATTCATAATTATCCAATTATTTCAGGAAAAAATTGTGTAATTTGGGTTTTTCTTTTTTCCAAGTGAGGGCGCTCAAAGGTGTAAAATTTTGTTATGTAATTCGAAGTTAATCACAGGTGAGGAAGTGATGATGTTATTTTTAATAAAAGTGGTAACTGGCAGCTTCGTAAACCAGTTTGAAAATATACTGTTTTAATCAGGAGAGACATAACTGAACAATTACCGTTGAATAATGTTACGGCTAGCTACTGAACAAGTAACAACAGGCATATAAAATTAAAATAAATTAAAAGGGGTATTCGCTGATATCACCGAACGAAATTAAAACTACTCACGAAACAATCCAAAACTAAATGTTTCTAAAAGTAACTATCATTTATTGTATTAGAGGAACTAATATCAAAATGAAGAGTTTGTGGTTTATAGTATGATATTTAACTTGTTCTTAAAATTTCCTGCCCAGTGATTTCATTTATCATGTGAACGGTAGCGGGTGAAAAGGCTATTAGGATTTATTCCCATTAAATGGGAATAAATCCTAAATGAGGAGTGACAGACTCCTCTACGACAATGTCGTGGTTCCGAAACTTTTCACTCACTTAGGTTTGGGTTCGAATCCCATGGAAACCGGAGGAATTCAGGACTCAGCAATCTCGGGAAAGTAGTTAGCCAATCCCAAGCGAAGTTGTACCTTTTCCCTCCATATTTTAACCCGAACAACACGCAGATTCTCCCGTGAATACATACGTTTTGTTAACCGACAGGCTCTCCAATTTAAAACTACTGGTTGCATTGTATATATGGTATCTTCTTGCTTGGTTGGTTATTTTAGGATTTTATGGTGCATTAGCATCTAAGGGTATCTTCTTGAGGCCACATTATTAAAAGTGTATTTTTTACAACACAAATAGAATTGCCTGCCCCGTGATGATTAGATTCACAAATCACATGAGTAAGAATTAGATCTATTACTTTCAAAACATTTAAATTGCACACAATATTTGAATAACATTTCGTGAACTTTTTAGTGAGACTACAATTGGAGAGTTGTATGCAAAGAAATTCATCTGAGGGCCACTGCTGGACAGCTCTGAACAAACATTGGGGAACGAAGGGATCCTCATACCAAGAGAGGCTTAAGTTCAGCAAATTGCAGTGGCTGGAGAGGCATCTGCGAGGTGATCTGATTGAGGTGTATATGGCCTTGAATGGGTTGAGCACGCCAAATTCTGATGGGATTCTTCCGCTTGCTCAGATTACATACCTGAGAGGGCATAAATTGAAATTGAGGAAAGACAGTTATAGGATGTGCAGAAATTTGCCTTTAGTCAGCAGGTGGTTAATTGCTGGAACAAACTTCCATCTGGTATTGTGGAAGTTGATAGCTTAAATAAATTCAAGGAGGAACTGGACAAACTTTTAGAGGGAATGGTTGTGTGAATTTTTTTTTTTTTTTTTTTTTTATTAATGCTATATAAGCTCATACACTTACTTTGTTGCATCACATGCCTCTATTACTATTACATGCTGTAAAGCTAACAACAACAGACTAATCAGAAAATGAAAAAAGAAAAAAAAAATTTCTGATATAATGGAGTTTATTTATACTTACAGTTGTACACATGTTATTCTCATACCACTGAGTGACAATCAGAGTTGAATCTTGACCAAATTTAAAAATATGGAGGTGACCCATTGTGATGTGATGTTTGTCTGTAAGAGCTGTAGCTAGTCAAGTAGTTATTATTATTATTAGTGGCATATGACATAAGGAAACAAGCTTATAAAGCATCACCCAAAAAAATAAAAAACACCAGATGGAAGTTGGTTCCAACAGTCAACAACTTACTGGTTGAAGACAAACCACCTCACACCTATCCTGCAGCCATTCCTTCTCAATTTTAATTTGTGCATCATTATGTGTGTAGTCTGGGCTAGAGGAAGAATGTTATTAGGATTGAGCTTGCTCAATTCATTCAAAGTCTTAAAAACTTGATCAGATCACCTTGTAGGTGCCTATTCTCAAGACATTTCAATTTTTAGAACTGAAGCCAGTCTTGTTAAAACTATCCTTTCATTCCCTTCACCAATCTTATTTCCTTCCTCTACACCTGTTCCAGCAGATCTGCATCCTTCCTAAATTAGGCCTCCAGACCTGTATGCAATACTTCAGATGCAGCCTAACCATTGCCCTATACAATGAGATAATTACGTACTTCCTTGTCCCTGCTAACAAAGTTTCTATGTATCGTAGAGAATACTCTATCAGCTGTCTTGTCCATATTGCTCAGAGTACTTTGTATCCGACTGCACAATTACCCACAGATCTTTTTCATTTTCCATTGCCCTGAGTGAATTACTACCACACAGTTCGTAGTAATTCACTCAGGGCAATGGAAAATGAAAAAGATCTGTGGGTAATTGTGCAGTCGGATACAAAGTACTCTGAGCAATATGGACAAGACAGCTGATAGAGTATTCTCTACGATACATAGAAACTTTGTTAGCAGGGACAAGGAAGTAATTATCTCATTGTATAGGGCAATGGTTAGGCTGCATCTGAAGTATTGCATACAGGTCTGGAGGCCTAATTACTGCTACTCATGTGCAGTACCTTGCATTTATCTTTGTTAAACTTCAGCTGCCGTTTCTCAGCCAGTCAGCCTAATTTGTTTAGATCTTGTTGCAGCAGCTTACCTTGATACTATTATTAACCACCCCTGCCTACCTTTGTATCATCTCCAAACTTAGATATTAAGCCTGATATACCTTTATCAATATCATTTAAAGCACAAAAATTATGTATTTCCACTACTTATATAAAAATAACTTTCAAATGATTCACCTTTATTAAGTATTTCCAACACTTTAAATTTTTTTTTTTTCAAAGACAGCTATTTCCCTTTTTTCTCTTTTGTTCAAAAGCAATGCTCTTGGAAACTATCATGCATCAGTGTCCCTAGGAAATTAAGCTACTAGCTAGCATGTGGAAAGATTTAATGTAACTGGCACACCAATGGTATGACACTTACTAGCATTGCTTCTGTGCTTATAGACCAGTTTAAGTGGCATGCTCTATGTTCCTACACTAGTTCCGGTTTCACTTGTTCAAGTTGCATGCATGAAGGTTTTATAGTTGTAATTAAGATTATTGTACTCACTGAGTCTACGATATTGAACAGATTTGTATAATATTATCCATTAATCTCATATGGAGAAAGTTATTTTGAAAAATTATCCTATTTAAAATCAAACCAATTTAAAATTAGTACTGAAGCACAGGTCAGAAGTGGATGCTGAAATGCCAAAATAATAAGCTGCCAAGGATAGATTTACTGGGATGTAGTGGTGTAACTGATCCAGGGGACCCCATGCAACCTTATTTTTAGGGCCTTTAAGAATATGTGTACCAGAGCCCCAGACTACCTAAATGTGGTATTGTCTAATGCTTCTAAAAGGATAGGGAGTCCACTGTACTTTTAGACATGAGCTGTGTACCATTCAGGTGGCATTCTAAAGTAGAGATATATCAAATGATGGAACAGATGGCAATGGGTTATTTTCTGTGTGCACAGTGCCACTTTGTGGTTGAGACATTTATACTGCAAAACATATTATTAGCATTAGTGATCAGTATATACCCAGTGAGTTCTTGTTGAAGCTAATAGTGACTGGATTTGGAATCCATTCCTAGGCATCTCTGAAATGCATGTTAACTTCTCATTGATAGAGTAGGAAGCTATATTGAAGCTATGTGCACATTGTAGAATTGCTTTCACTTGCAAGGTTTATACTCAGTTTGAAAGTAAACCTTGACTAGAATTTTGGATGCAGAAGAAACATTGTCGATATCCAAAAAGCTGAGATTTCTTTTCTGCTTGCTGCATTTTTCTTATGAATCATATCATTCACTGGCAGGGTCCAAATGTGCATTGCCATCCAAAGCTGTTCTCACATATGGGAGTAATGCCTCCAAAACCAAATTAATTCCATTTTGGATTAATCAGTGAGCTTTCTTTTCTCTTGTTGATTCACTATGCTCCTGATCACATCAGGAGCATAGTGAATCAACAAGAGAAAAGAAACATCAGGAGCATTGTTTCAGCTGCACTTTTTGTGGATATTTCCATGGACAATATTTAATTAGCCACTCTATTCCTCTAACTTCTCCATACCTATTAGAATATTTTGAGCAGTCACCATTCTTTCACATCCAAACTTCAGACGTGCTCAACTATTTGTGCTTCATTTATTCATTACTTCTATGCATTATCTTTCACACAGCATCTCTTTATTAACATTAGCATTAGTAGAGGCATATGATGCAAGAAAGCAAGCTTATGCAGCATCAGCCAAAAAAAAAAAAAAAACCCTCCCATTTCATCTCTCCATTCGTTCCAAATGCCTGTCCAACTCAGCCTTAAATTTATTTAGGCTATTAGCTTCCACAACAAAAGATGGAAGCCTGTTCCACCAATCAACTACCCACTGGCTAAAGGCAAATTTCTGCACATCTATTCTACAACTATCTTTCTTCAATTTGAAACTGTGCCCCCTCAGGTTCTTAGTCTGAGCAAGACGAAGAATCCCATCAGCATTCAGCTTGCTCAACCCATTCAAGGCCTTATACACCTCAATCAGATCACCTCGCAGGTGGTGCCTGCTCGGCAGGGGTTGCAATTTGTAGAACTTAAGCCTTTCTTGGTAAGAGCACCCCTTTGTTCCCCTCACCAATCTTGTTGCCCTTCTTTGTACTCGTTCTAGCAACTCTATATTCTTCCTAAAATGAGGCCTCCAGACCTGTACACAGTACTCTAGGTGTGGCCTGACCATTGCCATGTATAACAGGATTATCACCTCTCTGTCCCTGCTAGCAAAATTCCTATATATCATTGACAAGACTCCATGACCTGCCCTGGCACCCCATCTGCACTGCTCAGCGAACTTCATAATTGGCTGCACAATTACCCCAGGTCTTTTTCACTTCCCTGAGTGTAGTACCACCCAGCTGGTATGTTTCTCTTCGGTTATTGCTACCCATATGGTACTTTGCATTTCTCAATGTTAAACTCCAGTTGCCACTTCTCAGCCCATTTTCCCAACTTATCTAGATCCAGTTGGAGTAGCATACTGTCATTACTGTCGTTAACAACTCTGCCAACCTTTGTATCATATGCAAATTTGGACATTAAATCTGATATACCTTCATAAATATCATTGATAAATATACAAAACAACAGTGGGCCCACTATATCAGAGGTGTTTTAAGATTTTAAAGTACTCAGTGTAGTTTCCATGGGAGAGGTGGGGAGATAACATTTATAAATTTTTCATTGCTTATACAATTGCAAAAAAGCTTCTCTGAATTCATTTTTTTTAAATATGTTTCTTAATTAGGTTTCTTGTAGCTCTCATAACTTCTGCTACACTGGAAAATCCTTATCCCTTTAATGAAAGTTTGGAAAAAAGAATAAAAATCATACAGTAAGGACAGGTGAATAAGGAGAATATTGTAAGATGGTTACAGAGTGTTTGGAAAGGTATTCAGAAATTCTTGTCACAATATAACCCCGGGTGCTCACATCTTGTGAGTATGGACTTGGCACACCCAGGGTCCTGAGCTGGATATCATCATTCTTCTCTTTCTTGGTGATTCCTTTCTACTTCTGACTCTTGTTCTCTCTGTCTCTCTCTCTCTCTCTCTCTCTCTCTCAGGGTAATTCAGAAATTGTTTTTTTTTTTTTTTTCGACTGGTGTAGCATAAGCCTCAGGCTTCCTTGCACCATATGGTTAATAATAATAATAATAAGGAGTATTGCAGTGGTTTCCCCAGGATTTATCAAATGGGCACACCACCCGGTGAATTTAACTGAATGCCCGGCTAAAATTTAAACTATTCATACAGTACTGATCTTGATCAATATTAATTCGAACATACTATGCAATCAAGATCAATGTGACAGGAGCATATAATGTTAAATTATGCAATTAATTTTTTCTCTGGATCACTTAAGTCACATTTATAAATAACAGAAAATTTTATAATATTGTGAAGTATTACACTTCCCCACCCGACTACTTCATACCACCTTTCTGGCAAAATTTTCTGCGGAGAACACTGTATTGTCATGTTATAGCTTCCAGTTTTTCCTTACCCAGAGATTAGGTCTTTGATTGCATATATTGAGTGCCTAATGCTTTATAAGTACATTAATGGTGTGGCTTCTTGATATAAATTTTTAATGAATTGTGCTTTTATGGTCAAAAAACGATTCTAACAACTTTATTTTTAGACCTCTTGCTCCAGTTTTTTTTATTTTTTTTGGCAAAACTTGATAAAAAGAATTAATGGATCACAACCGTTAAAGCATCGAGATGTGAGGTTAAAATTTTGGGTCCAGACATGGCCCTAACCTTCTCCTGGATGAAAAAGGAGTGAAGCCACTTGCTCAGAAAAACTTCTTAATTATTACTTGCCATATTTTTGCAGTATCTCATGGTGGGGTTCAATTTGGAATGAAAACTTAGCCCTCCATTTTCTCCTTGAACAGAAGAGAAGACAGTGCAATGTTTGGTTTTGCTGGCTTCATTCATGTTTGGGCTATTCTAGTGACTAGACAGCGAACAACTTTCCAAATTATATATTAGATTTTTTTACATACACTAATAATTAAACTTAAGCCAGTATGAGAGAGTTCATGATCATCATATTTAATGCAAAAGTTTGCATGACTGTAAACACCAGTGACTTATCACTTCTTATTTTATCTTTATCTACAACTGTATACCATCATGTAGGTGTTTGCACTTACTTACGTTGTAAAGTTTTAATTTTATGTAGGGCTACTGATGTAGGAACCAGTGTATCAAAACATTTAGTTGTAATTATATAAATAGTTATAAAGTTTTCTAAATTAAGTTCTTAAACAGTGTGGTGTGATTGATTTGAATAAACTTGTAACAGTTATGTAATTTATCATATTTTAAAATTTGAGATACCTTTTTGAAATTTATTTTTACTTTTAAATTTTTTTTATTTATTTGTATATTTTTATCTTAATTTTTTGATTATTATTATTATTTTTATAATTTATTTATTATTTATTTTTTGTTGTTGTCTATTTATACTCCAGGACAGCCATGTCATGGTACAGGCTCGAAAGTAGCTTCACATATTTAGTACCTTGTAATTTTATATTGTGTTTACTTAGAAGAAATATTGTACTAGAGGAAAATAAGTACAAATTCCAATTTGCAGTAAAAGTTACAACATTTTGATGTGACTTCCCACAATAATGTGGCATATGTTCTAGTGGCAATAAATCTCTTGCTAGACCTGCTGTAACTTGGTTGGTGTAAATGTGTCACTTGCTGGAGTGGAGTGATCCTTCTCTTCAAGTTGTTCACAGTTAGCAAGGAAGGGGGCACCTGTTTATCCACTTTTAACTTAATGAAAAGAAGTTCAATGGTGCAAGGTCTGGTCTGGTGAGCAAGCTAGCCTAGTGGCAGGTCCACACCCTTAGTAATTGTAACTGTCCCTGAACTTGACCTATAGTTTGTGTACTCACAACCCGCAAAAAAAAAAAAGAAAGAAAGAAAAGAAAAGAAAGATTTTTCTTTGTGAAATTGACCAGTTCACGAAATGGGCAAATTTTTGTTCATTCTGTGAATTGGCCATTTCATGAACCAAGCTAAATTTTGATTGTGTCCTGGCCATTTAATATCAAATAATAATATGAATAAACATGTCTTAGAATATACAAACTGTTTATTGCCTGAACCGCCACAAAAGTTATCTAGTTATAAATTATTAAACAAAATAAAACACTAAACTGACGTAACTGAAGGACACCAACGTATTAACAATGTTATAATGATTATCACATATTATAGTAGTTGTTTAGTTATAAAATATTAAATAAAAATTTCGAATTGTATGTTATTCGGGTTAATCTTTAGTATATAGTATCTGTTTAGGTTAATGTGTAAATCTAGTTAAAAAAAAAAAAGATTAGGTTAATTTCATTTTGAGAAAAAAAAAGGCTTGTTTAGTTTGTATGACTATTTTGGAGGATTCAAGTGAAAAAAAAAAAAAACAACATGTTAATTGTTTTTTTTTTTTTGCTTGAATCACTTCCGAATAGTTGTATAAATTAACCTAACTTTTTTATTTTTACTAGACTTTCATTTGCCGTAATTAGCAGCCCAGCAAACACATTCAAACACATGGTATAGACTTCCAGATTAATCATAAGCAAAAAGGAATAAACAACCAATCATTATCAATGGTAAGAGGAGCTGTGCTTGCAAATCACTGCTTTTGTCACGGCTCAGCCAACCAATGTAACTCTATACTGTATTCACAAATACATACCGCTGAGGTTACTATTAATCCCAACCCACTATAAGACTACAGGAAGTTCTTTAGCAATCTGCCAATTCACTGTTAATCTTAGCATGCCATAAGACTAAGGGAAGTTTTTCAGCAACCTGCCAGTTCATGAATTGGGCAGTATATAAACTGGTGAGCTCATGAAATGGGCAAGAGGAGAGGCCAATTCATGGAATGGACAAAAATTTTTCCCTTTGAATTGTCCAATTTCACAATCTGGGTGTAACATATATAATACATAAAAAAACAATTAAATTGAAAAAAAAAAAAAAGAGAAAATATATTCATAATATACAGTAATTAATTTTAAAATTTTTTTGGTAAGTGGCTGTATGGAAATAGGACCTCAACAGTTTACAGGTTGTGCTGTATTCTTTTTTGGATTAGAAAGAAATCCAGATGCAGAAAACTCTTTCCTTGGTGTACTATTATTTGCAGGGATGGCAAGAATTAAATCCCTCTCTATTAACAGAGGGGAGGAATGTATCTGACAAAGACTGGATGAAATTGTATACCCTAAAATGTTACCTGCCGTATTGACCTGTATTATACGGTATAATATATACATATCACTTAATTAACCAAAATTACAGTCATTGTTCACAATGGATGGGGCTACATCTTCCTATATCTTTCCCCAATTTCCAACCCCGATTTCAAACACTAAATACCTATTTTTTATTAATTATGCATTTTTTATTTTAATTATATACTTTATTATTTTATATCTTTATATACTTCTTTAAAGTATATAAAGATCATATCTTTACACTTCCATAAAAATTCAAATCAAAATTTTATATACAATTTTTTTTTATGAAAACCTCAAACACGATAGTTATTAGAACCTATAGTACTTAGTATCATGCATGGGTTGGAGGTTGAGAAGATGAAAGAAGATATTTGTTGGCATTAGACTTGAACTTCTGTAGATTGTATTTATCAGGAAATACGTATGAGGGAAGGCTGTCCAGAAAACAGAAGTTGAATGAATAAATGAGGAAGAATAAAAGTTGGTTCTGTAAACTTGAAAAAAAAAAAAAAAAAATTGAAGTTGGACAATAAAAGGATGTTGAGTGGTAACAGCATGTGTTCGGACTGCTTTGAAAGAGAAAGAGAGAGAGAGAGAGAGAGAGAGAGAGAGAGAGAGAGAGAGAGAGAGTGGGTGAAGGGAATGAAGGGATCCTCTTACCAAGAGAGGCTTAAATTTTGCAAATTTCAGCAGCTGGGCACTTGCAGGTGATCTGATTGAGGTGTATAAGGCCTTGAATGGGTTGAACATGCTGAATTCTGATGGGATTCTTCCACTTGCTCAGATTACAAACCTAAGGGGGCATAAATTCAAATTGAGGAAAGACAGAATAGATGTGCGGATGGTTAACCACCCCCTTTAGCCAGCGGGTGGTTAATTGCTGGAACAAACTTCCATCTATCGAAGTAAATAAATTCAAGGAGGAATTGGACAAACATTTAGAGGGAATGGGTGTGTGAATTTTTTTTTTTTTTTGGCTGATGCTACATAAGCTCATACACTTGCTTTTTTGCATCACATGCCTCTATTACTATTATGTTATTTCCAAGATCATCCTGAGCAATTTTCAGGATCAGATAATTCTCCAGCATGTCTTGATACATGGGATCAGTAATAGTTCTTTCTGTAGTTCCCCTTGTAGAAGAATGGGGATGTACACTTTTCTGCATTTAGTAGCACAAATTACAAATCATTAACCCAAATCATTTGTGTTCACCTTGTTTGTGATGTGGAACATGGATCTGTCACTAGACACAAAAACATTTAAGCAGCTCTTTATCTTCTGACATCTTAATAAATATTTCCACACACAGAATATCTGACCTTATCATCAGGTGTAATGGCTTGTATCATCTTCAACTTGTATGGTTTTAGATGCAACTGTTTATACAATGTTCCTTCATGTTTTGTGAAATTTGGTTGAACCGCTTCACTTACAGTAGGCCCGTTAGTCTTCTTATTGTGGCACATAGAATATCCAGTAGCTACAAAAGTTTTATGTCGGGTGTAGATTCACTGAAGTGTAGATTCACTCAGTGAAGTTTTGTCAAACCTTGTATGAAATTTCGGCATCCAAAAAATGCATTGTGCCTCCCTTTGCATGTCGTCATTTCTGTTTACACTGCAGTGGCACTGCAGGTGGCTACTTCAGTATTCAGTAACAAATGAGGACAAAAACTCAAATTTGTCTATTTTTACCACTGTCAATTATATTATATGGAGTGTAGATAGTTGGCAACTCACTTTGTTCTTTAGTGAAACCCATTTTAATGGAGTGGAGGTAGCTGATACAGCATCAGATGCAGCTGCTCTTTACGGGGAAAAAAAGGGAGGGGGAGGTTTCCCTGCATTGAAATAGGATACTATGGCAAACTAAACTTTTACATTTTATACCTAGATTTTAGTAAAGCATTTTTTGGTGTGTTTCCCCATGAGAGGTTACCGTATAAACTGGAGCAAGCCAGAATTACAGAAAAGATACTTAGTTGGATCAGAACTGGCCACTTTATTAGGTACACTTACCCTTTTTATGAATGGACACTCTTTCAGTAGCAATTTCATGTGTTCATATTGTATGATGTAAAGCAGGAGGACAAATATGTAGGTATACAATTCAGTGTGAGAATGGGTAGTACAAAAGATTTAGGTGAATTTGAAATGGCATGGTAGTCACCAGACTTTATGGTATGAATATTTTGGAAATTGCAACCAGTTTTAAATTTTCACTTATGACTATGTCTTGCATGTATTGAGATTGGTCCAATAACCAAATAACATCAAGTCAAAGGTGATCCTGTGGTTAGAAACAACTTCATGATGCAGGAGGCTGACAACTTGTACAGGATAATAGAAAGATTACAATAACAACCTAGTGCAACATTAGCATTAGTAGAGGCATTTGATGCAAGAAAGCAAGCTTATGCAGCATCAGCCAAAAAAAAAATAAATAAAATAAAAAATATATAAATAAATAAATAAAAAATAACCACTTCCACTTCATCCCTCTGTTCGTTCGAAATACCTGTCCAGCTGAGCCTTAAACTTATTCAGGCTATCAACCTCCATGACAAGGGATGGAAGTCTGTTCCGCCAACCAACCACCCGCTGGCTAAAGGCAAATTTCCTCACGTCTATCCTACATCTGTCTTTCCTTAATTTGAATTTATGCCCTCTCAGGTGATTATTCTGAGCAAGAGGAAGAATCCCATCAGCATTGAGCATGCTCAAACCATTCAAGGCTTTATACACCTCTATCAGATCATCTCGCTGGTGCCTAGTCTCCAGACACTGTAATTTGTAAAACTTAAGCCTTTCTTCGAAAGAGCACCCCTTTATTCCATTCACCAATCCTGTTGCCCTTCTCTGTACTCGTTCCAGCATCTCTACATCCTTCTTGAAATGAGGCCTCCAGACCTGTATACAGTACTCAAGGTGTGGCCTGACCATTGCCTTATACAAGGGAATAATCACCTCCTTATCCCTGCTAGAAAAATTCCTATATATCATCGACAATACACCATGAGCTACTCTTGCACCCATCTGCACTGCTCACAAAACTTCATATCATTGGTAACAAAGAGGCATTTAAAAACGCACAACTCATTGTACCTTGTCACAGATGGAACAGTGTAGCTGAAAATAAAACATCTTCTGCTTTTAGCATAAAACAATAGATACAGTAGACAATAGATACATTAGTATAAAACATATAGATACAGTAGACTCGGGAACAGCAACACTGGACACTGAAAGATTGCAAAAATGTTGACTGGTTTGATGAATCTGAATCTTGGTTCCTACTATTTCACACTGATAGCACCAGAATAGGTGAAAATAATTGAGGGGGGCCCATCCTGCCAGATGCCAACAATGCAGGCTATTGGCAGTGGTGTAATGGTGTGGAGAGTTTCTGTGGAGCAACATTTAGTGCCACAAGTTATCTGGAAATTGTTTCTGACTAGGTATGCACAACATGTCACAAAGCCAGAATTGTGCAGAACTGGTTCCAAAAACATGAGAGTGAATTCAGCTTACTGTGGTGGCTTCCCAGTCATCGGATCTCAATCTGGAGCAGCTGTGGGATGAGCTCTTCAGATTAAAGATCTGCAACCATCCAGTTTGTAATTGTAGGAAGTGTTTGAGTTGGTGTGGACCTGCATCCTTGTGGCATGTTTTCAACACCTTGTTGAGTCCATGCCATGATGAATCCAGGCTTTTCTCAGTGCTAAAGGGAGAACCTACTCACCATTAAGCAGCTGTACCTAATAAAGTATAAAGTGGCTATTCAATGTACATAGATGCACATTATTTAGTTGAGTAGGGTACAGGCATTCTTCAGTGGAGTAGTGTAGCAAAGGAGGGCACCACCATTCCCTCAGGGATCAGTGCTGGGGTTTCTCTTAACATTGATGAGAGGGTACAGAGATAGCTATTAAATTTTGCTGATAATTTGACAGTGGGGAGGGTGGTTAATGACCAGAATTGGGCTATGCTGCTTCCAATTAATTTACAGTATGGACTGAAAAATGGCAGCCAAGGCGAAACACTACTAAATATAAGGTTTTTTGCCTGAGAAAACAGAAACCCAGAAGGGTTTCTGTTTAATAGACTTGGGGGAGTATGGAAGATGGTTCAGTATGAAAAAGATTTAAAATTTACAATACAATCAAACATGGCAGTACAGTAAAGCTGCCCATTTACAATGTATAGTTTACTATACAATGTAAACAGGCAGCAGGGAAGACATATGATTTATTGTATACTTTTGCAAGTAGGGAAATATGTCATTATTTTAAAACTTAATAAGATTGTGGTGACACTTCACTTCACTTGGAATATTGTAGTCAGGTCTGGAAGATGCATTTTAAAAGACATAGAGGGTTTAAAGACAGCAACCATATTGGTTAGAAGCATGATGATTATCCCTATGAGGAACAGTATAGAATGCAAAAACTGTAAAGCTTGCCAACTACACGTTTTAGGAAGTAATCTGATTGAGATGATGTATAAGAAACCAAAGAGGATTAATAAAATGAATGAGAGAGATATATTTTCACTGGTAGGAGAGATGAGAAAGAAATGGCACAAATAACCAACTCTTAGGGAGTAATAGAAGGCCGGATCTTGCAAAGTTTACTTTTGGGCAGCATTTTGTATCACTGGAATACCTTCTGTCATGGTAGTTGAGACAGAGGACTTGGTAAATTCAAATTAAAACTGGGTGGTCACTTTTTTGGAAATGGGAAAAGTCTAAGAGATTGGAAAATTTTATTTATTTTTGGCCAGGTTCAGGAAAAGGCTACTTTCTTGTATCATTTGGCCATACTAATACTAATGTAGGATGCTTCTGTGTAGATAGTGTGGTTGTTTTGCCATTTGTTGAAGATAATACAAAAAAAAAGAATTTGCCATTATTTTAAAGCAGCCAGCAGAGAGTTGTCCATGAGAAAAACAAGAGGTTTGTAGGTTGAGGCTAGCAGCTTTGAATATTTATCCTGAGTCTTGTTGATGGCCATGGCAAAAGCTTCAACTTTTAAATTGAAATGACAGATCAGAGGTATTTATTGAATGCATACAGCCTGACTTACTGCATGATGATGGCTTTAATGACCAGGTATAGATTCTTATGAAATATGCAAACACCAGTTTTGAGCTCAAGATTGTGGGATCAGGTGGGAAGTACCTGAAAGCTCTAGAGAGTTAAAAAATTCCGTTGAGTAGTTGACTGTCTTGTTGGTGTTTGGCATAGTCAATAGATATGTAATTTCAACAAAGATATCACCTGTTATATATACCTGCATGTGTGTGTGTTAGGCTGAGTTGCTGAACGTTCTTCCCAAATGTATGAAGTTTTGAGGTGAGCCTATAGCTCATCAACTTTGGTTCTACATGGAATGACTAGCAATATTTGGAAAAAGTTTCCAGTCAACGCTAAATACCACTTGATTATGATAATTTTTTTCATTTAATTTAGGGTGCTCTCTTTCATTTATAACATTGGCATTAATATTACAAAATTTCAGATTAAATTCTCTGTTTTAAAGGTATAACTTGTTCCATTTACTGAGAGAAAGAAAAAATATATATTATGAATGAGTCACATCAGTTGATTTCAGCATGAGTGACCTGTTTTGCTTATAACTTTGATAATATTAAAAACTGCAAAATTTTCAAGTAGATCGATTTCAAACTTTACTCAGTATTGAAGGTTAGTAACGAATGGGCCTGGTGTACTGGGGCCCATGGTTGAAATAACATACACGTATAAGTTATAAATCCAGTTTAATGTAAAAATACAAATATATACTAACAGGCAGTAGCTTTTAAGACTGGCGTGTCTCTTCATCAACTGAAATTCAAATACAAAATACAACGGATAAGTGCAATGAGCCGAGTGAGGCACGTTAATCATGTGCCATTGTTGTTGCACGGATGCGCAGTGCTTTTACTCCACTGATCATCTAGCATTAAAACAGTTGTCTCTAGGACAACTGTTTTAGGACTTACGTAAACACAGACCACTCATCTCACAGATAATTAAAGAAAGTGCTTTGTAGTCGATGCACATAATTTGCATTATCCCACAACAAGGTTGTAGTGTAATATAATTTGGAAAGGTTATAGCCTAATATTATTTGAAGTCACTAAGAAGAATTTAACTCAAAAACTGGCAATAAAGAGCAAAAGTGTTTAAAAAAAAATATATCACATTTAACAAGTGGTCTGTAGTTAAATGATTTCTAATAGGTTGCCTTTGTTTTTTCAAAGTTACAAAGTCTAAGCATTCAATGTGAATAATTCAATTGATTTAAAACTTACTTTCATTTATAATGCTAACATTAACTAATATCACAAATATTCCAAGTTACATTTAAAGCTTCCATCTCATTTGCAATCATAATATATACCATTGTAATCCAAACCTGTTATATGCAGTAAGTGTATGGGCCATTATGATAGCACAACTCATTCCTTCTGAACTATATGTTCATTATTTTCCTTCACATTATTCTATTCCCTGTTGTATCTTTAGAACTAACCAGAGTAAGTTCTTCCCTCTAATGCTTGTTTGGACATTAGTCTGCCCCCTCAGACTTTACCATTCATTTTTGCTTCAAATATTGTCTATCTTAACTTTGCTTCACTTAGCTTTGATTGGATATTTGTTACACCAAGATTTTTATTTCCTCATTTGCAAAATGGTTTTGTCACTGCTTCCATCTGTTAGTTACAATTATTTTGTTAAAACTATATTTCTGAAGATTTAACGTTTCGTCAATTTTTTTATTTCTTACCTGACTCTCAGCTCCATAAAATAGACTTTAGAAACAGCCAAGGTTTTTGCCTTTAGCTGATTTCTCATTTGTACCAAATGAATTTAACTGGCTTCCTCCACTTTCTGCTTTACTTATTCTGTGGTTTTTTCCTAGTTTAATTTTCCATATGTATTAAAGATGGTTCCTAGACACATAAAATTACCAACTTGTTCCAATTTTTTGTTAATAGCCTAAACTCCAATTTTCCTAGTTTTCAAAACTTTTTTGTATAACTAATTTTCATGCCAAATTTTCTACTCTCACACTAAACTTAGTCAGAAACTTACATTCTTTTATTAACTTTTCATCACTTACATCCTTTATTTTATAAATAAATAAATTTTCTGTTTATACTCTTGGGACGACCAAACGGTCAGGGGAGTTTGCATGATAGATTGAATACAAGAAACAGCACCGTATTCAGTAGTCACGGGCTCGAACCCTGGTCACTCAAGGCACGTGTACTTAGGCACCTGCACACCTGACCACTAGGCTACGGCGGCCTATCACATTCACATGGCATCTGTGAAACACTCCTTTTTGTTTTAATTATAAAAAAATTCATTTTTAGCTTTTTTTACTGAATTTAAAATGATGATCAATTGATTATGATCCGCTAAATTCAATTTAAAAGAATATTGAACAAAAATAAATAAACGAGAGAAACCAGCAATAATAATAATAAAAGTTTTTATTATATTTTTTATAAATTTTAAGGTCACTCATCCCTCAGACTGAAACACAAATGATCACGTGGCAGATGCAATATAAACATTTGTAGTTTTGTCAGCTGCTCATGCTTAGCTGGTGAAACCAAAGCTCTATGGCAAGATTATACATGTGGGAATGGAAGTTTCCCACATGTATAATCTTGCCACATGACATCTTGCATTTCTGCACAGATAAAAACCAAAAAAAATTTACTGTCTCATAAATAATAGTATATCGAACTAGTTAGAGCATATTGGTAGGCAGAGATACACAGGAGGATTTGATTTCATTACAAATTTAAAAAAATAACAGAAACATTTAAAAAAGTGGCATCTATCAGATGCCACACTTGAAGTGGAAGGTTAAATTTCCCATGAAAGTTATAAAAAGTGGCAATAAGGTGCAGCCCTGCTTCACTCCAAATTTAACCTTAAAAATTCTTCACTCCTTTCAATCTTCACTGGTTTTTCCACTTTTATACAAATTTTTTATTCCACTTATTGATTATCTTTGATGATATATTTTCCTAAAGATTGATGATATATTTTCAAGACAACAAATCCTAAATACAGGTTATTTTTATGTTCCCATTACTTTTCTATAATTTGTCTTAGCACAAATATTTGATTCTGGCATCCTCTGTTTGGCCTACAACTTCACTGTCTTTCCCTACTTATACATTCAACAGTATTTCTGTCTTCTCTTAGGTAATTAGAGAAGATAGTAATACTAGATTTTACCCTGTTAAACTAATTATTCATCATCATCAGCCATTTTTAATCCACTGCAGGATGAAGGCCTCTCCAGCAACTTTCCATAGCCATGAGATAAAGCCATGAATAGCCATGAGATAAAGTTTTTAGCATTAGCATTAGTAGAGGCATTTGATGTAAGAAAGCAAGCATATGCAAGAAAGCTTTGATGCAAGAAAGCAAGCTTATGCAGCATCAGCCAAAAGCCTAAAGGTTCCATTGGAGAAGAGACAATCACCAAGTTGTGATCTGAAGTGCCTAGAGGACCTCTCACTTCAACCGTGTACTCAGAAGGGTTGTTTGTGAGAAAAAGATCAAGCGTATTGGCTGTATGATTAGGATTGTCCGGTATTCTTGTAGGTAAATGAACAATCTGTGCTAGGTCATTAGTAATTGCAAAAGCCTCAGCATCTCGACCTGCTGTGTCAGTGTGACTAGAAAACGGAAGCCAGCTGGAGTTGTGAACATTAAAATCACCAAGGAAAATTACTTCACTGTTAGGAAAGTTGGACTGGAGAAAGTCAAGTTGCAAAGAGAGGAAGTCAAAGAGCTCCAAGTGATTAGTGGAGTTGGGAGAACGGTAGAGACAACAGATGAATTTGACACAATGAGATAGAGAGATTTTAAGCCAGAGAAGATCAAAGAGAGGAGATTCCAAATTGCCAAGTCTCTGACAGGGAATATCAGAACGGATATATGCACAAGTACCACCTTTGAGGCGAAAGGAATCATACAGCAAATAATTTGGGCATCTGAGATGAGCAGTAGTTGAATCAACTGATAACTGAGATTCAGTCAGAAAAAGTACATGGGGTTTGGAAGACTGCAAGTGGAAATGGACATCGTTGAGATTAGAATTGAGACCACATATATTTGTGAAATGAATTAGGAAGTGCTTGGGAGGTTTAGATCTTTTCGCAGACAATTCATGGTGTATTCAATAGTAAGAAAAAGTGGCTGGGACATGCTGTATGAAGTAATGAAATTTTTGGATATGGCGTACACGTGGTAAGAATATACCCAGATCCTTGACATAACGTGGCCTCGACAATGCTCCCCGTATACACACTACTCGGACTCCCTCCAGTCACTATCTGGCAGAGTAGAGGTAGCAAGATTATACACTAGCTGATCCGGAAGCCTCCTAGAGAGTTACCAATAGGTTCGGTCCGGTGTACTAACTAGCGGCCGGCCTGCGAACACCGTTTAAGAGCTGTACCCTCGAAATGTAAGGAATATTGGATCTCGCCACGACATTCATCATAACCTCAAAAGTCATCAATCATACTGCATGATGGAAGAGATAGGGAAGGGTTGACCGGAACTTAGCTCTAGAGACTAAACATGGGTTCCACCACTTCAAGCCTCCAATAAGCAAAGTGGTGGTATTTCACTGGTTGATGAGAGTCATCTACCACCTAGTACTGCCTGGTAACATAGAGGGGCGGCATTCCTCCACGTGGTGTGGGCGCCACACCTCGACCCCTGCTTACGTTCGTTCACACCTGAGTGGTCACCCACCATGTACTTGTGCATGGAGGTTATACTCAGGATTACTAACAGTCCCACCATCGTGAAGGTGCAAGCAGAGGATTTGGCTGTCACAGACCATCCGGACTTCGCCAAAATTGGGTCCACTTGACTTGAGTGTCAACCGAATATCAGTTCCATCAGCGTTTTAGACTCCCAGGTAGCAAGTACAGCTTGTCTGGCATGTCTGAGAGAATGTCTGTGACAACCTCAAGGACCTAAGTGCTCAAGTTTCACTTCCATACGTCGGTGGGGAGTATACATTGGTTCATTATTTTATGTTTCAGACAAATTGGGATATTGCTTCTCAGTATGTGACTATATTTCCTGAATGCTTTCCATCCAAAATTTATTCTTCTCTTGACTTCCAGCCATTTATCATTATTACAGCTAATGACTTGTCCAAGATAAGTTTTGATAAGAATCCACCTTTTTAATTATGGCTACTTCAATCATTATATCTGTTTCTGTGGCATACTTGTTCATCATTACTTTTGTTTTAGCCATATTCATCTTTATTCCAAAATCTTTACTAACTCTGCATAACTGATTAAGATTTTCCTCTAATTCTTTGGGATCGTGGCTTATGATCACAATGTCATCTGTAAATCGTAAACGGTTTAGGAAATCTCCATTCACATTGACTCCTTTCTGTGACCATTCTAATCTTCTGAAAGCTTCCTCAAGGGCAGCAGTAAACAATTTCGGAGATATTGTGTCTCCTTGTCAAACTCCTTTCTCAATTTTAAATTTGCTACTGTCTTTATCTAGCCTAATAAAGGAGGTAGCATTCTCTTATATTTTCTTCAAAATCATAATATATGGGGTATCTATGCCTTGTCTTTCCAGTGCCCGAAACATTGCCTTATGCTGTATGGAGTCAAATGCCTTTTCATAATCCACAAATTCCTGGCATAATGGTGTTTTATTTTCATTTGTTTTCTCCATTAGCTGTAATATCACGTGAAGGTGATCCATAGTTGAGAATCCTGTCCTAAAGCTAGATTGCTCTTTTGGTTGATTCTCATGTATTCTTTCTAATTGGATTATAATTTCCAATTTCTGATTTATCTCCTTTCTTTCCTCTGCAGCAAAACTATGATTGCATTATTCCACTCTTTAGGCGTCACACCTTTTCTAATGCATTTTGTGAAGAATCTTGCCAGTTTTTGTGTCATATATCTTCCTCCCAATTTTAACAACTCTAGAGTAACTTCATCTTCCCCTGGGGCTTTCTGATTCTTCATTTTCTTCAACTCATGTTCTACCTCATCAGGAAGGATATCGGGTATGTCATATGTGTTATTAATTTGCGATCCATCTTCCCCACTGTTGGCATCATTCCTCGCTCCTTGTATAATTCTCTATAGTAGTCTTCTGCTATTTGAATTATGCCTTCTCTGCTATTTATAAGTACACCATCACTATTTTTCTTTATAGTTTATAGTATTTTTCAGTATATAGTTTCAGTATCATTTGTCTTTCTGTATTACTGCTCATGGCTGCTGATTTAAATCCTTTGTTTTCCCTTAATGCTTGTTCTACTTTTCTTGTGTTAAATCTTCTTATGTCCTCTCTGAGTCTCTTTCTAATGGCTTTGCATAACTCAGTACAGTCAGTCCTCGTAAAACATGTGTTTACACTACACAAATTCAATCATACACGATTTATAAATAGGGGAACGATATCTCATATAACATGAACCGAATTCGCTTATGCATGATTCGCCTTTGCGTTTACAAGAAATGACAGTCGAACGCGGAATCACCCCAACTGAACACAACACGATAGGAATGAAGAGAAGATTCTGAAAATGTATTTATGTTTTTTTATTTCAGTGAAGGGGAAACACATTTCACCATAATAACCTAAAAACCAACACAATTCCAGCTATCGGTATAATCGCAAATGCAATTAGATCGAGTTTACTACCAGTTTATAACAGATTCCACTCGCAAAAATGCAACTGGAAATTGTTTTTATTGTTTTATGGCAGTAACCCCTAGAAATGCGCTTTAGTAAAATGTGAGGTGTTAATAGTGTATCTCTGCCTTTACGGTGTTGTTTATTCAGTTGCTACGCGCGCGCAGCTTTGTTTATGTGTCAGCCATGCCTCCTCGTTTTGTAATTGTGCTTTATTCCCTAAAAATGAGTAAAATACTTAAAAGGTGTGAAAAGGAAGCGTTCTCTGCAGATTTAGAGAGAAAAAGAAAAGCAATATCGATAAACAGAGGCGGACTGGGTCAAAAATTGTTACCCGGGAAAATTTATAGTGGCCTCATACTATGGTTTATGGCCAAAATCACACCGGCCTCCGGCCCCGGGGTTTCCCAGTAAGGCTTATGGCCAGTCTGCCTCTGTAAATAGAGAAAAAATATAAAATTGTGAAACGCTTTGAGCGAAATGAAAGACCATGTGATATTGCATGTGCTACAGACCTAAATGAGGCAACCCCGAGAATTACAAAGAATGCAGAGAAAATAAAAACAACTTTCATAGCAGGAACAACTCAAAGTGTAATTAAAATACATCAGATTAAAACACAAAGAATTGGAAGAGATGGAATGGCTGTCATCTGTTTGGATAGAAAACCAAACAAAAAACAAGTTTGCTTATGATAGAAGCAAAAGCATTAGCAACATTTTATTACGTAATTGTAGTAAGAAAATACGTAAGTATTTTATTCGTAAAAAATACTTACGTATTATTTATTATATTATAATAAAATATAATATAATAATAATAAAAATATTATAAAAAATTATAATATCATTTTTTATTATGATTATTTATTGTGTTTGGTAATGTTTTGGTTACAAATGTGTGTTCAATCTTGGGTGGTCGGCACCTAACCCTATTTTTCCCATAGGGCCTGTTGTTTATATTGCACGATTTTGCATTGCACGAGGGTTTCTAGGAATACAACTATCGTGCTATACGAGGACTGACTGTATACTCAATTTTATCCTTGTCAGTGTTTATCTTGCTGTTCATTTGTCATCTTCAGTTCATCATGACAAGTGTTTCTTGACTAATTTTTTCTTCTTTGGATTTCTTTTTACCTATAGGTTTCTTGGGCTTTATCACTTGTAATTCTCCTCATCGATATCTTGGTCCGGAGCAGTCTGCAGAAGCTCAAACTTGTTCTTAAGTTCCAGTACATACTGCTTTTTCTCCTCTTCTGTTATCTCAAAGACCTTTGTATTATTTACTTGAGTCAGTTTTTTCCTTTCTTTTCTTAATCTATATCAAGTATGCATCTTACCATTCTGTGATCACTTCCAACATTTACCTTGTTCAGGACAGTAACATCATTCACGATATATCTTCTCTTAGTGAGGATGAAGTCAATTTCATTAGTTGTTAATCATTTGGGCTCTTCCATGTCCACTTTCTGTTCACCCTTTTCTTGAAAAAAGTGTTCGTTACTGACATTCCTGAGATTCTGCAAATTCCACAAGTCTTTCATTTCTTTCACCAATTCCAAAATTTCTTATAGTTCCCCTTTCTGTACTTTTTTTTGTCTCTTTCCAACCTTATCACTGAAGTCCCCCATAATGATAGTGTAGTGGGTTTTCTGCTCATCTAGAAGACTCTCAATTTCGGTGTACATTTCTTCAACCTCTTCATCATCATGGCTCGATGTTGGTGCATAAATCATTATAATCTTTAGCTTGTACCTCTTAGAAATCTTGAGTATTAGTCTTGACACCCTTGGTGATGTACTTTTGAATTTCAAAATGTTGTTTTTAAAATCTTTATGGACCAGAAACCCAACTCCACCTTCACTCCTTTCACTGTTTCCATTGGTGTACAGCAGATTTCCACTTGATAAACTTATAAGTGATTCATTTCTTCTTGTTTCAGCCAAACCGATGATATTCCAATTCACATTTTCTAATTCCTTTTCCAGCTCTAATATGCTGTCTTCACCAATGAGTGATCGTACGTTATAACAGGCCAAGTTCAGTTTCTGTGCATGGCAGCTGGTCGTACACATATTATTAGCACCCTCTGCTTCACTCTGATCCTCTTGCTGCCGTAAGAGGGGGGAGTGAAAGCTGTTGTGGACTGGGGGCCATTTGTTTCATCTTGCTGTCATGTGTTGGAGGGTCTAGTCTTTTCCTCTTCACGCTGGCCAGGCATCTTGAAGAGAACCACTCTACATGTTCGTTGCCACCTAAGTGATGTAACAGGGCTTACCATCGAGAAGGTGTGCATGAGTGGATTTTAGGGAGGCAGGCCAACCAGACTTCTCCTAAATCTTCTGAAATAGAAAGATATTGGATCCATCAGTGTTTTCGACTTCCAAATATGGTTCCAAAAGTGAACAAGTTGTTGTTATTTGGTTTTTAGGAGCATTAGCAACTAAGGCCATATTGCTCTGGGATATGCAGTGGTAATTTCTTGACCTTTCCGCATCCTCCGTATTTGGTGATCACAGGCTCAAACCCCGGTCTAATCAAGAAGCCTGTGCTATGCACTGTTGCGCCTCTGTAGCCAGGTGGGCACCTGGCTACGGAGGCACCGAGTGAGTGAACAAGTAACTTCATATGTAGGGTCACTGACTTGCTGGCCTTCTTCATAGTCATTCTGAGTCTTGCCATCAAACTCATAACCATCTGGTTCATCTTCTTCATCCAAGTTGTAAGTTTCTAGTGGTTTTGGTACAGGTAGTTCTTCACTGTGTTAAACAGGTCTTATGACTGATGGTATATTTGGATATTTTATGATATGTTTAGATTTAGAGGTAACCCTAAATGTTTGTTAAACAAAAATAATAATCTGTAGATTGGTCTTTGGTTTCTTCCAATCATAGGAACTGCAAATGGTGCATGACAGTGAGATCCATTTAACCAGGCAGTAAGTAATTTACTGCCTGGTTAAAGTAATTAAAGTTCGTAAGCTTTTTTTTTAACTAGAGGAGTGAAGTTTTGTTTGTAATTTAAAAGTTAGCTCACCACATATATAACAAAAACTATTAGGATGATTGAGACATTTACAGTGTATTTTAGGTTGTAAATGTACAGAAGCATTTAAAAAACTATCACAACACTAAAAAGAAAAGGATCACAAACAATAATGACTAACCAAGTGATGTCTAGCACACAACTGAGAGAATAGTCTGTTCGGTGGCAGTAAGCAATATACTTGTAACAGACAGGTCTGAACAGCTGTCTGTTACAAGTATAGAGATTTGTGGAAGCATATGGTCTAACATGCCTTAGCTTGTTAGACCACACAGAACAATCCTTTCCACACATGGTCATTCATTTTGTAAAACCACATTCTATTTCATTACTGTATTATTTATATCAAAATTTGTGTGTTGCTTAAAAATTGTGCGTGATAGAGAAATTATATTTGTGTTTTGAATTCTGCAACAAAAAATACATAGGAATTAGCAAGAAATGTTCATGTGACAAAATGTGTGTTGACCAGTGTAATTTGCGTAATTCTAATTTAGATCCTTAAACACTTCAATCTTGCAGGTGCCTAGTTTCCAAGCACTGCAATTTGCATAACTGAAGTTTTTTTCATGGTAAGAGCACCCTTTTGTGTCCTTGATTAATCTTCTGTTGGTAGAGGTGCTCTTCTGCATTTATTCCAACAGATATACCTTCTTAAAACAAGGCTTTCAGACTCATATGCCATACTCAAGTTGTGGCATAATCACTGCAGTATATAATGGGTTAATTACCTTCTTGTTCCAGCTGACAAAATTCCTGTATATTGTTGACAGAACTCAATGAGCTGTCCTAGCAGCCTGTCTGCACTGTTTGAAGAACTTCATGTTAGACTGTTAGAAATGTAAAAATTTACAGATAAAAACCCTACCTGTAAATTTTATAATCGATTTTGATTGTATATTATCTTAAAATTCAAGAAAACATAAAAATGTCTGTATATAGAAGTATAATCATCTAAAGCCAATTAACTCTTAGTGCAAATTAAGTAAAATACACTCTGTATATTTTGGTGTAACTTCTGTGTCAGTGATTTTAAGTTGGTTAACAAAGCATCACCATTTGATTTCAACGTCTCGCTTTTCAGTTGTTATAAGCTAATCTAAAAAGATTCATTTTATTTTAAGCAGATTCTACATATAAGACCTTGAATGGTTTGAGCAAGCTCAATGCTGATGGAATTCTTCCTCTTGCCCAGATTAATCTCCTGAGGAGACATAAATTTAAATTGAGGAAAGCCAGTTGTAGAATAGATTAGCATTAGCATTTAGCATTAGTAGAGGCATTTCATGCAAGAAAGCAAGCTTATGCAGCATCAGCCAAAAAAAAAAAAAAAAAAAAACCCACTTCCACTTCACCCCTCTGTTCGTTCAAAATACCTGTCCAGCTGAGCCTTAAACTTATTTAGGCTATCAACCATCCACCACAAGGGATGGAAGTCTGTTCCACCAACCAACCACCCGCTGGCTAAGGGCAAATTTCCGCACGTCTATCCTACATCTGTCTTTCCTTAATTTGAATTTATGCCCTCTCAGGTGATTATTCTGAGCAAGAGGAAGAATCCCATCAGCATTGAGCATGCTCAAACCATTCAAGGCTTTATACACCTCTATCAGATCATCTCGCTGGTGCCTAGTCTCCAGACACTGTAATTTGTAAAACTTAAGCCTTTCTTCGAAAGAGCACCCCTTTATTCCATTCACCAATCTTGTTGCCCTTCTCTGTACTCGTTCCAGCATCTCTACATCCTTCTTGAAATGAGGCCTCCAGACCTGTATACAGTACTCTAGGTGTGGCCTGACCATTGCCTTATACAAGGGAATAATCACCTCCTTATCCCTGCTGGAAAAATTCCTGTATATCATTGACAATACTCCATGAGCTACTCTTGCAGCCCGTCTGCCCTGCTCAGAGAACTTCATATCTGCCTGCACAACCACCCCCAAGTCCCTTTCATTCTCTACCACTGTCAGTGTAGTACCACAGAGTTGACACGTTACTCTGGGGTTGCTGTTTCCCATGTGTAGTACTTTACATTTGTCAATGTTAAACTTCATTTGCCACCTCTCAGCCCATCTGCTCAACCTTTCCAGATCCTGTTGCAGCAGCATAGTGTTAGTAGTGTCCTTGACAACCCTGCCAACCTTTGTATCGTCTGCAAACTTGGACATTAAGCTTGATATAGCATCATCAATATCATTTATAAATACAGAAAACAATAATGGACCCAACACTGAGCCCTGAGGGACTCCACTAATAACATCAGTCCACGATGAGCAGTGTCCATTGATTACCACTCTCTGTCTTCTCCCCCTCAACCACCCCTTTATCCATAGCAGCAATTTGCCTCCAATGTCACACTGCTCCAATTTGTGTAGCAGTCTTCCATGTGCAACAGTATCAAAAGCCTTTCTAAGATCCAAGTATATAATATCAAAGTTATTCCAGTTCTTTGTGACTGCATCATAGTATCCAATCAAATTGGTCAGGCAAGACTTCCCTTAACAAAACCATGCTGTGTCCGAGCTATAACTGAAGTCTTGTCTAAATGATCCTGCAGTGCTTCTTTAACCAGTGCCTCCATTAATTTTCCTGGAACAGAAGTTAAGCTCACAGGCCTATAATTACTTGTGTCAGCCTTTGATCCTCCTTTGTGAATTGGGGTCACATTTGCACATTTCCAGTCTATGGGTACCTCCCCTGAGTCCAAGGAAGCTCTCATAATTATGGCTAAGGGTTTGCTTACTTCCTTTGCTGCCTCCTTTAATATAACTGGATAGATCCCATCCACCCCGGGTGCCTTTCTTGTGTTTATCTTCAACAATTTCTCCTCCACTTTACTCCCAGTTATTCAAGATTCTGTAGCTTACTGCTAGAGTTGAATACACCTCTGGCATTCCCCTTGCTGAATAACTCCTCATGTGTGAATGTCGATGCAAAATATTCATTTAGTTTGTTAGCTACCTGAGCAGGATCATCAACAGTTGACCCATCAATATCAAGTGGACCAATCTGATTCATCCCCTTCCTTCTAGAGTTTACATAGGTAAAGAACTCTTTGTTGTTTTTCTTTGCATCCCTTGCCAAGGATTTCTCGTAATCTGCCTTCGTCTGCCTAACCTCCTTTGTAGCTTGGTTGCATATCAACTTGTATCTATCATAGGCTTCTGTGTCATGTGTTAATTTGTAAGTATCCCATGCATTTTTCTTCTCTGCCATATGCCTCATTAGTTCATCTGACATCCATTTTGGCCTAAACCTTGAGCAATATTTCTTAGTTGGTATGTAAAGCCTAGTAGCTTCCAAGATAAGTTCTTTGAATGCTTCCCATTTTGAATTTGCTGTTGATAACATCATCAGTTGGTCCCACTGTATAGAATTTAAATACTGTCTCAGTCCATCGTAGAAGCCTTTACGGAAGCAATAACCCTTCCCTTTACCCCTAATGGTAGTTACCTCTTTGAGTAAATCCCACTTCAGCACACTGTGATCACTGCCACCTAGTGGTTCATTTATCTGCAGATTCTTAATGCATGAAGAATCACTGCTGATAATCAAATCAAGAGTATTACTCCCTCTAGTTGCCTCCCGAACATGCTGATGTAGAAAACAATCATCCAATAAATCCACAAAAGCCCTGCTAGTGTGTGAGTGACCAGCCCCAAATTCCAGTCAATATCTGGGAAATTAAAATCTCCCATTATAAGACTCTCTGATTTACTGGCCAGATCCCTGTACAGTTCCTTATTATACTCATCAGAGTCATTAGGCCTATAGCACACTCCTACTCTCAATTTTGATCTCCCAATGCTTATGTCACACCAAACTGACTCAACACTGCACTGTCCAGCGATGTCGACTGGCTTCACTTCCTTGGTTTTTATGTGTTTCTTAACTAATAGCATAACCCCTCCCCCCTTCCTATCCTGTCTATCCTTTCTGTAGACGTTGTACTCCCCAAATACCAGTTCTGCATCCCTTATATCTGTGTGACACCACGTCTCTGATATCCCAACAATATCTGCCTTTGATGTTTTGAGCAATACCTCAAATTCATCGAATTTGTTTACTAAACAACCTTTAACCAGCAGGTGGTTTATTGCTGGAACAAATTTCCATCTGTTGTGGAAGTTGACAGCTTAAAGAAATTCAAGGTAGAACTAGAGAAACATTTGGAGTGAATGGGAAGGGTACTGTTTTTTTTTTTTTTTTTGGCTGATGCTGTATAAGCTTGCTTTCTTGCATCGGATGCTTCTACTAATGCCCTTTTGAGTTGCTTATAAGTTACTTTAAGTCCAATAAGCTATAACCGTGGCTTGGATACATGAAGTTGACTATTTTTGATTAGTGAAATTTATTAAATCCCACATAGCTTCTGCGAAGATTTACAAAAGAAAATTTCTTTTTTTACATGATTTCTTCAGTTTTCTTGTTATTTGGCTTATTTACAAGTAATACACTATTTGTTTTTGCATATTGATTTGCACCCATAAAAATCATGTTTTTGCTTCATAATGACTATTTAATATGTTTTGAAGTTATATTTATTTATATGCTAGAACTATTGACCTAATATTGTGTTAATTTTTGTTTATAAACATTCCAATTACTAAAAATAAATGTTTTATTGTTTACCACATTTGATTATGTAAACATTTTAGACCTAAACAAGTTAAAATCATGTGATTAATTAGACACATGGATATGCATTGAATTGAAAAGAAAGAGTGAATCAGGAAAGTTATGGAACACAAAAAAAAAAAAGATCAACAGGATGATTCCTGTAAGAGATGGTTTAAAGTAACAAAGATATGTAGAAACCCGAAATAATCACAAGATCTTGATCTAACTTGGTAAAAACAAATAATCACAATGTTGCATAAACCACTGATAATTACAAGCACAGAAACAGTTTTTCTATAAGATTAGAGAGAAGAACTTTGCATAAGTGATTTTTTTTTATTTAATATTAGGCCATCTTTCCATTAGCCAAAACACTACCTGGTCCTTTTCGATGCTGTTGGCACAATATGATTACTTGTCTTCGTGGTTTTCAACCAATTATACGAAACCCTAACATTCCACAAATGGATATCGCAAGTTCTGCAGATGATAAAGGTTAAAAAGGACTGGTTTAGCTGTTTCTCAACTGCATCACAGATTATTGGCATTACAGATGTACTGAATGATTTATTAATAGAATTAGCACTCTGCTTTCCTTTTGACACTTTATTGTCTTCTACTTTTTTTGGGTTGCACTTATTTTCTTATGTACATCATATAACTGATATAGTTCATTTAAAATTAAAGCCATGAACTACTCTTTTTTTATGCATTTCCATATTTATTGATCCATCTTGGAATAGGTTTTGAAAAAAAATATGTTTTTTAAAATTGTTTCATTTATAGAAAGCAATTTGCTAACTTTCTTAATAGTCAGAATTGGCCCTAGGAAGTGTGTGGCCCTATTTAGAGTGGTTTTGCAAGGCCTCCTAGCATGGACATAATTTTATTTTATTATTATTATTGAAAATGTATGCAGTTTGTGTCATATTTTTCATACAATGTGTATGATAAAGGTCTATTTTGCAATAGACGGTTACTATGAAACACACATACATCTGTACATGGTCATGGCTCTTGTCTTCTTACAAAAATGAGCATTTAGTTTATAACTGTAGAGTTTCTGTTTATACTTAAAGCTTAATCCTTCTTGCCCTTCTCCCTGCAAATTCCTTTATTATTTTTACAAATTCCAAGGTCTTTGCTACACCACAACATCGCTTTGCAATAAATGTGTGAGCATTTGTGGGCTAAGGTCGGTGACTGCTTAGTCGGCCCATACCTGTTACCATCCTGCATGAACTCCGCTAAATATCGGATCTTTCTTGAACAAGTTCTACCAGGGTTACTTGACGATGTTCCAGCAAATGTGAGATGCAACATTTGGTTTGAACATGATGGGGCGCCTGCCCATTATGGAAGGTGTGTTCGTGACCATTTGAACAGGCGTTTTGGGCTTTGATGGATTGGCTGTGGTGGACCCGTTGCCTGGCTCCCACACTCACCTGATTTATTGAGCCTTTATTTCATTCTGTGGGGGGGGGCTCAAATCTATTGTGTATGAATCGCCTGTGGAGACGGAAATGGATCTTGGGGCGAGACTTGTCTGCGCTGCTGCTACTGTCAAAGAAGCTCCAGGTGTGTTCGACTGTGTCCGCCAATCCATGCTTCGTCGGTGTCACACATGCATCGCGTCTCATGGTGGAACCTTCGAGCATCTGTTGTAACATCATGAAATACATCCATCTCGTACTCCATTGTTAATATTTTGTCAAATAAATGTTTTTCACTAATTACTGTCTTGTGTCATTTATGCTTCTTGTGCCTCTGCTACTACTTTCCCGTGACGTTTCCGATTATGGGTTCCCATGCAATTCACATTCCTTTAGATGTTACCTACCTCCCCTAAATGTTTGTACCAATATTTTTGAGACACCCTGTATATTATAGTTGAAACACTGGATATGATATTTGTTGAAGAAATGAATGGGCAGAAACAAAAGGTTCTTGATTTGTGCATAAAAGTTATTGCTTTTTTCTAATTTTTTGTTATAAATCATGAATTATTACTATTTTCTAACTATGCATTGCACACATTAACTATTTTTTTTTTTTTTGCACAGTATATTGGATAGAGATAAAAATTATGGAAGATGGAAAATACCATCTATTTACATTATGTGTACCTGACAACTTTTACTAATTTTTCATAAAATTTATGAAAAACATTTTTCTTTTCTCATTTTATGAGAAGTTTTCTATTTTTCAGTCAAGTTTAAAATTCTGAATTTTCTAAAATTTAGAATTTTCTAAATTTCAGTCCAGTTTACATATATAAAATAAACATTTCTGTGAAGTTTTCCCAATATAGACCTGAATCCTGAAGTCATGAATGATATAATTATGGTTATAGATAATACTCATAGTGAAATCCACAGGTGAGCTGCACAATTAAATTACAGTAATTTAGCATCAACAAAATATAAATAAATTCATTGCTTTGCCAAAATGTCTAAAACAAACCTAAATAACAATTAAATTAGTCATTTAACATCAACACAATATAAATAAAATCATTGCTTTGCCATCAAAAATGTCTGAAGCAAACCTAAAGTGACATACGCAGAGCACACATAATTTGGTTTACTTTCCTGTTCCATGTACAAACAGTTCTCAGCAACATAGAGAATGTATATAATATCAGGCTTGTTTGCATATATATATATATATATATATATATATATATATTTAAATAATGGCTTAAAGTTTAAGATAAAATAAAATAAAAAAATAAATAAATATTAAGCTGTCATTAGAGGCAGCAAAATGCACATCCTCCACATGAAGCCCAGATATATATCCAATAATTCAAAATAAAACAAAATAAAAACATAAGCCAGTAGTATGGCAAAAATGTAGAGCAAAAAATTAACATAAAAATAAAGTAAAATAAACCAAACAGGAAAAGGAAAGTAATGGTAATAAGACATAAACAGTAGCCGATTGCACCCTATATAATTTAGCACTTTAAATCCAATTAATAAAACAGATGTCAAATTTAAAATAATGCCAATTATAATATGATTTAGCGGTACCCCCCTTGAAGGTACCAGTTCCGAAAAACGTGAAATATCACCAAAAAAGGGGTTAAAAGAACTAATAAAAGCAAAACAGAATATCAAAATAATAGACTGACTATTATGCCCGATATCGACAGAGGACCACGAGGCCAATAATGGTCATGGAATCGCTAGATTTCAATCGGATCAATAATTATCGGATATATATACACACACACACACACAAGCTCCTATTGTCTTCACTACATCCATCTGTCTGTGTCACCTACACATAAATAAAAAAATATCCATCCAAAATGGGTCTTAAACTGCTCTTGGTATAATGAGAGGAATAATTTTTTTTACAAAAAAAAAAAAAAAAAAGAAGCCTTTTCAGTGAAAGAGCATGTTTAAGCTCAGAATCTGGTGATCTTCCATTTGCAATCATTATTAAGGCTAGGAAAATACTCCATGCATTTCTAGTGGTGATATCAAAAGAGTATTCTTGACATAAGTTAAGTCAACCCTCCAAGACTTGAAAGTCAATTAATTCACTTGAACAAGAACTAGGGTAGTTCTTGTTCAAGTCAATAGTTCTAGGGGTGTGGAACTGATTGAAGTCGCATGTCATTGTATTTGACATTAGTTGGGAGAAAGAAGGAAAAGGAACTGTCAGAGGAACTCTTTACATGGAATTTATCTGGTGTGTACTGAACAAAGAGTTTTTTTTCAGTGATTCATTAGTGTGTTTTTCAAAACTGAATAAGCATGGATCCAGGCACAACTGGATTCTAGAAACTTCTCTTAAGATGAGGAGTTTAAAGAACCAGAAGGAATTTTTATTGAATGTATAGCTTATAAGTTCAAAAGATATTATTTGGTGCTGAGGTGCTATCAATGCCAGAGGATTGGATACACTGCAGAAAGGTATCAGAGTAAAGAAATTGTCTGTTCCCATTGTGCATGCAAAGGTCACTCATACTATAAACATAAACTAAAGAATGAGAAACCGGTTTTTAATAACTGTTCAAGTAAAATGTGCTCTTCATCTCACTCTGTACAGAGTATACTCCGTCTTACTTACTGTAAAACTGCAGAGCATTTAACATCATGCACTGAGGTTGGAGATATGTTTGGTTGTTCCTTTTAGGATTATGGCTGAGTGTGTATGGAGGTATGGATGTATGTGGCAAGCTTACTGGGCTAAATTATAGCAATGTCAGGTAGTTAGGCTTGCAGTAATTTTAACCGATCTCAGTTGATATTTGGATGCTTCTAAACATTCTATATTAAGATGTTGGTTGTTGTTGTTATTTGGTTTTTAGGAGCATTAGCAACTAAGGCCATATTGCTCCAGGGATATGCGGTGGTCATTCCCTGACCTTTCCGAACCCTCCATATTTGGTGGTCGCGGGCTCGAACCCTGGTCTAATCAAGAAGCATGTGCTATGCACTGCTGCTCCTGCCCACGGAGGCGCCTTTAAGATGTTGGTGAGTTGGGCATAATATACTGGCTGATTAGAGTCTGTAGGTGATAGAGAACATGGAAACAGAGAATTTTCTTTATAATGGAAGTGGAGGATGAGATACTCTGTTTCTTACTTTTGAGTAGGTGTCTATTTCCGAACACACACTGCCATATTTATGAAGGATTGACTTACTAGGATAACTGATACAAAGATTTACAAGTCTATTATGGGATCTTAAGCTATGTGGCACTTAACCTGTGCTGCTTCTTGAACTGCATAGATTCAATTTTGCATGAAAAGAACCTCTACAAGAAGGTATGAATTATGTGATGTAACTTTCTTCCAGAAACTTGGCTGGGTATGTTTTGATATGTGTGGTCTCTTGCACTAAAAGGATCCAGTGCTGTTTGAAAAGATCTTTATTTGATATGTATTAATTTATGTGGTGTGACTTTTCTATATGCAATGTGGTTTACATGGTGGGCCATCTGAGAAGTATAATGACCTATGTAATACCTGTACGAAGCGCACTGTGAAATCATAATATCAACATACTATGTTCTAAAGTACAGTTGCTATTTGTTTAATTTATTATATCACAAAGCATGAAATACATGTTGCATTTCAAGTGTTGTGATTACAAAGTATTGTAATCAACACTGAGTGAATATTAGGTTGTGAGATATGTGTGAAGTGAAAACAGTTATTTCATATATATTAGTTAATTTAGTAAATAATGGTAATAAGACAATTAGTTATATCCTTTTCACTTTTATTTACATAAATTTTATTAATACTAGGAAAAGAAAAATTCAGTTCATTTAAGAAGTTGATTGTGCCCGAAATGTAATGCACTACACACATTCCCTATTTTCTTCCATTTCATATTGTATAAGAGTTTAGCACTTCACAACACTTCTGATGGATGATATTGCAGCTGTTATCACAATGGAAAGTAATGTTGATGCAAAATGTGTTATATTAGAATACCTAAAATTATTTTATATTATATTTATGACAGAATATTTAAAACTGTTGTGTCAATCTTTTGTTTTTCACAGTAATGTGGAAATGTGTTAACAATCTTATTAAAAAAGAAATGGAATTTAGATCAACCATATCAAATAAAACATTAAATGCATTTCAGTCCTAAAAAATTTTTTATGAACAGATTTCATTTTTTTATGAAATCTGTTCATAAAATGAAATTGAATGCAGATTTCCTGAAGAAAGTAAAGACAGCTACTGATACTTTAAAATGTTCCAAATTAACTTAGTAGGTGAAGAAACATCTTGCATTTCTTCACCTACTTCACCTATTTGTTGATTTCACCTAGGTGAAATCAACAAATTTGTGTGAATGAGGAAAGATGTACAAAATCAATCACCATGCAGCCATCCAATATTTGGGAAAAAAAGGGACTAACACTAAAGAGAATTCATGAGGATGTGGTTATAACTTTGGGAAAGGAGGTCACTTCTTATTCCATAGTTAAGAAGTGAGCAGCAGAATTTAAATAAAGGAGGGAGAGTGTGGAAGATGACCCATACTAGAAAACCTGCAATGTCTATCACAACAGAAGTTGTTGACAGTGTGTATGATCTGGTGGTGAGTGATGAATGAGTGACAGTTTGATACATTTCCAGCATCTTGGGAATTTCATCTGAATGTGTCTTAATAATAACAGAGGTTTTTGCTATAAAAGGTATCAGCATGATGGATCCCAAAGTTGTTGACAGTAGCTCATAAATGCATTGAGTTGTCAAGTGAACATTTGGCAATTTTCAAGCAGATCCGGCAAATTTTCTTGCAAGGTTTGTGATTGGATGAGATATGGATCTATCAATTTTTGCAAGAGACAAAGAAGCATCCAAACAGTGGAAACAGCTCTTCTCCCATTTCAAAGGAAGCCAAGTCAATTCCTTCTGTTGGCAAGGTGATGGCACTGGATTTTTGGGATGCTGATAGAGTGCTGTTAGTGGATTACCTTCAGAAAAGCCAGCCAATCACAGGGGCATATTACACAGACCTTGTGAGATGTTTGCACGAAAAGATCAAAGACAAATGTTGAGGAAAACTTAGCAAAGAAGTCTTGTTCCACCAGGACAATATGCTTGCTCACAAGTTTGTCATTGCCATGGCTGCACTGCATGAATGCAGCTTTGAAATTTTGGATCATCCCCTATATATTCACCAAATCTAGTACCATCACACTGCCACCTATTTCCTAATTTGAAAAAATACCTGGGTGGCATCCATTTTCCCACTGACAGTAACATCACTGCTATAGAGGTAACACATGAAAATGTAACGTTACCAGACTCCTCAAATAAACCATTTGTACTCAGGCCATGAACTTTTCAAATGACCCTCGTAATATTAAAATACTATATGCTCCCCACATATATAGAAAAGTACTCAGCACTGTTCATATGGGCATAGTGGTAACGGTTAAAAATTTTATTAATTTATAACGTGTACATTTTAAGGCCAAATTTACATACATTCTAAATTAAATACAATCAATCATCCAGGTGATAAGAAATCCAAGCTTTCAATGTATTGGTTTGTCTTTTAATATTTGTGTCATATTTAACACTTAATTTTTTGCAAAATAATCCTCTTTAAACCTAAGTGTAGGATAATAATGGACTATAGATCTGGGCATTAGCTGGACTGCTCTGGAACCATGAAGAACAGTCTGGGAACATGGAACCATGTTCCCAGACTGTTCTTCCAAATTGATAACTAATTATGGTTGGTCATATGGTGCTCATCATGAAATATAATAAACTGTATTTAAAACTTCTTTCCTTCATTTATTTTTTTATTTTTATTCATTCTGTTCAGTTACATAGTATCAGGACCTGGTTGAAGTTGAGTACAGTGTACCTTGCAACCTTATGCGAATACTACCACAACATAGTCACATCACTCAATAAATTCAAAGTAACCTAATTTTCTTTCCCAAAAAATTCTCAAAAAACACTAAACACTTACATATTTATATGCATATCCAACAGAAGTAAGATGGGGACAGGCAGTTCAGCCCCCCCCCCCAGGTGCACATCCTGATTCTTGGTTATAAAAACTGGGATGGAGAATTGCTTAGGATATATAAATATCTATTTACACAACTGATATAATCTCTTTTTCAAGTACCATTTTTGCTTTAAACATATCTCATAATAAACAGCATCTACAGGGTGTCTCAAAAATATTGGTACAAACGTTTAGGGGAGTTAAGTAACATCTAAAGGAATATGAATCGCATAGGAACCCATAACCGGAAACGTCACCGTAAGTCAGTAGACGGCACGGTAGTCGCTGCATGAACAGCATGCATCGATATACGAACTGTGAGCTGGCAGACATGCACCTAGTGTATGGATTAGCAGAGGGCAATGGACGAGCCGCTGGAGAACGCTTCCCAGAAAGACGTGTACTGGACCACCGTTTGTTTGCACGTGTGTATCAAAATTTGTGCGATTATGGGTCAATTAGAGGTAACAGGAGTAGTGCGGGAAGACCACGTTCGACGTGAACTCCCGCCATAGAAGAAAGTGTGTTGAATGCCGTCCAGAAATATCCTACTACCAGCACACGCGCCGTTGCCTCTGCCTTAGGAGTGTCTCGTTGCAATGTACAGCGTGTCTGGCACGACGATTACTTACACCCCTTTCATATCCAAAGGATTCAGTTACTGCTCCCCCCAAGATCATCCTGCACGTGTGGCTTTTGTGCAGTGGTTTCTCCAAGAAAATGTTCAAGACTTGAATTTTCCAGCCTATGTTTTGTTCACGGATGAGGCTTATTTCACTCGGGAAGGCTTATTCAATCAGCACAATGCTCATGTGTGGGCTCACGACAACCCACACAGAGTGCGCTCACGACAACCCACACAGAGTGCGCCCCCATGCGGCACAACATCGCTTCGCAATAAATATGTGGGCAGGTGACTGCTTAGTTGGCCCATACCTGTTACCATCCCGCATGAACTCCGCTAAATATTGGATCTTTCTTGAACAAGTTCTACCAGGGTTACTTGATGATGTTCCAGCAAATGTGAGACGCAACATTTGGTTTCAACATGACGTGGCGCCTGCCCATTATGGGTGTGTTCGTGACCATTTGAACAGGCGTTTTGGGCGTTGATGGATTGGCCGTGGTGGACCCGTTGCCTGGCCCCCACGCTCATCTGATTTATCGAGCCTTGATTTCTTTCTGTGGGGCCCTCAAATTTATCGTGTATGAATTGCCTGTGGAGATGGAAATGGATCTTGTGGCGAGACTCGTCTGCGCTGCTGCTACTATCAAAGAAACTCCAGGTGTGTTCGACCATGTCTGCCAATCCATGCTGCATCGGTGTCATGCAGGCATCGTGTCTCATGGTGGAATCTTCGAGCATCTGTTGTAACATCATGAAATGCATCCATCTCGTACTCCATTGTTAATATTATGCCAAATAAATGTTTTCCACTAATTACGTCTTGTGTCATTTCTGCTTCTTGTGCCTCTGCTACTACTTTCCCGTGACGTTTCCGGTTATGGGTTCCTATGCGATTCACATTCCTTTAGATGTTAGCTACCTCCCCTAAATGTTTGTACCAATATTTTTGAGACCCTGTATATTTCCCTTTATCTTGTTTAAAAGAAAACTAATACTGTTGATTCTTGGCACTACCATGGTTTCCAAGCTACCATTCTTTTAGCCTTCGGTGAATGCTCTACTTGTGTGATACTTTCTAGTTTCGACATTTTAGCTGCATTCTATGTCATCTTTCTACTTAGAGAATGATATCTATTAATATAATATTTATCCTCTCATAACAAACTATAATATAATACAGTTATTTGGGCCACCGGTTAATCGGGGCAGCCATTTATTTGGGTAAAATCTTAAAAAACAGAAACCAATCGAGAAAATAGCCAGGGTTTACTTTGCTTAATTGGGACAGCATGCCGTTTAATCGGGGCAAGAGACCGCAGCACTGGAGGTTACCCTACGATTGTCTTCAACGGTACCATGTGGTTCGGTCGAAATTCTGGAGGTCACAACCATAAAACAATAAAAACAATTAGCAGTCACCTGTTTATTGGGCTTTTCTGTTAGTGAAATATATCATAAACGGACAGTAAACTCGATCTTACTGAATTTGCAATAACACCAACAGCTGAAATTCTGTGAGTAATTATGGTGAAATGTGTTTACAACTTCCATGAAATCTTCAATCATATAAAAAAATTAATTTTCAGATCTTCTCTTCATTCCTATTTTTAAAGCTTTGTAACTCGTTACTCCGTTCTCACTTGTGCGTATCATGCATGTTACTTGCAATTTGTGTGTGCTGTGTTCTTTGTTATTAATTGCTTATCTTTTTACTGTTTTAAATTTTAACAACCATATACAAATGTCAGTGAACAGAAATGTCAACTAGTTAGTATGTACACATCACAGTACATATTAATTATTCTGATTATCATGTATATTCTTCCGATTTGATTTTCACGTATCATTTAATTTTTTAATTGGTAAGGTTATAAAGGGTAAATTTGTGCTTAATATATCTTTGCTTTTATAGCCTGTGCATAATGTTCTTCCTATTTTCGCTAATTAGAATCGCTGTTTAATAGAATTAAAATTCAATTCACAAACGTGATCACAATGACCGGCACTTACTACACATCGTACAGTGAACAGTTTTGTTGTTTGGATTTTAGGAGCATTAGCAACTAAGGTCATATTGCTCCGGGAATATGCGGTGGTCATTCCCTGACCTTTCCACATCCTCCGTATTTGGTGGTGAAGGGCTCGAACCCTGGTCTAATCAAGAAGCGTGTGCTACGCACTGCTGCTCCTTCCCACCTGACTATGGAGGTGCCTATGATGAACAGTACTTTACTATGGTGAGTTCGTCGTAACATGATTTGATTGTACAGCGAACCAATTGTAAAAAAGGGGGAGGGGGTTACATTGTATTTTTAACTATTTACGTGAAACTTCGGATAAATGGGGCAGCCGCTTAATCAGGCCAAAATGCACTAGTCCCGATGTGTCCCAAATAACTGGAATGGACTGTATAATAAAAAACACCGAATTTTGTTTCATCTCTTAATAAACTATAACAAACTACAGTAGAAGTTCATTATCAGCATTGTAATTCTGTGTGGCTTTTGGCAAGTTAAACATTACTAGGAATTACAGCACATATCACCATTCATCTCTTCTTGGTGATTCCCTTCTACTTTTGACTCTCTCTCTCTCTCTCTCTCTCTCTCTCTCTCTCTCTCTCTCTCTCTCTCTCTCTCTCTCTCTCTCTCTCTCAGGGTAACTCGGGAATTTTTTTTTGGCTTGTGCAGCATAAGCCTCAGGCTTCCTTGCACCATGTAGCTAATAATAATTATTGCTTGTTAGTAAATGAATGCAATGCATTACATTTTAGCACGTTCAGTTTTGTTTTCCTTAAATTTATTGAATATGTTTTTTTCTTTCTGTGATTCATAGATGTAAAAAGTAAATATCGTTATTATCTTGTCAATTAATTATATGTAACAGAGGGACTTGGTTTCAAATAAATTCAGGCATTAAGGACACAGAAAATAAAGGCAATTATGCTAATAGTAATTGTATCTGTTACAGTTTTACTTTGTTTTTCATTATTATTATCGGAAGGAAATAAAAGGTGGGGGGGAATTTGATGTGACTAATAAACAACAGTATTTGCAATTCATAAACTTCAAGAATAACACATTTAAAAGTTTTTTTTTTTTTTTTTTTAACTGTATGGTGGTTGTGGCATATTTTTTTTGCCCCCCCATTCCCCCCTGTGATTCCTATGAATATGGGAATGGGATATAATTCCAACTCCAAAATTCATAGGAATAACAGATGAGATTATATCCTCCCATAACTTTCTCTACCTTTCTTTACCTTTCTCTTTCGCTAATTATCTGTAAATGATAATGCAATAATGTGTTACCCAAAAGTTTCTGGACTGTAATTAAAAAATAAAATTTATTAGTTATTCTATTCCCTTCAAATTAGCCCATCCCTTCTTGGATAATAATACACCTCATCCCACAATTTTGCCCTTACTGGAACTTTTGAACCCCTTATCCCCCTCCAAAACACACACACATTATCTCTTGCATGCCGTTTTGATTTTTGTTGGGTCTGCAAAATCTTTTCGGTTTTAATTTTAGCCTCTCGAACAAAAAGGAATTACAAGGACCTAAATTTGAGAAATACAGAGGTAAGGAGATCAGGGGCCATCTAGGATAGAAACAGGCATGAGAAGGTGCATTTGCTCATTTAATTTTTCATCTAGCAACCAATCCTCAGCATGCAATCTCTCTCTTGATGTTTGAGTTTCTTGCAAATGCTGGCCTTGTAAAAGTGCTAATTAACATTCTAAATTCATTCTTTCAAATCTGTTGCATCCCAGTGAAACAAAAAAAATCATAAAAGGGTACTTGTGTGCGTACTCAGTGGCTCATAAAACTGCACTGAAGCAAGCTAGATGACTGAGGGGGTTGGTGACTAACTGTCCAGAAAGATACACACTATCAGCATCTAGTAGTACAACTAAATAATATAATCTATTTTACCATGGCAAGTGAGATTTGAGAACTTTTCAGTAGCACTTTTCCTTTTTTTTTTTTTGTTAAAATTTACTACAGTTGTGAAGGCTGTTTAATTGGCATCTAATAGACACCACTCAAATACCCTGTTTATATTTTTTGTAATTGTTGGAGTTTAAATAAACAATAAATTAATAAGTTAATGGTGTGTGGATGGAAGAATGAATTAGGGTAGAATCTCTCTACCTGCCATGTTTATTTTGTATATACTTTTTTTCATTCCATCTTTCCATCCCAGTTCAAATTATGGGACGAAGAGCCAGGATTGGATGGATTACAATATAATAGCAGAATAAGTGGAAAAAAAAAAAAAAAAAGCACAAAGACACTACTCAAAGGTCTCTTCAAAGAAAGTTCATGCAATACAGAATGGAATAAATTTAACACATAATTAAAATACAATTTCTAATTTAACAACAAAGGGTTAAAAAATTGTATTTCATGATAAAGAGGGATCATTCTGTAAAATGCTGAATACCCAAGGAAAGAAAGAAAAGTTTGAATATAAAGCAATTTTTTGTTATTGTTCTTATAAAGTTTGTTTAGTTGATGAACAGGAGTTATTCACCTTACGGAAATGGAATTTTGAAGACTTTGATTGACCTTCCATTTAAACACAACAAGGCTGATTTGCAAAATCTGAATAAACTTTCTTAGGAAGAGCTGATTTTTTAATGTTGTTTTCTGGTAGAGAAGAAAGCAAGTTCAAATATCTGAGAATGACAGTAATGGTACTGAATATTTCATGCAGCTTTCTTAACTAAAATTTACTTGATTCCATTTTCTCAACATATAACTTACGTTAGATAAAGTATAAAAAATTTTAAGAATATATTTAAAAATATATAAGAATAAGCATTTTAATTTAATAATCAACTATATAAATATTCATTTATATAGTGGAGTGCAAATTCATTTGATACAAGTATATTTGTTATTCTAGAAAGTAAATTTAGAAAAGCAAATAGTGCTAACAATTAATGAGAATATGTTTTACATTCAAAAATATAAGATCAAAGAAAGTAGATATTTTTTCTGTTAACACAGCATAGTGTTCTTGTGGATTATAGGTTTAAACCTATGTGATGTCATTCAGAAACTACATCAAAGAAAGGAGTATATAAAAATATATTTTTATTTACATTGATTTTTTAATAAAAAAAAATGAACAAATCAAAATCAACTACCAAATGTCCCATTCAATCCAGTCAAGGATCCGTGACCCAAACCATAATTTCTTCGTGGCATCGTAGTCTTCACTGATTTTGTGCAGTATATTTGTATATGCATGTCCCTGAGGAATTAATCTGAAGCATGTAAGAAGAATTTCCACTTGAGCTAACAATAATGATACTGCTTGAAAAATTTTGGGGTGAGCTGTAGATTTTAAATGCATAATACCTGCCAAGAAAAAAAAAAAATTTGTTGTGTATTAAAAATGTTTAAAATTAATATTTCCACCAAGCTGAAAATAGCACAGATAAAATGTTCATCTATATTGGTTAGAATATCTTAAGATTATGAGGGTGGTCAAAAAAGTTCTGAGAACAGGATATTTAAAACATAAAATAAAATAAAATAACAAAAAATAAAATAATAAGAATTAAAACAAATTAATAATAATAATAAGAAGAGAATTTAAAAAAAATAATAATAAGAAGAAGAAAATTAAAAAAAAAATAATAATAATTAATAAGAGAAAAGGAAATGGACAACCTATGCATTTCTCTCCCTCAGGTAATTATCTAGCTGACCTTTGAATTTCCCCAAACTACCAACCTCTACCACCAGGTAGGTAACTTATTCCAGTAATTTATAACTCGCTGGCTAAAATAAAACTTCTTGCAATCCTGTCTAAACAATTCCCCCCATAACTTGAAATTATGGCCCCTTGTTCTAGAATCATTTATAACCATTAAAATTTCATCCTTATTCATTTTGCATATGCCTCTCAGAGCCTTGGTTGGTTTAAATGGAAGTTTATTGGCACAAGGGCAACTGAGGCCAAATTGTGCCTGTCACAGTAATCATGAAAATGATTTTTTTTTTTTTCCAGTCATATGTCAGATAAGTTCATATAAATGAATTTGTTTTAAAAAACTAAATAAATCAGATAGATTTGCGTCATCACTGAGTATATGGTTCATCTCTAATGAATTGTTTTGGGTTAAAACCGATTTAAAATTTGTTAATCGGGCAGCAATATTGTAAGGACACTCGAGGAGAATGTGCTTCACTGTAAGTAGGGCGGAACAATGACGACAGTGAGGAGGTTCATCCCCTGTCAACAAATGGAGGTGGGTGAGATAGGAATGACCAATGCGTGTCCTTGCAAGGACAACCTCTTCTCGTCTGTTTAATCGTGAACTAGATTTCCAATACTGTGGCTTTTTTCTTTATTTGGACAAGTTTATTTTGGGTCTGTTGTTGCCATACTGATGTCCATTGGTCAATACATAACTGTTTTATGATAAGTTTACAGTCCATATAAGGAATCAATATATGGGGTTGACTGGATTTTTTGCTGCTTGATCTGCTTTCTCATTTCCCTGGATTCCAGCATGCCCAGGAATCCAGCAGAACCTTACCTCTGTGTTATATTTTGCGAGATTGATTAGCTGAGCTCTGATTTCTTTCAGAATAGGATGAGAGTTCGGACATTTACGTTGTATAGAAGTTACTGCACTCAAGGAATCGGTATAGATTATAATTTCTTCGTTAGACCTGTTGTTGACGTGTTTGATAGCCATTTGTATTGCATAGAGTTCAACGGTGTAAATACTGCAACTTGGGAAAAGTTTTTTGGAGATTACACAAGTGGGAAGGACTACTGCAGCACCTACATCTGTATCAGATTTGGATCCATCAGTATATATTTGAAGATAGTGAGTGTTTGCTGATGCATGAGTTGAATGTAGCTGCTGTATATTTTGATGGTCCAACGCCTGTTTTCCCCACTTTTGAAAGTATTCATCGGATAAAGGTTTGAAAGTGGACCATGGAGGCTCAATTTCTCCGGTTTCGGGGTGGATATTGTCTAGTGGGACACTCCAATTCTGTGTAACATCCTTCAATCTGATTCCAGCAGGTTTATTTTCATTTGGTTTATTTCTGTATAAATTTTGGAAAGACGGAGTAAACATGGAAGGCCAGATGGGATGTGAGGGTATACTCTGAAGTTTGGCAGCATATGTAAGCAGCAGCATCTGCTTCCGAAACGATAATGGAGGTTCATGTGCATCAATGTAAAGACTCTGGACTGGCGACGTTCGGAAGGCACCTAGAGCTATTCTAAGTGCATTATGTTGAATGGTATTTAGGGACTGTAATGCTGATTTTCTAGCTGAGTCATATACAGGTGCACCATAGTCTAGTCTGGATCGGATTATAGTTTTATACAGGTGAAGAAGAGAGAGTCGATCAGCTCCCCATGACATCGCAGAAAGCACTCTAAGAATATTCATTTTCTTCAAACAAATAGTTCGTACATGCTGTATGTGTTTCAGGAAGTTTAATTTCTTGTCCAATATTAAACCTAGGAATTTAATATTGTCATTGACTGGAATAGCATGATTTCCCAGTCGCAATTCAGGATCAGCTTCTTGCAGAAGTGTATATCGACAGTTTTCTCTGCTGACAGTCTAACCATTTTGTGACATCCACGTTTGTATTTTATTTATTGATAGTTGGAGTTTCCTTTCAATAGAGTACATATTTTGTGAGTGACTGGATATAGTGAGGTCATCGGCATAAAGATAAGTTTCTACTGAATTCGGTATGATTGTTGTTAGAGTGTGTATTCTAACTGCAAAGAGTGTGGCACTAAGGACTGACCCTTGTGGGACTCCTTCCTCCTGTTTGTAGATTTTGGAGAGAGTACCTCGATAACAGACCTGTAGAGTTCGATATTCGAGAAAGCTCTGAATTAATGCTGGTAAATGTCCTTTTAATCCTAGGGCATGTAGGTCACGAAGGATGACGCCACGTAGTTTCAAAGGCTTTCTCTATATCTAAGCTCACCATAACCAAATGTTCGTTTTTTATGAATGTATTTTGCACATTTGCCTCAGCCTTTATCATAAGGTCTAAGGCAGATCTGTTTTTACGAAAACCAAACTGATCGTTGTTCACAGTAGTTTGAGTTTCCAGATACCAGGTAAGGCGACGATGTACCATTTTTTCCAGAGTCTTACCTAAGCAACTAGTAAGTGAAATTGGTCTATAATTGTGTGGGTCTGATTGGTCTTTTCCTGGTTTTGGAATGGGCAGAACTACAGAATGGCGCCAGGATAGGGGAAAGTAATTTGTGACAAATATTCAGTTGAAAAGTTTTAGGAGAGAGTAACGAGTTCTCTCATTTAGATTTTTTAACATTAAGTAGTATATGCCGTCTGGACCAGGTGCACTATTGGCTGATTTTTTTAAAGATTCTTCTAATTCATATATGGTAAATGGTTCATTATAAGAGAGGGCTGACTTCGTTCTGAATTTTATTTTATATTTTTCAGCTACTGATTTGGCTTTTAGGAAAGTTGGATCATATGAGGTTGATGCAGAATGGTGAGCAAAAGATTCTGCGAGGATGTTTGCAATATTCTCGGGAAGGGTTACCTCTTGTCCTTTATACACGATGATTGAGGAAGGAATTGATGGAGACTTTCCGGTAAGGCATCTTATTTTCCGCCAGATCAGTCCTGCACTTGAGTCTTTAGTGACAGATGAAGCAAAACGAATCCAAGACTCTTTTTTAGCTTTTCGCCGGATGTATCGGGCCTGGGCTTTAAGTTTCTTGTAGATAATCAGATTGGCAGTGGTTGGATTTTTCGGAACTGATTCCATGCCTTGTTCTTTTCCCTCTTAGCAACGTTACATGACGAATTCCACCAGTAATTTTTGTGTTTGGATCCTTTAATTGTAGTTTTAGGAATGGTAGTAGCAGCTGCCGCCAACATTTGTTCTGTGATGTGTTTAACGGCGTCATCTATAGAGTGATGATGGATAATATCATCATCTAGTGTAACGCTTGATGCATATTTATTCCAGTCAGCTTTTGAGAATTTCCACTTAGTTCGACCACTTACTGGTAAGTTTCTTCTTGTGAAGAGCTTACAGATTATAGGAAAATGGTCACTGTTTAATGGATTTTCTGAAACTCTCCAATCGAAGTCTGGAAATAACATTGGTGAGCATAATGACAGATCTATGGCAGAAGTCGAGCCTGTTGGAAAATGGACATAGGTGTCGGAGCCTGTGTTCAGCAGTGTGATGTTATGCTTTATAAGAAAAGCCTCTACCGTGCGTCCCCGGTTGTCTGTATGTAAAGATCCCCATAATTGGTGATGCGCATTAAAATCGCCCAATATGCAGAAAGGAGAAGGTAGTTGTAAGATAAGATCATCTAGATCAGCTATCGAGCAGTTCTGATTTGGTGAGATATATATGGATACCAGAGTAAGCGTTTTGCCAAGAGCGAGGCGTACTGCAACTACTTCTAAAGTGGTTTGTACAGGAATGCGTCTGGATGGGATTTTACTGTCAATCATTATCGCTACACCACCATGTGACCCATGGGCAGAGATCCTGTCTTGCCTGAACAAAGTATAGTTTTTAAATGAGAGTGTCACTTGTGGAGAGAGATTCGTTTCTTGTAGACAGATGCCTACTGGATGATGCTGATTTATCAAGTCGTGAATATCGTCTATGTTGCTATGGAGGCCTCTACAATTCCACTGAATCAATTGATCCATTATTTAGCTTTTGAAGTAGGAAGTATTTCTGACTGTTTTTTAGAGCCAATCTGTTTATGGCGATCCAGTTTTATTTTATCTTTTCTCGGGAAAGTAGGTCATGCAGTATCCATGTCTTCCTCAGCATGTATTTCTAAGACGGTTTCATCATTGTTGGTGGTGTTATCGGTTTCCATACCTGCAGTTAAAGTATTTTGCAGTTTAAGATTTCTCAGACTTTCAGTATCTGAACGTGATGGAGTAATAGTTGGTGGTACGGTGACTGGGGTATTATTTGCTTGGTCTTTTACTTGTTCTTTAGGAGACTCCTGCGGATTTGCCAGAACAGCCCGAGCCCAGCCGGAGATGGATGTAGCTGGTGGTATGGACACTTCAGTTTGGGTTCCTTCTGATTTGTATTTTTGTGTTGCAGCTGCATATGAGAGTTTCGGTACTGTGAGTAAAACTTGTTTCCTTGCTTCTTGATAAGTCACTTTGTTTTCTATTTTGTATTTCTGTATCTTCTTTCCTGTTTTCCAGGTTTCACAAACTTTTGAGTAAGCTGGATGGCTACCGTTACAGTTTGGACATACTGGTGTTTGTGCTGGGCAGTCTGTCTGAGTGTGTTCCTTGGATCCACAGTTGGGGCACACTGAAACCCCTCTACACACTGTTTGGACATGGCCAAATTTTTGGCACTTGAAGCACCTGAGCGGATTAGGGATATAAGGTCGGATATGACAGTTCAGATATCCAGCCTTAACTGTAGCTGGAAGAATTGGTGTTGAAAAGGTCAGTATAACACTGCATGTCGGAATCAGTTCACCATCTTTCTTGATTTTAATTCGCTTTGCCTGTATAACTTTTTGGTCTTGTGGCTCTTGGACTAATTCCTCTTCAGTAACATTTAATAAGTCCCACTCAGAGAGCACTCCTTTGGATGAATTTAGGGTGGCATGTGGAGTTACTGTGACAGGAATATTTGCAAATTTTGGGATTCTTAGTAGGGCTTCAGAGTGTCTACTATTCATAGTCTCTATAAGTAGATCTCCGGAACGGAGTCTTTTCACCATTTTAGGTGGTTCGGCAGCATTCTCGAGGCATTTCTGGATAAGAAATGGAGAAAGTGCACCTATTGGTCGACTTGTTTGGGAATGTATTATAAGAAACAGAGGTGATTCCTTTTTGGAAACCTCTGTTCTTTGTCTCTTAGGATGGGAGATGTCAAAATCAGTTTGGTCTGTCCTTGAACAGGTTGAGGCACGAGGCTCAACAGATGGATAACTATCTTTGAGATCCATGTCAGCTCCTTTTAGTCCCTGGCCGAGAGCCTTTTCTGCCAATGTTACCGGCCCCGCCACGGGGAGGCAGGAGCAGTGCCGCTAGAGTGACCAAGCGGTGTAAGTTAGTTTGTTAGTTTAAGGAAAGAAAAAAGAAAGGTGGTTTTCCTTTCTGTAACTTACTTACAATTCGTAAGAGTAAGTTAACAATAAATAGCTTTAAATGTAAGAAAAACTTTCCAAATTAACAAGAACTGTCGCAGTAAGAAAACGCTTTGTAAATAGCTCAGAGAATCGCTCGATCACAATAACGCTTGGCACCCGGGGCCTCTCAGAGCCTTAAACACCTCAATCAAGTCTCCTCTAAGGTGCCTAGTTTCCAAGCTCTGCAACCCACATATTCGAAGTCTTTCTTCATATGGACGCCCTTTTGCCGATCTCACCAGGCGAGTTACCCATCTTTGGACCCTTTCAAGAAGCACAACATCTTTCTTTAGGTGCAGTCTCCATACTTGATCACAGTATTCCAAGTGTGGTCTAACAACAGCCTTATATAATGGGATTATGACATCCTTATCTCTACTAGCAATTGTTCAATAAATCATTGATAGGACACCATGGGCCCTCCTTGCAACTAGTCTTCAATGCTCGGAGAACTTCATATCTGACTGTATCGTAATACCCAAGTTCCTTTCCTCCACTACAAGCTTTAGTTAAACTCTGCCAAGTATATAAGTTATTTTGGGGTTACTGTTTCCCATGTGCAATACCTTGCACTCTGCTAGATTAAAGCATAGCTGCCATTTTTCTGACCATCTCTGAAGTCTATCTAGGTCATTCTGAAGAAGCTCTGCTTGGCAGGGATCATTAACTACTCTGCCAATCTTTACATCATCTGCAAATTTAGACATCACGCCCTCTTTCCCTTCATCGATGTCATTTATGAAAATCAAAAACAACAGTGGTCCTAATATCGATCCTTGGGAAACCCCACTTCTTACATCAATCCAATCTGAGGAATAACCATTTATCACACCCCTCTGCCTCCTGCCCTGAAGCCATCCAGCTATCCATCTAAGGATTTTCCCTGTGATTCCAACCTGTTCCAGCTTATAAAGTAATCGCTCATGTGGGACTGAGTCAAATGCCTTGCTGAAATTCAAATAATATCGAAATTATTCTCTAAGTCCAGCTCTTGAGTGACCCTGTCAAATTAGCTAACCATATTAGTTAATCATGATTTTCCTTTTACAAAACCATGCTGAGTATCCTTCAGAATTCCATTTCTATCTAAGTGATCCTGAATTCCACCCTTGATCATAGTCTCCACGATTTTTCCTACTAGTGAAGTAACCGGCCAGTAATTTCCCACTTCACTCTTAGCAATTTTGGTAGCAAACTCCTTGCTCAATCCATTCAAAGCCTTAAACACCCCAATCAGAAAAAAAAAAAAAAAATGTATGTCAATGTCTTATGCAGTTTCTAAAATTTAATTTTTTATGCTGGTAGGTGGAATACGAATGAATATCTAGCAAATTAAGCGTTGTTCGATAATCAGATTTTTAAACAAAGAGGGCAGAAGTGTTACAGAAATCTAGGAAAGAAATGACTAGTGTTCAGTGAAGTATCGCCCAGTTATGCTATTGTTGATGGTCAACAGAGTTCAAAAGAGGACAGGGGTCAGCTGAGGATGATCAAGGTTTCATTGGCCATCCAAAACAATCAATTCTTAAAAAATCAATTCAAGGTCTGATTGGCCTTCCAAAACACAATTGATTCTTAAACAATTGCTGTTGAAGACAAAATTTTATAAATCAAAAGAATAAAGTGTCCGAACATGAAAAAGTACTTAAAACTTTCCATAGAAGCATTTAAGCAATAATACATGAGCATTTGGGAATGCCCAAGTTTATGCAAGGTGGGTGTGTTCCCAGAAATCTTTCCATTCACAACAAAACATCAGATGATGAAATAAACTAACCATCAGCTGGAAAACTGTTGGCCATAATTTTCTGCCCCAGAATAGGACAGAAAACAGTGGTTAGTTTATTCCAGTTTAATTGATTACCTTGCACCTAAAACCACAATAACAGAGAAATATCATGCCAGCCTTAAGCCAAAGTTAAATGTTAAAATTCTGGAAAAAAGGCAAGGAAAGATGGGTCACCAGGTTTTGCTTCTCTATGACGATGCATCCATGCACAAAATACTCCCCCTTCCCCACACAGCTCAGACTTGGCCCCAAGTGACTATTATTTGTTCAGAAACCTCGAAGTCTTATCTTCATAGAACTCATTTTAAAGATGAAAGAGCTAGAGTAGCTGTGAAAGCCTGATTTTATGACCAACCCGAAGAATTTTTTTTGAAGGAATAATCGCTTTGCAGATTAAATATAATAAGCGTATTGAATTTCAAGGTGAATACATAAAAAAAAAAAAAAAAAATCAGAATTTTGCACCTATGTCCTTTATAATCCATTCTCAGAACTTTTCATTCACTCTTGTATCTCAGCCTAGTTAGCTAAGTTATACCTATGTGTATTTTAGTGCAATTGCATCATTTATACTCAGCTAAATATAGCAAACTGCAATAGCGGCATCGTTTAAGTTACATCTCATATTGTGAATACCTTCACGACGAGTTGCCATGACATTGCATTATTTCAAATAAGTAACGCTTCACCTGAAGGAGAAGACGGCACTGTTTCAGGACTATTTGGCCCTTCTTCAGTGGGTGGGTAGGTACCCAAGTGATGTAATGATGGCAAAACAGTGTTGTGAAGTATATCTTCACAATATGAGAGATGCCTGATGGTGTATGATATAAGTTAAGACTCTAATGCATTAGGGCTTAAAGCCTCAAGCTGCGAAGAGATTAGACTATGTGTATTTTAGTGCAATTGCATCATTTATACACTGGGGCAATTGCAATAAAATACACATAGTCTAATCTCTTTCGCAGCTTGAGGCTTTAAGCCCTAATGCATTAGAGTCTAAGTTATACCTTAACATTTCACTGTCGATACTACCATATAGCAACCTTCGATTTAATTCTGCCATGCTGATGATGCCAGTTAGCACTTTATATAACTATTGTTTAATATGGCAGAATCAATTCTTCCAAGTGGCTGGAAGAGATATATATATATATATTTTGTCAGTTAGTAGTTAAAGACAGAGAAGAGCAATTTATCATTTGCAGTCAGGACAGGTTTTGTTAAAATTTATGTGTTTACAAGAAATAAATGTTCTTGTTTATGCTCCTGCATGACCACTAGGTCAGTGGAGTTCACAATAAATCATCAATACAAACATTAATCGTATTTAGTAGTCACGAGCTTGAACCCCAGTCCACTCAAAGAGAGCATGTTACTGCACTCACAACACCTGACCTTTTAGACCTGTGTGAAGATCACAACAATAACAGATTTTCTTGGATTCATCATGAGAGAGAGTACTTCTATTTGTTGCCATCAATTTATAGCAATCTGCCAATACCACAAAATGATGTCCTCAAATTTCTTACTACTAGCCTGGGTTGGAATGAATCAGAATGATACTGAGAAAATTTTTAGAGGCCTTGGCCTCCTCTGGTTCCTCATTAAGGTCATTTGTACATTTACATATATAAAAAAAAAAAATTATTTTCTCTGGGTGTTTTTTGTTTCCTGCCCGACTCTGCTACTTATTCATAAAGAGTATCAAATGGCACTGCAAGTTTTTTACTATTAATTTCTGTTGAACTGGACCTGGAAGGACACCAGGTAACTCTCGGGAGTTTGCTAAGATCATTAATACATTTACTCATAGATCGAAATAAAAATACTTTTATTTTCTCAGGGACATTTTCTTTCCATTCTGACCTGTTATTGGTCTTCCAACAATACCTCAAGTGCATGATACAGCATTACAACTGGTCAGACAATAGTAATAAATATTCACTGATGTACTGGCATAAGTACACTGCATAATACATTCAGCAGTGATAAAATTAATTAGGACAGAATCTTGGGTATGAAAAATCTTACAAAATTTTAAAAAATTATAGCACAGTAAAAGTAACATTCACTTATCAAGTCTAATTTGGTCTGGTGACTCTCATGATGCTGGCAGTCACATAAAATCATACAAGATATTGCCAACTTTGCATTTGCCATATTCAATAGCAACTTCTCAAATTTTTAACAGCGAAAGTAATGTGAATTACTCCAGAATGCACAGATAACATTTTCCAGTGGAGAGGGGGCATTAAAATGACTTATATTATCATAAAATTAGTTAATGGCACATAGGATCAATTATCAGCTTTTTTAACTGTTCAGCTTGCATGCTTGGTGTATTTTATAAATCAAGAACTTATTTTGGCTTCCTTATTTTTTTGCTCGCTTGCTACCCCAAAATATGCCTGTACAGTTGGTTGGAATTTTTTTTTTTTTAAGATAACAAGACTAATGATGTTTTTTGATCTTATTACACAATATAATGTCAGAATTAGGAATAAATATTTAGTTTCCAAATTTAAACTATGGCTGGCTAGATGGTTAAATAAAGAGAGATTCATGTTTTTGCATGTGCATAGAAAAGATCAGTCTTCAGTAAAATTATTTTTTTAACTTTATAAGCAGAAATAACGTTTGAGAAATGTCAATTTATGCAAAATTTTCTTTATATTTTTTGAAATTGTACTTATTTACTTATTATATACAGCATTACTACAGAAATATTTACTAATCTTCCACAACATTCAACAAGAACTGAGACAATAATACAGAACATCAACTAGTATTCAGTTACTGCAGATCACTGCCTTAAGATGTTATGTATCTAATTAGTCAATAAGATGAGATGTCTATGCATATTTACTGAAATCACATTTATTTTGTCTGTTAGAATAATAATCAATAAAATAAAATATTCATAATTTAATTTTATTCTCCATAGAAAATATGATGGATTAAATAAAATTCAAGACTTGAAATTTCTTATATGTTTCACAAAGGTCTTCAAAAGTGACTGGTTTACAAAATTAAGGAAACAAAATGGCACTTAAATACAAATATCATGAAAGCAATTAAAAAAAAATAACTGGTTAGCATGTCAAGTGATGACAAGAAAAGACAAAAAAGGTTAAGAATAAACCAATATGATATCATCATCATTATTCAAATCTGCTGCAGTGAATGGAAGTACAGTTCACTTTGATAATGCAAATCAGTCATGCTGAATTATTAGCTTTCCAATCGCTATTCTTCTCGATGCCATCTTTAGCCCAATCCAGACTAAGCCCTATTTCTTCTAATCTTCCTCTTGGTTTGCTGCTGGACCTATTGCCATTCATTTTTGTTTCAAATATCTATTTAGCTATTCTCCCTTCTGTCTTTTCTACATGCCCATACATCTTAAGTTTGTTTCACTTACCTTCATTGGATATTCATTACTCTGAGATTTTTTCTTATTTCCTCATTCGTAATATAGTCTTGCTACTGCTCCCACCTGTTTGTTGCATTTATTTTTGTTATAACTCCAATTTCTGAGATTCACATTTTTGATCATTTCCTTTATTTCTTATCCAGCTCCAGAAAATAAGCTTAAAAATTATATTGTAAACAGCTAATTCTGTCTTTTGACTAATTTCTTTTTTTTCTCAAAATATATTTAACACACAATTTCTTCTTTACTAATTCTCTGTTAGTCTCCATATCTAATGGCACCTCCGTAGCCAGGTGGGCAGGAGCAGCAGTGCATAGCACACACTTCTTGATTAGACCGGGGTTTGAGCCTGTGATCACCAAATGTGGAAAGGTCAGGGAATGACCACCGCATATCCCCAGAGCAATATGGCCTTAGTTGCTAATGCTCCTAAAAACCAAATAAACAAACAAACAAACAAACCATATCTAATTTTCCATCTTCATTAAAAACTGCTCCTAAACACAAAATTATTAACTTGTTCCAATTTTTGGTCATTTCTGAGATTCAAATTTTTGATCATTTCCTTTATTTCTTATCCAGTTCTAGAAAAGCTTAAAAACTACATTGTAAATAGCTAATTCTGTCTTTTGATTAATTTCTTTATTGCTCCAAATATATTTAACACATAATTTCTTCTTTACTTATTCCCTGTTAGTCGCCATATCTAATTTTCCATCTTCATTAAAAACTGCTCCTAAACACTAAATTATTAACTTGTTCCAATTTTTGGTCATTTAGTCTACACTAAATTTTTCTTGGCTTTCTACACTAAATTTTTCTTGACTTAAATAATAACTTAATCAAGTAGATAAATTGGCAAAAGTTGAAACTCAGTGCTGCCCATTGAGCAAGCTATTCATATGTTTTCCTTTTACTTGTATTTATCTGGATTTTAACATTTAATTTTATATTTCATGCTTGTTTAGATTTCTTGTCCAAAAACCAGCAAGCACCAGGTCCTGAGGTAGTTGGATTTCAGACTTTCTACTTGTATTATTTAAAAAAAAAAATTGCTTAAATTGAATATGAGTATTCTTGGGCATGAAGTAAAAAGCTTTAACCCAGTTGCAAACAAACAGTATTGCATATGATTAATGTAGATAACATAAGCATATTCAGTTATTATAATGTAAGGTAATTCTTCACAGAATAAGCCAGTTTTTAATACATATGTAATTATTTTTGTGAATATATTTGGTTGGTAACAAAGCGTATTTATGAATTTATTTCCATAACCAGAAAGAATATCGTATTTAAACATCATAAAATTTGAAAATAATTAAAAAAAAAAAAAAAAATTGGCCCATTACTGTTGTTGTTATTTGGTTTCTAGGAGCATTAGCAACTAAGGCCATATTTCTCTGGGGATATGCGGTGGTTATTCCCTGACCTTTCCGCATCCTCTATATTTGGTGGCTCACGGGCTCGAACCCTGGTCTAACCAAGAAGCATGTGCTACGCACTGCTGCTCCTGGCTACGGAGGCGCCTGGCCCATTACATATGGAAAGAGTACATGTACATTGTATTTAATTTATTCATATGTATTACTGAATCAGAATAGTTGCCATACGTCAGTTAACAACTTACCTTGTAACTCTTTTTTGTCAGTTTCTTCAAGCATGAGTTTTACAGCAGTAAGTTGGGGCTTAATTTCTTCTGTCAATTTTTCAACAGTGCCTATCCATACGGAATTTTCTTTTAAATGTTTCTGCAGCATGATCTATTATGAAATATATTTAGATCAATGTAAATTTTAAAATATGAGATTTTAAAATAAGAAATTTTAAGGTGACAAATACAACATATATTATGTTAGCATTAGTCATATGGTATAAGAAAGTCCCAGGCTTCATATGTTTGCGCCAGCCAAAAAATAAAATAAAATAAAACAATAATAGAGGACTGCAGGAGTATTTCAATGCAGTAGTTAATATAAAACCAGAATTTGTACGTGTTATATATAATCAGTTGGCAGGCCTGCTTGGCTGTTCGCTTAAACAAAATACACTGATGTAACTATTTCAGCATGTAACTATTTCACATTTCAGCATACATTTGCTAATAAACATCACCCACCAGTTGATGAGAAGCCAGTAAGCTTCAGAACAGCTGTCCTGACAGAATCTCAAATTTTTAAGTGTATAGTGGATTCACCTATTCAGGCAATGTTATTGAATTTTAAAAAATATCAGCAACTTGGGCAGAACCAACGATAACAGTGAGTGTTTCTCTCTAAGCTGAATATAAGCCCAAGCCTTAGTGCCAGGTACTGAACTCTCAGTTTTCCCCTCATGACTGAAATTGAACATACAAATTTTGATTTTATAAAAAATAAAATAAACTACCTATGCAATTTCCTCCACATATAGGTAGCTATTCAGCTGACCTTTGGATTTCCCCAAGTATGTCACAATGTCACCCATGGAGGCAACTTATTCTAGTAACTAACAACCCACTGGCTAAAAGAAAACATCCTACAATCCAGTTTAAACCTCTTCTCTATAATTTCAATTAGCATTCCCATTCCTAGTTCTGGAACCATTTATACCAATGAAAATTTCACCTTCATTCATTTACTTCACCTCCTCTCAGAGAATTATAGATGTCAATCAGGCACCCCCCCCACACACACACCCACCCAAGGTGGGTAGCTACCAAACTGTAGCCCACATATTCAGTCCTTCCTCATCTGGATACCCTTTTACCAATCTCATTATGTGTGTTGCCTGTATTTGGAACCTTTCAAGAAGCATAGTCTTTTTTTTTAGGTGAACAATATGTTTCTACATCTCCATACTTGGAGGCAGTATTCTGAATGTGATCTTACAACTGCCTTGTACAGTGGGATTATGATCTCTCTCCACGCAAAGGTTCAACAAATCATTGATATGATACCATGGATCCTCTTTGCTGCAATGTGCACTGCACTGAATGGACAACTTCATGTCCTACAAAGGAAGGTGTAAGTGTGTAACAATTTCTTAATATTTTCTATACTACTATATTTCAGTATATACACACACATCTAAATGCAATGGAAAAACCGTATCACAGTCTGGAATTTTGAGATTGCTGCTTTCTGATACACAAACAATGTTACATTTATTACACAAGTTTCCTTGTGCGATTGATAATGGTATCTGATCTGACCTGACTGAATTTTCTTTGACTTAAATGCACAGGGCAATGTATATTACGAATTTGAAATTCACTATAGAACAGCATTGAAAATACACAATGAACTACAATAAAAATACACCATTCTTTGTTTGGAATAGTGAACCACAATTGTAGTATGAATGGCATTGATTTAATTGTATCTCATATTGTGACTACCTTCACAATAAGTTACCATGTATTCCAGTACCTCGAATAAATAACGCTTCACCAATAGAGAAGACTATTGTTACTTATTCTCAGCAGATACCACCACCACCACCCAGATGGCATTGTTTTAAGGCTTATTGGCCTATCATGGGTGGGTGGGCAGGTACCCTGGTGTTGCAATCATGCCGACCCAGTTATGAACTATAACTCCAGAATATGAGAGATGCCAAAAGGTGTACATAGTAATAATCACTAAGCAAAAATAAACGCACAAGGCATAATACACTATGAATCTGAAATTCACTATAGTGTTCAGTAAAAATACACCATTCTTTGTGCATAATAGTGAACCACAATCGTAGTATGAATGGCATCGATTTAATTGTATCTCATGTGACTACCTTCACGAGTTACCATGTATTGCACTACCTCGAATAAGTAATGCTTTACCAATGGAGAAGACAATTGTTACTTATTCTCAGCGGATATCACCACCCAGATGGCATTGTTTCAAGGCACCTGCAGATCTCCTACTCTTAATGTCATTACTGACAACAATATTACCCTTTGTGCCCTGAAAAGATGAAACCTGCTCTACATCATCAACTTTTGCCCATGGGAGACATACCCTGGTCCTATTCACCTATCCTTTTTGTACAGATATTTCTTGTCTCCCTGCCGACAGAGTCATCGACAATATGCTGTAATATTATGTCTGAGATCACCTAATCACAGCACCAGTCAATGAGGCCTTTAAGAATTTCAAAATTTTCCAGTCTGAAAAGATACGAACCCAACTCTCCAAACAAGTAACAACCCACTATACTGATACAGAATTTCTTGAAAAGCATGGATAAGACTTCACAAAAGTTCTGGGCTCATTAGAAACCTGGATGTGACTGAATAAAATGTAGAGCTCTGCAATTGGATTTTGTGGAGTTCTAGATTTGTATTAACTACAGCTTATTGCTTAAGCAGAATTATGTGTAAAGTAATATATCCAAGATTCCTTTTTATTGTTAAGATCCTACCAAAATAAATATATCAGTATGTTCATGTTTTTTTTTTCCTTTTTATGTAAACCCCAAACACGAGAGGTATTAGAACCTATAGTACTTAGTACCGTGCTTGGGTTGGAGGTTGAGAAGACGAAATAAGATATTTGTTGACATTGGACTTGAACTTCTGTAGACTGTAATTTTCAGGAAATACGTATGAAGGAAGGTTGTTCCATAAAACGGCAGTTGAATGAATAAACGAGGAAGATAAAAAGTTGGTTCTGTGAGTTTGAAGTTGGACAGTAAATAGATGTTGGCTGTTAGCGGCACGTGTTTGGACTGTTTTGAAAGACAGAGCGGGAATTATAGAAGCCAATTCAGAAGAACAGTGCCCATGGAAGTATCTGTAGAAGACGCATGCAGCAGAAACAGTACGTGGAAGATGCATGCAGCAGAAACAGTAAGCATGAATCACTAATTAACCTAACTGCCCTCTTCCGAATGGAATCAAGCAGCCTGAGAGAGGTTTTGGGGGCACCACCCCAGATGTGGGAACAATATTCCATGGCAGGGCGGATTTGCGATTTATACAGAGTGAGCAGCTGGTTGGAAGAAAAGTAACGCCGAGAGCGAAAGAGAAAACCAAGTTTTTTAGATGCAGAACAAGCAATATTTGTAATGTGCTTATGGCAAGAGAGATTAGAAGTCAGAGTAAATCATTTTGCCTAGAAATCGGAGTGTCACTAAAGATAAGCATAGGAGCAGAAGAATCCTTTTTGCGAGATATAAGACAAGACTGAGTTTTAGAAGTGTTGAAATCAACTAAGTTGTCTTTGCCCCACTGGAGAATTACCCGAAGATCGGCATTTAAAGAATTGGTAGCAGATTTTCGAGAAGTTGAAGCTGATTGAGCAGGACAAAGTTTCTCAAAATGGAAAGTGGAATGCAATGTGCTATCATCGGCAAAACTATGGATAGAATTTCCAGTCAATGGAAAAAGGTCATTAATATACAAGAGGAAAAGAGTCGGGAAAAGAACTGAACCTCGGGGGACACCAGCATTAGTGGATAAGTTAGAAGACAGAGAGCCATCTACCATCACCCTCAGGGAACGATCAGAGAGAAAACTGGATAACCGATTACTAAAAACATTTGGCAAACCATAAGATGGAAGCTTGTTTAGATTGCCTTTATGCCAAACACGATCGAAAGCCTTTGAGATGTCAAGAGCAACTACTTGTGTTTCACCAAACCTTTCCATTGAATTAGTCCATAAATGGGTAACATAAGGCAGAATATTACCAGTGGATCGACACTGACGGAATCTATACTAAACCTTCCAACTGATCGTTGATCAGACGGAAGGTTTCTAGGTAGTTTAAGAGTTGGCGGTTAATTGATTTCTCCATTACTTTAGAAAGAGTAGAAGTAATTGCAATGGGACGATAATTGGATGGGAGAGATTTGTCACCCTTTTTAGGAACTGGCTGGATATGAGCAAATTTCCAAGCAGAAGGAAAAACACCTTTGGAATAAGAAAGTGAAAAAAGGCGGCAAAGAATAGGAGTAAGTTCAGGAGCACAGGTTTTGAGAACAAGTGGAGAAATACCATCAGGACCTGGAACTTTCTTAGCATCAAGATTCGTCAAAATCCTTCTGACATCCTTTTGACGGAAGACCACAGGAGGCATTGAATGGAGCATGTTGGGAATGGTGGGAGGTGTTTTACCAAGATCATTAATACATGAGTTGGACGAAAAAGGGATGCTAGCAGGTCAGCTTTATCCTTGGCCGAAGTGACAACAGAACCATATGGTTAGGACAGAGGTGGGAGCAGAGATAGGGAAATGTTGCAGCCAATAGCTTTGGCAAGAGACCAGAATGCTTGGCTACAATTAGGGAAGAAGCAATTTTTCTACTCTTAGCCTGTTCAAACTCTAGTTTGGACTGATTAATAACTGCTTTACAATTGTTGCGAGCTTTGGTGTAGGCAGAAAATGAAACTGAAGAATTAGAAACAAGCCAATCACGATATGCAACATCTCTTCTCTTGAACAGCCTTAGCACATTTATTGGAAAACCAAGGACAAGATTTTAAAGTGGAGTGTTGGATAAAGGATTCCATTCCTGCAAGAATAATTTCACTGACACGATCTGAGCAAACATTGACATCGGAAGTTTTGAAAGAGTAATCTGACCAAGGAAAAGAAGAAAAGAAGTCTTGCAGTCATCCCATTTTGCCTTCTTGTAATGCCAAACAACACAATGTTGGGAATAGCCATGAGATAAAGGTTCCATTGGAGAAGAGACAATCATCAAGTTGTGATCTGAAGTGCCTAAAGGACCTCTCACTTCGACCGTGTACTTAGAAGGGTTGTTTGTGATCAAGCGTATTGGCTGTATGATTAGGTATCCTGAAAAAGGCCTCTGAGGTTGGGCAAATTCATATTTTAGCATTAAATCAGCTCACACACCAACCATAAGAATAAGTATTTACTGTAACTAAAATATAAAATAAATATTTACAAAAACTGCTATTATATTAAATTAAATTATATACATGTAAAAAAAAAACATTAAAACTGTGATAAAATCCTTTAGATAAAATACACTAAAATAAACCGGATAAAAACCATAAAAATCTCTGGAGCTTTCGGAAGCATCGGCTTCCTTTCTCAGCAGTAACAAAACTTCCTGCAGCACGTCCATATATAACAGGCTCATGGTACTAATACACGTGGTGCAGTTGGCACATGGTCTGAACTGGAAGCGGAAATAGCTTGGGAACGTGTTAAGCAAACCGTTCATCCGTACTGAGGATGATAGTTTCAAACAGAGGATGCATACGCATACCTCTGTCCCTATTCATAATATTGTGGGCGGATGAATAGATTCGTAGGCTCTCGAGCCATTTACGGTTCCAGAACCCATGCGCTCGATCCACGATAACCGCTGTATGATTAGGATTGTCCAGTATTCTTGTAGGTAAATGAACAATCTGTGCCAGATCTTTAGTAATTGCAAAAGCCTCAGCATCTCGAACAGCTAGGTGGGTGTGACTAGAAAATGGAAGCCAGCTGGAGTTGTGAACATTAAAATCACCAAGGAAAATTACCTTACTGTTAGGAAAGTTGGACTGGAGAAAATCAAGTTGCAAAGTGAGGAAGTCAAAGAGCTCCAAGTGATTAGTGGAGTTGGGAGAACAGTAGAGACAACAGATGAATCTGACACAATGAGGTAGAGAGATTTTAAGCCAGAGAAGATCAAAGAGAGGAGATTCCAAATTGCCATGTCTCTGACAGTGAATATCAGAACGGACATATGCACAAGTACCACCTTTGAGGTGAAAGGAATCATACAGCGTATAATTTTGGCATCTGAGACGAGCAGTAGTTGAATCAACCGATAACTGAGATTCTGTCAGAAAAAGTACGTGGGGTTTGGCAGACTGCAAGTGGAAATGGACATCATTGAGATTTGAATTGAGACCATGTATATTTGTGAAATGAATTAGGAAGTGCTTGGGAGGTTTAGATCTTTTCGCAGATAAGCTTGCTCTATTAGTTTGACAATTCATGGTGTATTCAATAGTAAGAAAAAGTGGGTGGGACATGCTGTATGAAGTAATGAAATTTTTGGATATGGCATACACATGGTAAGAATATACCCAGATCCTTTACATAACGTGGCCTCGACAATGCTCCCCCCATACACACTACTCGGACTCCCTCTAGTCATTATCTGGCAGAGTAGGGGTAGCAAAATTATACACTAGCTGATCCAGAAGCCTCCTACAGAGTTACCAATAGGTTCGGTCCGGTGTACTAACTAGCGGCCGGCCTGCGAACACCGTTTTAGAGCTGTACCCTCGAAATGTAAGGAATATTGGATCTAGCCACGATGTTCATCATAACTTCAAAAGTCAATCATACTGCATGATGGAAGAGATAGGGAAGGGTTGATCGGAACTTAGCTCTAGAGACTAAACATGGGTTCCACCATTTCAAGCCTCCAATAAGCAAAGTGGTGGTATTGCACCGGTTGATGAGAGTCATCTACCACCTAGTACTGCCTGGTAACATAGAGGGGCGGCATTCCTCCATGTGGTGTGGGTGCCACACCTTGACCTCTGCTTACGTTGGTTCACACCTGGGTAGTCACCCACCATGTACTTGTGCATGGAGGTTATACCCAGGATTACTAACAGTCCCACCATCATGAAGGTGCAAGCAGAGGATTTGGCTGTCACAGACCGTCCAGACTTCGCCGAAATTGGGTCCACTTGACTTGAGTGTCACCCGAATATCAGTTCCATCAGCGTTTTAGACTCCCAGGTAGAAAGTACAGCTTGTCTGGCATATCTGAGAGAATGTCTGTGACAACCTCAAGTTTCCGTAAGGCCGTTTTCATCTTTAGTCTAGATAGAGTAGAAAAGGAGAGATACAGCCTATGGGTAATTGTATGGATGGATGGCACTGTATCTAGTTTTGTCAGGTCGACATACAGAGATTTGTGGATAATTATAGGTGTATTTCTTATGTTCCTAGTCCTAATTTTTTTTTCCAAGTTCTAATTTTGTTCTGATTGATTTGAAAGAAAAGGAATGCCATTTTAATGTGCAAGTGCTTTGATTTGCAGATGACTAAAAATATTTCATCTTATTCTGATTAACTTTTCAATGAGCAACATTATTCAGTACTAAAATAAAATAATTCACACATATAAAAAACTATTATTAATTCAGAAAACTGTATGCTTTATTTGCTTCATCCCAGTCATGCTGGGATGAAGGTGACTGTCCTCTTGTCTCCTCGCCACCCCTATTTTTTCCCTCTGGTGGAGCATGGGCATGTCCAATTGACACCTATTTGGGTTGCCTTCCCTATCGACCCCATATTTCTGTCTCTTCCCCCAGTCTTTAGTCTCCCTCCTCTACTCTAGCTGTACACAAGCGATTTCCCTACACGTCCAAATTAATGTTTGCCAATAGTTTCGGTCTTTCAAATCCTAGTGCTATTAACCCCCACCCCACACACGAAAGTTCAATTTTTTTTTTTTTTTTTTTTTTAATGGTCCTAGCCACTGAAATATCAGGAAATTAGGTGGCAGGACCTGCCGGAGTAAATAATTATAATGCCGGTATACCTGGCCTGCCTCCACAGGGCTGAGTGTGAGCAATGTTGGGCCTCAGCAGGGATCCAGTGGCTAAATGGCCAGAAGAACAACAGCATATACAATATCCAACGGCATATACAACAGCATATACAATACATATATAATATCCATACACTTTTAAATCTGGCCTTTTCAGTGAACTGGCACATCTACAATGAAAGCAACGTGGAGATGGGGGAAACCTCTGGTGCCGCTTGACACTAAATACACTCTACCTAAACATCATTGTTGACTAGGCACAACCTTTCTGGCAACGGTCTTCCCCTCTGGCGGTGCAGTCTTTCAGCAGGATAATGCGCCATGCCACACTGCCCGGATTGTTTGAGACTGGTTCGCAGAACATGAGAAGACTTCCAGGTATTGCCCTGGCCTCCAAATTCCCCAGACATCATCGAGCATCTGTAGTTTGTGTTGGAACAGCAACTCTGATCTGCGGCATCTCAACCACGGACCTTACAGAAATTAAAGGATCTGCTGGTTACATGTTGGTACCAGATACCACAAGACACATTTAGAAATCTTGTAACATCTGGTTTTGGTTGTACGTGGAGGACCAACATCATTTAGGTAGGTGGTCATAATGTTTTGGCTCATCGGTGTATACAGGGTGATTCGCTACTAGTGCGATAAACTTGCAGGAGGTGTAGGGGGCACAACGACGAATCGGAATCACATAGCATTGCAGGGTCCGAAATGCCTTCGTCATGCGATAGAGGACATTGAACGGGAGGTCGCGTGAACAGCGATCCTCAGCATTTGTGAACCGTTTCTGTTGAAGAAACCAAGTAGCAAAAGTCCTCCGGAGTGGATAAATCGTAGGCTCCAATGATTGGACGCATTGCAGATGGTATGAACTCATTTGGTTTGTTGACAGTATCCTCCATACAGTGGATTGGGAAATACCCAATCGTTGGCCTATCGCTCGTACTCGGATTGTCTTCTGCAAGACGTAGGACATTCTCCTCATTGTCTGGCATCCTCGTCGTTCGCTCTTGATTCACGGTACCTCTCGTGAAACAACCAGTCTCACGTAACCTTCTGTGCACACGTGTGAAAATCGTATGATGAGCATGCCTGTGTGGGAAACGTTCCTGGTACAAACGCAGAGCGGCTTGCCCGTTACAGTCCGCAGCTCCATACGCGAGGTACATGTCGGCCAGTTCAACATTTGAACTCGTCCATCCTACTGCCTCGGGAACCGGTTCGCAAATGCTGACTTCCAGCGGGATTGCTGTTCACACGACCCCCCCGCCCCCGTTCAACATCCTCTACCGCATGACGAAGGCATTTTGGATCCTGCAATGCTATGTGATTCCGATTCGTCTTTGTGCCCCCCTACACCTCCTGCAAGTTTGTTGCACTGGTAGTGAATCACCCTGTATGTGAACATGCCTAAAACAATCTAAATGTATGCACTAAAAATAAATCATAAAAAATCTGTAACTTTTTAAAAAGTACAACCATTTGTTTTATTAATAGCACAGTGCATTTAATTATCATAGAAATAACCTTTAAGCCGGATCCATGACCCCCAAATAAGAAATCAAGACAAATTACCAATATCCCTGACAATTTGCAACCAGAAATGCCTCAATTTCTTAAGCTGTTCCTTCAATCTCAGTTGGTACTGTGTTATTGCAGTTCCACCTAAGAACAAAGTGAAATTGTGGATGAACGTTAGGCACATTACTCATAAAATTATACCAGTCTCAATACAGCTGTGCTGCCTAAATTGAACCTTTATGCGAAAAATAAAATGACATATTTTACTATAAAATCTTAGCATTAGCATTAGTAGAGGCATTTGATGCAAGAAAGCAAGCTTGTGCAGCATCAGCCAAAAAAAAAAAAAAAAAAAAAACCCACTTCACCCCTCTGTTCGTTCAAAATACCTGTCCAGCTGAGCCTTAAACTTATTTAGGCTATCAACCTCCACCACAAGGGATGGAAGTCTGTTCCACCAACCAACCACCCGCTGGCTAAAGGCAAATTTCCGCATGTCTATCCTACATCTGTCTTTCCTCAATTTGAATTTATGCCCTCTCAGGTGATTTTTCTGAGGTAGAGGAAGAATCCCATCAGCATTGAGCATGCTTAAACCATTCAAGGCTTTATACACCTCTATCAGATCACCTCGCTGGTGCCTAGTCTCCAGACACTGTAATTTGCAAATTTAAGCCTTTCTTCGTAAGAGCACCCCTTTGTTTCATTCACTAATCTTGTTGTCCTTCTCTGTACTCGTTCCAGCAGCTCTACATCCTTCTTGAAATGAGGCCTCCAGACCTGTATACAGTACTCTAGGTGTGGCCTGACCATCGCCTTATACAATGGAATAATCACCTCCTTATCCCTGCTGGAAAAATTCCTGTATATCATTGACAATACTCCATGAGCTACTCTTGCAGCCCGTCTGCACTGCTCAGAGAACTTCATATCTGCCTGCACAACCACCCCCAGGTCCCTTTCATTCTCTACCACTGTCAGTGTAGTACCACAGAGTTGATACGTTGCTCTGGGGTTGCTGTTTCCCATGTGTAGTACTTTACATTTGTCAATGTTAAACTTCATTTGCCACCTCTCAGCCCATCTGCTCAACCTTTCCAGATCCTGTTGCAGCAGCATAGTGTCAGTAGTGTCCTTGACAACCCTGCCAACCTTTGTATCGTCTGCAAACTTGGACATTAAGCCCGATATACCATCATCAATATCATTTATAAATACAGAAAACAATAATGGACCCAACACTGAGCCCTGAGGGACTCCACTAATAACATCAGTCCACGATGAGCAGTGTCCATTGAATACCACTCTCTGTCTTCTCCCCCTCAACCACCCCTTTATCCATAGCAGCAATTTGCCTCCAATGTCACACTGCTCCAATTTGTGTAGCAGTCTTCCATGTGCAACAGTATCAAAAGCCTTTCTAAGATCCAAGTATATAATATCAAAGTTATTCCCTGCATCCAGTTCTTTTGTGACTGCATCATAGTATCCAATCAAGTTGGTCAGGCAAGACCTCCCCTTAAGAAAACCATGATGTGTCTGAGCTATAACTGAAGTCTTGTCTAAATGATCCTGCAGTGCTTCTTTAACCAGTGCCTCCATTAATTTTCCTGGAACAGAAGTTAAGCTCACAGGTCTATAATTACTTGTGTCAGCCTTTGATCCTCCTTTGTGAATTGGGGTCATTTTTGCACATTTCCAGTCTATGGGTACCTCCCCTGAGTCCAAGGAAGCTCTCATAATTATGGCTAAGGGTTTGCTTACTTCCTTTGCTGCCTCCTTTAATATAACTGGACAGATCCCATCCACCCCGGGTGCCTTTCTTGTGTTTATCTTCAACAGTTTCTCCTCCACTTTACTCCCAGTTATTTCAAGATTCTGTAGCTTACTGCTAGAGTTGAATACACCTCTGGCATTCCCCTCGCTGAATAACTCCTCATGTGTGAATGTCGATGCAAAATATTCATTTAGTTTGTTAGCTACCTGAGCAGGATCATCAACACTTGACCCATCAATATCAAGTGGACCAATCTGATTCATCCCCTTTCTTCTAGAGTTTACATAAGTAAAGAACTCTTTGCTGTTTTTCTTTGCATCCCTTGCCAAGGATTTCTCGTAATCTGCCTTCGCCTGCCTAACCTCCTTTGTAACTTGGTTGCATATCAACTTGTATCTATCATAGGCTTCTGTGTCATGTGTTAATTTGTATGTATCCCATGCATTTTTCTTCTCTGCCATATGCCTCATTAGTTCATCTGACATCCATTTTGGCCTAAACCTTGAACAATATTTCTTAGTTGGTATGTAAAGCCTAGTAGCTTCCAAGATAAGTTCTTTGAATGCTTCCCATTTTGAATTTGCTGTTGGTAACATCATCAGTTGGTCCCACTGTATAGAATTTAAATACTGTCTCAGTCCATCGTAGTCGCCTTTACGGAAGCAATAACCCTTCCCTTTACCCCTAATGGTAGTTACCTCTTTGAGTAAATCCCACTTCAGCACACTGTGATCAATGCCACCTAGTGGTTCATTTATCTGCAGATTCTTAATGCATGAAGAATCACTGCTGATAATCAAATCAAGAGTATTACTCCCTCTAGTTGCCTCCCGAACATGCTGATGTAGAAAACAATCATCCAATAAATCCACAAAAGTCCTGCTAGTGTGTGAGTAACCAACCCCCAAATTCCAGTCAATATCTGGGAAATTAAAATCTCCCATTATAAGACACTCTGATTTACTTGCCCACTCTATTTCCCTGTACAGTTCCTTATTATACTCATCAGAGTCATTTGGCCTATAGCACACTCCTACTCTCAATTTTGATCTCCCAATGTTTATGTCACACCAAACTGACTCCACACTGCACTGTCCAGCGATGTCGACTGGCTTCACTTCCTTGGTTTTTATGTGTTTCTTAACTAATAGCATAACCCCTCCTCCCTTCCTATCCTGTCTATCCTTTCTGTAGACGTTGTACTCCCCACATTGCAGTTCTGCATCCCTTATATCTGTGTGACACCACGTCACTGATATCCCAACAATATCTGCCTTCGATGTTTTGAGCAATACCTCAAATTCATCTACTAAACTACTAGCATTGGTGTACACGCAAGTATACCTGCACCTGTTTCTATTCTTAGCTACCCTAACACAACCCATGTGTTAGGCTAGCTAAGAATCCATCTTCTCCCCTCCAGTAGTAGTAATGGCATGTGATCCAAGAAAGCAAGTGTATGAGCTTATGCAGCATCAGCCAAAAAAAAAAAAAAAAAAAAAAATCACACCATTCCCTCCATATGCCCGTCCAGTTCCCCCTTAAATTTATTTAACCTATCAACTTCCACAACGACAGATGGAAGTTTGTTCCAGCAATTAACCACCCGCTGGCTAAAGGCAAATTTCCGCACATCTATTCTACATCTGTCTTTTCTTAATTTTAATTTATGCCCCCTTAGGTTCGTAATCTGAACAAGTGAAAGGATCCCATCGGAATTCAGCATGCTCAACCAATTCAAGGCCTCATACACCTCAATCAGATCACCCTGCAAGTACCTAGTCTCCAGCCACTGCAATTTGCAGAACTTAAGCCTCTCTTGGTAAGAGGATCCCTTCATTCCCCTCACCAATCTTGGTGCCCTTCTCTGTACACGCTCAAGCAAATCTACATCCTTCCTAAAATGAGGCCTCCAGACATGTACGCAGTACTCAAGGCGTGGCCTGACCATTGCCTTATACAGAGGGACAATCACCTCCTTTTCCCTGCTAGCAAAATTTCTATATATCATTGACAAAACCCCATGACCTGCCCTGGCAGCCTGTCTGCATTGCTCAGAAAACTTCATGTCTGACTGCACAATTACTCCCAGATCTTTTTCATTTTCTACCACTTTAAGTGTAGTACCACACAGTTGGCACATTTCTCTGGAGTTACTTCTACCCATATGCAGTACTTTGCATTTGTCAAGGTTAAACTTCAGTTGCCACTTCTTATGCCCAAATTAACTAGATCCTGTTGCAGTAGCACATTGCCATTACTGTCATTAACAACCCTGCCAACCTTTGTTTCATCTGCAAACTTCGACACTAAGCCTGATATACCTTCATCAATATCATTGATAAATATACAAAACAACAGAGGACCAACACCGAACCCTGTGGGACTCCACTAATAACATTAGTCCACGAAGAGCAGCACTCATTAATTACCACCCTCTGTCTTCTCCAACTCAACAATCCTTTTATCCATTGTAGCAACTTAACCTTAATACCATTCTGCTCCAATTTGTACAATAGTCTTCCATGCGCAACACATTTGTTTTCCATGTTTTTCTTAGCAAAAGCGTTCCTGAAATCCAAATATATGATATCAAAATTATTTTTTGCATCCAGTTCCTTTGTAACCACATCATAATATCTTATCAAATTTGTCAGACAAGACTTTCCCTTAACAAACCCATGCTGTGTCTGAATTATTGCTGCAGTCTTGTCTAGATAATCCTGCAATGCATCTTTAACCAGTGACTCCATTATTTTACCCGGAACAGAAGTTAAACTAACTGGTATGTAATTACTCATGTCACCCTTCAATCCCCCTTTGTGAATTGGGGATACATTTGCACATCTCCAGTCTGTGGGGACCTCCCCTGAGTCCAAGGATGCTCTCATAATTATGGCTAAGGTTTTGCTTAGTTGCTTTGCAGCCGCCTCTAATATAACTGGATAGACCCCATCCACCCCAGGTGCCTTTCTTATGTTTAACTTCAACAATTTCTCCTCCACTTTGCTCTCAGTTTATTAAAAAATAATTAAGCACCCTGCTACAATATGATAACTTTCTGCCATTTTCAAACCTTAATAACTCCTCATGTGTGAATGTAGATGCAAAATACTCATTCAGTTTGTTTGCTATCTGAGCAGGATCATCAACAGTCGAACCATCAATATCAAGTGGACCAATCATTCATCCCCTTCCTTTTAGAGTTTATATAAGTAAAGAAATCCTTGCTGTTTTTCTTAGCATTTTTTGCCAAAGATTTCTCGTCATCTGCCTTTATCTCGTAATCAGTCTTTATGAATGAGGGCAAGACTGTGAGTAGTAGAAAATTTGGGTGAAATGTGCCATCCATGCTTCTCTATGTTCCCTGTTACATTGTGTGAGCAGTCCTTGATGGTTACTGAATGGAGGGGAGGGGGGGTGTAAAGGTTCTGGAGATTTCTTTGATTATTTGTCATATTTTTCTAGTTTTGTGGTAGAGGTCAGCTTCATTGCACTTGTCTGCCTTCTTGTCCAGCTGTTTGATTACAGTATCAACATTTACATTCTTCCCTGTTTTCTGCTGAGCTCACATCTTGGCTTTCCCAATCTGTTAATACAATACTAATCTTAATTTTCCCTTTTTCTTCCCAAATTTCCACTATTTCAGATGTTATTTCATTTGTTGTTTAAGCTTGCTCTAAACCCTAATACTGTTTGGCTGTTTCCTCCACTGCTTTTTTACCCCTCTGATCAGAGGGTGCTCACCAACTGCATTAGGATGGGATTTAGTCTCTTTTTGATTTCTTCCATAGATTGTTTTTGCAAATCTCCATTCTGACTTCATTCACAACAGTTTGCTTTCCTCTCCTTGCCCTTGTAAAGCTCTTGAGCTTGAATTCGATCTGAGAGGAGAGTAATTCATTGCCTCAGCCCATGTCTATTTTTTTTAGCATTTTGACATTGGTGATGGAGGATCTCAAGCCCCTTCTAACTAGAACATAGTCTATGCAATTTTTATGGTGCTGTTTGAAGATTCCAGGTGAATGTGGTGGGCTGTGGCTGAACAGGGTATTAACAGTTACTGGGTTGTTGTTTCTTCAGAAGTTTATTAAGTTTAACCCCTCCCATTTACCTGTCATGTTTTCTGCATCTGTAAGGAATCTTCTTATTTTTGCACTGAAGTCCCCCATAATTATTAGGGGTCTCTGTTGTTCGACATATCTAGTTCTTGGAGTTTTTTGTTAAAGAGGTTGCTGTCCTCATTCAAATGGGAATGATCTGGTGTATAAATCAGGATAATCTTTATCATTGACTTCTGTTCTTGGGTTTGCAGTCTTATTGATATTATTCTTAAAGAGATTGCCTTCACCTTGGTTATGGCATCAGACCTTTTTTTTTAAGTGTCTCTTTTACTGAAAAAATAGATTCTTGCTCCTTTGATATCTAGTTAGTCCTTATTGATCCGGTGTGTTTCCAGAAATCCCACAATATTGCATTCAAGGGTGTCAAGTTCTTTTTTTAAGGGCTTGACTTTACCAGTTTTTTTAAGAGCTGATGTTTGTGGGGAAATTATGCTGATCAATTAGAGTATTTCTCACCTAGCCCTGTGGTTTTAAGGCAGAAGTGCTGGACATGGTAGCACTTCCCGGACATGCACTGTTTTTATCATTTCAAGATGTCAGATTACATTGGAGTTTTAAGCAAAGTAAAGCAAATGGCTTTCCATTCCTCTTGGAAAATGCACATAACCCACAATTAGGATAGGGCCATTATCCTGGAAGAGAAAAACAGACTTCTACTGTTTCATCTGTCCTTAGGCAAGGGACCTGGCCGAGTCTGGATTTTTGGAGAGGCATATATCTATTGAGTCTGCTGCATTCCCAGCAGTGTGATTATGGTGGGGGAATAAGCACATAAACCCATTAAATACATTTGAGAGAAGCTATCCTAAAATAGTTATCTTGTTGAAAAATAATATTTTAATGAAAATGCAAGATAATGATTTGTATATAAATAACTTCTACAGGTTTTTAAATATTATCAGTACATGCTTACTTTTATTTGCTTTAATTGAATAAATCCTATATGTAAGGGTTCGGCATAGACATTAATATTTTCTTGCTTGAATAGATTGAGCTTGCTAAAAAGAAAACCAAGAAAAAATATTCTGATATATGTTTATTTTCATATCTGCAAAAATTTTTTAAAAAAATTATTTATAATTACACCAGGTTTTTCCCATTTAATAATAAAAATACACAGTGGTACTTATCCAAGCTGTTTACAAACCTTGTGTTGTCGGGAGATTCAACAATATCATTAACGAAAAGATCTTTCTGCAGTTTATGCCATAAAAGATGCAGCATGTTGGAATCCATGTCATCTGTAATCCAATGCACAACACCCTAAGTTATCAAAAATATAGTTTTGTTAAAAGAAAGATAAAAATGTCTTATAAATTTTACAGACTTATTAACATAATATGCAGTTTTTTTAAAACTATTATGATATTAAACATAAGCATTAAAAATATTTTAGACTTATATTCTGTACCTTATTTAGTTAAGCTTATCTCACTTAGTACATAGCGACACATATTAGAACAGGACAGGGACCATTTGTAATGTATTACAATTACCTTAAAAATGGTGCCTCCATGGGCAGGAGCATCAGTGCATAGCACACGCTTCTTGATTAGACCGGGGTTCGAGCCTGTGCCCACCAAATACGGAGGATGCGGAAAGGTCAGAGAATGACCACCGCATATCCCCGGAGCAATAAGGCCTTAGTTGCTAATGCTCCTAAAAACCAAATAACAAACAAACCTTAAAAACAAAGTCTTTTCTATTAAATATTTAAACCTTAAGAAGATTAGTTTTACATCCAATGGGTTATGATCCAAACTTAATTGCTAACACACTGATAATAGGCTGCCTGGAATCCCAGGTAAAGTTTAAAAATAAAAAAATAAAAAATAAAAAAGAAATTGAATGAAAATATTAAAAATATTACCTGATAAAAAATAAAATTACAATGTGCATGTAAATAATAAAAGTAATAAAAATTATCGCTGGATCCACCAACCTCCAAATGTATTGAGAGTTGTATACAAAGTTTTATCTTGCATGCATATCAGAAATTGTTACAAATTTTTGTACCATTTTTGTAACTTTAGAGGTCATCATATTGGAATCCATATCATCTTATGAAATAATCGAACCATATACTAATTCATTAAGCTTAATGAATGATAATACATTTCAATAAAAAAAAAAGGTTAGGAATTACTGCTGTAGTTATTTTTTTTACCTTAATATTGTGCACATTTACAAAAGATGATAATATTGTTACAGAATTTGCACTAGTATTTAAGGTGAAAATTTAATATGGCAGGTTACATTCTTATAAAAGGTGAGGTAAGCCAAAACCAATTTTCCCAAAGAAGCAATGATATAATAGAAATAATGACGTTACAGACTCACTTCAACAACTGCAAAATATAATACATATTTTCCAGATATGAAGTGGATGTGGATCGACAAAAATTTAACTGATCTAAGTCAAGTGCTGCTTACATATATTTTTTAAATATTTATTAACTTAACCTTACCAGAATTGCCAGATTTGTCTGCATGCTTGAAATATGTGTGCACTGAAGTTTTTTCAGGATCTGAAATAATAACATTTTAACATTTAAAATTTAGACAAAATTCAACAGATAACCTTAAAATTTTTATCAATATGGTGTATCATTGCAGCTCTGATATCTATTAATTACATCAATGTGGTGTGTACATATTGGCTGAATTATGAGAAACTCTATTTCAGTTCAAGATTCTGCAACCTCATGTACTGATTAAGCTTGTCACAACATGAGCATGGTGGAATCCACGTTGCACATATATATTTTCCTGTGACTGCAATATGCCAATGCTGGAATGTCTAGATGCATATAGTAACATCCTTGTTATGTATAATTTTTCTATAGTGAAAGATAAAGAATTGCACAAGGTCATTCCATAAATTCTAGATAGAGTCGATTCAGTGCCTGTGCAAGCACAGCAGATGCCACAATTTTCCATCATCAACTAATTTGCAATACATGCAGCATGATGTATATCAGTATTTTCCTATTAATGATGGGCACTTTCAGGATGAAAGTATCCATCACTAATTGGAAAAAAATTGCAAACCTATGCCATAAAAGCATCTTCTGCACCATAATTCCATCTACACAGACCTGCACTGTTGAAATGATGGCTATACCATCTTGGAACTGCATATCTATACTCCATCATTATTTTATCATGCTATGCCTATAGTCCAATCATTCCTATTTTGCATATGACAATGCAATAATATATTGGTACAATAGAATGTTTCTAATGATTAGGTGTTATGGGAATGGCAACATATGCAGCATCTGATATGTGTAAATAAAATTGTAAAGAAAGATTCATCGGGCCACAGAACATTTTTTCAGTTGTCCATAGGCAATTATTTTTCACATCACTGTAATATTTATCATTTACTTCACTGCGATGAAAGTTTGTAGGGTTATCAGCCATCGGGCGGCTGCAGTTCTTTCTGAATGGCTTCAATAGACAATGGAATGTTTCTTCTATCCTGATAATCCAGATTTTTGTTGGTCTTCCAGGCAAGATACAACTTTGAACTGGTAGCTTCAGACACCTTAGTAACTGTCATGGTTGGCAAAATCTTTGCACCAAATAACTGTTCACCAATGCTGTATCTGAAGTCCAATTACTTCTATTTTGCACATGACGATGCAATAAAATAGTGCTACAACAAAATGTTTCTAATAATTAAGCCAGTAGTATTACATATACACAGAAGAAGAAAGCAGGAAATTTTTATATATAAAATTACTTTCAATACAACCTATATCCATTCCTATCATAGAAATATCACCACCAGGAGGTTGTGGGTAGGTTAAGAAAGTTATCCCTTAAATTTCAACAGACTGTAAACCTCAACAGTCCAAGAAGGCAGTTTAATCCAGAGGATGACATAACTTATCAAATTCCCCGAGATCTACTTATTAGTTTTCCTCAATAGCTGGTGTTTATGGCCCTTGGATTCTGTGTCACATTTCAATGTGGAAATTCTATTGCTGTGTGGAGACTATTGGATGAAGAACAAGTAAATTCATATTATCCATCCTACCCACATATAAATAAATAAATTATCTTAAATGTAAAGTACAAGAGTAAGCACCAATGCCATGACAATACAAGGTTCCTTCATAACACTGGTCAGGGATTAACAAATGAATGCATTATATGAAAAGGGTTTGTCAGCTGCAGAATTTAAAACAATTTGCTGTAAATATCAGTTGTAGTTTTGTATTACTCTAAATTAAATTAAACAAGTGGATCAATGGTGGACCAATGGGTAAAAGTAAAATTACTACCTTGCATACTGTAGACCCTACTGTATTAAAAGAATATGAAAACTTATATCATAGCAATATCTCTTAAAATTTATCAACGCAGATTCTAAAATATCTTTGTGTACTCCTTGCTATAAAGGGTGGTTATTAGACTGCAAGAAAACCCTTGTAGACAGAATGTGATAACAATAACTGTCCTTCCACATCATGTGGAAAAGGGCTAAGTTCAAATTGCACAAAGACAGGAGCAATTTTTATGTGCTTTTTTTTTCCACACCATGGGTGAGGTAGTCTCAGGTGAGATTTGCCCCCCCCCCCAAAAAAAAAAACTTGGGTTTGTCATCAAGTAAAACAGAAAAGCTAACCACAGAATGCATACAATTTACAGACACAAGACTGATGTCTCATAGCCTTAACTGCTTTGACTCTAAGAAATACACAATAAAAGTCCATTATAACATTCCTACTTGCACTTTTTTCTTCCAGTTTTCAGAAGTCGTCAATCAACCTTCAGAAGTGTGTTTGTGGTGGGGGGGGGAGATCTTGCTTATAGTACTCTTCGGGTTTGGTCCCTTTTAAAGTGCTATAATGGGAGTCTACTGTATATATAAGCTAAAATAGGATATTTGCCAGTAGCATGGCAAACCAGTAGAGTGAAAAAGAACTTAACCAAATAAAATAACAAAAAAAAACAGAAAAAAAAAAAAATTTTTATCTCTCTATTTAATTTTTGGATTAACTGGATTAGCATTAGCATTAGCATTAGCATTAGTAGAGGCATTTGATGCAAGAAAGCAAGCTTATGCAGCATCAGCCAAAAAAAAAAAAAAGAAAAAAAAAAAAAAAAAAAAAGTAACATAAATAAATAAAAATAACCACTTCCACTTCACCCCTCTGTTCGTTCGAAATACCTGTCCAGCTGAGCCTTAAACTTATTTAGGCTATCAACTTCCACGACAAGGGATGGAAGTCTGTTCCACCCACCAACCACCCGCTGGCTAAAGGCAAATTTCCACACATCTATCCTACATCTGTCTTTCCTCAATTTGAATTTATGCCCTCTCAGGTGATTTTTCTGAGCTAGAGGAAGAATCCCATCAGCATTGAGCATGCTCAAACCATTCAAGGCTTTGTACACCTCTATCAGATCACCCCGCTGGTGCCTAGTTTCCAGACACTGTAATTTGCAAAACTTAAGCCTTTCTTCGTAAGAGAACCCCTTTGTCCCATTCACCAATCTAGTTGCCCTTCTCTGTACTCGTTCCAGCAGCTCTACATCCTTCCTGAAATGAGGCCTCCAGGCCTGTATACAGTACTCTAGGTGTGGCCTGACCATTGCCTTATACAAGGGAATAATCACCTCCTTATCCCTGCTAGAAAAATTCCTATATATCATTGACAATACACCATGAGCTACTCTTGCAGCTCGTCTGCACTGCTCAGAGAACTTCATATCTGCCTGCACCACCACCCCCAGGTCCCTTTCATTCTCTACCACTGTCAGTGTAGTACCACAGAGTTGATACGTTGCTCTGGGGTTGCTGTTTCCCATATGTAGTACTTTACATTTGTCAATGTTAAACTTCATTTGCCACCTCGAAGCCCATCTGCTCAACCTTTCCAAATCCTGTTGCAGCAGCATAGTGTCAGTAGTGTCCTTGACAACCCTGCCAACCTTCGTATCGTCTGCAAACTTGGACATTAAGCCTGATATACCATCATCAATATCATTTATAAATACAGAAAACAATAAAGGCCCCAATACTGAACCCTGAGGGACTCCACTAATAACATTAGTCCACGATGAGCAGTGTCCATTGATTACCACTCTCTGTCTTCTCCCCCTCAACCACCCCTTTATCCATAGCAGCAACTTGCCTCCAATGCCACACTGCTCCAATTTGTGCAGCAGTCTTCCATGTGCAACAGTATCAAAAGCCTTTCTAAGATCCAAGTATATAATATCAAAGTTATTCCCTGCATCCAGTTCTTTTGTGACTGCATCATAGTATCCAATCAAATTGGTCAGGCAAGACTTCCCCTTAACAAAACCATGCTGTGTCCTAGCTATAACTGAAGTCTTGTCTAGATGATCCTGCAGTGCTTCTTTCACCAGTGCCTCCATTAATTTTCCGGGAACAGAAGTTAAACTCACAGGTCTATAATTACTTGTGTCAGCCTTTGATCCCCCTTTGTGAATTGGGGTCACATTTGCACATCTCCAGTCAATGGGTACCTCCCCTGAGTCCAAGGAAGCTCTCATAATTATGGCTAAGGGTTTGCTTACCTCCTTTGCTGCCTCCTTTAATATAACTGGATAGATCCCATCCACCCCAGGTGCCTTTCTTGTGTTTATCTTCAACAATTTCTCCTCCACTTTGCTCTCAGTTATTACAAGATTCTCTAGCTTACTGCTAGAGTTGAATACACCTCTGGCATTCCCCTCGCTGAATAACTCCTCATGTGTGAATGTCGATGCAAAATATTCATTTAGTTTGTTAGCTACCCGAGCAGGGTCATCAACAGTTGACCCATCGATCTCAAGTGGACCAATCTGATTCATCCCCTTCCTTCTAGAGTTTACATAAGTAAAGAACTCTTTGCTGTTTTTCTTCGCATCCCTTGCCAAGGATCTCTCGTAATCTGCCTTCGCCTGCCTAACCTCCTTTGTAACTTGGTTACAGATCAACTTGTATCTATCATAGGCGTCCGTGTCACGTGTTAATTTGTATGTATCCCATGCATTTTTCTTCTCTGCCATATGCCTCATTAGTTCATCTGACAACCATTTAGGCCTAAACCTTGAACAATATTTCTTAGTTGGTATGTAAAGCCTAGTAGCTTCCACGATAAGTTCTTTGAATGCTTAGGGGCCATAATTATGAGAGCTTCCTTGGACTCAGGGGAGGTACCCATTGACTGGAGATGTGCAAATGTGACCCCAATTCACAAAGGGGGATCAAAGGCTGACACAAGTAATTATAGACCTGTGAGTTTAACTTCTGTTCCCGGAAAATTAATGGAGGCACTGGTGAAAGAAGCACTGCAGGATAATTACATGGGGGTAGTGTGACGATGTGCTAACACTGCATATGTACCGCCATCTATGGCCTAATTTGTTTCTATATATATATATATATTCAGTTTAACTATTGTTTTGTCAGTGGTGTGATTTGGCCATGCAAGTATTAGGCTTTCTGTCTTATTATTTTTCACTGCATAAGGACCACCGCAATACAAGTCTATTGCATCGGCGGTTTGATCTTAGTATCATTCCGTCGTTGCATGGATTTGTTTAGCATTCGAAATGCAGTGATTCCCTGACTATTATTGGCCTCGTGGTCCTCTGTCGAGATGAGGCATAATGGCCAGTCTATTTTATTTCATTTTATTAATTATTATTTTCAGTTTATTTGGTCACGTAATGTTCTTAGTCCATGTTTCCACCTTAGTGAGATTTCACATAATTCGGAAATGGGTGCTTTCGAGGGGGTGCCGCTATATTTCTTTTAATTGGCTTAATTTTCTAAATTATTTTAGGAACGTTGCTTCAACACTACCCTCTTCTTTATTCCCCTCCCCCTTATTTTTCTGTTATTTTTGTTATTTTATTTGGTTAAGTTCATTTTCACTCTATTGGTTTGCCATGCTACTGACAAATATTCTATTTTAGCTTATTATAAGGAACATGTAGTGGATTGTGCTTTTCTGCTGCCACTGATGTTAGCTTTTCTACTATTTTTTTTTTTTCTTATTTATTTTTACTATATATTTTTATGAATTTTTATCTCTATTTAATTTTTGGATTAATTGGGTTATATATATGTTATATAAGTTGTATTAAAAAGTTGTATGAACATATTGAATTAAATATGCATAAATGGATGTGAAAGTTACACAAATTTCCACCAACTAGAAGGGTGAGGAAAGTAGAAAAAGAAGTGTAGTAGATTTGTGAAATGTGACAGACACCAGAATTTTAAAATCCTAGAGGTTACGATAAATTAAGAAAATTATGGGCTGAATTACCAAGCCAATATAAAGTGAGGGAACTGTAAAGTAAAATTAGTACATTAAAGTAATAATAAAATGGAAATAAAAATAAAAATAAAATGAAAATGGTATAGCTGTCATCAGAAATGGGGGGGGAAACATATTTAGAAAAAGGTCAAATATAGGTAATGCAAATATACATTACCTATATCTGATATCAGCAAAAATAATTATTGATACATGATCAGGTTAATCCATCAGGGGGAATACACCTGACCATGTATCAGGAACTACTTTCCTATACTTGTCCATAGTAGTAGAAGAAAAGTGAAAGACAAGTAATGAAAATGAAATTAGCACTCTCTAATACAATATGGACAAGGTAAATGCAGCTTAATTTATTGAGGTATAAGTAATGTTGTTAAAAATAAGTATTGTGTTAGAATAGAAAAAGGTCTAAAATGAATATGTAGAATTTATTGTAGGATTTAATTTTGTACAGATAGGAATTCAATTTAGAACAAGCAAATAGTATAAGGGTGAGGTATTAAATTGGGGAAGGGAAAAAGGAGTATTTTAAATAAATAAAGAAGAAATACAGCATGGAAAGTAGGATAGTAGGAACGTTTGTTTCACTCCTGACTTTCTGATGTCTATTTCTAACGGGAAAAACATTAGAAATAGACAGCAGAAAGATCAAAAGCATAGAAAAAGTAATTAAACAACACTAAGCTTGCTGGGGTTGTGAAGCCCAACCTTATAGTAAGGGCTCTGGCATTTGTTAGCTTTAGTATAAAAGGGAAATAATACCAAAAGCTTGTATAGAAAGGAAAAATATGTGGGTTGAACATGCCGAGAAACGAATCTAAAACAAAATCGAAAGTAAAATAAGACAGTGAAAGTGTATGATAACTGGAGTATTACAAGTAATGCTAAGCAAAACAGCCTGGCGGGAAAAATAAAGGCAGGGAGATGAAGTGAATCAATTGTAGAGTAGATTGAATGCAAGCAGGTTTCAACCAAATGAGCAATATATTTACATGATAAAGCAATTTACAGCAGTGAAGCGGACTTAATAGTAAGCAGCGCGCAAATTCAAAATAGCAGGAAGTGACCTATATAGTTGTATTTAGAATACAAGTGCATGAAGATAATTTATAATTAGCACTGGAAAAAGAGACGTGGTTTGAATAGTATAGCTTTAACTAGTTTGAATAGTATAACAATGTGATAAAGTCATACAAAATTAAACATTACCGTTAATATATAAAGAATTATATTGTGTCAAAAACCATTTACACATCAGACCAAAAGATAGGGCTACGTTATAATAAGCTGAATAGTAAACGTATCAGAAAAAGAAAATAAGAATCGTAAATATTTTAAGATATAAATAAATTTATAATCCATTCAAATTTGCATGAAGGTACAACCAAGGAAAAAGAACTGGTTTAAGTCCATAGAAAAAAGTAACATGGTGACTTAAGATCCAAAAGTGGTGTAGTAAAGGATCCAATAATAAAAAAACATGACATAAAAGAACATAAAATAAGCCCATGAGTAGGAATTGATTCCATGTATATAAAATAGACAGATCCACAGGTAGTATTAGGTGTGAATTTACTGTGGAAATAATAGTAAATGATACCAAGGAAAAATAATCAGTTAACATCATAACCAATGGTAGTAGTTAAAAATCCAGTTATGAAATGATATAATTCCAAGAATATAAGTAACATGGAATAAGTCCAGGAATATAAAACAATTCCATGGAATTGTTTTATATTCCTGAAGAAACCACAGGGGTGAATTAACTGTGGAAAAAATAGTAAATGAAACCAAGGAAACAGAATCAGTTGACCAAAGGTAGCATGGTTAAGAATCCAATTATTAATTGGAATAATTCCAGGAATATAAGTAACATGGTGACTAAAGATCCAAAAGAAGTAATTCCAATGGAATTAACTATAGCATGTAAGAACAGGAAAATAAATCCATGTATATCAAATTAGATGTATCCACAGGAAAAAGAATTCACTGTGGAAGGAATAGTAGATGTCTCCCAGGAAAAAGAACCAGTTCACAAATCCACTGGTAGTGTAGTTAAAAATCCAATTATAACAGTATAGGAAACAAGACTATGGACATGAAACAGTTTTCACTTCAGAGGGAAGAATAACAAATAATTCCAAGGAGCCAAATATTTTTGGATGTCTTTATAGCTAATAGTGATGTAGTTAGGAGATAATATAAAGTGATATATACAAGAGTTAAGTGGTATTGACCAAAATCACTAAAATCTGAAGGCTGCTATATAGTTTTAGTGGAAATATCTAGAAATGGATATTAAAAGGAATAGTATGTTAACATAAGCTTGCAAAATCTAAGACCCACAAAGGTAAATTCTACATATAATATAAACCTTATCCTAAAATAAATTAGTAAAGTCGGTAAAGACTCAGTATTGGTAGTTAAATATCAATAAGCCAAGATTCAACATGGGAAGTTAATTATAAGTAATCTCATGAATGATTATTAAAACAAATCTAATGGATATACTAGAAAAGTGAAAAGTGAAGCAGAGGAAGCAATATTTGTAATGTGCTTGTGCCAAGAGAGATTAGAAGTAAAGGAAATCCCCAAAGAGATATATCATCTTGCCTAGAAATTGGAGTGTCACCAAAGATAAGCATAGGAGCAGAAGAATCCTTTTTGTGAGATATAAGACAAGACAGAGTTTTAGAAGGATTGAAATCAACTAAGTTGTCTTTGCCCCACTGGAGAATTAACTGGAGATTGGCATTTACGGAATTGGTAGCGGATATTTGAGAAGTTGAAGCTGGAAATTTTCAGAAAATATGTATGAAGGAAGGTTGTTCCAGAAAACGGCAGTAGAATTAATAAACGAGAAAGATGAAAAGTTGGTTTTGTGAGTTTGAAGTTGGACAGTAAATGGATGTTGGCTGGTGGCGGCATGTGTTCAGACTGTTTTGAAAGAGAGGGTGGGAAGGAATTATAGAAGCCAATTGAGAAGAACAGTGCCCATAGAAGTATCTGAAGAAAAGGCATGCAGCAGAAACAGTACGTCTATGAGACAGAGAGTGGAGAGACGCTGTTAGAGAGGAGTCATTAATTAATCTAAGTGTCCTCTTCTGAATGGAATCTAGGAGCACGAGAGAGGTTTTGGGGGCAGTGCCCCAGACGGGGAAACAATATTCCATGGTAGGGCGGATTTGCGATTTGTACAGAGTGAACAGCTGTTTGGAAGAAAAGTAACGCCTAGAGCAAAAGAGAAGACCAAGTTTTTTAGCTGCAGAGGAAGCAATATTTGTAATGTGCTTGTGCCAAGAGAGATTAGAAGTCAGGATAATCCCCAAAAGAGATATATCATTTTCCCTAGAAATCGGAGTGTCACCAAAGATAAGCATAGGAGCAGAAGAATCCTTTTTGCGAGATATAAGACAAGACTGAGTTTTAGGATTGAAATCAACTAAGTTGTCTTTGCCCCAATTTAGAATTACTTGGAGATTGGCATTTAAGGAATTGGTAGCAGATTTTCGAGAAGTTGAAGCTGATTGAGCAGGACAAGGTTTCTCAAAATGATAAGTGGAATGCAATCTGCTATCATCGGCAAAACTATGGATAGGATTTTCAGTCAATGGAAGGTCATTAATATACAAGAGGAAAAGAGCGAGGGGGGAGGAAGAACTGAACCTTGGGGGACACCGGCATTAGTGAAGTTAGAAGACAGAGAACTATCTACCATCACCCTCACCCTCAGTGAGCGATCAGAGAGAAAACTGGATAACCGATTACAAAAAACAGTTGGCAAACCATAAGATGGAAGCTTGTTTAGAAGACCTTTATGCCAAATACGATTGAAAGCCTTTGAGATGTCAAGAGCAACTGCTTGTGTTTCACGGAACTTTTAAATTGAATTAGTCCATAGATGGGCAATATAAGCCAGAATATCACCAGTGGTTCGACACTGACGGAATCCATACTGGCAATCGTTGATCAGACGGAAGGTTTCTAGGTAGTTTAAGAGTTGGCGGTTAATTGATTTCTCCATTACTTTAAAAAGAGTAGCCGTAATTGCAATGGGACGATAATTGGATGGGAGGGATTTGTCACCCTTTTATGGAACTGGCTGGATATGAGCAAATTTCCAAGCAGAAGGAAAAACACCTTTGGAATAAGAAAGTGAAAAAAGGCGGCAAAGAACAGGAGTAAGTTCAGGAGCACAGGTTTTGAGAACAAGTGGAGAAATTCCATCGGGACCTGGAGCTTTCTTAGCATCAAGATTTGTCAAAATACTTCTGACATCCTTTTGATGGAAGACCACAGGAGGCATTGAATGGAGCATGTTGAGAATGGTGGGAGGTGTTTTACCAAGATCATTAATACATGAGTTGGAAGAAAAATGGGATGCTGGAAGGTCAGCTTTATCCTTGGCTGAAGTGACAACAGAACCACCTGGTTTTGACAGAGGTGGGAGCAGAGATGGGCAAAAGTTGTGGTCAATAGCTCTGGCAAGAGACCAGAATGCTCGGCTACCATTAGTGCAAGAAGCAAGTTTTCTTCTCTTAGCCTGTTCAAAATCTAGTTTGGACTGATTAATATCTGCTTTACAATTGTTGCGAGCTTTGGTGTAGGCAGAAAATGAAACTAAAGAAGTGGAAACAAGCCAATTACAATATGCAACATTTTTCTCTTGAACAGCCTTTGCATCTTTATTGGAAAACCAAGGTTTAGATAAAGGATGAGATTTTAAAGTGGAGTGTGGAATAAAGGATTCCATTCCTACAAGAATAATTTTACTTACACGATCTGAACAAACGTTGACATCAGAAGTGTTGAAACAGTAATCCGACCAAGGAAAAGAAATCTCGCAGGTCATCCCATTTTGATGACCTACGAGATTTCTTGAACCGTTGAGATAAAGGTTCCATTGGAGAAGAGACAATCACCAAGTTGTGATATGAGGTGCCTAAAGGTCCACTCATTTTGACTGTGTACTTAGAAGGGTTGTTTGTGAAAAAAAGATCAAGCGTGTTGGTTGTTTGGTTATGATTGTCCAGTATTCTGGTAGGTAAATGAACAATCTGTGTGAAGTCATTAGTAATTGCAAAAGCCTCAGCATCTCGACCAGCTGGGTGGGTGTGACTAGAAAATGGAAGCCAGCTGGAGTTGTGAACATTAAAATCACCAAGGAAAATTACCTCACTGTTAGAAAAGTTGGACTGGAGAAAGTCGAGTTGTAAAGAGAGGAAGTTGAAGAGCTCCAAGTGATTAGTGGAGTTGGGAGAACAGTAGAGACAACAGATGATGTTGTTCTTGTTGTTGTTCGGTTTAACGACACAAGGGCTACTAAGGCCCAACTGTGTCTCTTTATCGTTAATTGACAAAAAGCATTCTTCAAACAGGCCTCTGAGGTTGGGTATGTTCATATTGTAGTTTTAAATGTTTTTCACCAACCTTATGTAGAAATAAAACACAAAGAAAACGAAAACTGGAATCTTGATAACTATGTATTTAGAATAAGTTATATTTGTCTGTATTTACAATAAATTATATTTAACTTTACAACTAAAATATATGAAATATACATATAAAATATACATTAAAATATACTGGGTTAAGAACAATAAAATACATTAAAATATACTGGGTTAAGAACAATAAAATACATTAAAATATACTAAATTAAAATCGATAAAACCAAAGCTTTCGAAGGCTCCTGCCTTCTTCTTCAGCGGTATTTTCTTTGTTCTGCGGTGCGTCTTTAAATACCACGAACGGTATTTAAATATGCTTCCTTATCAAGAACGGTGGTTCTTGATAAGGAAGCATATCTAAATAAGGCGTTGGATTTATTGAATGATCATACAACCTATAAGGTTATTCAGAAAAGTCCACTGCTTAGCTTGGAACGGCAAGTGAATAGAATGGTACAGAGTTGGCTTAAGTCTAGCAAAATTTCCAAAGAACAATATTGGGTACTGCATGCTACAGGGAGCCAAATACCGAGATTTTATGGCTTGCCCAAAATTCATAAAATGGGTGTACCACTTAGACCCATAGTTTCATTTATAGGCAGTCCCACATATGCACTATCTGGTTTCTTAGCCAAATTATTATCTCCATTAGTAGGACTTTCTGAATTTAGTATTAAGGACAGCAAAGACTTTGTGCATTTTATTAGAAGCCAACGCATAGAAGAGAATGAAATTATGATATCTTTTGACGTGAAATCTCTATTTACGTGTATTCCGATTGACCATGGAGTGCGTTGTGCACACATGGCCTTACGGAGAGATACTACTCTAAATACTAGAACACAATTAAATTTAGAGGATATTGAGAAAGGTATAGAATTATGCCTCTCAAGCACCACTATGGTGTTTGATAATACTATGTATAAGCAGGTTAACGGTACAGCCATGGGCTCCCCCATTAGCGCAATTATAGCTAATTTAGCTATGGAGGAGCTCGAGGCTAGAATATTTAATGTTAGTGTTCTCCCTATGCGCCCCTGGAAAAGATACGTAGATGATACGTTTTCAATTATTCGAAAGGGGAGTGAAGATCAGGTGTTGAATATTTTAAATGGCTTCTCCCCATTCATACAATTTACCTCGGAGGCAGAAGAAGGAGGAGTTTTGCCGTTCCTAGATGTGTTGGTCTGTAGGGAAGACCAACAACTAAAGACTAAGGTCTATAGGAAATCGATGTGTAAAGGTCAATATTCGCACTACAATTCAGCTCAGGCCAACCATCATAGGAACAGTGTGGTTAGAACATTAGTTGACAGGGCAAAATCACACTGTAGTACCTCCGAGGATAGGAAGATAGAGTATGAACGTGTCACGACGGATCTTACAAAATGTGGCTACCCCCAGAGGATTATAGAAAAATATATTAAAGGAAATCAGAGGAGAGGCGAATCTTTTACGCCAGTATCCACTGCATATATTCCCTACTATCCGGGTCTAACCGATCACATAACTAGAATACTAAGAAATTATCAGACGCGTTGTGTGCAGCTTCCGGGGGGGGGGGGGAGGCTGCACACAATCGTGTCACGAGTAAAGGACCCCATTCAAAAAGAGAATGCAAGTGGGGTCATATACAGTATTAGATGCCCGGATTGTGGGGAGTGTTATGTAGGGGAAACAAAACGGCGTCTCAAAGACCGTCTGGGGGAGCACACTAAGGCAATAAGAAGTGCGGACTATGGTAAGTCCGCCGTGGCCGAGCATTTTTGGGAGAAGCAGCACCACATCTCCCCGGACGAGGCTATCATCACCGATCGGGCGAATAAGTTCTGGGACCAGAAGTGGCTTGAGAGTTTGCAGATCTGTTCCACAGTGAACATTAATAGAGATAGAGGAATGCGGATCCATCCCCTCTTTGAGGCTACTATCCTCAGAAGGGATGAACGGTTTCACATGACCCACTCTCGAGCCACTTCCGATTTCGTAACACAAGAGAACGGAACACGTGGGAATGAAACACGTGATGAGTACCGTGAACCTGCTGGTATTTAAAGACACACCGCAGAACAAAGAAAATACCGCTGAAGAAGAAGGCAGGAGCTTTCGAAAGCTTTGGTTTTATCGATTTTAATTTAGTATATTTTAATGTATTTTATTGTTCTTAACCCAGTATATTTTAATGTATATTTTATATGTATATTTCATATATTTTAGTTGTAAAGTTAAATATAATTTATTGTAAATACAGACAAATATAACTTATTATAAATACATAGTTATCAAGATTCCAGTTTTCGTTTTCTTTGTGTTTTATTTCTACATAAGGTTGGTGAAAAACATTTAAAACTACAATATGACAAAAAGCATATTGTTAGAGAGATTAAATTATATGCTTCTGTACAAACCAATATGTTTTAGATATAATAAAAGTTCTTCAATATTTACTTCATTTCCTAAGCTGCAAGATAAATCAGGTGATATATTCAATGTAGAGAGTGACTGAAAAGCATTTGACCGGATGGTTGAATGTAAGGGACAATCAACCAGGAAATGACTGACTGTAAGTTGCATCTGGCATGATGAGCACTGTGGTGGGCTTTCACCCAATAATAAAAGAGATGAGTATGGTGAGTGTGTCCAATTCTGAGTCTTACCAGTACCACTTCCTCTCGTCTGTTTCTTCAGAAGCCAGACAGCCACAGCTTTGGATCTTCTTTTATCTGGTAAAGTTTATTGTTAGTGTCACTTTTCCAGGTCTGTGACATTTATCGTAGCAGGATTTGCATATGACAGACTTAAAATCAGAGAAAGGAACCTGAGAATGTTGTGAGAGAGCGGTTTGAGGATGTTTAGCAGCAAAGTCAGCACTTTCATTTCCCGGAATGCCTGAATGGCCAGGGATCCAGCAAAAACTGATTGACTGATTGGACACACTGCAAGTGAATAACTAGTGGCCGGCCTGTGCATGTCTTTTTAGAGCTGTACCCTAGAAATGTAAGGAAGATTGGATCTCACCATTAGTTGCATCATATGCCTCAACTAATGCTAATGTTTCTCTGGAATCATTTCATACTCATGGGCTTATTTCATGTTCTTTTATGTCATGTTCTTTTATTATTGGATCCTTTACTACACCACTTTTGGATCTTAAGCCACCATGTTACTTTTTTCTATGGACTTAAACCAGTTCTTTTTCCTTGATTGTACCTTCATGCAAATTTGAATAGATTATCAATTTATTTCTATCTTAATATATTTACGATTCAAATTTGGTCTAACGTGCATGTGGTTTTTGATACAGTATAATTCTTTATATATTAACGGTAATGTTTAATTGTGTATGACTTTATCACAGTTAAAGCCATACTATTCCAACTGCTTCTTTTTTTCCAATGCTAATTATAAATTATCTCCATGTACTTGTATTCTAAATACAACTATAGAGGTCACTATTTTCCTGCTATTTTGAATTTTCACGCTGCTTACTATTAAGTCCGCTTCGCTGCTGTAAATTGCTTTGTCATGTAAATATATTGCTCATTTGGTTGAAACCTGCTTGCACCATGCTGTTTTGCGTAGAATTACTTGTTAATACCCCAGGTACTGAACACTTTCACTGTCTTATTTTATTTTTGGTTTTGTTTTAGATTCATTTCTTGGCATGTTTGGCACACACATTTTTCCTTTCTACACAAGCTTTTGGTATTAGGTCCCTTTTATACTAACGCTAACAAATGTCAAAGCCCTTACTATAAGGTTGGGCTTCAAAACCCCGGCAAGCTTAGTTTCGTTTAATTACTTTTTCTATGCTTTTGATCTTTCTGCTGTCTATTTCTAATGTTTTTCCCGTTCGTTAAACTATTAGTGTAATATGAGGATGAAAATAACATCCTTACTATCCTACTTCTCTTGCTATATTTCTTATTTATTTAAAATACTTCTTTTTCCCTTCCCCTTCCTCAATTTAACGCCTCACCCTTATACCATTTGCTTGTTGTAAATTGAATTCCTATCTATACAAAATTAAATCCTATAATAAATTCTACATATCCATTTTTTTTACTTTTTATCCATTTTAGACCTTTTTCTATTCTAACACAATACTTATTTTTAACAAAATTACTTATACCTCAATAAATTAAGCTGCATTGGAACTACCTTGTCCATATTGTATTAGAGAGTGCTAATTTCATTTTCATTACTTGTTTTGGCCTTTCACTTTTCTTCTACTACTATGGACAAGTATAGGAAAGTAGTTCCTGATACATGGTCAGGTGTAGTCCCCTGATGAATTACCTGATCATGTATGAATAATTATTTTTGCTGATATCAGATCATGCATATTTGCATTACCTATATTTGACCTTTTTCTAAATATGTTCCCCCCCCCACATCTGATGACAGTTATACCATTTTCATTTTCTTATTAATGTACTAATTTTACTTTACAGTTCCCCCACTTTATATTGGCTTGGCAATTCAGTTCATAATTTTCTTAATTTATCGTAACCTCTAGTAATATTTTGTCACCTTTCTCAAACCTACTACACTTCTTTTTCTACTTTTGTCACACTTCTAGTTGCTAGCAATCTGTGTAACTTTCACATCCATTTATGCATATTTAATTCAGTATGTTAATACAACTTTTTAATAAAACTTATATATACTCTTGCATCCTTTAATGCTGCTTTGCACTTTTAGGTGCATCTGTCATATCTATTTATTAATTTTGCATTCACTGAAACCATTTCATCAACTTTATACCTCTTCTTTTCATATGTAACTCTTTGAACATTACCTTTATAGGGTTACATTGAATACTCATTTATATATATATATATAAAATGTTCAGCAATTTTGATCTATGAATTTTATTTCTGGTGATAAGCTTTCTCATTTTAGAGAAAAAACACACACATATACACACTCAACCTCCACAGTTGGATTTGATTATTTATAGTAATAGTAATAGTCATATATTGTGAGAATGTCACAGGCTTTTGCTGCATGGAAAGGGGAGAGGGGGGGGAACCTCCAACCAATTAGATAAGAAAGCACAAATTATATGCTTCCCTCCTCACACAGGTAAGTATGTTGATATTTGTATTTATTCAACCTGCCAGCCTCGACTAAACTACCTGTGAAGTCAACCTGTTCCAGCAATCAATGACTTGCTGGTTAAAAGAAAATTTTCCTAAAAACCTAGTCTAAATCTCCTTCCCTGTAATTTGAATTTATGCCCCCGAGTTCTGAAATTCTCTATAACAGCAAAAATTCCACCTTTATTCATTTCACTAACCCCCCCCCTCAGAGCCTTATAATCAGGTCACCTCTGAGGTGCCTTGTTGGCAAGCTCTGTAGCCCACACACAGAAAGTCTTTCTTCATATGGTCCTCATATACCAAGAATGCAAAAGCAGTGCATGAAATATATTTATCTACTACTCCACACTGTGTTAAGCACTGCTACACTGTCTATAATACATTTATTGAGATCTGTCTAGCCACAACTTGGTGTACAAAAGTGATTACTCAATTACATAATCTCATAATTAAAAATTAAGATTAAGTAATTTAATTCTGGTTAATACCCTAAACTGGATTTTATAAAGACCTTTCAAAATAATACACATTTTTGTAGATGCAAAACGTGAGGGGAAGGTCATAGATAAACATACAATCAAGAACAGCTTTAGTTATGTATGAGATTACTATTTAAATCATTTTTCTTTTTGTGAGCAACCCAACCACTAAGGAACTCGATAAACTTTTTCTCATGGAAATCATGCTTCCAATTCATTCATTACATTTTATGGTCAATTATCCATGTAGAGTTTGTGTTTTCACTTTTCTGTTAATGTATCTCTATATATCTAATTTTGACTTTTTCAAAAATAAAATATCAGAAAGAAAAATTTCATGGTCTGAAGTTTGTAAATTAAACTTCTATACATATTTTTTTATTTATTAATTCATTAATATTTTTATGCTTTTGAAATTTTGTTATTCAAGGTAATGCTATCTGTTTTATTTAAATATACCTTGTGAAGTACTTACATCAGAGTTAGGAGTAAAATGCAGAGCAAAAGTAGTTGCTTGTTTCCTAATTTCTTCATCTTCATCTTGAAGTAATGTTAAACTGGCTTCATACAACCTAAAGGGAGGGAAGATAATAAGAGTACTTTATACATAAAACTGCAAAGTATTTTAATATTATTTGAATTCTGTATGTAAGGTGACAATAACAAAGGTATTACAAATGCTCTGACAAAGTAATCAGATCAATTCTGTAAAAAAAAAAAAAAAAATATCACTAGCTTTTTACTGGATATCACTTTCAAGGTATTCTCCATCTGACTTCATACATACATTTCAGTATTTTTGCCATGCTTGGCAATACTCTAGAAATTATTTTCTGTAAGTACTTTCAGAATTGCTGAAACTTCAAATGATTCACAAAATGATCTTTCAAGTTTTACAAACCTGAAAAAGTTGCATGTATAGTGGATGTGTATTCAAACTGTCAGCCTCAACTACCTGTGAAGGCAACCTGTTCCAGCAATCAACAATGCGCTGATAAGAACTGCCTGGTTGGCTGTTGTGGCAGAACAAATTCATAATGGATAATTCCTTTGATATTAATGCGATGGCACTGCTGAAGGGACCTCCATAAAATGATTTCTAGCAATGTTTTCAAGCATGAGAGAGAGAGATCCTAAAATGTGTGTATAAAGTCAGGAATGCATCTCAATGACCAAATCCACTAAAGGTTAGTATTTTTTTTTTTTTTTTTTTTTTTCACTGAATTAGTAAGGCTACTGCACTGTTAGTTCTTACACACACAAACAGGGTTACTGCTATTGTAATGAAAGACACTCCTTTTTTTAAAGTAGTATGGTAAATTTATCAATAAACTCTAAAATAGAAAAAAAAAAAAAAAAAAAAGATTTAAAAGATCATTATACTAGTAGCCACCAAGTATAAGCAATAGTTCCAAAAAAATAAAATAAAAAAATAAATAAATCTGCACTTCATTTTTACTTGTTCAGTTTCTGTTTTTTAACATCATCTTAATATTTACTAAGCTGAATTATTTAAAGGAAATGAAATGTCTAGTGTCTATTCATTTAAACAAGTCCTGCAGAACTTGTTTTTAAAACACAGAGTTTCAGACTTGTGGTGACTATGGGAGCCCCATAAAGAGAGTATCATTATTTCTACATGTTTATAATTGTAGTTAAAGAAATACTTACTGCTCTCAACAGGATACACAAGGGTCCACATTGAAAACCAATTTTTTTTTTTTTTTTTTTTTTTACTATTCACTGCACTGCATGATTACTGTTACTCTATATATCATAACATTATTTTGTTTCAGAGGAAAGCATGAGTGTTTTAGAAAGAGCAGTATCTGATAATTATTAGTCACATACTAACAGTTGAAACAAATCAATAAAGCAACTTTTATTAATCACATAAACAGAAACATAACTTACATCAGAAGACCAGTGACAATACAAATGATGACAAGAACTTGGAAAATTCACTACAGTGAAACATTAATTCAATATGTAAACACTAATTCAATATATAAATTAATTCAATATGTTTTACATATTGAATTAACACATTAATTCAATATGTAAAAGGAAATTTTGAAAGTTTTTAAGTAAAGGAGTGGGATTATATTTCAGTGCGTGTGTTGAAATATTTTGATAATAAATTCTTCAAAGCATTATGCATTTCTGTCTTGCTGGCTTTGTTCCCTCATTTTTGAATAACATAACCAAAAAGATAAATCTAAATATAAATTAAAATTTCAATAATTTTAACTCAATAAGAAGTTTTCTTTTGAATGAAAAATTTGAATGAAACCTCCCAAGTTTCACTCAATTTATGGTTTAATCTAAAATTCGCTGAACTAACTTTCATTCTTCTTCTACTATTTTATACTTATTCTCTGGAACAGCCTTTCTCTATGTGTATTTCTTGAGAATTACAACCTGGAAACCCTCAGGCCATGCCTTGAGTACTGCATACAGGTCTGGAGACCTCATTTTAGGAAGGATGTAGATTTACTTGAGCGTGTACAGAGAAGGGCAACAAGATTGGTGAGGGGAATGAAGGGATCCTCTTACCAAGAGAGGCTTAAGTTCTGCAAATTGCAGTGGCTGGAGACTAGGCACCTGCGCGGTGATCTGATTGATGTGTATAAGGCCTTGAATGGGTTGAGCACGCTGAATTCTGATGGGATCCTTCCACTTGTTCAGATTACGAACCTAAGGGGACATAAATTCAAATTAAGAAAAGACAGATGTAGAATAGATGTGTGGAAATTTGCCTTTAGCCAGCGGGTGATTAATTGCTGGAACAAACTTCCATCTGCCGTTGTGGAAGTTGATAGGTTGAATAAATTTAAGGAGGAACTGGACAGGCATTTGGAGGGAATGGTGTGATTTTTTTTTTATTTTTTTTTTGGCTGATGCTGCATAAGCTCATACACTTGTTTTCTTGCATCACATGCCACTACTACTACTACTACTATTTAAGTCTAATATTAATAAGTATCTTCTTGTATCCCAATCTTCATCCTGTCAATACTATAAAAGACTATAGATACAAAAAAGTACTACAGATATAACAACTTGTTATGCTTAAAATTACCAAAGCATGCACTCATATATATATATCTGAGTATTCAGAAATATTTATTTCAAAATTTATCCTAAACTATTTTTGAATTCAAATTTTACTTTTAGCTGAATATCACTACCAAATTTAAAGCTCCTCTGAGAACTAAAATTTTCCACAGTAAATGAAACCATCAGGAATAGAATAAATTTATAAATACATGAAATTTCACAATCATTACATTTTCAAAACCACATTACCCAACATAAATATGCATACCTGAATAAGTTAGTGACATGTAAATCTTTTTCTCCACAAGATGTAAGATATACAATAACAGAGTGTCCTGCAACTGTCAGAGATTTTGCAGCCTCCATCTTTATTATTTGTGGCTGCCTGGAATGGCTTGATGTATAGACTGTAGATACCCATTCACTAATTAGTGATAAGGAAAATACCCTAAATAAAGCATATAAGGAAATTAAGTATATATTACATCACCTACTAATTAAATATGCTCAACACTATATGCCTACAAAAGAGTGTTCTTAACTTGGTACATTCTAAGGGGATTAACTCAAACTGCACCTTTGAGTTAAAAAAAAAAAAAAAAGTCTAATCAGTACGAGTTATCAAATCTATTATTTCTGTGTTATGGCAGCACAAAGTATGCAGCCTGCAAAGTAACTGCTGGTTGGTCTTTCCTGCTGAAATGACTAGTTTACAAAATAGCATAAATTTCTGCTGTGTAGTTCATAAAGAGTAGGTCATAAAGAGTAGTTCATAAAGAGTAGTTCATAAAGTGTAATGTTCAGCTCATGACAAGTCATGAGCTGAACATGACAAATATACTGATATGTATCTATTCTTTGGTCAGTGTCAAAGCAATGTAGAAGAGACTAACAGGCAGCATACATATAGGTATCAATCTATGTGCATACAACTGCAAACATGTCTGAGAATGAAATCATTTTTACTTGTAAGAAAAGAAATTCTAGCCACTATCAATTATAGCTACCATTATGCACTGTAAATTCAACACACAATTCCAAAGAAGTATTCCAAATCATGTGCAATATGAACTAAACATCAGCATATTTCAAGTAACAGCACAGAGATTAATATTATATATCCAACAGTTGTGTGATATATAATGTTAATCTTGATTCTCAAGATTTGATCATATCCTTATCCCTTTAAAGAGTGTGGGCATTACTGCTACAATTAATGATCCTCCACAACACATCATCAAAATATTTCTGAGGTTTGTAATACAGCTTTCATAGCTAGTGACTACTTTATGTTGTGCTTACATCCTGAGGTTTCTAATTGAGGTTTACAGATTTGTAACTGTGAATGTTAAACCATCCTCTGGTTTCTGAGGTTATGTTCACAGATGCTTCGCAAATCCACAAATATACATGTTGAAAGATGGTAGCTATAATTCTCTATTACTATATGGGCTGCTCTCCCAGGTTACCAATTTATCAGTCTTGAAATGCTACCTGACAACCTACCCTACAGATGATGTTTACCTATGCTTCTTTGCATCATGCCACATGAGTTTCTGGAAAATGAGTTATAATTTTGCAGTTAATAACTGATTGAAGAAGTTGGATTTCAGTTTCTTACCAGGCAGTCTAGTAAGAAAAATATGGCCAAACTTATGAAACTATTTTACAGTTTGTTTAGGGAAGTAGTGCATGCTAAAAGTTCTCAAATTAGAAACAGCTGCCTTGCTCTAGAACAAAACTCCATGGTTTATTTATTTATTTTTTTGACATTATACAAGCAATATCACATACTTATAGAAACAAAAAAACCACCACTTTGCTTATTGGAGGCTTGAAGTGGTGAAACCCATGTTTAGTCTCTAAAGCAAAGTTTCCGGCATCCCCCCCCCCTACTTCTCCTTCAACCCATGCACGTTACTAAGTACTATAGGTTTTGATACCTTTCGTGTTTGGGGGTTTCATAAAAAAAAAAAAAAAATGCCATCAAAACTTTTTTTTTTTTAACCAAGATTCTAAAATATATTAAAATATTATATTACTCTTTATCTATAATTTCAATTAATATAGTCGAATAATTGTGTATTTCCATAATGGCTGAGAAAAATTGAAATAAAAAATGCATATAAGTGAAAGCTAAATAAACACTAGACAATCATGCCTCATTATTCTCTAGGCATTACTTATTTTCCAGCACTTTTCAGACTTTATATAATGATTGATAGCTAAAACAGAATGGCATGAGATGCAGACAAATAAACCTTACTGTCATTAAATAACAGTTGTTAATAAATAATAATAAATGCTACAACACTTTAAAATCATTGTCTGAAGTTTGTAGTACAGCTGTTATAGCATAATTTAGCTGATACAAGCTATTTTCCTGAATACGTTTCAAATGAACAATATATCTGTAAAATAACAAAGGTTTTCTGGCTTACTTAAAGGGGAAAAAATTAATTGCCATATATGAATATTTTGGAATGAAAAAGTAACACATCAACAAGTTCTTCAGCAACTGGGGTAAGTAAAGCCAATTTTGAGAATCATCAAACAAAGGTATCTGGAATATGTAGGCCACATTATGAGATACAGCAGCTACATTTGTCTTAATTGTTGCAGGAGACTGATGGAAAGAGGAAGATTTTTTGGTATTCAAAATTTGGAAGATTCAAAGAAATTGGTAATTTCTTTGAATAAACTGAACTTACAAATTAAGACCTGTTAGAAAGAACAAAGAATAGAGAGAAGTTTGCAGCAATGACTGTCAATATTACAAAGTTATAGACACAAGAAAAAGAAGATAAGAATATTCAAACTCATAATCCAATAATTTGTTAATCATAGCTTCCCAATATTGTTGTTGTTGTTATTTGGTTTTTAGGAGCATTAGCAACTAAGGCCATATTGCTCCGGGGATATGCGGTGGTCATTCCCTGACCTTTCCGCATCCTCCGTATTTGGTGGTCACGGGCTCCCAATATTGTAACTAAGATATTGGGGGGGGAAGAAGACATACCAACACACTTCACATCATGCTGTTCAAAAATCAGGAACCTGTAATCACAATTCTACAAAACTGAAATCACAGTTAAGTAATAATTTGTGCACTAAGCTAAAGTCTAAACAATGCAGAAAGATATATAATGCCCAGAGGCTGATAATTTGAATAGTACTAGTAACCTTCCTATTACTGTTAGACCAGAGGGTGCTGATCAAAGAGTGCCCATGGTCCTGTCAATGATTTATCAAATAATTGCTTGCAGAGACAGGGAGGTTATAATTCTTATAATTCTACTATGTTAAGGCAATTGTGAGATCACACTTGCAATACTATGTCCAGATAGGTGTGGCTTCCACACCTACCTAAAAAAAGAAAACAATGAACTTGAAATGGTCTGAAGAGTGAGAACACACCTGGTGAGATCAGCAAATGGGTGCCTTTGAACATGTGAGCTACAGAGCTTTTTCTCAACCTGTGTGTTTAAACAGAAAAATCTAGGCAGGTCGCAAATTTTCTGATAATATATGTAATAACAGACAAGGTTTTTTTAATTATATTTATACTTTGGATATAAAAAATTGAGAGAAGCCAAAAAGACAAATTCTTCTATGTCTGTAAACTCAATTTATAAAATGTTGGACTGTCATTTTTTTTTTTTTTTTTACAGTTTAGGTAGGTCACATTATATATAAGGGTGTGAAATGCTGCTTTATAGGGCTGAAGTTTATAAAGCTCAAGGGGGAGATATAAAATAATGACAGGGAAATTTTCAGCATTAAATAATGCTAGAAGGGAGGGTTAAGCTGAAACTGAGGAAGAGAGAGAAGAAAGTTTAATAAAAGACTTTACCACAGGAAACATTCAATTAGTTTATTGGTATGAAAAGGGAAAATTGAAACAATTAAACCTAAATAGTCTCAATAACTAAATAAAATTAGCTATATTTTGAATTTTTATGTTGAAATCCATCTTCAGGCATGGATTTTGGATTTGTTCTTGAGTTTAGGCATTCCTACCAGAACACTTGGCAAGTTAGAAACTGAAAATGCAGGGTATATGGCAGTGGTTCCTAACTGGTAAGCCCCAACACATTGGTATGCCATGACCCCTTTTAAAGTATGCCACCCACATGATTAGAATAAACTCCACTGAGTTCAATGGCAGTCACTAGTCAGATGTCTCTAAATAGGCCTACAAGGCTGGGACAATTCATATTGAACAATTAGACTTTACACCAGCCGGTATTCAAATAAACAAATTCCAATCCTGCAACTAAAACACTTTATTTACAATAAAATAAAATAAAATAAAATACAAGTGTATAAAATGAAATTAAATGGAATAAAATAAAATAAAATATATAGTAGTCTAAAACTGATGTGATTTAATTTACAATAAAATACAAAAAATATAAAATATATATATAAAAATATATAAAATATGATAATAAAAGCAATAAAAACAGTTAATAAAATACCGTAACAACTGCAGCTTTCGGAGATAGCGATCTTCTTTCTCAACAGCATATTTCTGCTGTGTGGCACATCCTTAAATAGCAGATCCATGGCACTCGTCACATGGTTCCTCGGCAGTAAGGCTGGAATTTCCCATTTATGCACCGGAACCGGAAATGGCTCGTGAGCATGCTAGCTGAAACCGTTCACCTCGCCCAAGAACCACAGTTTCAAAGAGGGGATGTAAGCGTACACCCTTGTCTCTATTAATGGAATTGCTAGCTGCCCCAATACATAAACTCTCAAGCCATTTACGGTCTCAGAACCCCTGTGCATGATCCGTGATGACAGCATCCTCTGGGGAGCTTTGATGTTGCTTCTCCCAGAAATGTTCTGCCACGGCAGACTTCCCATAGTTTGCGGACTTTATTGCATTCATATGCTCCCCCAGACGATCTTTCAGTCGTCGCCCCATCTCACCTACATAACACACCCCACAATCCGGGCATTTAATCTCGTATACCACCCCACTGCTGGCTTCTTTCGTTATGAGGTCTTTGACACAAGATATCACTGTGTACAACCTCCATCCCGGGAGTTGCACACAGCGTATCTGGCACCCCCGAATTATTCATGCAATGTGGTCTGAAAGGCCCGGATAGTAGGGAATGTATGCAGTGCTCACAGGGGCGAACGGCTCAGTACGGGTGGACTCCGCTCCTCTAATAATTCTGTCCAACACCCTCTGGTGGTAGCCGCATTTCTTGAGGTCTGCCGTGACACAAATAATTTCGTTATCTCTGTCCTCGGAGGAGGTGCTACAGTGGGACCACACCCTATCTACTAAAGCCGTTGACACGAATAATTTCATTATCTCTGTCCTCGGAGGTCCGTAGAAAAGTCGTCCGTAGAAATCCGTTGGTTAGTGTGGAGCAACAAGTGAATAACCTTATACAGCGTTGGCACAAGTCAGGATGGGTATCCAAGGAGGTATATTGGTCATTACATGCTGCTGGATGCAGCTTACCCAGATTCTACGGGCTCCCCAAGATACATAAAGTGGGTGTACCACTCAGGCCAATTGTATCATTTGTAAATAGTCCCACGTACTCTATCAAGGTACCTAGCCAAGTTGATCGCAGCCATAGTAGGACTTTCCAACTTGGTTATCAAGATTAGCAAAGAGTTTGTGGATTTTATAAAAGGACAGACATCACTGTACCCTATTAAATTCGGAGTCCAGTGTGTTAGAATGGCATTAGAAAAGGATGTTTTGTTAAGTACTAGGTCTCCTCTTAGTGTTAATGATATTTGTGAGGGTGCGGAGTTCTGTTTATCCAGTATCACCATAGTTTTCCAACATGTCATGTATAAGTAGGTCCACGGCACAGCCATGGGTTCCCCCATTAGTGCCAAAGTGGCTAACTTAGCTATGGAAGAGTTGGAAGTTAGAATTTTTGAGGGTTTGGAATTTCCCATGCATAAATGGAAAAGATTTGTTGATGACACATTCACCATTATACAAAAGGGGCGGGAGGATCAGACACTTGATGTACTTAATAGCTTCTCCCCTTTTATTAAATTTCCTTCGGAGGTGGAAGCAGAGGAAACCCTACCATTCCTTGACGTGTTGGTTATTAGGGATGGTTGTAGGCTCAAGACCAAGGTGTTTAGAAAGACCATGTGCTGAGGTCAATATACTCATTATAACTCGGCACAAGCCAGCCAACGCAAGGGTAGTGTTGTCAAGGCTTTAGTAGATAGGGTGTGGTCCCACTGTAGCACCTCCGAGGACAGAGATAACGAAATTATTTGTATCACGGCAGACCTCAAGAAATGCGGCTACCCCCAGAGGGTGTTGGACAGAATTATTAGAGGAGCGGAGTCCACCCGTACTGAGCCGTTCGCCCCTGTGAGCACTGCATACATTCCCTACTATCCGGGCCTTTCAGACCACATTGCACGAATAATTCGGGGGTGCCAGATACGCTGTGTGCAACTCCCGGGATGGAGGTTGTACACAGTGATATCTTGTGTCAAAGACCCCATAACGAAAGAAGCCAACAGTGGGGTGGTATACGAGATTAAATGCCCGGATTGTGGGGTGTGTTATGTAGGTGAGATGGGGCGACGACTGAAAGATCGTCTGGGGGAGCATATGAATGCAATAAAGTCCGCAAACTATGGGAAGTCTGCCGTGGCAGAACATTTCTGGGAGAAGCAACATCAAATCTCCCCGGAGGATGCTGTCATCACAGATCATGCACAGGGGTTCTGGGACCGTAAATGGCTTCAGAGTTTACGTATTGGGGCAGCTGTTGAGAAAGAAGATCGCTATCTCCGAAAGCTACAGTTGTTACGGTATTTTATTAACTGTTTTTATTGCTTTTATCATCATATTTTATATATTTTTTATATATATATTTTATATTTTTTGTATTTTATTGTAAATTAAATCACATCAATTTTAGACTACTATATATTTTATTTTATTTTATTCCATTTAATTTCATTTTATATGCTCGTATTTTATTTTACTGTAAATAAAGTGTTTTAGTTGCAAGATTGGAATTTGTTTATTTGAATACCGGCTTGTGTAAAGTCTAATTGTTCAATACTAGTCAGATGTGCCATGAATATGTGTCTTTTAACTTCAAGTGTGATGACTTGAGTGACAAAAGATTAGGAACCACTAGTGTAGGGGATCCTTAATTTTTGATTTTGTTATATGCTTTTAAGAGATTGAAAGAGGATCAGTAAGTTGTTTATTGAACATAAACTAAAATTTTTAAATACGTCACATAAACATATTTAACTTTAGAATTTTCTATATTTTCTATTCTTTAGATGGCAGATGGTAGAAATGTTTTTTGCTTCCATGTATCATTCTGCATTTTGATACTAACACGGGACTACCACGTATTAATATTTCTGGACTAGCTGTAAAAACAAAAAAAAAAAAGAGAGAATGTGTAAAATTTCGAAATTATGCATAAAGAAATAAACTAGAAAATCTTTTACCATTCCTTATTACTGGAGAGAGTGATATGTAACCATAGTGAATAAAGACTCATTGCTAATACTGAAACTGTTATTCCAGACTCTCTTTTTATAAAGTTAATCAAGCAGTCTATTCCACTGAAATCTTTCAAAAGTTCAAAGAAATGTTCTCCTAATAAAGTATGTGTACATAAGGATATTATCAGTTTTAATTTCTGTTCTAGTATCGAAGGATGTTGGTCCTGCTCCTTTAAACTTCTTAAGAGATAATCCTAAACAAATAAAGAAATATAGAAATCATAAGACAATAAAAAATTGATGTAGGAAAATGGTGGCAAGCATTAACATTAAAAATTATTTGACACTTTAAAGGTCACAATTAGAATTATGTATTTAACCAAAAAAATTACCAGTAATTAAAATTAAATATGCTGCCTATAATGGGTATAAAATCTTATAAGGTAAAGTGCAGCCATTATCAACCCACTGCAGGATGGAAGCCTCCTCAACAATTCATGTTGAGGGAAATGGACCATAATCTGCCACGCTGGTCCAGTGCAGGTTGGCAGATCGACCGTATTTAGCAATCAAGGACTTGAACCCCGGTCTACTCAAAGAGCGTGTGCTACTGCACTCCCGCTCCTGACCACTCGGCTACTCTGCGCCTTACAAATCTTATAAACTATCCCCTAAACTTAAACCAATATTATAATTAACAAAATATGCTTTTTATCTTTTATCCTTGATAATTTTAAATAATATGCACTTAATTAAAACAATTTGACAAAGTTAACCTTTCATTATACTAACAATATTGCAGCATACTGCTTGATAAGCTGATATGAGAAAGGAAAGCTTAAATAATAGTATATACACTGAGTGATCACTGAATTATGATCACCCTATTAAAACTGAGTGCGACCTGCTGACCACGTGAGGTACAAGAGTGCGTAGTTAGTCGACCTACTTTAGCATAGATAAGGAAGGTGTCAGTGGTTCAATAGGTAGTAAAATTCCAAGCGTGATGGGTAAAAGGAAGGATTTATTGGACTTTGATAAAGGATAGATTGTGGGTGCTCGATGAGCTGATGCCTTAACTTCCCAAACGGCTGAACTGGTGGGATGTTCGAGAGCCGCCGTAGTTAAAGTGTACCAGGACTGGTGTCAAAATGGTCAAACAACGACCCGAACGCAAAACTGCAAAGGTCAGCGAAAGGTTGATATTAGAGATGAGCGCCAAGTCCGATGACACGTACAGGTGAACAGGCACAGCACTGTTGAAGAGTTGATTACCCAACAGAACATAGGCCAGCCCAGAACAATATTTGGCATGACCATGCGTCGCATGTATGGGCTATACCAGCAGATGACCCCCTACAGCATCCTCTCCTAAACAAGGATCATCGGCGTAAAAGACTCGCCCGGTGCAAAGAGCATGCAAGTTGAACGTCAGAAGACTGGAAGAAGGTGTGCTGGTCGGATGAGTCATGTTATTTACTCCACACCATGGATGGTCGTGTACGGATTTGGCATCAACAACATGAGGTTTTTGCTCATCATGCATGGAATCAAAAGTGCAGGCCGGTGGAGGTGGTTGTATGGTGTGGGGCACGTTTCACTGGCAGGAACTTGGACCCCTGGTGCATGTGGAACAACGTATCAGTAGTCTCCGTTATCGTCAACTGCTTGCCGACTGTGTACACCCCCCGCTATGTTACACTTTTTCCCCGAATGGTGACAGTCTCTTCCAAGATGACAATGCACCAAGCCATCAGGCACTTGTTGTGTAAGAATGGTTTGAGGAACACAATTCTGACTTCCAGCATATCGACTGGGCACCAAACTCCCCCGATATCAATCCCATAGAGCATTTGTGGAACATTATGGAAAGCCGTATCAGGCACCTGGATACACCAATCACCTCCATACCTGCATTGCTGACCGCATTACACACAGCTTGGTTGACCATACCTCCTGAACACTTCCGACATCTTGTTGAATCAATGCCACGTCGGATAGTTGCTGTACTGAGGGCAAAAGGAGGACCTACGAAGTAATAGGTAGGTGGTCATAATTCAGTGATCACTCAGTGTTATATAACAGTATAAAAAAGGTAAAGGAAACATATAGAATTTGAACCGATGATGTTTTCATTTGTCACTTAAAAATTAGTGGGAGTATGAGATTGTTCTCATTTAGCGGCAAGGCATTTGAGTGTAAATATGCCATATCTGTAAGGTGCATGTGCATGCATGTGTGTTTTAAGGCTGATGTGTTTGCTCACAGGATAAAAGTTTATCTAGAGAAAATCTAGTTAAATTATTCGGTTTTTATGAAAATGGCAGTTAAATACAATATTAGGAAGCGTAAGGTTCTATATTTGGGTAACAGTAATTTGAGTAACTAGGTAATCTGATTATCTTATTACATCAAAATAAACAAATGTTAGTTGATAATGAAAAGGTCATGAGTAATTGCACGATTTAATAAAGTTCTCTTAATAATGAAGATAACTTGCCAGAAGAGTGCACTGTGTTTTATCTGTAATGCACATTGATAAATTTTATGTAGTGTTAACAAAGAGGTAATTATTTTACTATAGAGCCTTGGTTAAGCCACTTATGAGTACTTCATGTTTGGAACCCCTGTTTCAGGATGGGGATTTGCTGGATAAGATGAAGCTAAAAGCAACAAGATTAGTTATTGGTATAAAAAAGCATTCCTACTGAGAGAGACACTTCAGTCTTGTGGGTTACAAAGTCTTAAGAGAAAACACCAGAATGTGAATTTTCTCAAGGTGTTTTAAGGCTTTAAAACGTGAATATTTATTGAAATTAAATAATGAGGGATTTTTTTTTGCAAGGGGCATAAACTTGACAATAAGTAACTAAATTAATGAATGGCAGTTGTAAAATGGACATAAGAAAATGTTCTTGTAGCGAAATAATCATTTAGTGGTGGAAAAAAAAAAATTCCCATATAATCTTGTGGAAGTAGGGAGCTTATGCACATTTAAGAAAGAGTTAGAAATTCCTGAATGAAACCAGGTGATTTTTCTTTTATGTTTTATCTCAGGCTGACGCTAAATAATTCTAGCTTCCTCGCATTAATTTGCCTTTACTAATACTAATGCTTTAATGAGATGATGTTCCAGTCCATAGTCAGAACAGTTTTGTATCTCTGTCTCCAAGCATATCTGTAAATCTGTCAATGTTTTAACACTGGGAAACTCACAAATTAATTGTATTTGAAAACTGCATTTTGAATAAAATGTATGCAACATTAAGAAAGAAGATATATTACTTGTAATAAAGATGTATCTAAATCACCTATTTATTTTTTGTATTAAAAATGTATTAAAAATTGACAAAAACTTTACCAAAATAGCTTTCCATTGGTCAAGTGGAATACCCTCTGCAACTAGTTGATCTTCATCAACATTTTCAAAATGAGAAAGTAAAAACTGTAAGCATCCCTGTGTTAAACTAGTGGAATGACCCATTAATGCAATGCTTTTGTTAGCAATTTCAGAAGAAAGTGCACTTTTTAAATTCCAAAATATCTGTTTCCTCCTCCAGACATCATAGCCAGGCTGGAAAATAACAATACTTTATAAAGTAATTCAATTGTTTTAATGTAATTAAATATTACTATTATTTGATGAGTTTATATTTTTTTTGCTAATTACCTTTAAAATAGGTATGAGAATGAAAGCAATAAAATAAAGAATGTGATAATGCTAAAATATACCAAATATACCATGTTAGGTAAAACATTGGAAAACCAAGTGGAGGGAAAGGGGGGGGGGTAGTCATATGTTATAAACAAGAATATCCCAATTTTGGCATCCTACATGAACAGTCATTTTATTATTAACACTTTACTAAATCTATCTTTATGACAGTCACAAAACAAGACATTTGTTCATTTAGAAAGGAAACATAATAAACTTCTATATATTATCAATTCACAATACCACAACCCATAAAGTTTAAAGTTACAGTTATAATTAAATAGGCCCAAGAAACTAGTTTGATAATTTGTATTCATTCTTCAGTTAGAGCTGGCTGCTTTATTGCAAATTGAAAGACTGAAAATAAACTTTTGATCACTAAAAACTTTATAAAATTTACTATACAGATTAAAATAAAATAATAGTACAGTGATGGTATATAATACAATATATGATAAACTCAATGCAAACAATACACAAATAAAAATATAGTCATACTTTAAACATTTAAAATCATTGTCAAAACTAAAAAAAAATGTTCTCAATGGGAGAGGGGGGAAATATATATACATTTTCTTAATGCATGTCTCTCCTTTCCCCCAAAATTTTTTAAACTGGCAGTGCTGCAATACAACCTTTCTGAAAACTGGATTCATACTCATGGCCACATTCAGATTCAAGAAATGTTCAGTAGTTTTAATTGCTAAACACTTGAACCATCAGCACTGATGGCACTGCCATCTGTGTTCTACACCTACATTGTCAATCTCAGAAGGGTTTACATGATTCATTTCCTCCCAATAATGAGCAGCTACTGCTAACTGGTCACAGTGTCCCTCTGCAATGGAAGTATTGAGCTCATCAATTCTTCCAGGTGTTGGCCAGTTTTGTCAATGTAGTAACATTCACATTCCAGACACTGTATGCAATATATATCACTCCACTCTGTGATGGAGGGGATCTTAACTTTATCTAAAATATTCTCCAGTTTTCTGCAGAGATCCTGTACGTCTTATATGATGTGTATGAAGCAACCTAGCAACTCTTTCAAAAGTGCCCAAGAAAAACAGAATATAAGCTTATCCACAAATGCATGACCATTGAGCAGCTTGTTACACTGCCTTCTAAATGTTCTACATGATATTCTGGATAACCACATTTCCTTAACATTTACACTTAACCTATTTAACTCTCTTTCCATTTCCTCATTGTCTGAGCAGTGAGTAAAATCTCTATTTATGAGTAAACGGTTAGAGCTTTTACTCTTAAAGAGCTTAAGGTGGGCATGGTTAGAGCTTTTACTCACTGTCTGAGCAGTGAGTAAGTAAAAGTTCTAACCATGCTTACCTTAAGCTCATATGTATGGACCATGCTGAAATCACTAAACCGTGATTACATGTCAGTTTCCTATAACTGATGTGACAATATGACAGCCCACCTTTCACCAAAATATCGAGGAAAGGAAGTCTGATCTTGTTTCAACTCTATGGTGAAATGAATACTGGAGGACAGACCATTAATGAAATGGATATAAACCACAGTCACAAGTTTAAGCACCCTTTTCAGTAGTTCTGACAGTAACTTTAGCCATGTTTAATGTTTTATCAGTTTTTAATTTATGTATTGCTTGGATATATATGATATATGCAATTATATATGATCAGTGAATTCTTATTTTATTTTATTCAATTTGTGCAGTAAGTTTTATAATAATATAATTTTAAGTATTTTCACCAAATGACAAAATAAAACGAAAGCCAAAACACGTGCCGCCACCAGCCAACATCCATTTACTGTCCAACTTCAAACTCACAGAACCAACTTTTCATCTTCCTCGTTTATTTATTCAACTGCCGTTTTCTGGAACAACCTTCCTTCATACGCATTTCCTGAAAATTATAGTCTACAGAAGTTCAAGTCCAATGTTAACAAATATACCTTCTTTCGTCTTCTCAACCTCCAACACAAGCACAGTACTATACTATAGGTTCTAATACCTCTCGTGTTTGGGGTTTACATAAAAAAAAAAAAAAAGTAGCTATTTAGACGCTTTTACCCACCAATCTTCCTTGGATCATAATATCAAATAAAAATAATACAAACAAAATAAAATAAAGAAAGGCAAAGGAAGAACTGTATACCAGCTACAGTGCACCTGAATTTCAGTGGCAACAATGTTACACTTCCAATATTCCAATTATTCTCATACAAATATAAAAGTATTTCCATTTTTTCTTGTTATTTTAGTGAAGTTAACATGTACCACACTCCTTATAAAGATGAAATTTTGGTATTAAACTACACTGCTTCTCATGAATTTTTCCTTATTTGTAATCTTGTTATATTCATGATCAATATAATCAAGTTCAATTGTACATTAAATTATGGACTATGATGTACAAAATTAAAAACTATTTTACTAAGAATATGATATTTAATTCTCTATATATATATATAATGATTAATTTCATTGATTACATCATGTTTAATTTACATTTTAGTGACTATAATGTATTTTGTTGCATTATCATAAAAACTTACACTCCATAATGGTCCTGAAAACTCAATAGTAGAGAAGTTCACACAATGATTTCTTTGTTTAATATCTCTTTCCTCTTTAAATGCTGGATTCCTGATTATATCCAGATAAACAGTTCTGACCAATAAACAAGGATTTTCATTATTTGCCAACCATGATCTTGAAAGTAGCAGATGAAAAAGTTGGGAAAGGAATCTTTTGTCTGAGCTAGGAAAAAAAGGTAAATTTAGGTTTTCATATATAAAAAATATCTCAATAACCTGAACAGTTAGCTAATACTATGAATCAATATTAGAGTAAGGTAATGAAATTAATTCAAAAATTATTAAGCCTGTTAGTCATAACTGACATACTACAACAAGTGGGTTTACAAATGTGTACACCATAACCTTGATGTTGTGCTGTAAAAGTTATTTAACCTTGTATGTGATTGAGAAGAAAACTTTTATTTTCTTTTTGTAGGTTTATCTTGATATTTTATCATTTATATTATTAATATATGGTATTATGATGATGGATTTAATTTCATTTCTGTGGGCCCCTTTTGCACTAGGACTCTTCTGGAGTGATTTATTTTCATACTGAATGTGCCAAGGTGTTACAATGTGAAGTAGGAAAACATTAAATGCCAAAATTTTCACAAGCCTGTGAGAAAATTAAAACTAAATTCAACAGTAATTAAGACACAGATGCAATTAATTAAATGTACATACCTCAGCAAATGTGCAATAATATTTATTATTCTCTTTACAGCAAAAAGATATCCATGTATATAATTAAAATGCAATTCTTCAGAAGTATCTTCAGGAAGCATCCTAACAAGTTCCATTAATTTCATCTTAGTCTGCTGTGGTGCCAAAAATGTAGTAAAAGCTGTTGCAGCAAGTATTCTGATATTCCAGCGAGGACTTCCAAACATGCTTTCTAAAAGTGGAATAAATCCTTCGACCAAGAGTCTATTAAAAATAAAAGTAAACAATTATAATGTATGTGTAGATGTATATTCATGTTTATTTAAAATTTATGATTCTTTAAAACCATTTAACTGTCTGGTACTTGTAGAGAAGAAAACTTCATGTAAGAGGTATGTGTATTGTAAAGCAATTTGTTGTAAAATGTTTGGAATGATAACGGAGTGTAAAAAAAAAATTTAAATTATACAATAATTACTTCTAAAAGAGATAGCAACAGACATGGGAAATTTACAAATAGAGTTCAAATGCATAACATGGAGATGAATCAGTGTTTGAAAAAGAAAACATTAGTCAAAAACTGCATTTATTTTGTATAATTCTAACACAAACAGCACTGAAATATCAACTGTCTGGTATTTCAGTGCTATTTGAAGACAACTGCACATCATTTTCATCAGGACAAGTGCTTATACTAGCATGAAAGTATACACTTGTACAAGGGATGATCAAAAAGTACTGAGAATGAATCCATGAAAACAATCTTGTAGTTCTAGTTATTACAAAGCTTTCAGGAACATACAAATTCTTCCTTCGGATTTACGCTGAAGTGCCAGCATAGATTCCAAAAAGCACTGTAATTTTTTTATTTGATTTTTGTTTTTTTGTTAACAAAACAAAAACACAAAAAAGTCCAATCAAAGTGAAACACAACCTCCAAGCTACATGAAATTTAAAACTAAGCTGTTAATCACATTTACTATGATTACAAATCAAACTAATCTCTTCTACAAAATAATATTTGGTAGGCAGCTTCATATTACACATTAAGGAAAAATCTGCTTCTTCAGTTTGTGGCTTTCCACTTGACTTAATGATCACATAGTAAGGTCAATCAGCAAGTTTGATTAAGTATGATTGCTTGACTTAAATCAAGTGATACTGTCAGTTTAGATTGTTCTTACACGAATCAGTTATTAAATTCCCTAATGCACCATATTAATGTTTTATTTAGCTTGAATAATTTTAATCATCTTTTTTTCTAATTTGGACAGTGTTTCATCAGTAGGTTTATATAAAGTCTACTTCTTCAGCAGTGAGTTTGCTGAACATGTGTGAGCTCCAAGCAATAAGATTTACACTAGGGCTCTGTAGAGCAAGTTTTTTACATGGAAATTTTGAAGTTTATACATAAATGCTTTTAAATATTAATTTATCCTTATGTTCACTTGAATGAATCTATACTATCACTCCTTCTGATTCATGCTGTAGGACTAGCATAGATTCCCAGAACTTTGCGATTACAGTTTTTCTTTGTGTTAGGCTGGAAATGCATCAAATTTAATATTATTGTCATAAAATAAAATCAATTATAAAAAACAAAAAAAAAATTTGTTATTAATTTTTTTGATGTAATGATATTCTCTACATCTATTTACTTATCACTTGGTTTAATTTCATCAACTTGTGGATCTGAATTCTAGAAAACATCTTCAATTTTGGACTCAAACCAAACAACTGAGGCTAATACTTGTGATCCACCTCCAATTTCAAAACTATTTTCGAGCTTCCAATTATTAAAATTACATCTACCATTAGTTAAAAACACAGAAAAGAGATGGCAGCATGTAATGGAAGATTAAAATTCATATTGTCTGCTTCAAGCTTTCTTTCTCTCCAGAATCCAGAATCCACAACCTCACAATAAAATATTTAAGGGCAAAGGCCTCATGCTACAAGGTAGAATGACTAACACATACCTTATAGCATGAGGCCTTTGCCCTTAAATATTTTATAGTCTATATCACTGCCCACCATCAGGCATCTCTCATATTGTGAAGTTATACTCCATAACTGGGTTGTCACTATTGCACCAATGAGAAGCCAACAAGCTTTGAAACGGTGCCATCTGGGTGGTGGTATCCGCTGAGAATAAGTAACAGTAGTCTTCTCCGCTGGTGAAGAGTTACTTATTCGAGGTAGTACAATACCATGGGAACTCATGAAGCCATTCACAATATGAGATATAACCAAAACAATGCCAATTTAATTAATTAATTTAACTACTTGGGTGTGGTCTCCACAATCTTACTTATTTGATAATCCTTCTTTAGATTTTACTTCCATATTCCACCCATCTTCCTCACTTCAGCATTAACTTACCTTAGTTTTAGTATGTTTTTTGTTCACCTCCTTTCTCTAACACCAAGTGATCCTTGTGGTTTCCAAATTTAAATTTAAATCTTCTCAATTCCTTCTCATAAAATAATCTTTAATTTTTGTAAAGAATTTAATTTAAAGAAATTTATTTTAAACATCAGAATGCCAATATTGTATTAAAATTCATTTATGTAACTTCATAATGCAATCCTGTTGTAACCCTACAATTGCTAATTTGATTTCTTTCATGTTTGAACTTCCCGTATAGGCTGATGATGGGGTTCGGTTGAACCTCAAAATATCAACAAAGTTTTAAGTAAATTGATGTGATTCCATAAACATTTAAAACTCTATGACATGGTGTAACAACATTTTTAATTTCCTTTAAATCATAGTTAATTGTTTGTTTGTTTTCCTTGCTGGCAGAGTAATCTCCATTTGTGTATGCATTTGTTCAACATGCAATCAATGCCAGATTTAGGCAGTCTGTACCCTGTCACGTTTTTTTAATGGCCCTATAAATAGGGTCACAGGGCTCCTGGACCAACAGTAATTGTGATGGTCCAGGCCCCCATGACTTTGGGCAATAGTGCAACTGTACCTCTGCATTATGGTAAATTTGGCCTTGCATAGTATCATCAATAAATTTCATTAATGACCACACTACTATATTAATACTACATTTATTACATTTTAATACTCAAGATATGTTTAGAGAAATTTAATAAAATCCTTTTAAAAATTTTCACTCTTTTTAGTATCATGAAAAATAAGACTGAAGATTCCTTAAAAAAAAAAAAAAAAAAAACCCAGGTCTATTACTATTATTAAAAAAAATAAACAATAATTACCATGAAACCAATGCTGCAGTAAATTAATACCACTATCATCGTAGTATTACTTTTCTGTATTGGTTTTGTGGTAATTAGGATTTCTTTTTTTGCATAACAGTCTTGGAGATATAATCTTGTTTAAGCATTACATTATACTAGATGTACCCAGCATAACATATGCTATCTTTCTGATCATGACGTAAATAGTTCAATCTAGATCCTTCAGTCTTCACCATTCCTGTTTAGCGGTGATATAATTCTACAGCAGTCATCTCTGGGATATATGCATATGTAGAAAGTATAATTCTACAGCAGTCATCTCTGGGACTTGGTTTGGTTTGGATTTTATTGGCGTATTAGCAACTAAGGCTATAATGCGCCCATCTCTGGGACATATGCAGAGCAATATCCTGGCTTATTTGCCTCATTTGGATATAGCAGTGAGACCAAATGGTAAATCTGGCCATGTATTCTAAAACAGTAGGGACCATTTTCAGGCAATGATTTAATCTCTGTGCCCATTGATGTGAATGCCATTGCTGAGTTGTACTCTCGTATATGTTCTCTGTAGCTATTTTCTTCATGGTATCCCCTGTAAGCAGCTCTCGTAATAGAATAGGTGTCTCAGACAGTGAGTCAAGTGAAACCTTTCCAACTTGACAGCATTTAGTGTTTTTATTCGATGAGTTTAACTCGTGTCCCAAATATCTTGCATTGTAATACTCACAGTGGTAACACATATTTCCTATGTCATGCTTTCCACATTAATTACAGCTTATTCGCATCCAGTACTTCTATTTGATTAGTCCTAGAGCATTTCACCCATCTTCTCATTTCCAATCTTGCTTCTCTTTCTTCAATGTTTTCTGTCCGTCTTCATAGTCATAGAGTCTCTCTTAGTCTATTAGATCTCTCCTCTAATGTTTCATTAGCATATTTTTTTACATTTTCTCAAAGTTCTTACACACTGTTCAGCCATTTTTACACTTCTTAAAACTTAGAACGGTTTATTAAAATTGAAGACAGATAAAATAAACATACATCGATAGCGTTCAGGCATAGGTTGCCTTTCTTCAGTTGAAAAACGCTAGTACAAAAATTAATAAAGAATGCCCGGTATGGTGGTCATGCAAGGTGAATGAGTGCTGGCAACAATTAGCAGTTGAAAATTTGGGCAGCATACCTAAGCGTTTTATATATATAGATAGGTATATTACATCGCTCATTAGGGCTATTTCCTCTAAAAAGCACTGCAGTGGGAGTTTACTGTATATTTATGTATGTACTGTTGAATGGGTAGAGAATATTCAATAATTATTATTACCTTCCACTCTCATCAATGTTGTGTGCAGGACTTAGCCGTGCTAAAAATGATAATAATGGAATCAATTCTGGACATTGTTGGCCTCTGTTATGTTGTGCAACTGAATCAGTCAAGTGATTCAAGAGATAACTATGAAGGTATGGATGGTGAGTAAATAGCTCAACTGGGCTGATTGAATTATGTTCTGAATCTTCTTCTTTCACTTTCTTGGAACCCAAAAGTCGAGATACAACAGCTCCTAAAATGACAAAAGTAAAGCACTGGTATTATACTTGTCCTAATGAACAATATTAACAAGTCTTATTAAAATATTTACATATTTTATAGTTATTATATGAAACAATGTCACATGAAAGCCTGTACCTGTTCCATGCTTTTTCCTTTTGATCAATTATGTCTTTCAGCTTTTTTGCCATTCTTTTTGGCATCTTTCTTTTACAATACTTCTCAACTGGAGCAAATGTGCTTGTGGCCTCCAGCATAAAGCCCTTAAACACTTCCCATAATGCATTAGTATCAAAATAGCATATACTAATAACTCCAGTTAAGCGTTTGGGTGTGTGTCTTTTTTTTTTTTAGAGCTCAAGAAATACCTCAGTCAATTGTAGCACTCCCCAATTCTCTAATTAAAATGCTGATCTTTTATTTAACCATTCAAATTTTTTTGGAAACCACATATATTATGACGTTATGATCACTACCCACTATCAGTTCCTGAACTAACATTTTTGATACTACTTAAATCCTTGAGAAATTGAATATTTTGATCAAGGATGTTTGACTCCCTTGTGCCTTCCCTGTGATTAGCATTAGCATAGGCATATGATGCAAGAAAGCAAGCTTATGCAGCATCAACCTTAAAAAAAAAAAAAAAAAAAAAAATGCTCCCATTTCGCCCTTCCGTTCAATGCAAATACCTGTCCAGCTAAGCCCTAAATTTATTTAGGCTATCAACTTCCACAACAAAGGATGGAAGTCTGTTCCACCAACCAATTACAGTGTCATTAGTGCTGGCTAAAGGCAAACTTCCACACATCTATCCTACATCTGTCTTTCCTCAATTTGAATTTATGCCCTCTCAGGTGATTATTCTGAGCAACAGGAAGAATCCCATCTGCATTGAGTATGCTCAAACCATTCAAGGCTTTATATACCTCAATCAGATCACCTCGCTGGTGCCTAGTCTCCAGACACTGTAATTTACAAAATTTAAGTCTTTCTTCATAAGAGCAACACCCTTTGTTCCATTCACTAATCTTGTTGCCCTTCTCTGTACTCGTTCCAACAGCTCTACATCCTTCTTAAAATGAGTCCTCCAGACCTGTATACAGTACTCAAGGTGTGGCCTGTCAGTGTAGTACCACAGAGTTGATACGTTACTCTGGGGTTACTGCTTCCCATATGTAGTACTTTACATTTGTCAATGTTAAACTTCATTTGCCACCTCTCAGCCCATCTGCTCAACTTTTCTAGATCCTGTTGCAGCAGCGTACTGTCATTAGTGTCCTTAACAACCCTGCCAATCTTTGTATCGTCTGCAAACTTGGACATTAAGCTTGATATACCATCATCAATATCATTTATAAATACAGAAAACAACATCATCATCATCATCATCAGCCATTTTCAATCCACTGCAGGATGAAGGCCTCTCCAGCAACTTTCCAGTTCCTTCTGTTTTGAGCACTGGCCATCCATTTACTACTCAAAAACTCATGAATTTCATCTATCCATCTCCACCTTTGTCTTCCAGGTTTTCTTCTAGCTCCTCTTGGGTACCATTCTGTTATTTTCTTAGTCCATCTGTCATCATGTCTTCGAGCTATGTGTCCTGCCCAAGACCATTTTAGTTCTTTAGTTTTGATAAGAATGTCCTTTACTTGAGTTTGCTGCCTAATCCATGTGTTTCTCTTCTTATCTAACAGTCTGATTCCCAATATAATTCGTTCCATTCTTCGCTGTGTAGTTCTTAGCTTCTCTTCCATTCTTTTGGTGAGTGCCCAAGTTTCACTTCCATAAGTCATGGTGGGGAGTGTACATTGATTCATTATTTTACGTTTCAGACAAACTGGGATATTGCTCTTCAGTATGTGACTATATTTCCTGAATGCTATCCATCCAAAATTTATTCTTCTCTTGACTTCCAGCCATTTATCATTATTACAGCTAATAACTTGTCCCAGATAAGTATATGACTCCCACCTTTTCAATTACTGCTCCTTCAATCATTATTTCTCTTTCTGTGGCATACTTGTTCATCATTACTTTTGTTTTAGCCATATTCATCTTTAGTCCAAAATCCTTACTAACTGTGCATAACTGATTAAGATTTTCCTCTAATTCTTTGGGATCGTGGCTTATGACCACAATGTCATCTGCAAATCGTAAATGGTTTAGGTACTCTCCGTTCACATTGACTCCTTTCTGCGACCAGTCTAATCTTCTGAAAGCTTCCTCAAGGGCAGCAGTAAACAGCTTCGGAGATATTGTGTCTCCTTGTCGAACTCCTTTCTCGATTTTAAATTTCCTACTGTCTTTGTCTAGTCTAATAAAGGATGTAGCACTCTCATATATTTTCTTCAAAATCATAATATATGGAGTATCTATGCCTTGTCTTTCTAGTGCCCGAAACATTGCCTTATGCTGTATGGAGTCAAATGCCTTTTCATAATCCACAAATGCCAGGCATAATGGTGTTTTATATTCATTTGCTTTCTCCATTAGCTGTGATATTACGTGAAGGTGATCCATAGTTGAGAATCCTGTCCTAAAGCCAGCTTGCTCTTTCGGTTCATTCTCATCAAGTATTCTTTCTAATCTGTTAGTAATGACCCTTGTGAACAACTTGTAGATTAGGGATAACAAGCTAATTGGTCTATAATTTCCAATTTCTGATTTATCTCCTTTCTTATGCAGCAAAACTATGATTGCATTATTCCACTGCTTAGGCATCACACCTTTTCTAATGCACTTTGTGAAGAGCCTTGCCAGTTTTTGTGTTATGTCTCTTCCTCCCAATTTTAACAACTCTACAGTAACTTCATCTTCCCCCGGGGCTTTCCGATTTTTCATTTTCTTCAATGCATGTTCTACCTCATCAGGAAGAATATCAGGTATGTCGTATGTGTTGCTACTTTGCAATCCATCTTCCCCACTGCTGGTATCATTCCCTCGCTCCTTGTATAATTCTCTATAGTAGTCTTCTGCTATTTGAATTATGCCTTCTCTGCTGTTTATAAGTACACCATCGCTATTCTTCAGTTTCAGTATCATTTGTCTTTCTGTATTACTGCTCATGGCTGCTGATTTAAATCCTTTGTTTTCCCTTAATGCTTGTTCTACTTTTCTTGTGTTAAATCTTCTTATGTCCTCTCTGAGTCTCTTTCTAATGGCTTTGCATAACTCAGTATACTCAATTTTCTCCCTGTCAGTGTTTTTCTTGCTCTTCATTTGTCGTCTTTGGTTCATCATGACAAGTGTTTCTTGACTAATTTTTTCTTCTTTGGATTTCTGTTTCCCTATAGGTTTCTTGGGCTTTATCACTTTCAGAAAGTTGTAATATTCCTCGTCGATATCTTGGTCCTGAGCAGTCTGCAGAAGCTCAAACTTGTTCTTAAGTTCCAGTACATACTGCTTTTTCTCCTCCTCTGTTATTTCAAAGACCTTTGTATTATTTACTCGAGTCAGTTTTTTCCTTTCCTTTCCTACATCTATATCAAGTGTACATCTTACCATTCTGTGATCACTTCCAACATTTACCTTATTCAGGACGGTAACATCATTCACAATATATCTTCTGTTAGTGAGGATGAAGTCGATTTCATTAGTTGTTAATCCATTTGGACTCTTCCATGTCCACTTTCTGTTCACCCTTTTCTTGAAAAAAGTGTTCATTACTGACATTCCTTGAGATTCTGCAAATTCCACAAGTCTTTCATCTCTTTTATTTCTTTCACCAATTCCAAAATTTCCTATAGTTCCTCTTTCTGCACTGTTTTGCCTTTTTCCAACCTTAGCATTGAAGTCCCCCATAATAATAGTGTAGTGGGTTTTCTGCTCATCTAGAAGACTCTCAATTTCAGTGTACATTTCTTCAACCTCTTCATCATCATGGCTCGATGTTGGTGCATAAATCATTATAATCTTTAGCTTGTACCTCTTAGAAATCTCGAGTATTAGTCTTGACACCCTTGGTGATGTACTTTTGAATTCCAAAATGTTGTTTTTAAAATCTTTATGGACCAGAAACCCAACTCTACCTTCACTCCTTTCACTGTTTCCATTGGTGTAAAGCAGATTTCCACTTGATAAACTTATAAGTGATTCATTTCTTCTTCTTGTTTCAGCCAAACCGATGATATTCCAATTCACATTTTCTAATTCCTTTTCCAGCTCTAATATCCTGTCTTCACCGATGAGTGATCGTACGTTATAACAGGCCAAGTTCAATTTCCGTGCATGGCAGCCTGGTCGTACCCAGAGATTCTTAGCACCCTCTGCTTCCACTCTGATCCTCTCGCTGCCGTAAGAGGGAGAGTGAAAGCTGCTGGGGACTGAGGGCCATTTGTATTGTTGTGCTCTCATTGCTGGAGGGTTTGGTCTTTTCCTCTTCACGCTGACCACGCGTCTTGAAGAGAACCACTCTACACGTTCGTTGCCACCTAAGTGACGTAACAGGGCTTACCATCGAGAAGGTGTGCATGAGTGGATTTTAGGGAGGCAGGCCAACCGGACTTCTCCTAAATCTTCTGTAATAGAGAGATATAGGATCCATCAGTGTTTTAGGCTGAGTGTCTGATAACACACAGGATACCTGTTCCCCTCTAAGCCCCGAAAACAACAATGGGGACCCAACACTGACCCCCCGAGGGACTCACTAATAACGTTAGTCCACAATGAGCAGTGTGAAATAAGTGGCAGCCATCCAGCTGATTCAAGAAAATATTCCCACCTCCCACTACATATAAGGTATAAGGTATGTTCGTGTCGGACGGTACCTGGGATTTCTCCCATCTCCGCGTGTGTTTCGCTGTATTGAGGACAGTACACTGTCAAGCTAGAGACTTGAAAGTGTGTGGGCCTTGTCTGTGCAGTGTGATATGTTGTGCCCATTGTTTATCCAGCTTATTGGCCGCCAGGCCCCTAGTGGGGCCCAACGTTGCCCATACCCTGCCACGTGGAGGCTAGCCGGGTGTATCCAGTATCACAACAAATTGCTCTGGCAGGTCCTGCCAACTAGTTTCCTGGGATTTCAGTGGCTAGGACCTATTTAAAAAAAAAAAAAAATTGCATTTGACATTAATGCTTAATGGGATTGCTGTTAGGAAATCACTGGTTGGGGTTGAACGCTAAAGAGATGTGTTAAAGGCCAAATAGGTCGGGCAAAATTTTGATGTTATTAAATTTAGACATGTGAGGCTATACGCTAGCTAATAGTGTTAGTTGTCTTAGAGATTTACAGGAAACCGGTAGAATTTAGATGTTGATTAGAATTTGGCGGCATTGTTAAGGGTGTACTTCGGTTGATTTAGTTAGAGAGGGAGGGAGACTGAAGACTGGGGGAAAACAGATAGAAGAATAGGGACGATAGAGTAGGCATCCCCAAAGAGATCAGTGGAGACAAGCCCCACCAGGCGAAGTATGGGGGGTAGGCAGGGAGGAGAGGAGACAGAGATCTGTCTCCTCCCTCCCCTGCCTGGGGATGGGGTTTTAAAGGGAACCAGGTTAGAGTACCCAGTTCAGATCGCCGTTGGCAGCAAAGCCGCAGAATGTCTTCATTGGTGTCATGTCCAAGGAGTGTCGAATCCGGTATGAGGGTTAATCTGCCCATCCCGCTCCAGGGGTGGGATATGTTAGCTGGCAGTGGGGAACCCACCAGGCAAGGGGGTGGGAGAGACACACATTTACTTCATTCATAATCAGCATTCTCACTCTACTTGCATTCTTTTTTATTTTATTTTATTTATTATTATTATTATTTTATTTTATTTATTTATTTTTTTTTAATACTTTTTTCTTATTTTATAATTTTTTTCCAAGTTTTTTTTATATATATATATATATATATATATATATATATATATATATATATATATATATATATATTTTTTTTTTTTTCCCCACTCATTCATCTTTTTCTCACACACCAGGAGGGGTTGCAATGATGTGTAGTGTAAATTTAAATGCTAATTAAAACTAAGGTTAGTGTGTACTTAACTATAGCATTTATGGTTTGTGTTCTTTTTCTCATATGCTTACACTTTTATTCATTCTTCTAGCTCTCATCTCATTTATTCGACTCTTACTTTCTGCACTGCACTCTCTGGGCACCGCAACTTACTGTTATTCTTCAGTTGTGGTGCAGGGCTAGCCACAAGTTTTTTTTTTTTTTTTTTTGTAGGCCAGGGGAGAATGCAGTGATAGTGTTTATGTGGTTAGTAAATGTTTGTTAGTACAGTATATATAAAGTGATGTAAGTTATTTTTAACTTTGTATTCTTTCGGCCAATTACATTTGCTCTTCCACTCATTCCCATTTACTCTCTCTTTCCCTCATGCTAGGTCACTCTTTCTTTCACCAAAACTGCCATTTATTCCCTTTTACCATAATTCCTAGTTCACTCAGTTCCCAGCCTATTCATTGTCTTTCATTCTCATTCATTCATACTACATTGCATCCCTTTGCTACTAGCCTACTGATATTTTTCAGCTAATCTGCTCCCTGTACATCTCCCTCCCCTACGTGGTTACTTATTTGGCATGGGGCCCCAGGTTCCTACACATGGCAGGGTAAGCCTGGGGCGGTTTGTCATGTCAGGTTTCTGTCAGGGTGCAGAATACTGCTATCCTGACAGTTTTTAAGTCATCGTCTGGGCGTGGTGGGAAACTTGGGCAATTTTACTATTGATTATTGTTTAATTGTTGGAGGGCTGAATTGCCATTCTTTGCATTGCTCTGCGCATTTCAAATACTTTCTGTGTGAAAGATGTAAAAGCTTTATAATTTTGCTCTTCTATGATGAACAGATGTTCTTCTCCCCTGGGAACAGGACCAATCTGTGCTATTAGCTCTGTTCTGGGGATGTCATATATTATACATTCATATAGAATGTGTGCCCAGTCTTCACTTTCACCACAGGTGCAGTTTGAGTCATCGGTCAGGCCTAAGGAGGCTAGTTTTGCCTTTAGGGAGCCGTGACCTGTCAATATAAATGTAGTAAAAAGTCCAGGGGCATACCACTTAGGTGGCTTTGGGCTAACCACTGACACCTGTGGCAGAAACCGTTTAGTAACCAGACCTCTGGTTTCCTGCTCCCACTTTGTTTGCCATAGCTTGTGGAGCTTTGTGGCTATTCTTTTTCTTTCATCATTGAAGGTGTTGGCTGTGTCAAGGGCTAACCCCAGAAATTCTGTGGGTATGCCCTTTTTAAATCTATAATATAAGCCTCTTTTGGCTACTTCCAGGTAAAGTGAGAGAGTTCCGGCCAGCAACTGTAGTGCAGGTGTGTTTACTGTGCGACATGCTCTCGTAATTGTGAGTAGTATTGTCCTTTGTATCGATTCTAATTCATTCCTATTTCTTACTATGGCCGAGCGGATGAACCACGCACCGGCTCCATAGGTGATAACAGGTAGGAACATTGTACGGTATATGATTGCCAGGGTCTTTCTTTTGAGTTCCCAGTCTGCTCGACTGATCCTGGCAATCATACCTGCATAATTTCTCACTTTCTTCGCCAAGTAGATCAAATGGGGGTAAAAAGTTAATTTTGAATCAAAGAGCACTCCAAGATATTTTAGTTCTGTTACCATTTTTATAGTGGTTGTGTTAATTTTGATTTGTGGACGTCTTCTTATGTCCAAATTGCCTTTTAGAAGTATTTATTTGGTTTTTTTCAGGCGATATTTTGAGCATGTGCATTTGTGCTCACTCCTGCAGCTGTAAGAGGGCGGCATTTGATCTTTGCTCTACAACCACTCATGAGTTACCTTTTACAAGGAAAATCATGTCATCTGCAAAGGCCAGGCTTTCCACGGGGCCCAGATCCAAGGCCAGAAATTCGTCCAGAACAACGTTCCAAAAGAAAGGGCCAAGGATTGAACCCTGCGGGCAGCCTTTATTCACAGGGCGTGTCAATTCCTGGAACCTTGTGGGTACTGAGACACTTCTGTCTGTAAGGTAGCTGTTTATTACCTTATAGAGGTTTTGTGGGGCATTTGCCTGGCAAAGTCTCCTAAGGACACTACGCCACCAGAGTGAGTCAAATGCCCCAGCAAAGTCAATGGAGATTGCCAGCATATATTTCTCCTCTGTGTTTTTAACTGTTGTCAGTAGGTGGTGCATGGCATCATCCGTAGAATTGCCCTGCTTAAAACCGTACTGATTGTTGGAATGCAAACCTGCTTCTGTGTAATATTGAGCTAATCTGCTATATATTAGTCTTTCATATATTTTCCCTAGTACAGGGAGTAGGGCTATTGGTCTATATGATTTGGGATCAGTAGGGAGTTTTTCAGGGTTTTTGAGGTTTAATCTTAACACAGCTTGTTTCCATATTTTTGGGAATATACCTTCTGTCATACAGTTATTATATAGTGCTATTTCCGCTAATTTTTTGATAATCTCAACCTCTAAGAGGTCAAAACCTGGGCATTTATTGTTTTTGGTTTTAGATAGTGCTATTTCTAAGTCTTGTACAGTGAACAGAGGTTCAATATTAGTATTGTCATATTCAGTGTTTTCTTTTATAATGTCTAGCTGGGTGGGGGAATGATTTCCAGTTTCAGTCTGAATGATACTGTCTAGGATGTTATTTACAGAATCCACCCAACACAGGGTTGGGGTTCCATCTGGTTTGACAGTAGTTTCTAAGACATCTCCTCTTGGCAGCTTGTTGGTCACTATTCTGTAGACAACTCCCCAGTGGTTATTGTTTCCAGTAGTTCCCACCAAGTGCCTCCAGCATTCCTTTTTCTTGTCTCTTATGAGACAAGAAAATGAGAGTTCTATAAGAATCTAAGAAAATGAGAGTTCCTGAGGGTTCTATAAGAATCTCTCAGTGCGTCCACCTCATTTTGTGGCCAAGATGTTCTAGCTCTTTGAAAATGTCTTCTCGCTTGGTGTACCCTACTTCTGAGTATAGTCAGTTCGGGGCACCACCAGGAAACTGTCTGCTTCCTCGGTTTTTTCCGTGGGATAGACAGGGTTGCTGTTTTTGTTAAAATGTTTGTCATAGTCAGTGCTTGCTCGTTCGGGCTACAGTTGCCTGATCTAGACCACTCATTTTTCCTGTTTTTGCAGCTCAGCTGCTGTATGTTCTGCAAAAATCTGCCAGTGTGCCTTTTTTAAGGTTATAACTTTTGACATCCAACAGAGAGTGTTGGGTTGTTTGTAATTGCCTGTTTAGTTTGAAGGAAATGGCTCTGTGATCTGATGTGGTACAGGCTGGCTGGACACACCAGTCTGTGATTTTATAAGCTATTGAATTGGTGGCAAGAGTAACATCAATGTCACTCTCCCACATGGTACTGCTAAAAGTTGGGAGGTTATTTGGTTGGTTTAGCACTTGAAAGGGTGAGGTGGCTATATAGTCTGAAAGTATCTGGCCGTTGTGTGCGCCTGCTCTGTCTTCCGTACGGCTATGCCATAAGGGTGACCGGCAGTTGACATCAGCACACACTATGATATTTGCAGTAGGTAGCAAGTTTGTGACTACTTGTAGGTATTCAATAGTTGGATTTATATCTTCACCTGGTCTGGAATATAGTGAAATAATGTAAAACTGTCCTACAGCACTGGTGATATGGGCACACACTCCCACTGGGGAGCAGAGGTGACCCACCTTTGTGACTGTAAGGTCAGTATTTTTAACTACTATTGCTGTAGAAGAGACACCGGAGTGTATTCTATTATTTTATAGCCTCTTGGGTATCCCACTACATATACTGCATGTCCACAATTTCCAATCTATAAAAGAAAAATTAAAGTCACCCAAAATGATACATTCACTCTTGTTTGTTCACTCAAGTAGCCTAAAGAGTTTTTTATTATACTCTTCAGAATTGCTTGGCCTATAACACACTCACACTATCATCTCACATCACATGAACTCAATATTTGCATGGACTTCAGGCTCTGGAAACTGTCCTGTTTTTTTCAAGCATTTTTTGATAAGAAGCGTAATCGCCGCTCTCCCCCCCCCAACCTTAACTCGTCTCTCCTGAACATTCTGTACCCACTGAAATGAAATTCATCATCCTCTATTTCAGTATGGTACCACGTTTCAGTTATTCCTACAATGCCATTGGTTGATGTGACCTAAAACTCAAGTTCACTCATCTTATTTACAACACACTTAGTGTTACTATACAGAAAGGTTAAATTTTGCAGTTAACTAGAATAGGCCAAAATGAAACAACTTTTCTCCCTTTCCCTCAAGTCTTGAATTAATATTTAAATAAATATTACAATAATTGTTATTATTTTAAGAACTGATGAAAAACTGATGAACATTATGAAAAATTAATAATGAAATTAATTTTTCATAATAATGAAAAATATACATTTTTTGGTACAAACAAACTCAATTTTAATTTAAGTCAATATAAAAAAATAAAACACATTCTGTAATTAATTTAATCATATAAGAAAATATGTTCTTTAGTTTCTTCATTTAAATTTTCCACAAAGAGAATCTTATAAACAAAACACCTTTTTACAACTTTATGTTATATGTTTAATTTCCCAGATATTGACTGGAATTTGGGGGCTGGTCACACACACTAGCAAGGCTTTTGTGGATTTATTGGATGACTGTTTTCTACATCAGCATGTTCGGGAGGCAATTAGAGGGAGTAATTTGATTTGATTATCAGTAGTGATTCTTCATGCATTAAGAATCTGCAGGTAAATGAACCACTAGGTAGCAGTGATCACAGTGTGCTGAAGTGGGATTTACTCAAAGAGGTAACTACCATTAGGGGTAAAGGGAAGGGTTATTGCTTTCGTAAAGGCGACTACGATGGACTGAGACAGTATTTAAATTCTATACAGTGGGACCAACTGATGATGTTACCAACAGCAAATTCAAAATGGGAAGCATTCAAAGAACTTATCTTGGAAGCTACTAGGCTTTACATACCAACTAAGAAATATTGTTCAAGGTTTAGACCTAAGTGGATGTCAGATGAACTAATGAGACATATGGCAGAGAAGAAAAATGCATGGGATACTTACAAATTAACACGTGACACAGAAGCCTATGATAGATACAAGTTGATCTGTAACCAAGTTACAAAGGAGGTTAGGCGGCCGAAGGCAGATTACGAGAAATCTTTGGCAACAGATGCAAAGAAAAACAGCAAAGAGTTCTTTACTTATGTAAACTCTAGAAGGAAGGGGATGAATCAGATTGGTCCACTTGATATCGATGGGTCAACTGTTGATGATCCTGCTCAGGTAGCTAACAAACTAAATGAAAATTTTGCATCGACATTCACACATGAGGAGTTATTCAGCGAGGGGAATGCCAGAGGTGTATTCAACTCTGGCAGTAAGCTAGAGAATCTTGTAATAACTGAGAGTAAAGTGGAGGAGAAATTGTTGAAGATAAATACAAGAAAGGCACCTGGGGTGGATGGGATCTATCCAGTTATATTAAAGGAGGCAGCAAAGGAAGTAAGCTAACCCTTAGCCATAATTATGAGAGCTTCCTTGGACTCAGGGGAAGTACCCATGGACTGGAGATGTGCAAATGTGACCCCAATTCACAAAGGAGGATCAAAGGGCGACACAAGTAATTATAGACCTGTTAGTTTAACTTCTGTTCCCGGAAAATTAATGGAGGCACTGGTTAAAGAAGCACTGCAGGATCATCTAGAAAAGACTTCAGTTATAGCTCAGACACTGCATGGTTTTGTTAAGGGGAAGTCTTGCCTGACTAATTTGATTGGATACTATGATGCAGTCACAAAAGAACTGAATGCAGGGAATAACTTTGATATTATATACTTGGATCTTAGAAAGGCTTTTGATACTGTTGCACATGGAAGACTGCTGCACAAATTGGAGCAGTGTGGCACTGGAGGCAAATTGCTGGTATGGATAAAGGGGTGGTTGAGGGGGAGAAGACAGAGAGTGGTAACCGATGGACACTGCTCATTGTGGACTAATGTTATTAGTGGAGTCCCTCAGGGTTCAGTATTGGGTCCATTATTGTTTTCTGTATTTATAAATGATATTGATGATGGTATATCAAGCTTAATGTCCAAGTTTGCAGACGATACGAACGTTGGCAGGGTTGTCAAGGAAACTACTGACACTATGCTACTGCAACAGGATCTGGAAAGGTTGAGCAGATGGGCTGAGAGGTGGCAAATGAAGTTTAACATTGACAAACGTAAAGTACTACATATGGGAAACAGCAACCCCAGAGCAACGTATCAACTCTGTGGTACTACACTGACAGTGGTAGAGAATGAAAGGGACCTGGGGGTAGTTGTGCAGGCAGATATGAAGTTTTCTGAGTGCAGACAGGCTGCAAGAGTAGCTCATGGTGTATTGTCGATGATATATAGGAATTTTTCTAGCAGGGATAAGGAGGTGATTATTTCCTTGTATAAGGCAATGGTCAGGCCACACCTAGAGTACTGTATACAGGTCTGGAGGCCTCATTTCAAGAAGGATGTAGAGATGCTAGAACAAGTACAGAGAAGGGCAACAAGATTAGTGAATGGAACAAAGGGGTGTTCTTACGAAGAAAGGCTTAAGTTTTGCAAATTACAGTGTCTGGAGACTAGGCACCAGCGAGGTGATCTGATAGAGGTGCATAAAGCCTTGAATGGTTTGAGTGTGCTCAATGCTGATGGGATTCTCCCTCTTGCTTAGAATAATCACCTGAGAGGGCATAAATTCAAATTGAGGAAAGACGGATGTAGGATAGACATGAGGAAATTTGCCTTTAGCCAGCGGGTGGTTGGTTGGTGGAACAGACTTCCATCCCTTGTCGTGGAAGTTGATAGCCTAAATAAGTTTAAGGCTCAGCTGGACAGGTATTTCGAACGAACAGAGGGGTGAAGTGGAAGTGGTTATTTTTTATTTATTTTTTTGGCTGATGCTGCATAAGCTTGCTTTCTTGCATCAAATGCCTCTACTAATGCTAATGCTAATGTATCCAGCAGCTTCCAGTGGAAAGGTGAATCTCCCAACTTTCTGTTTAATCAGAGAGTAATATATTTTTTAAAGTCATGCAGTGTACCACTATGATTATGACATCGGTTTGCCTATTTCATATTAAAATGGAATTTATGTTTGAATTAAATTCTATAATGTTGTCAATGAATGTATGGCTCTCTGAATGAAAAAAACAAAGATACACTGAAAACTGCCCTTTGGTTATTTTGTTAGTGGTTATGTTTTTGTATATAAAAAAATAAGGCATTCCCAATGCATGCAGAATATATGAATAAAACAATACATTTTCAAATATTTACACTTACTGTTCCAGATTTACCAAAAAACCAAGATGAAACCATATTAAAATATATTTTATTATTATTATTATTATTATTATTATTATTAATATCCATATGATGCAAGGAATCCTGAGGCTCATGCTGCACCAGGAAAAAAAAAAAAAGTTCCCGAGTAACCCTGAGTTACCCTGAGAGAGAGAGAGAGAGAGAGAGAGAGAGAGAGAGAGAGAGAGAAAGTAAGAATGATGATATCCAGATGATATCCAAGAAAGAGAAGAATGATGATATCCAGCTCTGGACCCTGGGTGTGCCAAGCCCATACTCACCAGATGTGAGCCCCCGGGGTTAAATTTATTGCCACTTACCAAGGCAAGGCAGAGATCCCTCTTCCCTCTGTCTTCTCTTGAAGCATTTGGTTTGGTTAAAAGTGACTGATCTGGAAATTATTCCTCCTTTCCCCTCCCCCCTTTTTTACCACAATGGCCAATGCCGTTTTCACATGTTGGTTGACCTGAAATTTTTTTCTGCGCGGAACATTATTTTCACAAATAACACAAAAAGACAACACTGCTATCTGTAGTGAACCTGATTGATTGGCATGATTGGCAATCTGTGATTTGATAAGTTGATTACCAGAACAATCAACTAGACAGTAGGTGGTTGACTTTTGGAACAAATTTCCATCTGGTATTGTAGAAGTGAGTAATTATAAGCTTGATTTCTTGCATCATTTCCTATTACTAATACTAGAAGTTTAGTAGCAGATTTTATTTTTCAAATTGAACAAAAGCTTGAACTGCTTATTCTGTAATTTTTTTTAAAAGCAAAACTGAACTGTTATGTCACACATTCAAAGAATATACTCTCATCTAATATCATTAATGGTAAGAGAATTAAAGTAAAATGCCACTGGCATGTTTTTCCAGGATAACTGAAATCTTTTCCTATGCTAATGTTATTGTAATGTTTTCAATGACTGAAATCACTTTTTGAAGTCAAATGTCTAAAAACTGATAAAATTAACTAAATATGCAATACAGTATTATTAGTAGTAATTGTGTTATATGTACTAATGATTAAAAATGGCAGATGTTTATTTTTTTATTTATTTATTTTTCCATTTTGTTGTCCATATTCCCCACCTCAGACACAAAAGCAGCCCCCAGCCGAACAAAGGTCGGGAAACACTGCCCCAAAGGACCGGTCACAGCCAAAATGCTACAACAGGCCCCCAAACATTCAAGATTTACCCCCCTACAGATCAAAATGTATAAAGGGTATAAATATCATCATATATTATACATTTTAATCTAACTTTTTAATTCAAAATTATACATTACGATGTATAATTAAATATTATCATGTATAAAATTATAATTAAAATTATACATTTTAATGTATTATTATAAATATCATTAGTAGACTTGGATATCTACTGATGATATTTATGAACTGATAATATTTTTTCATTTTTTTTTGCAAACTTTATACTGTCTGCAAAATTTATTTGGAGACAGTACATTAATCTTTTAAGTTTTATAAAATTAGTAAAATTTCAATAATAGTTAACAGTGTCATTTTATACAGTTTAAAACATTTCTATTTTGCCAAAACCTGAAACGTCAGATGTAAAATACTATCATGGTCTTGCAAGATTCATATATTGTCAGTGGAACAAAAATAGCACCATACTAGTACACAACTTGTACAATGCACTACACTGTCAATGCAACAAAAATAGCACCATATATACAACTTGTGTGATGCACTAAAATAGAAAAATAAATAAATACAAGTTTCAGTAACTGTTAAGGGTTTATAGTTCATCGTTGATCAGAAAGTAATATAAGTTTTACGACAATTCTTGGACTTTTTTCTACACTTTTTTTTTGCTTTGCAATTGCCACATTATTATATATTTACTTATCATAATTAGTGAATTAATAACCCTTCAACAGTCAGTGAAACGAAATTTTTTTTGCCATTTTAATTTCACTAACAAAAAAAAAAAAAAAAAAAACCCTAAAATATTTAATTCTTTTGAGCTTTCAGCATAAAAAAGAAACAATATTTGAAATTTAAAAAAAGATTACATATTTCTTTTTGTCAATTCATTTATCATGAAAATTATATATTTTGAGATTTACTGATTTTTTCTATAAAAATATCAATAAATTTCAAAATTTATTGATCTTACAGATTATATAAAATAAACGGATTTGCGGTCAGAAAATTTACAGAGAAAAATCCTAAAACATTTTCATGATATAATATATGATTTTCATTATCATGAAAATTATCATGTTTTGAGATTTAATGATTATTTCTATTAAAAAAAATAAAATTTCGAAATTTATTGATTTTATAGATTCTATAAAAAAAAACGGATTTATGTGGAAAAGTTCAGATAATTTAAAGAGAAAGATCCTAAAACATTTTAATCTGTAATGAAATAAATCCAAAACATTCAAAGACTATGCAACACTTCAGCTACGACCAGTCCCCCGGGGCAGTGCCCCCGAACCCCCATTCAGATACAGACCACCCCTATACCTGAGGTAGAGATTATAGACAACAAAAAATATTAAACTATTCATGCAAATATATTAATAACCATCTTTTAAATACAATGATGTGTGCTCATACTTAACATATAAAGCACACATTAGATCGTTACCTATATATATATATAATTTTTTTTTTTTTTTTTACAAAACACCCAAGCACGAGAGGTATTAGAACCTATAGTACTGTACATGGTTGACTTGGTGCATTATAGCCTTAGATGCTCATCATCATTATATTTAAACAGAATCTTAACTGCTTCATTGGAATACTGAAAATTAATGTCACCTACATATGTAATATTCAAACTGACTACATAACATTATCAATTATCTCTCTCTCTCACATACACACCTCATCCACCTTTACTCTTCTTTATATACTTACCAAACAGTTGAAGTGCTCCATTTTGTACAGCCCAAGAACATGAAGAGAACCCTTTTACACATAGGGGTACTATCTCTTCCATCCAGACCAGCATATTTCTAGAGATACCAGCATCATTCACAAGAGCTTTGAGAATATGATAAACCTGGGCTTGTGGCAAGTCTGTTCTCTCGTTTTCACTCTCTATTAATGGTGCTTGTGCAATCTCGATCAATTGTTCTATTATATTATGCAGCTCACAATGCTGGATAAAAATTTTAAACTATTAAAACAAAGCTTCTAAAATATAACAAAATATAAAGCTTACTATTCTAAAGGCAAGGTTAATTAATCCCTTAATTTATATTAAATTTTACACTGATGGCTATGTTTTTTAAATGCTTTTTCAGAGCACATTGTGAAAAAGGGTAATTTGTGTAAACAAGTTAACTATACAATGCTTAATACTGCATCAATACTCTGTGGAAATCTTAATACTGTGTGGAAAATTATTGCAAGAAATAACTTTAAGATAAAATATAAATGCTAAATCTATATTATGCTGGTTTCACCTGTTTTAGTCTAAAGCTTCCCGGAATATGCAGTAAATTTGTGAATTCTGAAATCAAGAAAAATTAAGTAACATTTAATAAATGTTTATTCAATAATTTATTCACTAAAAACCAAGATTATGTAGCAGCAAGGTGAACTGAAACTGACAATTAAAACTCCTGGTTAATTCATAAACACAGCAGACAATGTGCATAACATCAAGAAAATTCATTTTATATTAGAACTCACACATGACAAACATACATACCAGATTGTTATGCCAGTATTTCATCAGCCATTACTTAGAACAAAGAAAATTGAAAAGGGACTAATCTCAAACAACAGGGATTTAATCTAATATCTTGAATAATACAGATCCCTAGTCTGGAGGCCCTCATAGGTAGCACAGTTGGTAGGATTGCTATCGTCCCCACACCAGGTGAAAAAGACCTGAGTCCTATCAATGACGTGAGGAATTTTTTTCACAACATGGCTGAGTTAGTCGGTCTCAGGTGAGGGTAGCATGGTTTTTTCTCCCGAAACTCAGGTTTCTCGTCCGGCAAAACAGAAAATCGACCTCAGAACACACAATTTACAGACAGTATGCACAGAGCAATATGGGCTTAGTAGCTGATGCTCCTACAACAACAACAACAACAACAACAACCACAACCACAACAACAACAACAACAACAACAACAACCACAACCACAACAACAACCACAACAACAACAACTAGTCAGGAAGGGCAGTTTAGAAGTGTGTTCCATCAGTATCTATATAAGAAATCCCACAAACATCATCTTGGTGCTTGTGGAATTTCTTGTGCAGATACTGATGGAACACACTTCTTAAAACTGGTAAATTTCAGGACACATTAATTATTTCATGGGCATACCAACTAACAAGGGAATCAACTAACATTTATACATAGAAATTTTGATGATATGTCTGTGGCTAAATATTTTAAAGCAAAATATGTAAAATGGCAGTTTTTACAAGTACATTCTTTGTTTGATGTATTTTGTTTCATATTCAGTACTAAGTCATATACGTTCAGTGCTTCTAGATTGTTATAGGGATGATTTATGTGGTTAGTATGGAAGTGTGATAACACATGCATTTGAACTGACCATGTTTCAGGCCTATGTGACTACCAAACATGGCAATTGATGGTAATTATTGTCAAAATATTCATTGTCAAAAACAGTCAGCTATAAACTCCTCAGAATGCGTGGTCATACTGGAGGATAAACAGAACAATTTTTTTTATTTATTATAATTTCTTTTTGCAACAACCATCACCTATTTGTAAGTCTTCTTAAATACCTAGATGTTGGATTATATTGCAGAACTGAAGCCTTTCTTGGAAAGAGCACCACTTTGTTCCCCTCACCAATCTCATTGCCCTTCTCTGAACTGCTCAGCAGCTCTACAACCTTCCTAAAATGAAGACTCCAGACCTGTATACAGTACTCAAGATGTGGCCTGGTCACTACTGCCTTATACAATGGAATAATCACGGCCTTATCCCTACTAGAAAAATTCCATTGTATATCATTAACAAAACCCCACATGCTGTTCTAGCAACCTGTCTGCATAATTACCACCAGGTCTTTATCATTATTCCACTACCCTGAGTGTGGTAGCACATAATTGGTATGTTATTCTCGGATTACTTATATCCACATTCAGTAGTTTGCATCTGTCAATGTTAAACTTTAATTGCCATTTCTCAGCCCAACTGCCTAATTTTTCAGATATTGTTACAGTAGCATATCAACATTACTGTCATTAATCACCCTATCAATCTTTGTATCATTTGCAAATTTAGACATTAAATGTAATACCTTCATCAATATCATTAATACATACAGAAAACAACAATGGGCCCAGCATTGAACCCCGGGGTACTCCACTGATAACATTAGTCCATGAAGAACAGCGTCCATTGATAACAACTCTGCCTTCACCCACTCAACCATCCCTTTATTCATAGCAGTAACTTGCCTTTAATGCCACAAGGCTCCAATTGGTACAGCAGTCTATTATGTGCAACAATATCAAAAGCTTCCCTGAAATCCAAGTATATGGTATCAAAATTATTTTTTTGCATCCAATTCCTTTGTAACAGCATCACAGTATCCAATCAGGTTGGTCAGACAAGATTGCCCCTTGAAAAGCCCATGCTGTGGCTGAAGTATAACTGCACTCCTGTCTGGATAGTCCTGCAATACTTCTTTAACCAGTGACTCCATTATTTTCCCTGGAACAGAAGTTAAGTTAACAGGTGTGTAATTACTCACACTCTTTGATCCCCCTTTGTGAATTTTTTTATCCCCTTTGGAGATGCATTTTCACATCTCCAGTCCACAGGGACTTCCCCCGAATCCAAGGATGCCCTCATAATTATGGCTAAAGGTTTTCTTACCTCCTTTGCTGTCTCTCTAATATAATCGAGGAGATCCCATCCACTCCAGATGCCTCTCTTACAATTAAATTCAGCAATTCTCTTTTAGCATTAGTAGAGGCATTTGATGCAAGAAAGCAAGCTTATGCAGCATAAGCCAAAAAAAAAAAAAAAAAAAAACCACTTCCACTTCACCCCTCTGTTCGTTCGAAATACCTGTCCAGCTGAGCATTAAACTTATTTAGGCTATCAACTTCCATGACAAGGGATGGAAGTCTGTTCCACCAACCAACCACCCACTGGCTAAAGGCAAATTTCCGCACGTCTATCCTACATCTGTCTTTCCTCAATTTGAATTAATGCCCTCTCAGATGATTATTCTGAGCAAGAGGAAGAATCCCATCAGCATTGAGCATGCTCAAACCATTCAAGGCTTTATACGTCTCTATCAGATCACCTCGCAGGTGCCTAGTCTCCAGACACCATAATTTGCAAAACTTAAGCCTTTCTTCGTAAGAACACCCCTTTGTTCCATTCACTAATCTTGTTGCCTTTGACTTTCCTCTCAGTTATTACAAAATCATTTAGCTCCTTGGCAGAGTTTGATAAACTTCTGGTACCGACTCCCATAAAGAGTTCCTCATGCATGAATTAAGGTGCAAAATACCTATTCAGCTTGTCAGCAACCTGAGCAGGATCATGAAATGGTTGAATTGTGATATCAAGTGGACCATGTCATTCATCCCCTTATTATTGGTGTTTACATAAGAAAAGAAGTCTTTGCTATTTTTCTTTACATCCTTTGCCAAAAATTTCTCATAATCTGCCTTGGCTTTCCTAACATCCTTTGTGATTTGATTGCAGACTAGTTTATATCTACTATGGGCTTCTGTATCACCTGATAATTTATATGAATCCCATGCATCTTTCTTCTCTGCAATGGGTCTCATTAGTTCTTCTGACATCCACTTAGGTCTAAGCCTTGAATGATATTTCTTAGTTGGTATGAAAAGCCTAGTAGCTTCTATGATTATTTCCTCGACAGCTTCCCATTTAGAATTTGCTGATGGTAACCTCATCAGTTGATACCACTGTACAAAATTTAACTGGCTGAGACCACTGTAGTCACCTTTAAGAAAGCAAAACTCTTCTCTTTACCCTTGATGGTAGTTACATCTTTAAGTAAATCCCACATAAATATATTGCAATCACTGCCACCTAGTGGTTCTTTCATTACACAATATATAACATCACAAAAGTGTTATAAGCATAATACTGAATAATATGGTATAAATGGAGAGGCAAAATGTAATAAAATCATTAAAAATATATATATCTTATATCTAACATTTCTTCTTATAATATGATATCATTCAAATAAAAAATTAATATTTACTTTCTCTAAAACTGATTCTCCAGTAACTATTGACTGAACCAACAAAGGAAGGCCAGCAGATCTACGTGTTGTAGACAATGAAGTTGCAACAGAGAAACTGCAGAATACCTGAATTGACAAGAAATAAAACATATAATAAATATAGCTATTTCAATTATTTAAAAAATAATCAAAATGAATTTTTTTCTTGTAAATTTTATACTGATTTAGCATGAAGGTATTTTAAGCCAAAGCCACTCAATATCTAGCAACTGTTTAACAGGTAAAATGTATAAATATCAGTGTCATGTAGTTTTTTATATATATTTACAGTGACTGAAGTTGTCAATGTTGTATTTCTGTTTTTAATGTCATCTGATGGTGAAATCTACTGGGGTGACAGCTGAATGCCAGTTACACAATTATCAATAAGTAGGAACTCATTACTGGAAATTTATCTAGTATGATGATTCATCTAACCTCAATTAAGGGAATTCCTCACTTATTAATGTTATCCCTGTGTGCTATGTAAACAAACACAGCATGTGACTTACTGAGAGCTGTGGGTGTACACTATAAGCACGTCAGCATTTGAAACTACTGGGTTAAACAAAGGAGTGGACAACTATAAATGGTACTGAAATTTATATCATTCAATAGATTATGGACAAACAGATTAACAGTAGCCGCTGGCAGAGCTAAGAGTGATTCCTACACTACTTCTATTGAAAGGCAATTGAGCAGCAGCTTGGAAAGCAAGGCAATGGAAATTTCCAGGACAGCTGGGAGTCATAGGTGGAACAAGTAAATAAATGGGCTGTGTTAGTGTACCTAAGAGTAGAAACAGGTGCATGTATACTTGCATGTACACCAATGCTACGAGAATAATTAATAAATTCGATGAGCTTGAAGTGCTAGTCAAGACATGAAAGACAGATATTGTTTGGACATCAGAGACATGGTGTCACACAGACATAAGCAGTGCAGAACTGGAATTTGGGGAGAACAATCTGTACAGAAAGAATAGACAGGACAGGAAGGGAGGAGTGGCTATGCTGTTAGTTAAGAAACACATAAAATCTAAGGAAGTGCATCCAATTGATGTGGGTGGACAATGCAATGTTGAGTCTGTTTGGTGTAACATAAGCACTGGGAAAGGAAAAACGAGAGTAGGTGTGTGTTATATGCCTAATGAATCTGATGAGTATAATGAGCAACTGTGCAGAGAAATAGAGTGGGCCAGTAAATTAGAGTGTCTTATAATGGGGGATTTTAATTTCCTGGATATTGACTGGAATTTGTGGGTTGGTCACCCACACACTAGCAAGGCTTTTGTGGATTTACTGGATGATTGTTTTCTACAGCAGCATGTTTGGGAGGCAACTAGAGGGAGTAATACTCTTGATCTGATTCTCAGTAGTGATTCTTCATGCATTAAGAATCTGCAGATAAAGGAACCACTAGGTGGTAGTGATCACAGTGTGCTGAAGTGGGATTTACTCAAAGAGGTAACTACCATCAAAGATAAAGGGAAGGGTTTTTGCTTTCATAAAGGTGACTACAGTGGTCTGAGACAGTATTTAAATTTTATACGGTGGAACCAACTGATGATGTTACCAGCAGCAAATTCAAAATGGGAAGCATTCAAAGAATTAATCTTGGAAGCTACTAGGCTTTTCATACCAGGCAACTCCGTAGCCAGGTGGGAAGAAGCAGCAGTGAGTAACACACACTTCTTTATTAGACCAGGATGCGAGTCCGTCACCACCAAATACGGAGAATGCGGAAAGGTCAGGGAATGACCACCGCATATCTAGGAGCAATATGGCCTTAGTTGCTAATGCTCCTAAAAACCAAATAACAACATAACAGCTTTTCATACCAACAAAGAAATATTGTTCAAGATTTAGGCCTATATGGAACTAATTAGACATGTAACAGAGAAGAGAAATGCATGGGATACATAAAAATTTACATGTGACACGGAGACCTATGGTAGATATAAGCTGGTCTGTAACCAAGTCACAAAGGAGATTAGGCAGGCGAAGGCAGATTATGAGAAATCTTTGGCAAAGGATGCAAAGAAAAACAGCAAAGAGTTCTTTACTTACGTAAACGCTAGAAGGAAGGGGATGAATCAGATTGGTGCACTTGATATCGATGGTTCAACTGTTGATGATCCTTCTCAGGTAGCTAACAAACTAAATGAATATTTTGCATCGACATTCACACATGAGGAGTTATTCGGGGGGGGGGGATGCCAGAGGTGTTGTTGTTGTTGTTGTTGTTTGGTTTTTAGGAGCATTAGCAACTAAGGCCATATTGCTCCAGGATATGCGGTGGTCATTCCTTAACCTTTCCGCATCCTCCGTATTTGGTGGTGACGGGCTCGAACCCCGGTCTAATCAAGAAGCGTGTGCTACGCACTGCTGCTCCTTCCCACCTGGCTACGGAGGCGCCAGCCAGAGGTGTATTCAACTCTGGCAGTAAGCTAATAATCTTGTAATAACTGAGAGTAAAGTGGAGGAGAAATTGTTGAAGATAACCACAAGAATGGCATCTGGGGTGGATGGAATCTATGCAGTTATATTAAAGGCGGCGGCAAAGGAAGTAAGCAAACCTTAGCCATAATTATGAGAGCTTCCTTGAACTCAGGTACCCATGGACTGGAGGTGTGCAAACGTGACCCAATCCACAAAGGAGGATCAAAGGGAGACACAGGTAATTACAGACCTGTTAGTCTAACTTCTGTTCCATGGGAAATTAATGGAGGCACTGGTTAAAGAAGCACTGCAGGATCTTCTAGACAAGACTTCAGTTATAGTTCGGACACAGCATGGGTTTGTTAAGGGGAAGTCTGTTTTGGCTAATTTGATTGGATACTACGATGTAGTCACAAAGGAACTGGATGCAAAGAATAACTTTGATATCATATATTTGGATCTTAGAAAAGCCTTTGATACTGCTGCACATGGAAGACTGCTGCACAAACTGGAGCAGTGTGGCACTGGAGGCAAATTGATGTTATGGATAAAGGGGTTGTTGAGTTGGAGAAGACAGAGAGTGGTAATCAATGGACACTGCTCTTCGTGGACTAATGTTATTAGTGGAGTCCCTCAGGGTTCAGTGTTGGGTCCATTGTTGTTTTCTGTATTTATAAATGATATTGATGATGGTATATCAGGCTTAATGTCCAAGTTTGCAGACGATACGAAGGTTGGCAGGGTTGTTAATGACACTAATGACAGTACACTGCTGCAACAGGATCTAGAAAAGTTGAGCAGATTGGCTGAGAGGTGGAAAATGAAGTTTAACATTGACAAATGTCAAGTACTACGTATGGGAAGCAGTAATCCCAGAGTAACGTATCAAATCTGTAGTACCACACTGACAGTGGTAGAGAATGAAAAGGACCTGGGGGTAACTGTGCAGTCAGATATGAAGTTTTCTGAGCAGTGCAGATGGTCTGCAAGAGTAGCTCATGGTGTCTTGTCAATGATATACAGGAATTTTTCTAGCAGGGATAAGGAGGTGATTATCCCCTCGTATAAGGTAATAGTCAGGCCACACCTTGAGTACTGTATACAGGTCTGGAGGCCTCATTTTAAGAAGGATGTAGAGCTATTGGAATGAGTACAGAGAAGGGCAACAAGATTAGTGAATGGAACAAAGGGTTGCTCTTATGAAGAAAGGCTTAAGTATTTGCAAATTACAGTGTCTGGAGACTAGGCACCTGTGAGGTGATCTGATTGAGGTGTATAAAAACTTAAATGGTTTGAGCTGCTCAATGCTGAAGGAATTCTTCCCCTTGCTCAGAATAATTGCTTGAGAGGGCATAAATTCAAATTGAGGAAAGACGGTTGTAGGATAGATGTGCGGAAGTTTGCCTTTAGCCAGCGTGTGAGTTGGAGAAGACAGAGAGTGGTAATCAATGGACACTGCTCTTCGTGGACTAATGTTATTAGTGGAGTCCCTCAGGGTTCAGTGTTGGGTCCATTGTTGTTTTCTGTATTTATAAATGATATTGATGATGGTATATCAGGCTTAATGTCCAAGTTTGCAGACGATACGAAGGTTGGCAGGGTTGTTAATGACACTAATGACAGTACACTGCTGCAACAGGATCTAGAAAAGTTGAGCAGATTGGCTGAGAGGTGGAAAATGAAGTTTAACATTGACAAATGTCAAGTACTACGTATGGGAAGCAGTAATCCCAGAGTAACGTATCAAATCTGTAGTACCACACTGACAGTGGTAGAGAATGAAAAGGACCTGGGGGTAACTGTGCAGTCAGATATGAAGTTTTCTGAGCAGTGCAGATGGTCTGCAAGAGTAGCTCATGGTGTCTTGTCAATGATATACAGGAATTTTTCTAGCAGGGATAAGGAGGTGATTATCCCCTCGTATAAGGTAATAGTCAGGCCACACCTTGAGTACTGTATACAGGTCTGGAGGCCTCATTTTAAGAAGGATGTAGAGCTATTGGAATGAGTACAGAGAAGGGCAACAAGATTAGTGAATGGAACAAAGGGTTGCTCTTATGAAGAAAGGCTTAAGTATTTGCAAATTACAGTGTCTGGAGACTAGGCACCTGTGAGGTGATCTGATTGAGGTGTATAAAAACTTAAATGGTTTGAGCTGCTCAATGCTGAAGGAATTCTTCCCCTTGCTCAGAATAATTGCTTGAGAGGGCATAAATTCAAATTGAGGAAAGACGGTTGTAGGATAGATGTGCGGAAGTTTGCCTTTAGCCAGCGTGTGGTTGATTGCTGGAACAAACTTCCATCTATCGTTGTAGAAGTTGATAGCTTAAATAGATTCAAGGCAGAACTTGACAAACATTTGGAGCGAGTGGATGGATGAAATAAGGGTTTTTTTTTTTTTTTGGCTGATGCTATATAAGCTTGCTTTCTTGCATCATGTGCCTTTGCTAATGCTAATTTTTTCACCTATAAATCTTGGTGATTCCTTTCTACTTCTCTCTCTCGGTAATACAGAAATTTTTTTGTTTGGCTGGTGCAGCATAAGCCTCAGGCTTCCTTGCACCATATGGCTATGATAATAATAATAATTTTAAATGCTTCTTTGTTATATTTTTCTAAAGCAGGGATAAGTGCAGAAAAAACATTACGTCTCGTAATATCATGATAAAGCACATTTATGGAGGTCCCTACCATAAAACAATAAAAACAATTTGCACTTTATGGTTTATTGGGCTTTTCTGTTACTTAACAGTTATAAACAGGTAGTAAACCCTATCTTCTTGCATTTGTGCAAATACTGATAGCTGGAATTGTGTGGTTGTTTTTTAACGTTATTATGGTGAAATGTGTTTGCCCTTTACTGAAATCTTCAATTGTATAAAAAACATAAATAAATTTTCAGAATCTTCTCTTCATTCCTTTTTTTTAAGCTTCGTAAACTTGTTACTCCACATGAATCGTGTTAATTGCAATTTGTGTGTGCCGTTAAAAAATGCATACGCATGCAATCTTGAAATTTATAATTAAAAGAGAAGATTATCTTGGAAACAAACGCCCCTTGAAACATTTCTGAAGATGACTCCTTCTGCAACAAACCAACGAGTGCCGAGCCAATAATGAGTGATCAACAAGTGTGCATTTAATCAATGATGACGATGAAGAATAAGCATTCTTTATTTGTAAGTCATAAATATTTTCTCTATTATTATAATTTGCTTGATTTTACAGGCTACGTTTTCATTTCTTTGAATAAATAAATCAATGTTTAAACATAAACTAATTAGCTAACTAATTTCACTGTTGAGATTGTAACCCCTATTTTTTACCTTAAGTCTATGGGCAGTGCTTTTTTTGGGATGGTACACAATGGTACGGCGTACCGGCACTTTTATTAACAGTAATGTGTGACATTTGGATGCAATACACTTAGAAATTTGTAATAGTCCACAAATTTTTTTTCACGTGTTTACCTACTATTCAAATAGGCTTAAAATTATTTAATTAAATTTACATTTTTCACTGTCTATTGTTAAGATACTTGCTACATAAAACTGTATAACCATTTTCATAATTCTAAATTACTCAGTCGGACCTCTGTTTAACGAAGTCTTTTATAGAGAATTATTTTGAATTCCCCTTGGAAGTTACATTTAAAATACTTTCCGCTGAGCAAAGAAAATAAATTTTCATATAGTGAACGGAGAGAATTAACTCGGTACGCACTCTTTGCATTTCTGGCCTTCAGGCAATTTAGGCAATTAGTGGTGCTGTGCCAATTAAGAAAGCTAAAGGGATTACCATTCTACAACTTAGTGGTACCTGGTAAAATCTATCTGACCACCTGTCCCAAATACGGAGAAATCGTGCTGGTCAACAGTGAGCAGATCAAGGGGTATTCCCAATGGGCTCTGGTCCACTTTCTACTGCAGTGGTGTCCAAACTTTTCCTGTACAGGGGCCATATTCAAAAAAAATTCAAAGTCAGATTTATTTATGATGATTTAGTTGACTTTCCAGGCGGGCCGTAGGTTGGACACCGCTGTGAATCAATTGTAAATGCCCCGTTTGAGAATTAGGAGAGAGCAATTTTCTTTTACCCCGAAAAATAATCATCTGTTCTTTCGCTGATGTGCGTTATCGAAATTTTTCCGTAAACTTTCCCTATCTCTGTTTACGTGATCACAGTACCTGAATATCCGAATGACACTAACATTTTGGAAAGTTTCAAAAAAAAAAAAGAAAGAAGAAAAAAAAAATTCAGATTTAGGAACTAATGACAACATTGATGATGAGAGAAGGAAAATGAGGACAACAAAGGTACCTTCTAAACAAGAATTGTTGCCATTTGGTGAAAATAAAGTTAGAAAATTGTCAATTAAGTTACAGTTAAATGAAAGAGATACAATTCGTGGATTTCGAGAATACCTAATTGCATTTGTTGGACGCTCTGAGTACAACATCAATTTCATAGAGTCAATGTGAACGAGGATTTCATAAATGAATCTTATTGCCAGGCCAACACGAGCTTCGTTGATAACAAAAATAGTTTCTTCACTACTGTTTCATTGCAGGCCCCCGCTGATCCGCTTCGATCCAGCAAAATATGTCGATTCGTGGCCGCTTCGGAAACGTCATTCAGCAACCGACACACAAAGAGGAAGAAAAGAAGTCGGCAGAGGGTTTCAGATGAGAACTTAATAAAAATTTGGAATATTCAACAAAAACTTTATGAAATTAATTTTACTTGTGTTATTTATTTTTACTTATTATTTTTAGGGTCCGTAGTCTAACGAAAGACCCTATATATAATGTCACTCGGTTGTCTGTCTGTCTGTCCATCCGCCTGTCGCAGCATTTTATCTCTGGAACCACTCAACCTATTGACTCGAAATTTTGCATGGATTTGTACATCATGTGGGCCAACACAATGCCATATTGATCATTGTTGACAAAAATTTGTCTGAGAAATGGAGGGGTAAAATGTTAGGGGACAAAAATGTTGTTGACAACCTATAGCTTATTATATACCGTTGGAAAGAGCTCAACGAGTAGGTTTAAAATATAATTTTAAGGTTGCTAAATAGTTAGTTAATAATTCTATAACGGTCATTTATAAATTTTGAGACGAAAAGTATTTTTTAAAAATTTTCAAAGCTGGAGTTGTCTTGCAAGGAGGTACTCAGAGCCAGTGTTGAGGTGCCGGTGGAGGGTAGGCACCTGTGCGGCCCTCACATGCCAGTCGCTTCTCCAGGAAGAAGTCGGAGTCGCTTCTCACACCGTTGTCATTCACAACAACTGGAAAGACTCAAATGGACAACATTTTTGTTAGTTCCTTGGTTTTAGGCCAAGCCAGGGTACTGGAAACTGTTTTCAGTTACCATAAAGCTCTCTATTTGAGATACTACACTAACAACCATTCGTGACTACAGACCCTTTCATCCGGAGTGCCCGGCACTCAGTAGTTGACCGACTTATTTACTTATTTTACTCACATTTAATTATTTTTTTATATACTTGAATAATAAATTGATGCTTAATAAACTGTGTTAAATATTAATTTGTTGTTCTTAATCCAAAAACATTACTACTACTAAAGTAACAATATCAGGAAAAAATTTTTTTCAGAGTACTTTTCATATCCTTTTAATCTTCAATTTTTCCTCATAGCAAAGAATGAGTACTAGCACCTATTTTTTTACAAAAAAAGCACTGTCTATGGGAAATAAATTCCCACTTTATGAGTTTTCCCTTTACAAGCACGCACTAGGAACAAATTAACTCATAAAGTCAAGAACTACCTGTACTGTTAATTATTATAAGTTAAGCCATGATATGCAGACATTGTAGGAATAGGTGAGACATGGTGTCACTCAGACATGGGGCGTACAATGTATACAGGAAGGACAGACAAAATAGAAGAGGTGGAGGGGTTATGCTCAGTTAAGAAGAATAATAAACCTAAGGCAGTGCATCCAGTTGACTTGAATGACGACTGAAAGGTTAAGTCAGTTTGGTGTGATATAAGCACTGGGAAAGCAAAATTGAGAGTAGGAGTGTGTTATAGGCCTAATGACTGTGATGAGTATAACAAACAGCTATACAGGGAAACTAAAGTGGGCCAGCATATCAGAATGTCCCATAATGAGAGATTTTAACTTTCCATATATTGATTGAAATTTGTGGGTTGGTCACTCACACACTGGCAAAACTTTTGTGCATTTCTTCATGACTGTTTTCTACAGCAGCTGTTACAGAGGCAACAAGAGGAAGCAATACTCTTGATCTTGTTAACAGCAGTGATTCTTCATATATTAAGAATCTGCAGGCAAAAGACCCCCTGGTTGGCAGCGATTGCAATGTACTAATGTATAATTTAATTAAAGACAAAACTACTGTCAAAAGTAAATGGAAAGACCTTTGCTTTTCTAAGGGTGTCTACAAAGGTCTCAGACAGTTTTTAAACTGTGTGCAGTGGGACCAAATTAGCATTAGCATTGGCATATGATGCAAGAAAGCAAGCTTACGCAGCATCAGCCAAAAAAAAAAAAAAACACCCCTCCCATTTCATCCCTCCATTCGTTCCAAATGCCTGTCCAACTCAGCCTTAAATTTATTTAGGCTATTAGCTTCCACAACAAAAGATGGAAGCCTGTTCCACCAATCAACTACCTGCTGGCTAAAGACAAATTTCTGCACATCTGTTCTACAACTATCTTTCCTCAATTTGAAACTGTGCCCCCTGTTCTTAGTCTGAGCAAGATGAAAAATCCCATCAGCATTCAGCTTGCTCAACCCATTCAAGGCCTTATACACCTCAATCAGATCACCACGCAGGTGCCTAGTCTCCAGCCACTACAATTTGCAGAACTTAAGCCTTTCTTGGTAAGAGCACCCCTTTGTTCCCAGAACCAATCTTGTTGCCCTTCTTTGTACTCGTTCTAGCAACTCTACATCCTAAAATTAGGCCTCCAGACCTGTACACAGTACTCTAGGTGTGGCCTGACCATTGCTTTGTATAACGGGATTATCACCTCCCTGTCCCTGCTAGCAAAATTCCTATATATCATTGACAAGACTCCATGACCTGCCCTGGCTGCCCGTCTGCACTGCTCAGCGAACTTCATATTTGGCTGCGAAATTACCCCCAGATCTTTTTCACTTTCCTGAGTGTAGTACCACAATAACTTCGGTTATTGCTACCCATATGCAGTACTTTGCATTTATCAAAGTTACACTCCAGTTGCCACTTCTCAGCCCATTTTCCCAACTTATCTAGATCTAGTTGGAGTAGCATGTTGGAGTAGCATACATTGATAAATATACAAAACAACAGTGTGCCCGATAACATTTGTCCACGAAGAGCACTGTCCATCGATTACCACTCTCTGTTGTCTCCCACTCAACCATCCCTTTATGCATTGTAGCAGCTTGATGCCCTTGATGCCATACCTCTCCAATTTGTACAGCAGTCTTCCATGTGCAACAGTATCAAAAGCTTTCCTGAAATCCAAGTTTATGATATCAAAATTATTTTTGGCATTCAGTTCCTTTGTGACCACATCATAGTAAACAATCAAATTGGTCAGACAAGACCTCCCTTTGACAAACCCATGCTGTGTCATAACTATTACTGCAGTCTTGTCTAGATGATCCTTCAATGCTTCATTAACCAGTGATTCCATTATTTTCTCCGGAACACAAGTTAAACTAACAGGTCTGTAATTACTTGTGTCACCTTTTGAACTCCCTTTGTGAATTGGTGATAAATTTGCACACCTCCAGTCCAAGGGGACATCCCCTGAGTCCAAGGAAGCTCTCATAATTATGGCTAAGGGTTTGCTTACTTCTTTTGCTGCCTCCTTTAATATAACTGGATAAATCCCGTCCACCCCAGGTGTCTTCCTTATGGGTGCCTCCGTAGCCATGTGGGAAGTAGCAGCAGTGCATAGCACACACGTCTTGATTAGACCAGGGTTCGAGCCCGTCACCACTAAATACGGAGGATGCGGAAAGGTCAGGGAATGACCACTGCATATTCCCAGAGCAATATGGCCTTAGTCGCTAATGCTCCTAAAAACCAATAACAACAATCCTTATGTTTAACTTCAACAATTTCTCCTCCACTTTGCTCTCAGTTATTACAAACTCACTTAGCTCCCTGTTAGCATTTGATAAACTTCTGGCACTCCCCTCATTGAATAACTCCTAATGTGTGAATGTAGATGCAAAATACTCATTTAGTTTATCAGCTACCTGAGCATGATCATCAATAATCAACCCATCTATGTTAAGTAGTCCAATTTGATTCATCCCTTTCCTTCTAGAGTTTACATAAGTAAAGAACTCCTTGCTGTTTTTCTTTGCATCCTTTGCCTTCGCTCGCCTGCCTAACCAGGGCATAACCTTTGTGACTTGATTACAGACTAGTTTACACCTGTCATAGGCTTCCGTATCGCCTGATACTTTATATGCATCCCATACATTCTTCTTCTCTGCCACGAGCCTCATTAATTCATCTGACATCCATTTAGGCCTAAACCTTGAACAGTATTTCATAGTTGGAATGAAAAGCCTAGTAGCCTCCAAAATTAAGTCCCTGAAGGCTCCCTATTTAGAATTCACTGTTGGTAACATCATCAATTGATCCCACTGTACAGAATTTAAAGACTGTCTGGGACCTCTGTAGTCTCCTTTACGAAAGCAAAAGCCCTTCCCTTTAGCCTTGATGGTAGTTACATCTTTAATTAATTTAATTAATACATTGTGATCGCTGTCGCCCAGTGGGGTCCTTTATCTGCAGATTCTTAATGCATTAAGAATCATTACTGATAATCAGATCAAGAGTATACTCCATCTGGTTGTCTCTCGAACATGTTGCTGTAGAAAACAGTCATCCAATAAATCGACAAAAGTATTGCTAGTGTGCGAGTGACCAACCCACAAATTCCAGTCAATATCTGGAAAGTTAAAATCTCCTATTAGAAGACATTCTGATTTACTGGCACACTCTATTTCTCTGCACAATTTCTCATTATACTCATCAGATTCATTAGGCCTATAACACACACCTACTCTCATTTTTCCTTTCCCAGTTCTTATTTCACACCAAACAGACTCAACACTGCATTTTTCACCAACATCAATTGGATGCACTTCCTTAGATTTTATGTGTTTCTTAACTAACAGCATAACCCCTTCTCCCTTCCTATTCTGTCTATCCTTCCTATACACATTGTACTCCTCAAATTCCAACTCTGCACTGCTTATATCTGTGTGACACCGTGTCACTGATATCCCAACAATATCTGCCTTTGATGTCTTGACTAGCACTTCAAGCTCATCAAATTTATTAACTATACTCCTAGCATTGGTGTACATGCAAGTACACATGCACCTGTTCCTGCTCCTAGCCACCCTAACACAGTCCCTGTATTTACTTGTTCCACTATGACTTCCAGCAGTCCTGGAAATCTCCATTTCCTTGCTTTCCAGTCTACTGCCCATTCTAATAGAAGCAGTGCAAGAATCACTTTTGCCTCTGCTTGGGGTCACTGTTAATCATTTAGTCTGTGTATCCCCCCACGCTAGCAGTTTTCCGACCCACCTAACACTACCTCGATAGCATTAGCAAATATTCTTGCACCCTTTCTATTTAAGTGTATAAATGATAATGTTACCAAGAGAAAATTCTAAATGGGAAGTATTCAGGGAAGTAATCAAAGAAGTTACTAGTCATTTCATACCAACAAAGAAATACTGTTCAAAGCTTAAACTAAAAAGTATTCAGGGAAGTAACCAAAGAAGGTACTAGGCTTTTCATACCAACAAAGAAATGCTGTTCAAGGCTTATACCTAAATGGATGTCAGATGAACTATTGAAACACATGGCAGAGAAGAAAAGTGCATCAGTTGCATATAATTTACCAGGTGATATAGAAGCCTATGGTAGATATAAATCAGTCTGTAACCAAAGTCACAGACTGACTACAGTTCTGCAAATTGCAGTCTCTACTCTATCAATCAGATCTCCCTGCAGGGAGATCTGATTGAGTTGTTTAAAGCCTTGAATGGATTGAGTAAGCCGAATGTTAATGGCATTTTTCCACTAGCTGAGACTACATACACATGAAGTGGCATAAATTCAAGTTGAGGAAGGATGATTGAAGAATAGATGTGTGGAAGTTAGCCTTCAGCCAGAGGGTGGTTGATTGTTGGAACAGGCTTTCATCTGTTTTTGTGGAAGTGGATGGGCTGGATAAATTCAAGGGAGAACTAGACAAATTCTTGGAGGGTATGGATGGGTGAACCAGTTTTTTTTTTTTTTTTTTTTCGGCTGATGCTATAATGCTATATAAGCTTGCTTTCTTGAATCAATTGCCATTACTACTACTACTACTATTTCATTAAAGTTTACCCCCTTCCCCCTAAACTTTTTACAGAATTCCAGGCAATCCTAGTTTTGGTAATGATTCACAGGTTGGGAAACACTGACCTTAAAGAATCACTGCTATGGGCTATAGCAGTCATAATCACTAATATGAATGGACCAATTTGTTACTAGGACCTCATGTTTTTAAATTTTTGGTATGTATGAAAGTATAGCTACACATAAAATAAATCTTCACTTCTTGTTGACAAAGATAATATTTGAAAACAAGAAAATAAACTGTTTAAATAAATGTTCTCCACAACAGTATGGTGACTACATCACTTGCCATATGGTTAAAAAGGTGTGTTGAAAAATATTTTTGTGGAAGTCTGGAAGAGGTATTTTCAAGAAGGAATGAGTTAATTTCTCCCTAGAATTTTTCATCCCACAAACAAATCAAACCAGGCTAAGAACACATACATTTGCAGACATAATACCAGTCTTGAGATACAGGATGATAACCAGGATGATAAACACAGCCTGGAAATAAAAATCATCTTTTAGATCTACAACTGCTAGAGAATGGTAGTAGTATATTAGAAATATATACTCACTTTCTTTAAAATATTCTTTGGTATGGAATGATGCTCTTCTTGATTACTAGAAAACATAATCTTAGAAAACTGAGTAAGTGCAGTACTGCAAGCCTCAATTGCACCCTTAAATAAGAAAAGAAAGTTTGATGAATAGTATTTATTGGAAACCAAAAAAAAAAAATATATATATATATATATATATATAAAATTTTATATAAAATTAGGCCTAAGCTAAAAATTTAAATGCACTTAAAACATTAGCTGTTTTAAACACTATAAACTGTGTTCTATACCTTGCGAGACCAAAGAGGAATCTTAAGCACTCTGTTCTGATAATTGAATAAATAATTTCAGTCTTCAACCCACCATGACATACAATGTACATTACAAGCAGACTATATAATATCGGTGTAAATACACCATAGTTTACCCATAAGTTTAACTACATACGTAGTGTAGTTAAACTTATGTAGTTATGTATGTAGTTAAACTTATGGGTAAACTATGGTTTATTTACACCGATATTATATAGTTAATCTTAATCCATAAGGTATTATGGCTTGAGCATTTAGTCTTCAAAATATAATAAGCAGGCATATACTCTGCTGTTACTGCATTGATTCTCAACTTGCCAAAAAAAGTTATTTATAAAATTTACAATGCCAATGACAGAAAATTGTAAAAAACTACTTCATTTCTCTTAAAGCCATTTGGATACTTTAATTACTAACAAAATCACTTCCCACAAAAAGCTGATTTATCCAACACTTTTTAACAAGTATCTTTCTACAGCTATTACACAGCCTCAAGATGTGACAGTTGTTATTTGTTTTTTTGGAGCATTAGCAACTAAGGCCATATTGCTCTGGGGATATGCGGTGGTCATTCCCTGACCTTTCCGCATCCTCCGTATTTGGTGGTCACGGGCTCGGGGTCCGGAAAATTTACCGGACCCCAGAAAATTTTAAAAATAAATAAATTATTTTTAAAAATATTAAAAATAAATAAATTAAAAATTTATTAAAGCTTTAATAAAATTTATTAAAAATAAATTTATATAAATTATATGTATTACCTGGTGATATTTGTAGGCTATAAATTGTTTATGCAATAAACTGACACTGCGGTAAACTGCTAGTGATCAATTCGCTAGCAGTCATATTCGTTGGCATTCGAGGTGAGCGGACGCGCTTAGACAGGGCTCCTCAGTCAAGTGGTTTACTTTTGGATAGTGCTTTTAAATACTTGATTTATTTAGATATTGTTGGATTATTTTGTTATAGGTTTTCCTGTAACCGTTTGATTTTAATAATATTATAGATATAATTTTTTAAAGTTACTTTCATTGATATTTATTTAATTTTATAATGGTAGTGACGAGATCTGCCTTAAACACGTCACAGGGTATCGTGACTCACACGGAAATAGCAGATGGCGATTTACGGGTGAGTCATGATTTAATCCGTTGTGGAACCTGTGGAATGTTTTCCAAGGTCGACCTGGTGACTAATCCTACCTCACCTGGGGATTCTTTTCTTTGTGATCGATGTAAGGAGTGCACCGAATTTAAGTCCCTGAAAAAACGAGTGCTTGCCCTCGAAAATAGTGGATCTGGGAGCTCGTCAGGGACTCAAAACTCCAGCAATCTACCAAGTGATGCACACCCGATTCGAGCCTCAAAACAGAAAAACCAAGTGCAAACTACTCTGGTTAAAAAGGACATTGTTTTATTAGGAGACTCCATTGTCAGGGAAACGGGGAATATTTTTTTAATAAAGATAGGTGGAGCAGAACCAGGGTATGTCTGCCTGGAGCAACTATTGATGATGTCACCAACAGATTGTCAGATTTTAAAGGGGGTAAAGAAAATATTATAATTCATGTGGGAACAAATGATATTAAACGTACACGATCTGACGATTTGTTGGAAAAATACAGGACCATGCTGAGGAAATGTCGCGAGCTAGGCCATAATGTCTATGTGTCTGCAATTCTGCCCAGACACAATAGGAGGGATTATATGTTAAGAGCCTTGTGGATTAACTCAAGACTTGAAGGAATCTGCAAGGCTTTAGGGGGTAAATTTCTATCAGCATGGCCCACACTTGTAGGTAGAAGGAATTTGTTTTGTAGAGACGGGATACACTTAAACAAAGGTGGTGCAAAAGGTTTTGCCAGTATTATTGAGGATACCTTAAAGGTTCAGGGAAACTGCTAGTTAGGGGGGATGTGGGTAATACTGACACGCGTTTATCTGATAATATTGGTCAATGGAACTCTTGCACATACCTTAAGAGTTCTTATCTGTTACCCCAACTGGACGTATTATCTAGATGTTCTGGGGGCAAAGACGTTTCACGTGAGCGGGTAGCTAATATCAGGGAAGAGAGCCTAAAAAACTTCAAGGGTTGTGTTAGGGTTGTTAAATATACAAGAACAGTAAATCTTAATTGTTTATACAGTAACGTTAGAAGTGTCGTCAATAAAATGAGCGAATTCGAACTGCTGGTTAAAACAAGTAACGCGGACATAATAGGGCTTACAGAGACGTGGTGCCACCCGGAAATTGGGGATGATGAGTTTCAGTACGGCTTGTATAATGTATTTAGGAAGGATAGGTTAGATAGAAGGGGTGGTGGGGTAATGCTTCTTATCAGAAGCAGCCTGAGTGCGACGATAGCTTTCCCGGATTCAGACATTTCACATGCTAGTATAGAGTCTGTATGGTGTGAGATAGTGGGAAACAAAGGTATAATGCGAGTAGGAGTAATCTACAGACCAGGTGATTGTGAAGATTATGACAAAAGCCTCTACATGCAAATGGGATGGGCAAGTTTTTTTTTTTTTTTTTTTTGATTTGGTAGTTGTTGGCGCATCGGCTTCTGTGGCCATATTGCACCTCCCAAGGTTTTTGCAGTACTTTGATCTAAGCCTGAGGCGGGAATCGAACCCGCGACCTTTGGGTTGCCGGGCAGGTACTTTACCCACTCGGCTAGCCCGGTCGGCAGAATGGGTAAGTAAGCGTCAATGCCTTATTATGGGTGATTTCAATTTGCCTCTAAGTGATTGGAGTAAATGGGAAGGAAACTCGACATGGGGAACAAAATTTTTAAATCAACTAGATGACTGTTATTTGTATCAACATGTCAGGGAAAGTACTAGAGAAAAGAATATCCTAGACCTCATCATCACACATGAATCAGATGACATAACAGGGCTGACAGTAGAGGAACCGGTAGCAGGAAGTGATCACGGAGTTCTATGGTGGATGATGACGAGAGAGGTAGCAGAAGTAAAAGGCAAAGGAATGGGTTTTAATTTCAGAAAAGGAAATTACGATGCCTTAAGGTACTACATGGCCTCTATTAACTGGGTAGATATTGCGCAGAGAATGAATACAATTGAACTGTGGTACGCTTTTAAAACATTAATCACAGATGCCTTGAATGCGTATATACCATTAAAAAAAATACTCCACGAGAAGGGTTCCAAGTTGGATGAATAGTGAAGTTGCCGCATTACTTGAGCAGAAAAAGGCTTGGCATGGAAAGGTTACAGAGCAATAAAAAGTACTGAAGCCTATAACAGCTACAAGGTGATGTGTAATAGAGCCACAGAAAAGGTTCGACAGGCAAAGGCAGTTTATGAGAAATCACTAGCAAACAGAGCAAAGAGGGGGGGATAAAGAATTCTTCATATATATAAATGCCAAGAAGAGTAGGACAAACCAGATCGGACCTTTATGTAAGGGAAAGGGGATAGTAATAAATACACCAGCTGCCGTTGCAGATGAACTCAACAGTTATTTTGCATCGATATTTACAAATGAAAAGCCTTTTGTGGCAATGGGAAATTGTGGGAGCGAAGTTAAAAAATATGTAATTAATGATATTGAAATTTCGCAAGATTATTTAATGAAAAAACTTTCGAGCCTACAGACCAGTAAGGCTCCTGGAGTTGATGGAATATACCCTATAATCTTAAGAGAGGTGGCAAGCAAGTGCACTGAACCATAGGGGCTAATTATGCGAGGATCACTAGACTCTGGGGAGATTCCCTTGGATTGGAAAAGTGCAAATGTATCTCCCATACATAAGGGTGGCTCTAAAAGTGAAGTTGGAAATTATCGACCTGTCAGTCTGACTTCAGTAGTAGGGAAAATCATGGAGGCAATGATCAAGGGTGAAATTCAGGATCATTTGGATCGAATTAAAATTCTCAAGGATACTCAGCACGGTTTTGTAAAGGGAAAATCATGTTTAACAAATCTGGTTCGCTATTTTGAAAGGGTCACTCACGAGCTGGATTTAGGGAATAATTTCGACATTGTTTATTTAGATTTCAGCAAAGCTTTTGACTCAGTACCACATGAGTTTGCTTTATAAGCTGGAACAGGTTAGAATCACTGGGAAAATCCTTAGATGGATAGAAGGATGGCTTCAGGGCAGGAGGCAGAGGGTTGTGATAAATGGCTATTCCTCAGATTGGGTTGATGTAAGAAGTGGGGTACCCCAAGGATCAGTATTAGGACCACTGTTGTTTTTAATTTTCATAAACGACATTGATGAAGGGATAGAGGGCGTGATGTCTAAATTTGCAGATGATGCAAATTGGTAGAGTAGTTAATGATCACTGTCAAGCTGAGCTTCTTCAGAGAGACCTAGATAGACTTCAAGAATGGTCAGAAAAATGGCAGCTGTGCTTTAATCCAACAAAGTGTAAGGTATTACACCTGGGAAACAGTAATCCCAAAATAACTTATTCACTTGGTGGAGTTCAACTAAACCCAGTACTGGAGGAAAGGGACTTGGGTGTTACGATACGGTCAGACATGAAATTCTCTGAGCATTGTAAACAGGTTGCAAGGAAGGCCCATGGTGTCCTATCGATGATCTATCGAACTTTTGCAAGTAGAGACAGGGACGTGATAATCCCATTATATAAGGCTTATGTTAGACCATACTTGGAATACTGTGTTCAAGTATGGAGACCGCACCTAAAGAAAGACATCGAACTTCTTGAAAGGGTGCAAAGAAGGGTAACTCGACTGGTGAGATCGGCAAAAGGGCGTCCTTATGAAGAAAGACTTCGAATATGTGGGTTGCAGAGTTTGGAAACTAGACACCTTAGAGGAGATTTGATTGAGGTGTTTAAGGCTCTGAGAGGCATCAGTAAAATGAATGAGGACAAAATTTTCAAGATTATAAATGATGCCAGAACTAGGGGACATAAATTCAAGTTACGGGAGGAAATGTTTAGATTGGACTGCAGGAAGTTTTATTTTAGCCAGCGAGTTATAAATTACTGGAATAAGTTGCCTTCATGGGTGGTAGAAGCCGACAGTTTGGGGAAATTCAAAGGTCATCTGGATAGTACTTTCGGGTAAGGGAAGCGCATAGGATGATAGGTTTAATTTCTTTTTTATTTTATTTTTTTATTTATTAATCATTATTATTTAGTTATTTATTTATTTATTTATTTATTTTTTGTTTTTATCATTGTTTTGTTCGGATTTTTTTTTTTGGCTGGTGCAGCATAAGCCATAGGCTTTCTTGCACCATGCGGCCGTTACTAATACTAATACTAATACTAATTGCTGGCGGTGAATAGCGGGTGATAAACTTTCCTGGACTTAGTCTAGGAAAGTTTATCGCCGACAAATGATTGCTAGCATATTTTATCGCCAGGCAATACATATAATTTATATAAAGTCATTGGTCATTTTAAATTGAAAATAAGGTTTTTCTATAGGTGTTATTTAGAATTAAGTGCAGTTAAAAATGGAAGTTATATGCTAGGTATACATTTCCTAGAAATACAACAACAACAGGTGCTTTAATTTAATTGCCTGTTTATTTTTCCAAAATTGGAATTAGGTAGGTACCTACTTAATTCCTTTAACTTAAGTAGCATGTTTTAGGGGATGGGGGTAGGGCATGCCGATTAGGGAGGTACTTATATATTTATAATCTCTTACAATCACAACATTTTCTTATTTTGAGTTTATTTTTCATTCTTTTGAGTTTGTGAACGCATCGTCGGTAGAATTTTTGAAATCAGAAAAAGGAAACCAGAAATTGTGCTTTAGTGGACATTTGTTTTATAAATACAGGCAAAATGAAACAAAAATTCATTGGAAGTGTCAAAATTACCGAAAAACCAAATGTGCCGCTCGAGTTATTACGGTTAGATAACACCATCGTTAAAACATGGAAAGAGCACAATCATTGTGGAGAAGCAGCAGGAGTTGAGGCAGCACAACTTCTTGATACCATTCGAACTTATGCAGAAACAACAAATAATGTGCCTCATAGTATTCTTTCAAATGTTTCGAGAACCTGGAGCCAAGCAGCCCCGAAGAAATTGAAATTTTTATGGCCCAGTTCTTCCAACGCATCGTAGAGACAGTTTTTACAGAAGAATATAAAACATCATGCAATGGAGAATTGTTTCTACAATATGATTCTGGACTAGAGGACAATCGTACGTTAATTTTCAGTATGAAAAGAAATTTGCAGTTGTTAGCTCAAAGTGTACACTGGTATGCCGATGGGACTTTCAAAACTATTCCCTTACTTTTTTATCAGCTGTATACGATAAATGGATTCAAGGACAAAATATCGCTTCCATTAGTTTATACATTATCGCCTAACAAGTCTGAGGAAACGTATGTATCTCTACTACAGCAGCTGAAAGTATTGGAACCAGCTATGTCCCCACAATCAATAACTATAGATTTTGAGACGGCGATGATGGCCAGAAGAGTTTTTCCTGACGCTTCGCAATAGGTGTTATTTAGAACCTATTGCGGGGTTGTTTTTTCCACTTTTCATAATGTATTTTTTGTTCCATTCAGAATAATGGATTGAAACAATGTTATGAAACTGATGCTAATTTTGCTTTAAATATGCGAATTTTGGTAGCAATTGCATTTGTGCCCACTCCAATTGTGATGGTCGTTTTTTAACATTTGTGTGAAAATGGTGCTTTTCCTCCAGAAACGCAAGTTGTTGATTATTTTAAGGATACATGGATCGGATGCCCAACCAGACGACATCTTCGTCGACCACCAAAGTATTCCCTTGAAATGTGAAAAGTACGCCAGCTTGTTCTAGAAGGATTACCAAGAACGAATAATTCTGTTGAAGGGTGGCATATTGAGGAACACGTTGCTGCTTATCATCCCAACATTTGGAAATTTATTGATTGCATTAAAAAAGAACAAAGTATTAACGAAATGCACATTGAACAATATTTAAGTGGAAGTGATCTGGGCAACAAAAAAAAAGAAGTATCGTGATTGTGATGAACGAATTAAAAGGCTTGTTAGTGCATACGATGAACGGGTTGATATTAGTATTAGTAACGGCCGTATGGTGCAAGAAAGCCTATGGCGTATGCTGCACCAGCCACAAAAAAAAAAAAAAAAAAAAAATCCGAACAAAACAATGATAAAAACAAAAAATAAATAAAATAAATAACTAAATAATAATAATTAATTAATAAAAAAAAATAATAATAAAATGAAATAAAAAATAAATAAAAAGGAAATTAATCCTATCATCCTATGCGCTTCCCTTACCCGAAAGTACTATCCAGATGACCTTTGAATTTCCCCAAACTGTCCGCCTCTACCACCCATGAAGGCAACTTATTCCAGTAATTTATAACTCGCTGGCTAAAATAAAACTTCCTGCAGTCCAATCTAAACATTTCCCCCCGTAACTTGAATTTATGTCCCCTAGTTCTAGCATCATTTATAATCTTGAAAATTTTGTCCTCATTCATTTTACTGATGCCTCTCAGAGCCTTAAACACCTCAAACAAATCTCCTCTAAGGTGTCTAGTTTCCAAACTCTGCAACCCACATATTCGAAGTCTTTCTTCATAAGGACGCCCTTTTGCCGATCTCACCAGGCGAGTTACCCTTCTTTGCACCCTTTCAAGAAGCTCGATGTCTTTCTTTAGGTGCGGTCTCCATACTTGAACACAGTATTCCAAGTGTGGTCTAACATAAGCCTTATATAATGGGATTATCACGTCCCTATCTTTACTTGCAAAAGTTCGATAGATCATCGATAGGACACCATGGGCCTTCCTTGCAACCTGTTTACAATGCTCAGAGAATTTCATGTCTGACCGTATCGTAACACCCAAGTCCCTTTCCTCCAGTACTGGGTTTAGTTGAACTCCACCAAGTGAATAAGTTATTTTAGGATTACTGTTTCCCAGGTGTAATACCTTACACTTTGTTGGATTAAAGCACAGCTGCCATTTTTCTGACCATTCTTGAAGTCTATCTAGGTCTCTCTGAAGAAGCTCAGCTTGACAGTGATCATTAACTACTCTACCAATTTTAACATCATCTGCAAATTTAGACATCACGCCCTCTATCCCTTCATCAATGTCGTTTATGAAAATTAAAAACAACAGTGGTCCTAATACTGATCCTTGGGGAACCCCACTTCTTACATCAACCCAATCTGAGGAATAGCCATTTATCACAACCCTCTGCCTCCTGCCCTGAAGCCATCCTTCTATCCATCTAAGGATTTTCCCAGTGATTCCAACCTGTTCCAGCTTATAAAGCAACCGCTCATGTGGGACTGAGTCAAAAGCTTTGCTGAAATCTAAATAAACAATGTCAAAATTATTCCCTAAATCCAGCTCGTGAGTGACCCTTTCGAAATAGCGAACCAGATTTGTTAAACATGATTTTCCCTTTACAAAACCATGCTGAGTATCCTTGAGAATTTCAATTCGATCCAAATGATCCTGAATTCCACCCTTGATCATTGCCTCCATGATTTTCCCTACTACTGAAGTCAGACTGACAGGTCGATAATTTTCCACTTCACTTTTAGAGCCACCTTATGTATGGGAGATACATTTGCACTTTTCCAATCCAAGGGAATCTCCCCAGTGTCTAGTGATGCTCGCATAATTAGCCTCAGTGGTTCAATGCACTCGCTTGCCGCCTCTCTTAAGATTATAGGGTATATTCCATCAACTCCAGGAGCCTTACAGGTCTGTAGGCTCGAAAGTTTTTTCATTAAATAATCTTGCGAAATTTCAATATCATTAATTACATATTTTTTAACTTCGCTCCCACAATTTCCCATTGCCACAAAAGGCTTTTCATTTGTAAATATCGATGCAAAATAACTGTTGAGTTCATCTGCAACAGCAGCTGGTGTATTTATTACTATCCCCTTTCCCTTACATAAAGGTCCGATCTGGTTTGTCCTACTCTTCTTGGCATTTATATATATATGAAGAATTCTTTATCCCCCCTCTTTGCTCTGTTTGCTAGTGATTTCTCATAAACTGCCTTTGCCTGTCGAACCTTTTCTGTGGCTCTATTACACATCACCTTGTAGCTGTTATAGGTTTCAGTACTTTTTATTGCTCTGTAACTTTTCCATGCCACCTTTTTCTGCTCAAGTAATGTGGCAACTTCACTATTCATCCAACTTGGAACCCTTCTTGTGGAGTATTTTTTTAATGGTATATACGCATTCAAGGCATCTGTGATTAATGTTTTAAAAGCGTACCACAGTTCAATTGTATTCATTCTCTGCGCGATATCTACCCAGTTAATAGAGGCCATGTAGTACCTTAAGGCATCGTAATTTCCTTTTCTGAAATTAAAACCCATTCCTTTGCCTTTTACTTTTGCTACCTCTCTCGTCATCATCCACCGTAGAACTCCGTGATCACTTCCTGCTACTGGTTCCTCTACTCTCAGCCCTGTTATGTCATCTGATTCATGTGTGATGATGAGGTCTAGGATATTCTTTTCTCTAGTACTTTCCCTGACATGTTGATACAAATAACAGTCATCTAGTTGATTTAAAAATTTTGTTCCCCATGTCGAGTTTCCTTCCCATTTACTCCAATCAATTAGAGGCAAATTGAAATCACCCATAATTAGGCATTGACGCTTACTTGCCCATTCCATTTGCATGTAGAGGCTTTTGTCATAATCTTCACAATCACCTGGTCTGTAGATTACTCCTACTCGCATTATACCTTTGTTTCCAACTATCTCACACCATACAGACTCTATACTAGCATGTGAAATGTCTGAATCCGGGAAAGCTATCGTCGCACTCAGGCTGCTTCTGATAAGAAGCATTACCCCACCACCCCTTCTATCTACTCTATCCTTCCTAAATACATTATACAAGCCGTACTGAAACTCATCATCACCAATTTCCGGGTGGCACCACGTCTCTGTAAGCCCTATTATGTCGGCGTTACTTGTTTTAACCAGCAGTTCGAATTCGCTCATTTTATTGACGACACTTCTAATATTGTTGATATTGTTGTTGATTATCTAAGAGGAATAGCGCATAATATTTCTTATTAATAATTTACATACTGTGTTGTAAATATTACAGTTTCTTAGTAATTAATTATCCCAACGTGACTGATTCTGAAGATTGCATAAATATTCATTTTGAATTTTTGCAGTGTACTATGACATACCTAATGTTATAATTAGTTTATTTTAAAATTAACCAATTGTTACATTGTTCAAATAATGGATTTTTTACTATTTTTGTGATACATGTAACTATTAAAATACATAATCTACCTATTAAATTACATATTTCCATACATGTGTTTTTTTTTATTTCTGTACTATTCCCTCATAGTTCATAGAATTCCAAAAAATATGCTAATCATAGCTTAAGGCAGAAACTTAAATAAAAAATAACTTTTTATGATTTGACCAAACACATCTCATTGCTTCTAGATGGTAAAATGTGATAAACTGACGCGGTGGTAAATTGTTGGCGGTAAATTGTTTATGTGATAAACTGATGCAGTGGTAAATTTTCCTAGACTCCACGGGCTCAAACCCCGGTCTAATCAAGAAGCGTGTGCTACACACTGCTGCTCTTGCCCACCTGGCTACGAAGGCGCAAAGATGTGACAGACTGATAGACCAGAGAAAAGAGAACTCAGAAAGAGATCTTTCTTTGGAACTCAGAAGAAGGGAATTCAAGGAAAGCATATGGCTGATGCATAGTCATGCCAAATCTAACATTTTCAGTAATTGGTAATATAAGAATTAAGTTATTTTAATCTTTCTATTTAAATATAATTTAATTATTCTTGGTGATTTTCAAGAATACTAAAATTCCAAAAGTAATTCTGGTTTAATGTTTGAGATGTTAAATATCTCTCATGTTATGTCTGATGTTTGTTACTTTTTTAATTCTTATAATACTAGCTGCATACCAGACCACACAACCATTTTTATGTTGTTAATTAATCCAATTTTAAAGCTGGTAAAAAGATTTTATAGCACATATAAATAAAATCAAGCCAAAGAAATCTTAACATTGACTTAACTGATTTATGTTAATTTAGAGGAAATGAATATCACATTACCCTGTGACGGCATTTAATTAGGACTGTTGCCAAAATGTCTCCAATTTCTTGAAGTTTTTGATAGTCCAACAGCTCTCCATTGTGATTGTTAGATATAATTGTTACAACAAGATCACTAAGAAGGAGGCAACTTTCCTAAAGAAATTAAACAAAATAATTAGAACCACAAAGTTAAATCAAAAGGGTGTCTTTCTTAAAACTAAGTCTACATTAGTATGTTCAACAAGTGAAATATAAGAGTTTTTAATGTTAATAGTTGTTAATTAATCTAGTGCTTTTCAACCTTTACTAGCTGTAGAAATCTTTAAAGTGAAAATCAATGAGGGCTGTTTGATAAAGATTGATCATCATTTTTCAAGAACAGCTGTACCGCTTGCTATTTCTAACCGAGCTGCAGAATATAAGACCAAACCAAGCTGCATCACACAGAAACTGTGCAGCTGACTTGTGTGCACGGTGTGACCTTGGTCAGTCAAGTTATGCCTGTTCAGTTTTGCCTAAGTAATAATGGACGTGACACTCAAGAAAAAGTATGCTACTCTCAAATTTTGTTTCTGTCTCAAGAAAATATCCACAGAAGCATATGATATGTGCAGAACCTCACCATCTTCAGTAACCATCTGTGTAGCAGATAGTTACTGAAGATAAGGTTCTGCACAAGGTGATAACAGCAGATGAAACATGACTTCATCATTTCGACCCAAAGAGTAAACAACAAAGCTCTGTTTGGAAGTCTATATCATTTCCAACACTGAAAAAAGCAAAAGCTGTAGCATCTATAGGAAAGGTTATGATCATCTCTTTTTCTGATATTCAAGGAATGATTTACCAGCATGTTGTGCCTTGACACAAAGTGTGCAATACAGAACTGTACTGCACACTTTGTGGGATTACTTTCATTGCAAATGACCAAAACTGCACACTGGTGGGTGGATCATGACAATGCAAGATCCCACACTGCTCATACTGCCATTGAGTACTAGCCAGCATTAATGTCAAATGTGTTCCTCATCCACTCTACAGCTTTGACCTTGCACCCTGTGATTTTTTTTATTTTCAAAGTTGAAGAAGAAGCTGCAAGGGAAACATTTCCAGTCATCAAAAGAAATTGTAAAGACATTGAAGGCAATTCTCAAAAGCATGTCAAAAAATAGCATCCACAACATTTTTTAAGAATGGCAGAAACGTTGGCATTTCATCAAATGAGGACTACTTTGAAAATGACCATCAAAATATGGATGATTAATAAAAGTACTTTGAAAAAAAAAAATGATCATCATTCATTATTGAACAGCCCTCACATTTTCTGAAAAACCCTAATATCTTTTAAAACAATAATGAACGTGTATAAAAAATGAAAAATCAATAATAAAAAAATTAACATTAAATTAACAAAAAAAATAATAGATTAACAGTAGCCACTGGCAGAGGCGAAAGTGATTCTTGCACTGCTTCTATTGGAATGAGCAGCAGCCTGGAAAATAAGATGCAGGATATTTCAGAGACTGCTGGGAATCATTGGGGTACAAGTAAACACATGGGTTGTGTTAGGGTAGCTAAGAAAAAGAACAGGTGCATGTATACTTGTGTGTACACCAATGTTAGGAGTTTAGTAAATAAATTTGATGAATTTGAGGTATTGCTCAAAACATCAAAGACAGATATTGTTGGGATTTCAGAGACGTGGTGTCACACAGATATAAGGAACGCAGAACTGGAATTTGGTGAGTACAATGTCTACAGAAAGGATAGACAGGATAGGAAGGGAGGAGAGGGTTATGCTATTAGTTAAGAAATACATAAAATCCAAGGAAGTGAAGCCAGTCGACATCGCTGGACAGTGCAGTGTCGAGTCAGTTTGGTGTGACATAAGCATTGGGAGATCAAAATTGAGAGTAGGAGTGTGCTACAGGCCTAATGACTCTGATGAGTATAATAAGAAACTGTACAGGGAAATAGAGTGGGCGAGTAAATCAGAGAGTCTTATAATGGGGGATTTTAATTTTCCAGATATTGACTGGAATTTGGGGGCTGGTCACTCACACACTAGCAAGGCTTTTGTGGATTTATTGGATGATTGTTTTCTACATCAGCATGTTCGGGAGGCAACTAGAGGGAGTAATACTCTTGATTTGATTATCAGTAGTGATTCTTCATGCATTAAGAATCTGCAGATAAATGAATCACTAGGTGGCAGTGATCACAGTGTGCTGAAGTGGGATTTACTCAAAGAGGTAACTACCATTAAGGGTAAAGGGAAGGGTTATTGCTTTCGTAAAGGCAACTACGATGGACTGAGACAGTATTTAAATTCTATACAGTGGGACCAACTGATGATGTTACCAACAGCAAACTCAAAATGGGAAGCATTCAAAGAACTTATCTTGGAAGCTACTAGGCTTTACATACCAACTAAGAAATATTGTTCAAGGTTTAGACCTAAATGGATGTCAGATGAACTAATGAGACATATGACACAGAAGTGTCATATTAACACGTGACACAGAAGCCTATGATAGATACAAGTTGATCTGTAACCAAGTTACAAAGGAGGTTAGGCAGGCGAAGGCAGATTAAGAGAAATCTTTGGCAAGGGATGCAAAGAAAAACAGCAAAGAGTTCCTTACTTATGTAAACTCTAGAAGGAAGGGGATGAATCAGATTGGTCCACTTGATATCGATGGGTCAACTGTTGATGATCCTGCTCAGGTAGCTAACAAACTAAATGAATATTTTGCATGGACATTCACACATGAGGAGTTATTCAGCGAGGGGAATGCCAGAGGTGTATTCAACGCTGGCAATAAGCTAGAGAATCTTGTAATAACTGAGAGTAAAGTGGAGGAGAAATTGTTGAAGATAAACACAAGAAAGGCACCTGGGGGTGGATGGGATCTATCCAGTTATATTAAAGGAGGCAGCAAAGGAAGGTAAAGTAAACCCTTAGCCATAATTATGAGAGCTTCCTTGGATTCAGGGGAAGTACCCATGGACTGGAGATGTGCAAATGTGACCCCAATTCACAAAGGAGGATCAAAGGCTGACACAAGTAATTATAGACTTGTGGGTTTAACTTCTGTTTGACATCTAGACAAGACTTCAGTTATAGCTCGGACACAGCATGGTTTTCTTAAGGGGAAGTCTTGCCTGACCAATTTGATTGGATACTATGATGCAGTCACAAAAGAACTGGATGCAGGGAATAACATTGATATTATATACTTGGATCTTAGAAAGGCTTTTGATACTGTTGCACATGGAAGACTGCTGCACAAATTGGAGCAGTGTGGCATTGGAGGCAAATTGCTGCTATGGATAAAGGGGTGGTTGAGGGGGAGAAGACAGAGAGTGGTAATCAATGGACGGTGCTCATCATGGACTAATGTTTTTTTTTTTTTTTATGAAAACCCCAAACACGAAAGGTATCAAAACCTATAGTACTTAGTACCATGCATGGGTTGAAGGAGAAGTATGGGGAGAGGGGGATGCCGGAAACTTTGCTCTAGAGACTAAACATGGGTTTCACCACTTAAAGCCTCCAATAAGCAAAGTGGTGGTATTTCACTGGTTGATGAAAGTCATCTACCACCTGAACTAATGTTATTAGTGGAGTCCCTCAGGGTTCAGTATTGGGTCCATTATTGTTTTCTGTATTTATAAATGATATTGATGATGGTATATCAAGCTTAATGTCCAAGTTTGCAGATGATACGAAGGTTGACAGGGTTGTCAAGGACACTACTGACACTATGCTGCTACAACTGGATCTGGAAAGATTGAGCAGATGGGCTGAGAGGTGGCAAATGAAGTTTAACATTGACAAATGTAAAGTACTACATATGGGAAACAGCAACCCCAGAGCAACGTATCAACTCTGTGGTACTACACTGACAGTGGTAGAGAATGAAAGGGACCTGGGGGTGGTTGTGCAGGCAGATATGAAGTTCTCTGATAGTGCAGACAGGCTGCAAGAGTAGCTCATGGTGTATTGTCAATGATATATAGAAATTTTTCTAGCAGGGATAAGGAGGTGATTATTCCCTTGTATAAGGCAATGGTTAGGCCACACCTAGAGTACTGTATACAGGCCTGGATGCCTCATTTCAAGAAGGATGTAGAGCTGCTGGAACGAGTACAGAGAAGGGCAACAAGATTAGTGAATGGAACAAAGGGGTGCTCTTACGAAGAAAGGCTTAAGTTTTGCAAATTACAGTGTCCGGAGACTAGACACCAGCGAGGTGATCTGATAGAGGTGTATAAAGCCTTAAATGGTTTGAGCATGCTCAATGCTGATGGGATTCTTCCTCTTGCTCAGAATAATCACCTGAGAGGGCATAAATTCAAATTGAGGAAAGACAGATGTAGAATAGACGTGCGGAAATTTGCCTTTAGCCAGCAGGTGGTTGGTTGATGGAACAGACTTCCATCCCTTGTCGTGGAAGTTGATAGCCTAAATAAGTTTAAGGCTCAGCTGGACAGGTATTTCGAACGAACAGAGGGGTGAAGTGGAAATGGTTATTTTTTATTTATTTATTTTATTTATATTTTTTTTTTGGCTGATGCTGCATAAGCTTGCTTTCTTGCATCAAATGCCTCTACTAATGCTAATGCTAAATTTACAGAACAGATTCGAGGAACCTTTGAGGAACCCCAGGATTCCCCAAAATCCAGTGTCTTAATCAACGATTAACGTATGACAATTTTAAAATGATAAAACTGTTATTTCAAAATTATTTGTTGGCAAAAGAAAGGTTATAAGAGTTATTTATATCTTATAGCATCTAAAGATATGTTGAAAGTGTTCACTGTCTATAAACAATTTTGCTTCTTTATACATATTTTCATTGCAATATAACATAATGCTGTTTTCAGACATGCATCGTTAATGGGTTGTCAGAATATATTCACCTTGCCTAAGGAATCTCCATAGCTATCTAGCTAACTACAAGGTTGAGTTAGCTGGACAGTAATAAACGTCATAGTGGTTACAACATTTTGTGTCGATAGTTTCCTCAAATAAAATGATTCATCTTCTCAATTTTTGAGAATACAGAGGTTTTTGATGCAAATATGATACTGTTATAGACTATAAAAACACCACATTTGCAATATAGTATTACTTTTGACTATTACCATAAATGAAAAACCATGCTTTTATCTAAAAATTATAAATAAATAAATAAAAGAACAGCTGAGTTCCTCTTGGGAAGTCAACTGCTCTACTAATTTAGCAACCACTTGAGTGTTAACAAGGCTTCATCATTTCAACCCAGAGAGTAAACAACAATGTATTTATAATCACAGTGATTTTACACTGTGATTATAAATACAGTCCTTGAACATAATACAATGGAAAGCTTCTTAGGAACATTTTTCATATTAATATGCTGTTCCAACTGTAAAATATCTTCTTATTAAGCATTTTCAAACTATTTAAAAAAATTGACACTGATATAAGATCTCAGGCAATGCCAATTAAATAAATTGCCATAACTGATCTTAGGCAAAGACAATAAAGTATTAGTAAACCAAACAACTAGCTTATTTTGACCATATAATTTCCTTAAGATAATTCAGACACAGCATGGGTTTGTTAAGGGAAAGTCTTGTCTGACAAATTTGATAGGATATTATGATGTGGTTACAAAGGAACTGGATGCGAAAAATAATTTTTATATCATATATTTGGATTTCAGAAAGCTTTTGACACTCTTGCGCATGGAAGACTATTGTACAAATTGGAGCAGAATGGTATTAAGGGTAAGTTGCTACAATGGATAAAAGGATGGTTAAGTGCTAGAAGACAGAGGGTGGTAATCAATGGGTGCTGCTCTTCTTGGACTAATGTTATTAGTGGAGTCCCACAGGGTTCGGTGTTAGGTCCACTGTTGTTTTGTATATTTATCAATGATATTGATGAAGGTATATCAGGCTTAATGTCGAAGTTTGCAGATGATACAAAGGTTGGCAGGGTTGTTAATGACAGTAATGGCAGTGTGCTACTGCAACAGGATCTAGATAATTTGGGCAGATGGGCTAAGAAGTGGCAACTGAAGTTTAACCTTGACAAATGCAAAGTACTACATATGGGTAGAAGTAACCCCAGGGAAATGTACCAACTGTGTGGTACTACACTTAAGGTGGTAGAAAATGAAGAAGACCTGGGAGTAATTGTGCAGGCAGATATAAAGTTTTCTGAGCAATGCAGACAGGCTGCCAGGGCAGGTACTGGGGTTTTGTCAATGATATATAGGAATTTTGCTAGCAGGGAAAAGGAGGTGATTATCCCTCTGTATAAGGCAATGGTCAGGCCACGGCGTGAGTACTGCGTACAGGTCTGGAGGCCTCATTTTAGGAAGGATGTAGATTTACTTGAGCGTGTACAGAGAAGGGCAACAAGATTGGTGAGGGGAATGAAGGGATCCTCTTACCAAGAGAGGCTTAAGTTCTGCAAATTGCAGTGGCTGGAGACTAGGCACCTGCGCCGTGATCTGACTGAGGTATATAAGGCCTTGAATGGGTTGAGCACGCTGAATTCTGATGGGATCCTTCCACTTGTTCAGATTACGAATCTAAGGGGGCATAAATTCAAATTAAGAAAAGACAGATGTAGAATAGATGTGCGGAAATTTTCCTTTAGCCAGCGGGTGGTTAATTGCTGGAACAAACTTCCATCTGTCGTGGAAGTTGATAGGTTGAATAAATTTAAAGAGGAACTGGACAGGCATTTGGAGGGAATGGTATGATTTTTTTTTTTTTTTTTTCTTTTGGCTGATGCTGAATAAGCTCATACATTTGCTTTCTTGCATCACATGCCACTACTACTACTACTACTTAACTTTAATAGCATAGAGTAGTTTTTCATAACCAAGTTTAATCCCGAAATCTGAGCACTTAATGTTATGATACTTTCCATATCTTTTTTTTTTTTTCATTGGTACAATGAGTGGAGTGTAAGAATAAGAATTACAGCAGCTATAAAAGATAATTCAGAGGTTTATAAACTAGTGTTTCTATTAAACAACAGATAAAAAAAAAATCGCTTTGAAAGTACTGTGATCACATTTCAGGATGTACTGACTGAATAATTGCTTCCCTATTTTATGTATAAAATGGCATAGCACCCTCATAAAAGAAATATCAGGCCTTACCCAAAACTAGTAGTAAGCATTTTTAACTGGAAAAGTGTCAAATACAATCCATATTCATACAAAATTTTGCTCCAAATAGGCCAATCTGTACTAGTTACAGCATATGAACAGTGCCAATTCCTTTTTTTTTCTTCTAAACCCACTTCCCCGCTTTCCAACTGTCATGAAAAAATATATATTTATAGCCAAGAAAAGCTTACTTTAATGCATAACCAACAGCAAGAAAGTAGCAGCTGAAACTCTGGTGATAAGGCATATTGATCTTGATCATCTTGATATCCCCCAGATAACTGGATAATTTCTTCAAGAGCTTGTCCCATTTCTTTAAATGAAGGTGCTATATATTAATTTTTAAAAATATAAGATACAACATTAATATCTATTATTCATCAAATAAACAAAAAATATTTCTAAAGATTAAAATAATTTAAAAAGTGTGAATTTTCTAAAATATGCACCCTTGATTATATTCAATACATGTTTATTGGGATCATAAAATTATAACAATCATTTTGAAACAGCACTGCTCATCCTTTGAAAATTTGAATGTTTTGGATCTAGAGGTAAATGTGGGCAGAGCCTTCTTCCAACTAACAACCTTGCTGTTGAAAAAAATTCTAAAGATGGTTAGTGGTGGGTAGAGTAAGTATTAAGACAGTTCAAGCATTACGATAGCTCATGTTACAATAATTCAATTAACTGAAACACTTCAGGATCAAATTTCAAGGGAACTCTATATAAATCTTGCCTTACTAAACTTAATTTTCCTTATTTACATAGTTTTGGATTTATGGAGATTAAAAACTTTTAATTATTAAAAATTAATAATATTAATTAATAATAATTACCGTTAATATAAATATTAATATCAATCTTGATATTATATAAAGCATTTTCAATTAATTTTGATTTATGAGCTAACTACTGTATCTTCTCCACTAGTATGAATATGTTAGTTCGGAATAACTTGTGCATTTAGAGAAGCAACATATTCTTTGTAAATTTAACAATTAGGGTTTGTATATGGGTGTGTGGAGAGTGCATGCAAGGTTATATTTGCCATAATATTTGTATCGTAAGAAGTGTGGCAATAAAGTTCCAGGACTAGTGATAAAAAGAACATAGAGTGAAAGAGCTCAAAAATGGTTTTATTTTTATTCAAAGTAATCACCAACTGATGGAATACACTTATTACACCACTATAAAAGTTTCTTAAAAGAATCAGCGAAGGCATCCAAAGAGATTACGTTCAGTTCAGCATTATGTTTCTCTTTATGTCCTCAACATATGAAATCTCTTTCCTTTGAGGACAGTTTTCACCTTGGAAAAGAGGAAGAAGTTTGCTAGTGCTAGATCAGGAGAGTAGCTGGATGGTTAATCTGTACAATGCCATATTTCATAAGAAATGTTTTCACAACAAGTGTGGAATGGGTGGAGGCACTGTCATGCAACAAGAATCAGTTGCCTTTCTCTCAAATATTGTGGTCTCACCTGGGAAATGTGCTTCAATAGTCTTTGAAGCGCCTATATGTAGAATGCAGCATTGACTCTCTCCCTTTCAGGTACAAATTCCTTGTGAATCACACTGTTTGTCACAAAATATGACTAGCATCATCTTGATCCCAGACTTCCATAAACAAAATTTTTGGGACTTGGTAATAATTTTGAAGTCCATTGCCTGCTCTGAAGATTTGTCTTGTTTTTTTGTTTTTTTTTTGGTAGTTATTGGCACATCGGCTTCTGTGGCCATAATGCACCTCCCAAGGTGGGATTCGAACCCGTGACCTTTGGGTTGCCAGGTAGGCACTTTGCCCACCCAGCTAGCCAGGTCGGCATTTGTCTTGTACTGAAACACCCAACATTCATCTCCAATGACAATACAGTTGAGGAATTTGGGATTGTCTTAACAAGTCTGGATGAAATCTTTGTATGATGACACTCTTCGTTGTTCCTACTTACCCATGAGGCTGAGCAGCACATTTTGCACAGACCTTCCTTTACCCTAAATCTTCATATGTAATTTGATGAATTATTTGCTTATATGCATCCAAATCATTAGCCGTCATTCTGAGGAACAAATGATAATTTCCCAAACTTTTACAACTCTGTCCTCATTTCGAGAGGCTGATGGATGCCCACTTCTTTGGTCATTACGAACTTCCTCAAGTCCATCTTTGAACCACTTATACCAATCAAACACACTGGTATGACTTAATATTTTATCACCATAAACAGTTCTTAATATTTCAGATTTTTCCAGTTTAGAGAAAAGTCTGGTATTTGTTCATTGCTCCACTGAAAAAGCTGCAAAATTGTGACAAGGAATGTTAATGCAATTATCAAAACTGGTTGTTATTTGCAACCTGTCAGCCTACTGGACAACTTCTGTACCCCCATTTGTTGGAGGAAGTTTGAACTACAACATACCACTTCCATTTATTTTCAAACTCATCAAACATGTCTGCAACAGCACCTGTCCAGGAATTTTACCTGCCACACCTCATATATTTTAAAACTCATCTTTTTTCTTTTGCTTTACTATCTGTTTTAAAGGTCACCAGTATGTGTATATACCACAACTCTGGTATTAGAGAATTTTATTATTATCATGTATATTGGATATGTATCACAACTCTGGTATTGCAGAATTATTATTATTATTATTGTCCTTTATCTAATACTTGAATTTTTTTAAAATCTGATCTTCAAAAAATGATTTGAAGTAAGAATACAGAAATACTTTTTCATCATCATAAGTTCTCTGTCATGAATAAGCATATGACAAACAGAACTCAATCAGATATCCAAGTCTTTAGCCTTCTCCTTAAGCTCACAGTACCATTAGCCTTTATGACATCATCCAACATTCCAGTTCTCCTTCGGCGCCTCCGTAGCCAGGTGGGAAGGAGCAGCAGTGCGTAGCACATGCTTCTTGATTAGACCGCAGTTCGAGCCCGTCACCACCAAATACGGAGGATGCAGAAAGGTCAGGAAGTGACCACTGCATATCCCGGAGCAATATGGCCTTAGTTGCTAATGCTCCTAAAAAAAAAAAAAAAGTTCTCCTTCTTCCTCTTGGTCACCTGCCCATCGCTTTTCTCTTCAATTAGATCTCTTAACAAAGTCTTATCATACTTTGGTTTTCTTCTATCCTCCTTGATACCTCCTCATTTTTAATTCTATCTGTGTGATCCATTTTGCTCTTCAAGCCTCATCCATAATCATATCTTAAAAGTTTCAGTTCTTTTAAAAGAAATGCAATGATTAGCTTTCATCAAAATACTTAGGTTTATTTCCTGTTAATGCAAAATCTCATAACAGTTGTAAACAAGTTATAAACAAATCTAAAATTGATACTGAAAAGCAGAAAATTTGCTTTGTATTGTGGTAGTTATGCTTTCTGTTTTAATTCATTTAGCTCAAATACAATTATGTATATAGATAAATGTGTGACTATTAAAAAATTAATCCCATTCTTTGTGATTATATCTTATAAAACTCTAACACATTTTAACGGGAAAATGAGACAAACGAAAATGAGATGTACTGATTACTCACAAGATTTTTTTTTTTTTTTTTTTTTCAAGGTAATCACTGTAATTTGTAAAGGTCATGCACCTGGAAAATAATAATTCAAAGGAAAATGAGGAGACAAGATGAAGATAGTCAAAAATGAGAAAGACTTTGGGGGAGGGAAGTGATGATACAAGCAGACATGAAATTTTCCATGCAGTGCAATAGGTAACCAGGAGGTACACAGTATCTTATAAATGGTTTACTAAATCTATGCATATAAGCAAAAGAAAGCTACATTTCTGTTGTGAGCCTACAACTGGAATATTGAATTCAGTCTGGAAGCCATATTTGAAAAAAAAAAAAAAAAAACAGACATCAAGCTTATCAAACCGATTCAGACAAGAGCGACTAGACTGGTAAGGAGTACAAAAAGATAGCCTTATGAGGAAAGATTCCACAGGTGTTGCAGGGATTGGAAAATAAACACCTGAGAGGATGGAAGATCTCACTGAAGTATATATGGCCCTAAAGAAGATGGGAAAAATGAATGAAGGTGGCATATATTTGCTAGTGAGGAGACAAGAAGACAGGTTGGAATAGATCTGATGGAAAGGTTGCTAAGTCTGAGAGCTCAGTGAAGTTCAGGGAGGAAATGGATAGGTATATTACTGAGAAATATTACTGTTATTATTGAAATATTGTTTGTAGGACTGCCTTCAAGTCATCATTGTCTCTAGAATTAACTTCTTGCTACTACTTCATTTTTCAGTTTCCCAAAAAAGTGGAAGTCACAATGCAGCATCATACCAAGGCTATAGAGAGAATAGAACAGCCTCCATATGCAAGAAAACTCCAGAAAATGTGAATGTTTTGCCTTTACAAATAAAATGCCACAGAAAAGCCTTTGCAAGATGAAGAAGCACAAATGTCAGCCTCCCAATGCTTTCAAAATCCTTGCCTTCTTTTTGCTATGGTGATATGTTTTCATTGTGTAATACATCACTTGCCTTATCAGTTCATATAATTTACACCACATATCATCTAGTCACTGTCCTCTTTGAAGTCTGCTCTTTTTGCCATGATTTTATATTTTTGGAAGACTAAAGATTGACCTGGTAGGGGGGCTGATTTCAAGTGGATGAAGTAAAAGGAGCTGTCTAAAAATGGTGCCAACAGCATCCAACAGAATTTTATGAACAAGGTGTAAAAAATCTGGTGTACAGATGGAATAAGTACCTAATCTGTGATGGATATATTTTTTTAAAAATAAAGTGCCAACTATTGGTTATACATACACACACAGATCTTGCAACTACAGTAAACCCCCGCTATTCGCGGTCGCTGATTTAATATAAAATGAAACCTAAAAAAATGTGAATTTTTAAGCGCAGTGCATATTTTCCGCCATAAAAAAACATGGGCGTGGCTAAAATTATCTTTCTCGGTCAAAACAGCGCTCAGTGGGTGGGGGGAGGGGTGACAAAATCGCGAGCGTGGACATTACTTGCTAATCCTTGTTCAGTATGTGTTATGCGCTTGTCATGGAAGGTTTCGTCGTTTGCTTTTAATTTATACGCTTATAAATTGAATAAATTTATCAATTTATAAATTGATATGCTTACAAAAGTGATAAATCTACCATTTTGCAGTGTAAAACAGACTTTTTCGAGTGTGTTAATGGAAGAAAGTGACTTTATTGTGGACAAGTTCTTTCTAACTTGTACAAAAATATGGCTACAAATAACAAGAGAAATGGGAAAATATGAAAGAAGGTGATGACATTAGTGAATAAAATTGAGTTATTAGACAAAATTTCTAATGGTGAAAGCGTCTCCTCAGTGGCAAAACATTATAAAATCAATGAGTCAACTGTACGATCAATCAAAAAATCGGAAGAAAAAATCCGCCGTAGTGTCCGTGAAAACGTGCTAATTGCTTCAAAAATTTGCTCTGTAACTCATGATGTTAAATTATAAAAAATGGAAAAGGCTTTAAATCTGCGGATAGAAGACCGAACTCAAAATAAAATTCCGTTAAGTTCACTCATCATTCATGAAAATGCAAAACTCCTTTATCAACACTTTAGCGAAAATGGTGATAGCACTGGCGGGATAAGTTTTTTAGCTAGCAAAGGCGCTGGTTTGAAAGATTTGTTTGCAATTTCTAATAAATATTACATTTAATATTAAATTGTGTCTTATTTTCATTTCGATGCCATATGCTTGCATTTCACTAGGTATTGTCTATGTACATAGTCATATTATGAAGGTACATATAATACATACATAGACAAAATTTTAGACTAGTTTTTCTTATATATTTTATACTTTGGAACGAACCCCTTTATTACTATGGGAGCCATAACTCAGTATTCGCGTTTTCGGTATTCGCGACATTTCTCAGGAACGTAACCCCCGTGAATAGCGGGGGTTTTTTCTGTAATCACTTTTCTAATCAGCATAAATAGTTATGGCTGCTGAGGAATATTTGTGCTGCTTGAAAATTTAGAAAGCTGCAATCTAAGGTTATATTTTCTTCAGTTTTGAAATGCACCAGGTATAGCAAACTCAGTGACATTTGCAGTTTTTTCTGGTCTTTGCTGAGACATTCTGTATCCATTTCATACATACTTCTCTGTAGGGAACCTCTATGGATGGTAATGTACACAATCTTAGAGATGATTTCGACTCCATGGCTATGTCATCAGTCATTCTGTACTGATGAGGTTGTCTGCCACAACACTATTTGCATCCATTCGATGATTGTGTAAGGGGCTGGGGCAAGGATCACCTCCAGAGATGATCATCCTTTACAACGCTTGTGGGTGTTATTGGTGCTACAGAAGTTCAACCAGTGAATTTCTACTGGTGGGATTTCTGTAATAATGATGTAGCTGAATGGTCAGGAGCGAGAGTGCAGTAGTGTGCACCCTTTGAGTGGGCCGGGGTTCAAGCCCGTGATAAATACGATTAATGTTTGTATTGACAATTTATTGTAAACTGGCTGTTGTGCCCGAGTATAAACAAGAACATTTTTTAATAAGCAAATGAATCACACTATGTATCGTGATATTTGCATGCATGATGGTATCACTTGACTCATCGTGATTCTGAATAAGTATTCAGAATCATGAGGGTAGAATCATACTTATCGCCATGCTTTCACCCTTGGCATCTTTAAGCACTGAAATCTCATTTTCATTTAACCTACCCTAATGCTTATTTTTCTATAATAAAGAGATTTATAAAAACTTATTCTTTTAATAAATGGATAAGTTGCACTTACCTAGCTTATCCTGAATGCATGCCACTGAGTCAATGATTAGAATATAAAATGCATAATTCATTTTAGCACAGGAGATATTACTTTTAAATCTCTCTCTCTCTCTCTCTCTCTCTCTCTCTCTCTCTCTCACTAAAAACTTTAAAATAAGGAAATCTAAAAATGGAAGTCAATATATCAAGCTGACAATCCACATAAAAATACAAACAAAAAAAAAGTTTTGAGACATTTTTGAAGGCATTTTAAAGCAGTTATTGAGTTATATGACCACAAAATTTTATATTTTTACAATAAATTGAAAAAAAAAGAAAGACGTTCCAGAACATCAACTTTAATAAAATATTTTAAATCTGTACCTGTGAAATTCAAATCACCTTATTTAGTGTGATGCCATTCACAGAAAAATGCATCAAGCACAATATGGGATGTTTGGGAATGCAATGTTTAGTGTGTGTGTGTGTCAACCTACGCATGGAATTGGGCTTATCTGAAAAAGTATAGATTCTCTGCTACCCAAAAATTATACATTGTGCACATTAAATTCTCCTCATCATGTAAGAGGCGCCTCCGTAGCCAGGTGGGAAGGAGCAGCGGTGCGTAGCACACGCTTCTTGATTAGACCGGGGTTCGAGCCCGTCACCACCAAATACGGAGGATGCGGAAAGGTCAGGGAATGACCACCGCACATCCCGGAGCAATATGGCCTTAGTTGCTAAAAGCTCCTAAAAACCAAAACAACAACAACATCATCATGTAAGAGCTGCCTCACAGATCTACAGTATACCTGGATGGTCAATAGAAAAGTGCAGTATCCACCAGTAAAACTCCAGCTAGGTCTGCCTATCTTCTAGCTGAGGTGTTTAAACCTAGTATAAATGCAAACATGACCCATTCAGTATGGCTGGCATTAACATGAACTGCCACCTCAAACCAGGCTGATCATAGTCACTTTTCCCTGGTCAAGAAGACTGTGGCGAATGGTAATAAACACATACCAGTCGGAATGTAGACACTGTGGAAATCAATGGCAATATTGATGGTAGCTGATGCAACATTGAATGGCAATGTTGTGGTAGCAATAGCATTTTTTTGGTAGGTACACTATACACACTATACATACAGTGAATACTGGTACTTAGCTGATGTGAACATTCCATGCTGCATCTACAGGGGTTTGTATTTGGATAATTGAACAGATTGTTGTTAACACTTTCTGTAATGTGATTTGCATGTTAATGTGAATGATGCAATCACATTAACATATCAAAGTTAATGTGACTGCACCCATATTGCTAACTAATGACAGAACACATTGATTCTTTTTTCCAAATGGCAACTAAGTAAGTTTAAGCAAATTCCAAGTATAGTTAAGCATGGTGTAATTAACTAATGATGTTTAAATTAAAAAGCACTCATATACCATGTATACAAATTTCTGCTGAATGCAACAAGAAGTACTTGAGGGGTGCTAACTGCTACCTGTTATTAAGCAATTAAATAAATAAATAAATTGATTAAGCAAAAAATGAAATTGCTGCACAAAGATGAAAACTAAATAAACAACAAGAGCCTGTACTCACTCAGGGAAACACATTGGCATGGAATTCTGCAAGGCAAGATATAATTATTACCTGAAATAGAGCTGGGAACCCCTCCCTGAACTTCCTGTAAGTGAACACTAACACTGGTTGAGAAAAATAACAACACAAAAGAAAAGAAAGGATATCACACGAAATCTACTTCTGATGAAAATTCTTGGCCTTCTATTACCAACAAAGTGACCATGGATACCGATGCAAGCAATAAAGACAGCCTCTTGAAAAAAAAAGAGTACTGTCCAAGAATTACTCATACACATTAACTGATAAAGACAGACTGAACTAAAACATGTTTAAATATGGCTAATTTAAGTACAGTTTATTAAAGTAACACCATGTAACCTGGAAACAACTTAAGAAAACTGAAAGATAAAAACTGTGAACCAGAACTAATTAATGGGCCGAAATATAATGCAAATATGCAAAAATAAACTCTACTAATTCAAAATAAAAATTAAAATAAAAAATTGACACTAGTTACATAATCAAAGTTACTAAAAATTGGAAACAGATAAACAAAATAATACTAATCAGGTGCTACACTACCTACCTCAGTAGCATTATCCTGTTGTGGTTTTCAGCAAATTTTCCCATGTAGCATAAGTGTTAGATTGAATTGTCGATCTTTATAGAAAAATAAACTAAATTAAACATCCTTAATTGATCATACAGCATTTAAGCAAATGCTTTAGTTCAATTTACCTTCACTGCTAGCATCAGAACATCCACTGTTGCTTTGCTGGTAATAGAAGGGCAGAAATGCAAGCTTTGTGAATTTTCACAGTATTAGACATCATGTGATCAAGTTGTTACTGTGGTTCTCCAAAACTTTATTTTGTGCTATTATTTCTCTTAGTAGGTATCAGTATTCACTTATGAGAGGTGCAGAGAGGAGTTCCTAGCATCATTTTGGGCAGTAGTTGTGTCACCTTGCAGGATACCATACCACTGTGCTTCCCTGGGTTAGCACAGGTGCTTCTTGTTTGTTTAGTGGGTAGCACCTCTCAAGCACTTCTTGTTGCATTCAGCAGCAATTTAAAACCATGTATAAAGGTATTTTTTAGTTTACACATCCTTAATAGAACAAAATATTTCACAAAATTTGAATAACTATAAGAAATTTAGCCACTGTTTTGTTGTTTTGAAAATATTAGTAAAAATCAGCACATTATCTTTACAAAAAATTACAATGGTTTGTGCAAGCCTCCGAAAATCTGAACGCCATTGCAAATGTTGAAATCTAAAAATGCCTTAACCCTTTCTTGTTTGTATGTTGATGGAGAACATCCTCATGAGATACTGACTTCCATTTTTGATTCACACTACATTTAATTCATTTAATAATTTAAATGGTTTACCTGCAATGCTTCCTGTTTTTGCTGCTAAAACAGAGAGCATATATTTCACAACATTAATGCATAAGTCACAAATTTCATGCAGGCATGCTGACATCTCAACAGAATTTACACATGACAACTCTAAAATAGGTTCCGGATAAGAAGTAAGACAGCAGTGAAGAGCCAAGATAATACCTAAAAAGAAAGTAATTCAGGATTCTATAGATTTTAAATTAGCTATAAAAGTTTTTTTAATTTGTCAAAAAGAAAAAATACTTAAGATCTTACATGAGCAAATAGAGTCTAACAGCATACAAAGCTGTTTAAAGAAATTATTATAAGCAGAATACTATCATGGAAAACTAGATCATAAGTATAGCGTAGGTTAATTTTCAGCACCCACCTCATAGTAATCCACTTGGTTTGATGTCGGGTACTGAATTAACACAACACGTTCAATCTTGTAATCATAATCCACGCATCGATTCGGCTATTACAGTAGTTAAACTGAATTTCAGTTATAAAATTCTTCAAAACGAGGCTCTCGTTATTGAGTGGTTTAAGCGCCATACATTGTTCAACATATTAACGATGAAAGTTCCAATCAACTTCTCCCCTATTTGGAATTTAGCACGTATAAAGTTTCAAAGTGCACTGAAATGCATTTTGGGAACTTAACCAGTTCTGGATGATTTGGGCAGATGGGCTGGGGGGTGGCAACTGAAGTTTAGCCTTGACAAATGCAGGGTGCTGCGTGTGGGTGGAGGTAGCCCCAGAGAGGCGTACCAGCTGTGTGGTGCTGCACTTAGGGTGGTGGAGGGTGAAAGGGGCCTGGGAGTGGTTGTGCAGTCAGATGTGGGGTTTTCTGAGCAATGTAGACGGGCTGCTAGGGCGGGTCATGGGGTTTTGTCAGTGATATATAGGAGTTTTGCTAGCAGGGAAAAGGCGGTGATTGTCCCTCTGTATAAGGCAATGGTCAGGCCACGCCTTGAGTACTGCGTACAGGTCTGGAGGCCTCATTTTAGGAGGGATGTAGATTTGCTTGAGCGTGTACAGAGAGGAGCGGCACGATTGGTGAGGGGAATGAAGGGATCCTCTTGCCAAGAGAGGCTTAAGTTCTGCAGATTGCAGTGGCTGGAGACTAGGCACCTGCGTGGTGATCTGATTGAGGTCTATAGGGCCTTGAATGGGTTGAGCACGCTGAGTTCTGATGGGATCCTCCCACTTGTTCAGAGTACGAACCTACGGGGACATAGGTTCGAATTGGGAAGGGATAGATGTGGAATGGATGTGCGGAAATTTGCCTTTGGCCAGCGGGTGGTTGGTTGCTGGAGCGGGCTTCCATCTGTCGTTGTGGGGGTTGATGGGTTAAATGGGTTTAAGGAGGGACTGGACAGGCAATTGGAGGGTATGGTGTGATTTTTTTTTTTTTTTTTTGGCTGATGCTGCATAAGCTCCTACACTTGCTTTCTTGCATCAAGTGCCACTACTACTACTACTACTAGTATATAACATACTTCACGTGTTCTTTTCTTTCCACTAAAGCCATGGTTTCGAAAGTCGCTCATGCGCAGCTATTAGCTTTTAGCTCGTTTTAATTTTTAATACATGAATTTAATAAGACAACTATAGAATGGAATGTGCACTTTCCATAAAACCAAGCAGATTACTATGAGGTGACTGCTGAAAATTAAGCTTCGCTATACTTATGATCTAGTTGTTACATCACAGCACATAAGGAATCCTTAATATATCATCATCTATCATGGAAAATTAACAATAATCATGATAATAATACAGTCGAATTTCCCTATAATGAATTCGATAAATCCAGCGAAAAAATTTCGTTATACAGAGAATATCTTTTTTATTAGAAATTGTTATTTAATTAGAAAATGAAAATGAATCTACATTTATTTTTAATGTATTTTATTTCAAAAACACTTATTTAAATTATGTTTACACAATTTTCGCCGGTAAATATCACAACTTAAAAAAAAATCTGTAATTTTCGTTTGCACAGTACAATTAAAAAATGTCTGATTCTCAAAGAAAACCTCAAATTTGTTCAGAACATTAAAAACATTATAAGGAATATTTTCACAAAACTGTAGACCCATACAAATCGTTTTAAAAGCGTTAATCATTTCTTTGTGAGTTGGCTTTTCTACAGGTTGTTCTGATGCTTCAGCATCATCGTTAATTTCTTTGTGATCATGGTCGCGTCTAACTCTGTTCAAAGAATTAGTTCAAGAATTAGTCCAAACAGCTGTAAGCAAAGTAGGAGCAGCTATTGAAGTATCAGTATGAGTCACTTGTAATTACATATTACAAGTGACTCAATCTGAATGGTAAAATTAGTGGTTCAATCTGAATCGTTAAAAAAAAAAAAAAAAAACTGAATGACTGACTGACAGTTAACTGTGGTGGGGAAAGCTAGAAAAACATTGAAAAACCAGACTTATAAGACAGTCAATAAATACTTTAGCAAGAAAGGAACAGGACCAAATTTTCTTCTAGATAAATAAGACAATTCACTATTAGCATTAGCAAAATTATGCAAAGAAATAAACACAATATCAGTCAAAAAAAAAAAAAAAAAAAAAAATTTTTACTCATTTAATTTGTCCATCCCTTCTAATAATTTGCCCAACCCTTCTTAACCAGGTGTAAGTTTTATTCTAATAATCAATTACTCTGGCTGAAGGAAACCTTCCATTCACCTCTTTTTGTAATATTTTTCAGGCCCTCCCCCCCCCCTCCATGTATGGTAAATTTTCAAAACACATGTACAGATATATTTATAAATTTATAAAATTTTGCTCTTGCTTAAAAAGAGATACAAATCCCTGAAGAGGGAGATTTCTTCATACCTACCAACAACTCTCTCTGTAAACAGTGAGCCCAAATACTACAGCCAACAAGAGTAGCTCTTATGTGAGTCCGTTACTATTTACAAGCTATTATATTATACAAACTATTCTCTGAGGCCTGTTTAGTACTGTACTGCAATTAGTTTCTTTGTAAACAATGCCTCAATATGGAATCACACCTGCTCTACAAAAGTGACAATATTGAAAGTTTATTTTTCAAGAGAATTTTTATTTTAAATGCCCAAGAGTTTTATTTTAAACTCTTGGACATTATCCCACTGGCCTACAATTACCCACAAATGTGTAGTTACCCTCTGCTTGAGAACATTGTTTTTGTTTTGAATTCCAGTGAGTTGTTAACATTCTTTTGCAAAAATTAAGACATGGTTTTTACACCATACACAATAGTTTTAAAATGGGGAGCAAACAGAAAGCTTTAAGAATTGATAATAAAATGAACATTACTACCAGAGAAGTAAAAAACAGGTAGAAGAAACACACTGTTGTTTGTGAATTTAGCTTATTGAACTGAACAGTGCACACAATTCAAAACAAAAAAATTACTCATTTGAAAAGAACTGTTGCAAAATGAAACAGATATGTAAACCCAAACATTCTGATGTCGATGGGCTCTTTTAACTAAAGTGGTTTAAAAGCAAAGGAGTGACATTATCCCATTGGCCAACTTTTAATGATTAAATGAGAACGTTTTGCCAAATTATTTGGAATTGAGAACTTTGTGTGTTCCATTGGTTGGACACATCGATTTAATGTATGTATGTATACACGTGATGCTTACGAAACTGAAACATTATTTAGCGTAACTTAAGTTATGACTATGTGTGATATGTATGCATTTTAAATCTGATAATTAGATTTTATTAATTTCTGCTAATTTGATGTAATTTTAAAAAAAAATTGTTAACCTCTGTTTGTCAAGAATATTGTGGTCCCCTCAGTGATGCTATAATACAGTTTGACTGTATATGCATAAAATATAAAAATTATTTACAATTAAAAACCATTCCATTTAAAAACATGGTATATACCATACAGTGGTGGATCCAGAAAAAAATGACAGGAGGGGCACCATTTTGTGCCTTGTTTCTGCACAAACAAGGCACAAAATGATGCGCCCCAAACGTTCTCTCAGATATGGCAGACAAGCTGTACTTGCTACCAGGGAGTCTAAAACGCTGATGGAACTGATATTCGGGTGACATTCAAGTCAAGTGGACCCAAATTCGGTGAAGTCCAGACAGTCTGTGACAGCCAAATCCTCTGCTTGCACCTTCATAATGGTGGGACTGTTAGTAATCCTGGGTAAAACCTCCATGCAAAAGCACACTGTGGGTGACCACCCAGGTGTGAACCAACAATTTGGTTTCCACACCTCGACCCCTAATTGACCCCTCATTGTTGAGGGGTCAATTTGGTTTCCACACCTCGACCCCTCAACAATGAGGAGTCGAGGTGTGGTGCCCACAAAACATGAGGAATGCCGCCCCTCTATGTTATATGTTACCAATCAATACTAGGTGGTAGATGACTCTCATAATCTGGTGCAATACCACCACTTTGCTTATTTGAGGCTTAAAGTGGTGAAACCCATGTTTAGTCTCCAGAGCTAAGTTCCAGTCAACCCTTCCCAACCTCTTCCATTACTGATGATATTTGAGGTCATGATGAACGTCACGGCGAGATCCAATCTTCCTTACATTTCAATGGTACAGCTCTAAAATGGTGTTCGCAGGCCGGCCGCTAGTTAGTACACTGGACCGAACCTATTGGTAACTCTTTAGGAGGCTTCTGGATCAGCTAGTGTATAATCTAGCTACCTCTACTCTGCCAGATAGTGACTGCAGGGAATCCAAGTAGTGTGTATGAGGAGGGGGGGGGGGGAATTGTCGAGGCCATGTTATTTTTTTTTTTTGATTTGGTAGTTGTTGGCGCATCGGCTTCTATGGCCATATTGCACCTCCCAAGGTTTTTGCAGTACTTTGATCCAAGCCCGAGGCGGGAATCGAACCCGCGACCTTTGGGTTGCCGGGCAGGTACTTTACCCACTCAGCTAGCCCGGTCGGCAGGCCATGTTATGTCAAGGATCTGGGGATATTCTTACCATGTGTACGCCATATCCAAAAATTTCATTACTTCATACAGCATGTCCCCCCCCCCACTTTTTCTTACTATTGAATACACCAAGAATTGTCAAACTAATAGAGTAAGCTTATCTGCGAAAAGATCTAAAACTCCCAAACACTTCCTAGTTCATTTCACAAATATACGTGGTCTCAATTCTAATCTCGACAATGTCCATTTCCACTTGCAGTCTGCCAAACCCCATGTACTTTTTCTGACAGAATCTCAATTATCAGTTGATTCAACTACTGCTCATCTGAGTTGCCAAAATTATTCGCTGTATGATTTCTTTCGCCTCAAAGATGGTACTTGTGCATATGTCCATTCCGATATTTCCTGTAAGAGACTTGGTAATTTGGAATCTCCTCTTTTCGATCTTCTCTGGCTTAAAATCTCTCTACCTCATTGTGTCAAATTCTTCTGTTTTCTCTAGTTCTCCCAACTTCACTAATCACTTGGAACTCTTTGACTTCCTCTCTTTGCAACTTGACTTTCTCCAGTCTAACTTTCCTAACAGTGAGGTAATTTTCCTTGGTGATTTTAATGTTCATAATTCCAGCTGGCTTCTGTTTTCTAGTCACATCGACCCAGCTGGTCGAGATGCTGAGGCGCTATAGCGGGTTTCGCTATAGTACGATTTACAAATTAAAAAAAAATTAACTGCTTTACGCATCAATACATTTGATATGTACGTATTATAATGCCAACACGTAGTCCAATGCGTTATGGATTCAAGGCCATTCTGACCGTTGTTGAAACTTCCATTATATAGACTCTGCTAGCATTCATACATTTAGTAAACACTCTAGATTCCAAGCAGTGAGGTCATTGATTGTGCGTAAGTTGTACAAATATTTTTCCTGTGTATTTTTATTAAAGATTATTTTTTAAAAATATTATACCTTTATACACAAATATGAGTGGAAAGAAGAAATGTAATGGCGCTGAGTGTTCTTCTAGATCCAAACATCGAAAGAGGTATGAAAGGAAGGCAGGCATTTCAAAATGACATTCGATGTTATAAAGAGATGTATGCAGATAAAAAAAAAAAGAAGAAAAAATGTGCAAACTAAGCTGATCAGTTATTTTTCAAAATAAAAATATAGTACATACTTCACTTATATTCTTTTGGTACATACATACTGCAATAAAAATCATTTCTACTGTACTTACTAGTATTTTTCATTTTTATCATTTTAGTTTCTTTTTTTGCAAGAACTTCATGTGCATCAATTTATAGTAAACAAACACCTATATTTTTGCAACTCAACCCATATAATCAAATTGTCGGAATGCATTACATTAAAATACATACTAATAATACCTCGATCAGCACGGTTTCGCATAGCGCGGTATTTTTTTAGCACGAATTAACCGCGCTATGTGAGGTATTCCTGTATATTCTCCAAAAGAATGATGGGGGGGGCACGTGCCCCTACTCTGAATCTGCCACTGTATGTATATATATATATATATATATCGAAAGCATAAAACCAGAGTTAAAATGCAATAGCTTCTAATGGTGGTATTCCATACCAACCTAAAGACTAAAGTGAAGGTGTCCTCTTAAATAGCATAACATGGCATCGCACGCCTGGCTGTCTTGTGAAGCAACAGGATCTCTGAGTAGCATAAACTGAAAAAGTCAGGTGATGCAAAGCTATTTAAGAGGTTGCCTCCAATTGAGTTGTTAAGCTGATAAGATGAAATGCCATCTCATTTGAAAAGCTATCCCATTTTAACTAGGTTTTATACTTTTGATAAGTATACTGCATTTTTAACTGTAATAGTTTTTAACTATAAATAACAATTTTAATATTTTTGATCATGTGATTTTAACATTTTTATTGATAAAAAAAAATTTCCGCAAATGCTGGAAAAAATGAATTAACGATAAATGATTAGGTTGTTAATATTCATCAATATAGTCTCCTTCTGCAATCACACATTTGTTCCATAGCACTTGCCGCTGATCATATAATTTTTGGAAATCTTTTGTGAAGGCTTTCAAGTGCCATCATGCTGATTGGATTTCTAGAATAAACTCAAATAATTTCATGTCCTGTTTTAATTTTGGGAGTAGCCTAAAGTCACATTGTGCTAAATCAGAAGAATAAAGTGGGTATGGCATGGCATGCCATGATGGGAATAATTTCAGCGAGCCAAAACTGCCCAATTCTAAACCTCATCATTTTCAATACATGTAACAAATGAGGAAAAAGAAGCATTCACTTAAAGCTTTCCACTAGACTTGCACATAAAAGTTAAAACTTAGTATGTACACTGATGAGCCAAAACATTATGACCAGTGAGTCGTTATGCAAATCAAAGCAATTGCAGTTGAACTACGGCGCACGCGCAGGTCGGGACACGGTAAAAAAACACCTGATATTGAGTTCCGTTAATCAGAGTTACTCTTGTTCTTCAGATGGGAAAGGCAGCGGACTTAAGCAAGTTTGACAAAGGCCAAATGATTGGGTCAGAGCATATCTAAAACGGCACAGCTGGTGGGGTGCTCGTGGTCAGCTGTGGTTAGTACCTACCGAAAGTGGTCCGAGGAGGGAAAACCCACGAACCACCGGCGAAGTGTTGGACGATCACGGCTCATTGATGCTCGAAGTGAGCAAAGGCTCTCCCGGATGGTACATGGCAACAGAAGGGCGACAGTGGGGCAACTTGCAAGTAATTGGAATGCTGGTGATGGGAGTAATGTGTCACAAAACAGTACATCAAACCCTGCTGAAAATGGGGCTCCGAGTGCCCATGCTAACCACAGTTCACTGGCGACAGTGCCTACAATGGGCACACAAGAATCGAAACTGGACCTTGACTGATTGGGAGAAGGTTTTCTGGTCTGAACGGCCGGGTACGTGCGTGTGTCGTTTACCTGGGGAAGTGATGGAGCCTGGATGCACCATGGGACAAAAACAAGCTGGTGGTGGTGGTGTCATGCTTTGGACAATGTTCTGCTGGGATACCCTGGGTCCAGTCATCCGTGTGCCATGCAATCTGACGTCTACCACCTACCTAAACATCATGTGGGGAGAGAGGGCTTTGCTCCCCACTCCTCCCCTTTCCCAAACCTCTTCCCTCTGTTAGAGCACAGACCTGCTCCACTGCAATTGCGGGGCCATCCTCTCTATCGGCCCCTTACTTCCTTTTCTTCCCTCCAGCCTTCATGCCCCCTTTACTGTTGACTTTCACAGCGTTTTCAGCCCTACGCATCCAAATTTAACTACATCAAAATTTCTTGCCCGACCCATTTAGGCATATAGAAAATATTATTTCAGTGTATAGCCCCTCGCAAGCTTCTAAATTATTCTAACAAATGCTAATAACTAACCGCAAGCAGCATTTTTTTTTTTTTTTAGGTTCTAGCCATTGAAATCCCAGGTGGCAGGACCTGCCAGAGTACTATATAGGTAACCCCCGGCCAGCCTCCCCGTGGCAAGGTATGGTAATGTCGGGTCCCATTAGGGGCCCGGCGGCTAACAGGCCGGATGAACAAGGGCACAACATGCTACACACCACATGACCAATATACTTTTAAATCACCTGACTTGTCCGATACTGTGTACATATGCAGAGATTGGAGAAATCCCAGGAGCCGTTAGACCCAAATATACCTATACCTAAACATCATTGCTGACCAGGTACACCCTTTCGTGGCAACGGTCTTCCCCTTTAACCGTGTCGTCTTTCAGAAGGATAATGCACCATGCCACACTGCCCGGATTGTTTGAGACTGGTTCGCGGAACATGAGGAAGACTTCCAGGTATTGCCCTGGCCTCCAAATTCCCCAGACATCAATCCCATTGGGCATCTGTAGTTTGTGTTGGAACAGTAATTCCAATCTGCGGCATCTCAACCACAGTCCTTACAGGAGTTAAAGGATCTGCTGGTTACGTGTTGGTACCAGATACCACAATACACATTTAGAAATCTTGTAGCATCCATGCCTCACCAGGTATGAGCTGTTTTGGCTGCACGTGGAGGACCTAATATGATGTAGGTGATCATAATGTTTTGGCTCATCGGTGTATATGCTCAAACAATGTTGTTTTAGATCCCACTCACAATCTTTTAACTATCACTATGCATTCAAAAATTATAAGATCATTCACCAAGCATTTTGATCAAATCTTGTATTAATAATTAATTATTTAATCAAACAGTTCCTTTTACTGTATCATGAAAGAAGTTTAACATGCTTCTTTTGAGGGAGTTGACCACAATGCATTTTCCTCTATATATAAAACTGAGCATTCCTGGTGTACAAAAAAAATATTGTACGATGAGTAGGATTTAATGTTGTTTATTGAGGCATATATACCAAGCATGAGTAATACTAGTTTTAAAAACATAAATACTGACAACAATGAATAAAAATGGTGCATTTTCACAATGCTTAAAGTAATTTTTACCAGAAAAACATTTGTTTAACATTTTTAATTGTGAGAAAATAGCACCCAGCTTGTTAGTTTGTTATTTGGTTTTTAGGAGCATTAGCAACTAAGGCCATATTGCTCCGGGATATGCGGTGGTCATTCCCTGACCTTTTCGCATCCTCCATATTTGGTGGTGACGGGCTCGAACCCCAGTCTAATCAAGAAGCGTGTGCTACGCACTGCTGCTCCTTCCCACCTGGCTACGGTGGCGCCAAGCACCCAGCACAACTACTTATATTAAAGAGTAGCATGCATCTGCTGATGACTTAATGCCTTGGATAAAAGTTACCCAATAAATAACTACACTATATACCATATTTTCCTGGCCATAAAGGCACTTTTTCCTTGGAAATGTTACCCAAAATTGCATCTTATGGTCTGAAGGTATACAAGGGGTGCGCCATGATGTTTTTATCTTAAGCCATGACCTGAGAAAATATGGTCAAAATGACCATACTTTCTCTGGTCTCAGATGGCCTAAAAAAAAAAAAAAAGGATGGTTGCTGAATTAAAAACCGAGTTAACTGTAATTCCAGGTGGTCTTGGTTAGCAGTCACTGGACATCTCAATTAACAAACCTTTAAAGCATGCATGTGTGAAGAGTGGACCAATGAGGCACCAAAGCACAATTTTTACGCCAACAGGATGAGTGAAACAACTAACAATTTCACAAGTGTGCAAATGGGTGAAAAATTTGTGGAAATTAGCGAAACATGAGATGATTGCCATCTTTTGAGAAATTTGGAATCAGCCAATGTCTTTGATGTAACTGAAAGTGTTACACGTTTTGAAAAATATGTGTTCAGACCATAATATTAGTAATGAGTGGGACAGTAATGATGACAAGTTTCTGGCATTCTATGATGAATAAAAGCTTCATTCTATACTGATATTTTGTTTAGCAATCACTATTGAATCTGTTTCAATTTGCTTTCTTAAACGTGTGCATCTTATGGTCCACAAATTACAGTAATTAGGAATGTGTATGTTTTTCTTTTTCCACCTTCCAAAAATAAAAAAAATAAAAACAAGAATAAACATACCATGTAATGGTGTAGTAGAAGCCGCTGTCAGGAGGTCCATTTGTGCAGAATGAAAATTTGATGAAGCAATCACAATAAGATCTCTGAAGAAGCTGAGAAATGGAACCGTGCCAATTTCATTATATATTTTAATATTTTGTTTCTTCATACAAAAGACAATATCTTTCTCAGAAACATATCTATAAAAACAAATAAATTAATGGTGCTAATTTATATTGGATAAGTGTATTATTTATTAAACTCAATAAATAGTACTCTTTTAAAACCCTTATCCCTTCAGAAAGTATAAGCAAAAATATTTGCTTATACATGTAAAGTATATACTGTACATGTATAAGCAAAGCATACTTATTCAGAAAGTATAAGCAAACACCTCTACAGGCACTCCTCAACTTACGTACTTGATTGTTTTTTTTTTCATGTACATAAGTCCAACTTTGGTCTTGTAGATACAAAATACATGTACAGTACAGTACAATGCACTGAGATTATAACCCCCAACAAACTTCATCATGTACAGCATTTTACGATTTGTAACCGAGTTAAATGAGGCAGAAAAAAACATACAATGAATAATAATGTAGAGTACAGTATTTATTCAAAACTAATATGATCTAAAAACAATATTATATTCATATGTTAAAATTAGTGGAACCCCAGGGTTTCCCCCCCATTAACTGCTCGTTGTGAAGCCAATGCAAGGCGGCCAGGATCAATTTACATCTTCCCACAGTTACAGAGGTCAAGACTCTGTAAGTGCAATTGAGAAGAAATAGAAAAGGTATATATGCAAGTTAGGTAAAGTATGGGTAATGGATGGGATTAGGTAAATAGAGTAGAAAAGAGAAGGATCACAGAGGTACCCATCATGAAACAGAAGTTAGTAGAATGAAAAAGGAAAAGTAGCAGTATAGAAAGTGGAAGTAGTCTTCCTGTCACTTCTTCAAATTCTGAAGAAATTAAATTGTTTACAGCATATATTTACATCAAATAAAACAGCAGAAGTCAAAGAGAGTGGAAGTAGTCGACTGTTCCCTGTCACCTTCACAAACTCTGAAGAAATGAAGTAAGGTACGGCACATAATTACATCAAATAAAAGCAGGAGTCATCGTCCAAACATATCTTCAAACCTTGAAGAGATGCAATTATTTCCAATTATTACAATTATTCTAAATACAATAAGTAATTTAATTTAATCTACGATCAAATCACTTGACGATGGACTCTCCAAAATAAAATACCGTTCACTATATGATATGTAGTAAGCACCGGTCATTGTGATCACGTTTGCAAATTGAATTTTAATTATATTAATGCCGATTCTAATAAGCGAAAATAGGACAGGCTATAAAAGTAAAGATATAGAGCACAAATTTACACTTTACTTCCTCCAATTAACAAAATTAAATGATGCGTGAAAATCAGAAGAATATTTTCCACAGGTTAGCAAAATAAATTTACGCTTACGTATATAGCTTAATTAATAGTATAATTAATTGATATTCGCCAACATTTTTTTTTGTCATAAAATTTGAAACAGTAAGAAAATAAGCAATCAATAGCAAAGAACACGGCATGCACAAATTGCAACTAACATGATACATGCAAGTGAGAATGGAGTAACAAGTTACGAAGCTTAAAAAATAGGAATGAAGAGAAGATTCTAAAAATTTATTTATGTTTTTTATATGATTGAAGATTTCATGGAAGGGGAAACACATTTCACCATAACAATGTAAAAACCCACAGAATTCCAGCCGTCAGTATTATTGCAAATGCAATAAGATCGAGTTTACTACTCGTTTTTAATCGATTGCACTAACAGAAAAGCCCAATAAACCGGAAACTGATAATTGTTTTTACTGTTTTTTTCTTATTTTCAGTTATCACTTAAGGAAGAAATGGCAGAAGTACTTAAAGAAAGAGGAAGACTAAAAATAATGATATAAATTATAGAACTTATTCCATAATTTGTATCTTTTAAAGTTTCTGATATGAAATTTGCAAGCACATACAGAGATATGGCCTGACCATCACTTTATCCATTGGGATAATCAATAATTCATTAAATAACGAATTATTACTATTTACTAATGTGCCTGAAATGTATACTATGTACATTAACTTGTTTTATTATGAAAGTTAGTTAGTTAGTTATTGGAAGTTTAATGGTGCATCAGCATCTAAGGCTATCATGCGCCAAGTTTTATTATGAAAGGTCACCACAGTGGGATATAACTGGAAATACTTTGACTACTGTCATTTGTAGTAATCAAAATGGTACTTTTTTTTTTAGAAGTATTGAATAATCAATACTTCTTTCCCCCATCTGTGCAAAACAATGGCTGCTGTGTTTGTTCCTCTGTTTATTTTTCACTATTACTATCAGGCAAACATATTTCTGAACAATAGCTGCACGATCAGCACAACCGAGGAAGATTATGTTCTATAACAAAAGAATGCAAATAAACATTCAGCACACATGACATCTTCTTCAATCAAATTGGTCTGCAACTTCTTTAGTCATTCTTGTAATTTAAGACTCCCTTAGTTACCTGATCCCTGAAGGAACCATCAACCATCCACTCAGATTTTGTTGATCGTGCCTCTGCTGTTAACCATTAAATGTGTCCACACACATTTAATGGTTAACAGCAGAGGCACAATTTAATGGTTAACAGCAGAGGCACGATTTAATGGTTAACAGCAGAGGAGGGTGTGGGGGAGTCTATATGTAAAAAAAAAAAAAAGTTCCTTAAACTCTCTGAAGTTGTTATATCTGTCTACAGAGAGTATATAGAGGTTCTTCTAGTTTAAAGCAGCGTGCCACTATCCAAGAATGGTTGACAATTTCAGAAATGTGAAGATGTTTGAACTGTAAGCTTCTTTGGTGTTCTTCCTTTCAACTAATCTGTTCCTGGAATTTCCATTGCTCCATCTAATCACAAGCCATAAGCCCTAGTGCTGGAAATGATACATTTCTCTTTTAACAGTTTACTGAGACCAACAAAGGTAAAGGTTGGGACAAGGAAGGATGAGTCATTATACCTTCATTCCTGTACCTTCTTAGATCTGCCAATACGTTGAGAGATGAGTAACCTGGTCCCAGAAAAAGAGACTTAACCCAAAGATAATGAGACAGGCATTTCTTTTGTAGACCCCTAATGACTTCAAACCCTGTTCCTGTTAGTCAAAGGCCAAAACATTACAATATTATGCTATTTTGTGTTAATTAACCTAGTGTTAATTTAACCTGGTGTTAATATTTTTAAATATTATAAGTGCAAAGAACAGAATAAAGTAGGGCATTCTAAAATCAAACCAATGCTGTGTTCAGTGGTCCCTCTTAAAGTAAAGTTTTTGTTATCTATTTCATGTCTTACAAATCATATAACTAATTTTGCCATTTTTAACAATGTAACGATAACTGAGTCAATTTTTATAACCATTTCAGGTGATTAGCATTAGCACCAAACTGGCAAAATGGTGTAGGGAAGTACAGCTTATGTAGCATATGATATCAAAAGGAAAAGCTGTCTACCAAAGCAGGTTTTCTTTTTGTCTACAACATGTGCTACAGCTTATGTATATTTTATATACAACTTCCTAATATCTATCTCATCACTCTTTAAATCATCATTCAATTCCCATTCATAAGCTCTCTGACTTTAAAAAAGGTAGATGATAACTTGTTCCAATAACTAATAACTCTTTGATTAAAAGCAATTTTTTATGTATATGGACTTCAAATATCTTTACTCAATCTGAATGTCACTTTTCTTTTTTTTTTTTTTTTTAATTCTAGAATATATGCCTCCATCATTAAGCTCCCTTAACTCTTTTAAGGCCTTAAACACATCATTCAATCTCCACGCAGATGCCTAATTTCCAAAATTTATAGTTTTCAGAACTGGAGTTTTTACCTGGAAGAATATCTCTTTGCATCCATATTAGAACTCTATTCCTAATCTTTTTGCTCTCCTTTGTACCCTTCCAGGGAAGCTGATATTTACTCTGAAATGAGGTTTCTGGACCAGACCTACACAGTATTAAAAATATGGTCTAATCACTGATTTGTACAGTGGAATAATTTATTTCTTTATAATAAATAATTGCCAACCGGGCTAGCCAGGTGGGTAAAGTGCCTGCCTGGCAACCCAAAGGTCGCGGGTTCGAATCCCGCCTCGGGCTTGGATCAAAGTACTGCAAGAACCTTGGGAGGTGCACTATGGCCACAGAAGCCGATGTGCCAACAACTACCAAAATAAAATAAAAAATAAAATAAAAAAATAAATAATTTATAATGGAATAATTTATCTCTTTATTTCTATTCATAAAATTTCTGAATATCATTGACAGTATCCCATGAGTATCCCATACTTATAATGCTGATGGAATTTCATGTCAAACTACTACTACAACAACCAGGTCCCTTTCACCCTCAGAAATGTTGAGTGTGCTGTCATCTAGTTGATAATTTAAGTTGGGATTAATGTAAACCAGACATAGAATCACGAATGACCACCTTTGCCAATTCTTTCAGCAGTTATGACCAGATATGATCAGCTCTATGATAATTTCTCCTCAGAGCTTTTTTTGCTTATTACAAACACATTTAAAATAGATAATAGTAAACTGCTCTAAAATTTTCTCTTTAAAAAACATGTTCTTGTATGAATACAGATAGAAAGAATAAGTTGAACTCATCAACCATCTGCTTGGGCTTGTAAAATACTAATCCCACACTGGTCCATTACTTCCCTGTAGTGAACCAATATGTACCTTGCCTTTCACTGTTAACATATACAAAAAATTCCTTACATTCTCTTTGGACCTCTTTGACAAAGACATTTTCACACAAAAACCATAATCAATGACATAGCCAACCAAATGATTTCTTATTATTCACATAATAGGAAATCATTTCAGAAAAGTTAGCCATCATGAATTCAATTCAGTGGAAGCAAATAAAATTTATTAGGAATACATACGCTAAATGTAAAATGTTACAGAAAAGAATTTTATATGCTACATAACATTTCATACCTTTAAAAAGATATGGCTCTGTGTGGAAATAAAAATTAATAACCAAAGAAATGAAGGCTGCTTGGGATATCAACATATTATTAGAAGACTATGTTCAACATGAAATGTATAAATTGATTTTTAATCATGAATCAGGAAGTGAAAACAGGTTAAGGCAAATCACTCAAATATGGTACAGGTGGTTAACAAGAAACTATTAGTATTATTATTATAGTACAAATCCATCCCACTATTTTCCTCCATAGCATCCTATTTTCTATTAGAAATTTATACCTAGTCAGAGTAATCCCAATGCTTGATTGACACCATCGATTGACCTTCCTCTTGGTCTTCTTCCAGGACAATTACCGTTAATTTTTGCATAAAATATCAGTTTAGTTAATCCTCCCTTCCATTCTTTCTACATGCCCATACCATCTTAAGTTTGCTTCACTTATCTTTCACTAGATATTTTTAACCAAAATGTTTTCCTTATTAACTCATTTATAATTTTAGCCAGGTCACTGCTTCCATCCATTAGTTCCATTTATTTTTTTCAAAAACTCTCATTTCTGAAGAAGATTCAAATTTTTGGACAATTCGTTTATTTATTACCCAACTCTAATGATTAAAACAGGTACAGAAACAGCTAATTATCTTTTGGCTTTTACCTTAAGCCAATTTCTTTAATGGCTTCCTGCACTTCCTGCATTATTTATTGTATAATTTATTTCCACATCTAACCTTCAGTTTTCATTAAAGACTATTCATAAATAAAAAAATATATATTAATTTGTTCTTATTTTTTTGGGAATTTAGCCTACAATCTAAATTTTTCCTGTCACTTTTTTCCCCTTGTAACTAATTAACTTTCGTAACTTTTATTTTTGTGTAATTAATTGGCTTTCTCTCCACATACTCCTTGCTGTTTTTACTAAATTTCTCTTAAATTTTTGCCATTTTTCATATAAAATCATCTTAGCATCAGGAATGTCATTTAACTTTTGAGTAAGAAGGTTTCTATATTTAATAACTGTTGACAAATCTGACAGCTTTGAATTTTGTCCATTTTAACATTTTTTTATATACCTCTTATTTTTGGCACTAATTATCATTTCTAATTTGCTCAATGCAAGACAATAGTCACTTTCAACCTCAAATCCTCTGTACTGTTTCTATAATGATACACTCAAAAATTTTGTTTTTGAGTGTATCATTATAGAAACAGATCTTAAACTAGTGTGTATTATTATTGAAATTATACACAGATCTTAAAAGTAGTTGTTTAAGTTCTGTTTATAATTAATGATATACTCAATTATTCTTTTTTTCTATTATGTTTCCTTTCTTCACATAAACTTGTGACTATTTTTATGTTGAATAAAATGTTCATAATTAAAAGTGTATGATTGGCACAACTTTCTGGTAACCTTTTACCATTATTGTTAAGTTTCTTCTATTTTTTTCAAAATTTCTGTTACATCTGTTACATTTCTGTAATGGAAATAACATCTGTAGATGTAATATCCATTTCCTATCTTACACAAACAGCCAAATGTACATCTCCAACCAACAATATTTCTTTCTTTGTCATTAATTTCTACTACTCTTTCTAAGATATAAAAGAGCTGAGAGAGAGAGAGAGAGAGAGAGAGAGAGAGAGAGAGAGAGAGAGAGAGAGAGAGAGAGAGAGAGAGAAGCTAAAATTGATATAAATAAACTAAAATATTAAATAAAAATATTTTTATTTTTTTTAAATTTAATATTTTTTAAGAAATCATTTTTTTCAAATAAATAATACTAACAATATAAGGAGCTTACTTTTTAAAAATGATTCTACAGAGCAGTGATCCAGCACCAGTATCTTGTGTAAGGGGACTATTACACAACTCTAAACCATACTGCAGTAATTCATTGGTGTTGATTAACTCACTTTCTTCTCTTTTACAGAGTGATGGAAAATATATTTCAATAATCTCAGCCGCTAAAAGTCGCACCTGAAATTGATAAAGGAAATGGGAACATTATTAAAAATGACAGAATGATTTTATAAATTAACTGCATATAATTATGGATATTCTACCAGTAATAAAAAAATTGGTCGGATATTCTTAGAGGGGTTGATATATTCCTTATATGGCACATTTGAACTGCTAAAAACTTTGGGCAATAAATGAATGAGCACTTAACACACAAAGATTGAAGACTCCTTTATTAAGATAACTAACTTAATACAAGTAACCAATGTGAAATAAAGAGTTCCTCCTAACAGACACTGCAGAGATATTAAAATTTAATTAAACCAGTAACCTCGATAACCATAAAAGAAAAGAAATGGTATGGTGTCATGAAAATATACTCAATGCATTTGGCTAAATATTAAAAGAATAAATACGTTCATAAACTTTTCACTTTCCAGACACATAAAGAGATATTACAAAAAAAAAAAAAAAAAAAAAAAAACCACAATTCTAATACGAACAAACCATATTAGTTATGCATATCAAAGGGAATCAATATAAATCCCAATTAAGAAAAGCACTAATAACAGATATAGAGAATCAAAGCCACACACACACTGGAATGTCTCAAAATGAATGTATCACATTTTTGGAAATAAATAAAATTAATTACAAATCTTAGAAATTATCAGTACTGGGTGTACACAGAAGCAGTAGTTTGTGACACATGGTAGACTAACACATATGTTCAAATTGCCCACTATTTGCTTCTAGGCATTGTTCAAAATGGCAAGCAACTGAATGACAAATGCTCTCCAATGTAATTGGTAGGATAACTTTGCCTACATCTTTAATTTTATCCTTTAATTAGTAAAGTGTGGCTAGTTTTTTGCAGTACATTACATCTTTCCAGTAGCTCAGGTGAATGTAGAAGTCGTGTGGGATTAAATCAGGTGAACATGGATACTTGGTACTTCATCAGCCTATACACGAGTCTGTGAAATGATTATCAAGATAGGCCCTAGAACCACAATGATAATTTGAGGTGCCTTGTCATGGTGGTAACTTTGTTTCTGCAAAATCCTTGCACCTCTGAAAACAGTAATATAGGTGACCACTGAGAGCGTTTTAAGAACTCCCAAGATTCCATGGGGTGCAGGTTGAAAATCACTGCCTTAGATTATGTGCCAAAAATACTTGTCTCTATTGTTAATAGCCAAAAAAAGTTTTTCTTGATATTTCTTTGCATGAAAACAGTAAAATGTGCAGTGAATCATAATATCATTATATCTTATCTAAAAAAATCTTACCTCATCTATACTGTCAAATACACAACATAAAATTCTGAAGAAATTTTCAACTGTGTAGAAATTCCACAATCCTTTTTCCTGTGCCCATTTTACAAGATTTTCTGTATTTTCTATTAAAAGAAATAAGAACCAAATAACAGCATAAATGTGTAAAACACATAAAAGCAACCATAAAAGTTTAGTAATTGTTTTACTAAACTTTAAAATTAACTTTTTTAATTTTCTTAAAAGCTAATGTTAAATTTTCATGACAATTTCTTTTAAAATGTCGAAAATGCTAAAAATAAACTGATATAGCTGCATGAAAATATAAAAAGATTATAAAATATTATTTAGATTTGTAAGCATTACAAATCTAAATCTCTGGTTCATACTATTGTAAATATTTATATATTTAAATAATTTTTAATATTTTTAAATATTATTTAAAAATAATATTTTTAAACAATAATAATGCATCAATCCCAACTAAAATTTATTATATTATTTTTATATTTAAAGACAAAAAATGTTTAATAGCAAACTTGTCTACAGGAATGGTAAAAAAATAAAATAAAATAAAACAAGTCTGCACATAAAAATAAAAAATTAAGTTCTCTACCTGGAGGTATCCCTTTCTTCTTACGTTTGTGAGTAAAGAAGAATAATTCACAAACAACACAAATTAGGTTTAGGCAAGTATAGCGACGTTGATAAGAGGAGCCAGGAAATAAATTCTTTGTGAGAAGATGCATTAGCCATTCCACAAATTCTATAACAAATGCACAAGGAAGAAAAAGCAATAAAACATAGGAAAATTGCATTTTATGTTAAAAAAAATATTGGAAAAATATGCTATGAAATACATTATATTTTGCACTTTTTATGCATAAAGTGAATCCCATGGAAATCATACATAAGATTTCCATGGTTTAAGACTACTGCCACTAATATTCAACAGATTTTTAATTTTTAATAGAGAAATTTTGGAAAAAAAAACTGCATGCTGGAAAGCATAGTGAATCAATTTTGAGCAAGCAAACATCAATATAAAGGGTTAAAGTCATTGTTGCAACAATTAATTGGCACATTGCAGAAGACAGATCCATGGTTGCTGCAATTTGTGAGAGTACTTCAAAGAGCTATAAACTAAATAGTCCTGTGAAATTAAGCATTCTGACCTAGAGTAACTAATGGACCAATCAAGACTTGGTAGATTAGTTGCAAGGTGAATGGTACTTGAGGTTGTCACAGACATTCTCTCAGATATGCCAGACAAGCCGTACTTGCTACCTAGGAGTCTAAAATGCTGATGAAACTGATATTCAAGTGACACTCAAGTCAGGTGGACCCAATTTCGGCAAAGTCCGGACGGTCTATGACAGCCAAATCCTCTGCTCGCACCTTCACGATGGTGGGACTGTTAGTAATCCTGGGTATAACCTCCATACACAAATACATGGTGGGTGACCACCCAGGTGTGAACCAACGTAAGCAGGGATCGAGGTATGGCATCCACACCACATGGAGGAATGCAGCCCCTCTATGTTACCAGGCAGTACTAGGTGGTTGTTGTTATTTGGTGTCTTAGAAGCATTAGCAACTAAGGCCATATTGCTCCGGGATATGCGGTGGTCAATCCCTGACCTTTCCGTATCTTCCGTATTTGGTGCTGACGGGCTCGAACCCCGGTCTAATCAAGAAGCGTGTGCTACGCACTTCTGCTCCTTCCCACCTGGCTACGGAGGCGCCAGTACTAGGTGGTAGATGACTCTCATCAACCGGTGCAATACCACCACTTTGCTTATTGGAGGCTTGAAGTGGTGGAACCCATGTTTAGTCTCTAGAGCTAAGTTGCAGTCAACCCTTACCCATCTCATCATGCAGTGTGATTGATGACTTTTGAGGTTATGATGAACGTCATGGCAAGATACAATCTTCTTTACATTTCGAGGGTACAGGTCTAAAACAGTGTTCGCAGGCTGGCCGCTAGTTAGTACACCGGACCGAACCTACTGGTGACTCTCTAGGAGGCTTCCGGATCAGCTAGTGTATAATCTTGCTACCTCTACTCTGCCAGATAGTGACTGGAGGAAGTCTGAGTAGTGTGTATACGGGAAGCATTGTCGAGGCCACGTTATGTCAAGGATCTGGGTATATTCTTACCATGTGTACGCCACATCCAAAAATTTCATTACTTCATACAGCATGTCCCACCCACTTTTTCTTACTATTGAACACACCATGAATTGTCAAACTAATAGAGCAAGCTTATCTGCGAAAAGATCTAAACCTCCCAAGCACTTCCTAATTCATTTCACAAATGTACATGGTCTCAATTCTAATCTCAACGATGTCCATTTCCACGTCGTCTGCCAAACCCCATGTACTTTTTCTGACAGAATCTCAGTTATCGGTTGATTCAACTACTACTCATATCAGATGTCCAAATTATTTGCTGTATGATTCCTTTCGCCTCAAAGGTGGTACTTGTGTATATGTCCGTTCTGATATTCCCTGTCAGAGACTTGGCAATTTGGAATCTCCTCTCTTTGATCTTCTCTGGCTTAAAATCTCTCTACCTCATTGTGTAAAATTCATCTGTTGTCTCTACCGTTCTCCCAACTTGACTAATCACTTGGAGCTCTTTGACTTCCTCTCTTTGCAATTTGACTTTCTTCAGTCTAACTTTCCTAACAGTGAGGTAAATTTCCTTGGTGATTTTAACGTTCACAACTCCAGCTGGCTTCCATTTTCTAGTCACACCGACCCAGCAGGTCGAGATGCTGAGGCTTTTGCAATTACTAATGACCTAGCACAGATTGTTCATTTACCTACAAGAATACCGGACAATCCTAATTGTACAGCCAACACGCTTGATCTTTTTCTCACAAACAACCCTTCTAAGTACACGGTCAAAGTGAGAGGTCCTTTAGGCACTTCAGATCACAACTTGGTGATTGTCTCTTCTCCAATGGAGCCTTTATCTCATGGCTATTCTCAATCTCGTGTTGTTTGGCATTACAAGAATGCAAAATGGGATGACCTGCGAGATTTCTTTTCTTCTTTATATTAAAGGATTCGGCAAAGCAACTAAGCAAACCCTTAGCCATAATTATGAGAGCATCCTTGGACTCAGGAGAGGTTCCCACGGATTGGAGATGTGCAAATGTATCCCCAATTCACAAAGGGGGATCGAAGGGTGACACGAGTAATTACAGACCAGTTAGTTTCACTTCTGTTCCGGGTAAAATAATGGAGTCACTGGTTAAAGATGCATTGCAGGATCATCTAGACAAGACTGCAGCAATAATTCAGACACAGCATGGGAAAAGTCTTGTCTGACAAATTTGATAGGATATTATGATGTGGTTACAAAGGAACTGGATGCAAAAAATAATTTTGATATCATATATTTGGATTTGCAATATAGTATTACTTTTGACTATTACCATAAATAAAAAACCATGCTTTTATCTAAAAATTATAAATAAATAAATAAAAGAACAGCTGAGTTCCTCTTGGGAAGTCAACTGCTCTACTAATTTAGCAACCCCTTGAGTGTTAACAAGGCTTCATCATTTCAACCCAGAGAGTAAACAACAATGTATTTATAATCACAGTGATTATAAATACAGTTCTTGAACATAATACAATGGAAAGCTTCTTAGGAACATTTTTCATATTAATATGCTGTTCCAACTGTAAAATATCTTCTTATTAAGCATTTTCAAACTATTTAAAAAAATTGACACTGATATAAGATCTCAGGCAATGCCAATTAAATAAATTGCCATAACTGATCTTAGGCAAAGACAATAAAGTATTAGTAAACCAAACAACTAGCTAATTTTGACCATATAATTTCCTTAAGATAATTCAGACACAGCATGGGTTTGTTAAGGGAAAGTCTTGTCTGACAAATTTGATAGGATATTATGATGTGGTTACAAAGGAACTGGATGCGAAAAATAATTTTGATATCATATATTTGGATTTCAGGAAAGCTTTTGACACTCTTGCGCATGGAAGACTATTGTACAAATTGGAGCAGAATGGTATTAAGGGTAAGTTGCTACAATGGATAAAAGGGTGGTTAAGTGGGAGAAGACAGAGGGTGGTAATTAATGGGTGCTGCTCTTCGTGGACTAATGTTATTAGTGATGTCCCACAGGGTTCGTTGTTAGGTCCACTGTTGTTTTGTATATTTATCAATGATATTGATGAAGGTATATCAGGCTTAATGTCGAAGTTTGCAGATGATACAAAGGTTGGCAGGGTTGTTAATGACAGTAATGGCAGTGTGCTACTGCAACAGGATCTAGATAATTTGGGCAGATGGGCTAAGAAGTGGCAACTGAAATTTAACCTTGACAAATGCAAAGTACTGCATATGGGTAGAAGTAACCCCAGAGAAATGTACCAACTGTGTGGTACTACACTTAAAGTGGTAGAAAATGAAAAAGACTTGGGAGTAATTGTGCAGTCAGATATGAAATTTTCTGAGCAATGCAGACAGGCTCACAGGGCAGGTCATGGGGTTTTGTCAATGATATATAGGAATTTTGCTAGCAGGGAAAAGGAGGTGATTATCCCTCTGTATAAGGCAATGGTCAGGCCACGCCTTGAGTACTGTGTATAGGTGTGGAGGCCTCATTTTAGGAAGGATGTAGATTTACTTGAGCATGTACAGAGAAGGGCAACAAGATTGGTGAGGGGAATGAAGGGCTCCTTTTACCAAGAGAGGCTTAAGTTCTGCAAATTGCAGTGGCTGTAGACTAGGCACCTGCGTGGTGATCTGATTGAGGTGTATAAGGCCTTGAATGGGTTGAGCACGCTGAATTCTGATGGGATTCTTCCACTTGTTCAGATTACGAACCTAAGAGGGCATAAATTCAAATTAAGAAAAGACAGATGTAGATTAGATGTGCGGAAATTTGCCTTTAGCCAGCGGGTGGTTAATTGCTGGCACAAACTTCCATCTGTCGTGGAAGTTGATAGGTTGAATAAATTTAAGGAGGAACTGGACAGGCATTTGGAGGGAATGGTGTGATTTTTTTTTTTTTTTTTGGCTGATGCTGCATAAGCTCATACACTTGCTTTCTTGCATCAAATGCCACTGCTACTACTACTACTACTACTACTACTATCCCATTTTATTTCCAACTCATATATTAATGATCTTGGTAAAACACCTCCCACCATTCTCAACACGCTCCATTCAATGCCTCCTGTGATCTTCCGTCAAAAGGATGTCAGAAGGATTTTGACGAATCTTGATGCTAAGAAAGCTCCAGGTCCCGATGGTATTTCTCCACTTGTTCTCAAAACCGGTGCTCCTGAACTTACTCCTATTCTTTGCCGCCTTTTTTCACTTTCTTATTCCAAAGGTGTTTTTCCTTCTGCTTAGAAATTTGTTCATATCCAGCCTAAAAAAAGGGTGACAAATCCCTCCCATCCAATTATCGTCCCATTGCAATTACTTCTACTGTTTCTAAAGTAATGGAGAAATCAATTAACTGCCAACTCTTAACCTACCTAGAAATCTTCCGTCTGATCAACGATTGACAGTATGGATTCTGTCAGTGTCGATCCACTGGTATTATTCTGGCTTATGTTACCCATCTATGGACTAATTCAATGGAAAGGTTCGGTGAAAAACACAAGTAGTTACTTTCGATATCTCAAAGGCTTTCGATCTTGTTTGGCATAAAGGTCTTCAAAACAAGCTTCCATCTTATGGTTTGCCAACTGTTTTTAGTAATTGGTTATCCAGTTTTCTCTCTGATCGCTCACTGAAGGTGATGGTAGATGGCTCTCTGTCTTCTAACTTCTCCACTAATGCCGGTGTCGCCCAAGGTTCAGTTCTTTCCTCCCACTTTTTTTTCTCTTGTATATTAATGATCTTCTTCCATTGACTGGAAATCCTATCCATAGTTTTGCCGATCATACCACATTGCATTCCGCTTTCCATTTTGAGAAACCTTGCCCTGCTGAATCACCTTCAACTTCTTGAAAATCTGCTGCCAATTCCTTAAATGCCGATCTTCAGGTAATTCTCCAGTGAGGCAAAGAACTTAGTTGATTTAAACCCTTCTAAAACTCAGTCTTGTCTTATATCTCGCAAAAAGGATTGTTCTGCTCCTATGCTTATCTTTAGTGACACTCCAATTTCTCGGCAAAATGATATATCTCTTTTGGAGATTACCCTGACTTCTAATCTCTCTCTCTCTCTCTCTCTCTCTTGGCACAAGCACATTAGAAATATTGCTTCCTCTGCATCTAAAAAACTTGGTTTTCTCTTTCGCTCTCGCCGTTACTTTTCTTCCAAACAGCTGCTCACTCTGTATAAATCGCAAATCCAGCCTACCATGGAATATTGTTCCCACATCTGGGGGTGGTGCCCCCAAAACCGCTCTCAGACTTCTCGATTCCATTCAGACGAGGGCAGTTAGTTAATTAATGATTCATCTCTAACAGAGTGTCTCCACTCATTGTCTGATAGACGTACTGTTTCTGCTGCATGCCTCTTCTACAGATACTTCCATGGGCACTGTTCTTCTGAATTGGCATCTATAATTCCTGCTCTCTCTTTCAAAACAGTCCGACCATGTGCCGCCACCAGCGAACATCCATTTACTGTCCAACTTCAAACTCACAAAACAAACTTTTCATCTTCCTCGTTTATTCATTCAACTGCTGTTTTCTGGAACAACCTTCCTTCATACATATTTCCTGAAAATTACAGTTACAGAAGTTCAAGTCCGATGTTAACAAATATCTTCTTTCGTCTTCTCAACCTCCAACTCAAGCACGGTACTAAGTACTATAAGTTCTAATACCTCTCGTGTTTGTGGTTTACATTAAAAAAAAAAAAAAAAAAAAAACTAGACAAAAGCAAAAATTAAGGTGATATATTGCAGCATAATTTTTTTGTTTGTTTTCATTAATTTTAAAAACTAGCACATGGTTAAAAATGCTATGACAAATACACTTTATTCTCACCAGAGGTACACTCATTTTATAAAACTATAAAAGAGTTTAATTTAGATGTTTTATTTTACCACTCACTGCTATAAACACTATGAAAAAGGAGATTCATACGGATAACAAGTAGTAATTATTATTCATAAAATTAAATAAAAACAAAATCAATAAATCTTGCACTTATGGCTACTTAAGAAAAGCACTACTTATATTAACCATAATAAAAAGACTTCTATTTCTTTTTTCCAAGCTGTTTCTGTTCTTCACAAAGTTATATCTTTTACTTGCCTGGAGTTCACCTTTCCTTCATTTTTACCAGACTATATCAAGATTTCTTCATAATTTTATTTATTTGTTTCTACTGGTCAACAGTAGTATAACCATTGTAAAAATATAGTAGCATGTTAGAAGTTGTAACAGTTATTTTTCAAAAAAATTTCTTCCTTGACAGCAGCTTATCCTATCCATTTTTGGAAGCTTCATCTGTTACTCTCATGAACAAGTGAAGAATGTATTTCATATAAAAAAATGAATAAATAAACAACAATCTCTTAGTGTCTACTTACACTACTGGATCTCCTAGAAAATGCAACAGCAATAGATCGAGTTTCTAAAACAATATCATGTGGTACTCTGAAAAGTAAAAAATTCTACAGTAAGGAACAAGTGAGCCAGCAACATTTTCTGAAAAGTTTCTGACCATTTCTTGAAAGATTTGACCTTTTAAAGTGAAATAATAGATCTCTGAAAAATACCTGTAATTATATATCTGAATGCATTACAAATGAATTTTATTCCATTGTGACCACAGGAACATGATTTTATTACTAGTGATGGAAATTTCAAAATATCCTTAAAAGACAGACAGACAGAGTCTCAATGGGCACAGACAGAAAGGAGCAAAAACAATGTAGTCATTTTCCATTGTGTGGTTGCCAGATTAAACATAATATGACTAGGGCATAATTTACACACATTATTATACCTTCATTAAAAGTATGCTTTTCATACAGAATTTTTATCAAGTACTTAAAGTAAGATACAACTTACCAACATTCTGAACAAATACATCCGGAAAAGGTGTCTTCCTTTTCATGTAGGAAGATATGTTGACAACACTGCTGTCTCTTATTCTGGTTAAAAATATTCTTGTGTAAGTTCTTAAACATTGTCGAAAAGGGGCACTATCGATATTTAAGTTTAGTGGGAGAAATGTCTTCATCAGCTGAATCTCTAAAGATGTTGGAGATTCTGCAAATTTAATTGAAAAAATTTATAATGATATCTGTATTATAATAGTATAAGAATGAATATATTTATGTTTAGTATCAAGCACTTAATTTCCAAAATATGAAGGAAAACTGATAATGGGTGCATATAGAGCAATGAAAATGACTAAACTGCAATTTTTTATTCTGAAAATAAAGAAAAGTTGATACAGACCTTGCACATACATGTTTTCTTTTACTTATTATTTATTTATAAAAGGTGTTGTATCTGATTGCCAGTGTCGTAAGTTGAGCTGAGTTATAAGTTTGAAATCAAAAACACAAACATATTAATATAATTTGTGTTGCTTTATATATACTCTGTATTACACAGGCACATATAACATCTCCCTTGCCAATAAGGAAAATGTATACCATATGGATACACCTTATGATTAATATATAAAAACTAATCATGTTTCTGTAATATCAATGTATTTATTATACACTGGATGCTAAAGTAAAAAATATAAAATACATTTCTACCTCACCTGCTTTCTTGGGCGATGAAGAAATCAATTTTAATGCTTCTATTCTCACATCTTCATCCATATGATGCAGCTTCCCCACAATATTGTTTATATCCTATCCAATGGAATATCATATAAACTAATGCAGTATGATGAAAAATAATATCAATGCAGTTGACTCTCAATCATCTGTGGATGAATTACCTAGTTTACTAAAATCCATGGACTCTGGCAGCCTGTCTGCATTACTCAGAAAATTTCATATATCTGACTGCACAATTACCCCCAGGTTTCTTTCATTCTCCACTACCCTGAGTTGATTCACTACTTTTCTGTTTCAGTGTCTCTTTGAATTGCATTTACTGTGGTTGCTAACTAGTTAATGACAATTGCACCATATACTATGTTTGGAATATAAATTTATTCTGACACTAACAAATTATATGGTACATTACTGAACAGGACGAGGTTGTTATTTGGGGGCTAACTGGCAGAAGAGCTAATTCAATCATATTGTATTTAACAGAACATTTACATTTCAAGACCAATCAATGTTATACTATGTATAAAGCTCAATGCTTTATACATAGTATTCGTATATTAACTTCCATGTTACTTTGGAAAAGAGATTGCAATGACCAATCTTGACATCTCTGTTCTATTCAGTAACATTATATGCAATTTTTTTTACTGGCAAAATAAAATTTCCATTCCTAATGTAGTATATAGAATTTTTGTCACCCAGTTTATTTGCTTGAGATCTCTTGTTCAAAACATTATCAAAGTTGTGGTTTTTTTGTTTGCTGTTCACCCCATTCTTCTTTTTTTCCATTTTTATATTTTATTTACTTCAGTATGTTTAAGTTTAAAGTACAGGTGTTTCAAACCTAATGTCAAAACTGTACCGATAATGCAACAAAACTTAAGATTATCAAGAGTAAACAAAGTTTGACAGAGAAGTTTAATGCATCTGTATATTAATATTTTTTGGACACTGTTCTGAAATGGCATCTACTTCTGAAATAATCAGAATGCATGATTCAGCGAGCCAGCATTCATTCATGGCTCAACTCCAAAATCGATGAACTAAACAATCTCTCTCCCTCCCCTTCAATTATTCTCCCCTCTTCTCCAGAACAACCATTAGACATATGTATTTCATGAAAAAAAAAATCAAAGAAACTCTTGTCCCATGTTAACAACTTCTGGTTTCCCACACTTGAACTCATTCAATGTATACTATAAAGCAGTGTTTCTCAATCTTTTTTCAAGTCATGTCTCCCTACCACCCATCCTTTTTTTAAATACAATACACCCATAACACCTCAGACATTTGCTTTGTAAACTAGAAAGACTTTTTAAACTGGTGCTGAAGTAGTGCATTCCAGTTGAAAAACATTACTTCAGCATGTTATAGAAAATACAATCCACATTTTTATTTTATTCATTCCCTCCCCTTCTTTACCCCAGATAACTGAGAGTCTACTGTAAATAATATCCAATTATTATTTCATAGAAATCACAAAATATTTCCATGGTGTAACTCTTACAACTTGTAACTTTTATTGAAATCTAAATATTAAACAATATCACTTCATTCTTCTTTCTTTTCCATTTTTCTATTTTATTTACTTCAGTATGTAAAAATTACATCTACTTAAAAATTCTGTTTTTTTTTTAAACCTTTAAAAAAGTTTTTTTAAAAGTGCTATAAATTTCCAGTGCATTCCATGCATATACAAAACCCTAATACATTAAAAATAAAAAGAACTACATTAAAAGTAAAAACACACAATTTCATTTCAATAATTAAACAAAGCATTACAAATAATAAATAAATATTTTAAGATAGTTATTCACAGTTCTGAATGTCAATATTGCTTGTTATGGAAACTAATGGCACAGTTATACTAACACCATGATTAACAGTATATTTATTTAATTCTGCAAAAATTGCAGACACATGCACAACATTTTTATGCTTGCTTACTGTACTTGTTCCTATAGTTCTGCAGAATTAAATAAGTACCGTATATTGTTAATTATGGCTTAAGTGTTCTGATAAGTTTAAAATATATGACTAAAAAATGTTTCTTTTCACACTGAGCAGCTAATAAGTGGCAAGAGGAACTTAATTCAATGTTAAAACAACCATGATAACATCACTCACTTAATAATGAATCATGCATATTTTATGGTGGCATACGAATTCAAATGCACAATGTGCATAATTAGTATTTATTCAGAGCCAGACCTCAGACAGTAGAAATGTTTAGAATCATGATTATTGTAATACTGCAAAAGCTACATACCTATGAAATAAATTAGTAAACTGAGGATTATCATTTCCTTTTATGTACAGGAGGATTTCAGCTGTCAAGAATAAATGCTGTGGTCTTAATACTCAAGACAGAACAAAATTGTGTATCATCTAGTCACCTCAAGATGTGCACTACTTTTAAACAAATAATGACACTTAATTGCTATTCGATTATGGTTTCAACAATGTTATTATTCCTACAAAATAAATAATATGAATAATGTTGTTGTTGTTGTTTTGGTTTTTTTAGGAGCATTAGCAACTAAGGCCATATTGCTCCAGGATATGCGGTGGTCATTCCCTGACCTTTCCGCATCCTCCGTATTTGGTGGTGAATATCAATAATACAATTACATCATAGTACAAGATTACAGGACAAGATTATACTATTTTGTACACGATATAGCTTTTACTATATTAAAATAATTGAAATTCTAAATATCTTTACTGTCTGAAAGACAATAAATATGAATAGAATGACAAGGCAACCATCATTTGCTGATGGTTGATAATTGAAGATAATTAGCACAAAAGAAAATCAGTATACATGCCAGTCTTTTAATATCACAACATTATTCAATGCTATGTTTTTGGAACGTTTTTTGTAGAATGACAGTGATAGTGTAAGATCTCCAAAAGCATTTAACACTGGCTTTTTTTTTTTTTTGGAAGGTAGTTTTATAAACAGAAGTTAGTTTGTAAATCTCCAAAAAGAGTTGCTGTATGTGGTTAAATGTAGATTATACTACTTTGTGTACCACATTAAAAAATTATTATTATTATGAAAGACAGTAAGGATGGTATAAAAATTCAGACTTTCATAGAAATTAATTAATTAATTAATACTAGGTGGTAAATGACTCTCATAAACTGGTGCAATACCACTACTTTGTTCACTGGAGGCTTGAAGTAGTGAGACTCAAGTTTAGTCTCCAGAGAAAAACTCCAGGAACCCCTCTGTCTTTTCCATGAAGTATGATTGATGTTTTTTGAGGTTACGATCCAATCTTCATTACATTCTAAAGGTTACAACACTAAAATGGTGTCTGCTGGCCAGCTGCTAGATAGTCCACCAGACTGAATCAGACTCTCTAGGAGGAATCCAGATCAGCTATCGCGTAATTTTGCTGCTTTTACTCTGCCAGATAGCACCTGGAGGGGTCAGAGTAGTTTGTATGCAGGAGACATTGTCAAAGCCAAGTAATGTCATAGAGATAGGTATAATCTTGCCACATCCAAAAATTTCATTACTTCATACATGTCCCCCCGACACCTTTTCTTTGTTACTGAACATGTCATGAATATTCACACTAATAGAAAAACTTATCTGTGAAAATCTAAACTCCTCAAACACGTTGCCATTCATTTTACAAATATATGTGGTCTCAGTTACAATCTCAATGTCCATTTCCATTTATTGTCTGCCAAGTCCCAACTACTTTTTCTGAAAGAATCCATCCCAATTATTGGCTGATTCAACCACTACCCATCTCAGCTGCCCTAATTATTTCTTCACTGAACAAATCCTTTTATTTCAAAGGTGGTACTTATGCACATGTCCACTCTAATATTCCCTGTCAGACACTAAGTAATTTGAAATCTCCTCTATTCAATCTTCCCTGGATTAAAATCTCTCTACTTCATTCTGTAAAATTCATCTCTTGCCTGTCTTGTTCTCCTAACTCCACTAATCACTCGGAACTCTAACTTCCTTTTTATAAAAATTTACTTTCTCCAGTCTAGCTTTCCTAACGGTGAGGTAATGTTTTCTTGGTGATTTTAACGTTTACAACTCCAGCTGGTCAAGATGCTGAGGCTTTTGCAATTCCTTATGAATGAACTTGCATAGCTTGTTCATTTACCTATTAGAATACTCTAATGCATTAAGGGCTTAAGCCTCAAGCTGCGAAACAGATTAGACTATGTGTATTTAATGCAATTGCATCATTTATACACAGCTAATTATAGATTAGCAAATTTGCAATAGCGGCATCGTTTAAGTTACATCTCATATTGTGAATACCTTCACAACGAGTTGCCACGACATTGCATTACTTCAAATAAGTAACGCTTCACCCGAAGGAGCAGACTATTGTTACTTATTCTCAGTAGATACCACCATCCAGACAGCACCATTTCATGGCTATTTGGCCCTTCTTCGGTGGGTGAGTGGGTGGGTAGTAGGTACACGTGATGTAATGATGACAAAACAGTTGTGAAGTATATTTCCACAATATGAGTGATGTCTGATAGTGTATGATATATCATACACCATCAGGCATCTCTCATATTGCCGTCTGGGTGGTGGTATCCACTGAGAATAAGTAACAATAGTCTTCTCCTTCGGGTGAAGCGTTACTTATTCGAAGTAATGCAATATCATGGCAACTCATCGTGAAGGTATTCACAATATGAGATGTAACTTAAATGATGCCGCTATTGCAAATTTGCTAATCTATAATTAGCTGTGTATAAATGATGCAATTGCACTAAATACACATAGTCTAATCTATTTCGCAGCTTGAGGCTTAAGCCCTTAATGCATTAGAGTCTTAACTTATATCATACACCATCAGGCATCTCTCATATTGTGGAAATATACTTCACAACTGTTTTGTCATCATTATATCACTTGGGTACCTACCCACGCACCGAAGAAGGGCCAAATAGCCCTGAAACGGCACCAGGGGGAGCCTGATGATGTCCAGAGTTTCCAAGAATAGGTAACAACAGCCTTCTCCACTGGGGAAGCGTTGCCTATTCGAGGAGTTTGAGTTTTTGAGTGTTGTGAGTCGAAGGAGTTACTGTCCCTTTCATTCTTCTACACTATTTCTATTCCTCTTCCACTCCCAGTATTACTTTCCCTCTACCTTTTTGCTTTTCTAAGTCTAATAGGGACAAGTGGATAGTCGAGTTATTATTCCACACATATACAAAATAGCCCTGAAACGGCACCAGGGGGAGCCTGATGATGTCCGGAGTTTCCAAGAATAGGTAACAACGGCCTTCTCCAGGGAAGCGTTGCCTATTCGAGGAATATATGAGGTTTGTGTGTGAGTTGAAGGAGCAACTGTCCCTTTCTTCCTTCTATGGCATTTCCTTCCTCTACCTCTCCTACTATCACCTTCCTACATCTTTATCTCTTTTCTAAATCTAATAGGGATAGTATGAGGATAACCGAGAACTTTATCCCATACCATATTTCAAAACGGTGCCGTCTGGGTGGTGGTGGTGGTATCCACTGAGAATAAGTAACAACAGTCTTCTCCTTTGGGTGAAGCGTTACTTATTCGAAGTAATGCAATGTTATGGCAACTCGTCGTGAAGGTATTCACAATATGAGATGTAACTATTGCACGATGCCGCTATTGCAAATTTGCCTAATCTATAATTAGCTGTGTATAAATGATGCAATTGCACTAAATACACATAGTCTATTAGAATACTAGATAATCTTAGGCTTAACCACACAACCAACACTCGATCTTTTTCTCACAAACAACCTTTCCAAGTCATGGTCAAGGTGAGTGGTCCTCTGAGCATTTCAGATCACAACTTGGGTGAAGATCTCTTCTCCAATGGAGCTTTTCTCTTGTGATCATTCTTAACCTCTTGTTGTTTGGCATTACAAGAATGCAAAATGAGATTATCTGCGAGATTTCTTCTCTTCTTTTCCTTGGTTGGATTACTGCTTTAAAAATCTTCTGATGTCAATGTTTGCTCAGTCATGTCAGCAAAATTATTCTTGTAGGGATGAAATTCTTTATTCCATACTCCATCTTAAAATCTCAACTTTTATCTAAACCTTGGTTTTCCAATAAATGGCTGTTCAAGATAAGAACGTTGCACATTGCAATTGGCTTGCATCCAAATCTTCACCTTCATTTTCTGCCTGCACCAAAGCGTGCAACAATTGTAAAGCAAGCAGTTATTAATCAGGCCAGGCTAGATTTCAAGCAGGCTAAGAGTAGAAAACTTGCTTCTTTTCCAAACAGTAGTCCAGCATTCTGGTCTCTTGCCATAGCTATTGGGCTGCAACTTTTTGCCCATCTCTATTCCCACCTCTGTCAAAACCAGATGGTTCTATTACCACTTCAGCCAAAGATATAGCTGACCTACTAGCATCCTATTTTTCTTCTAACTCATGTATTAATGATCTTGGTAAACCATCTCCTACCATTCTCAATACATTTCATTCAATGCAGCTTGTAGTCTTTCATCAAAAGGATGTCAGAAGAATTTTGAACAATCTTAATGCTAGGAAAGCTCCAGGTCCTGATGTATTTCTCCACTTGTTCTCGAAATCTGTGCCCTGAGCTTACTCCTGTTCTGTGTCACCTTTTTTTTTTTCACTTTCTTATTTCAAAAGTGTTTTCCCTTCTGCTTGGAAATTTGCACATATCCTACTAGTGCCTAAAAAGGGCAGAAAATTCCTTACCTCTAATGATTATCTCATTGCACTTATCTCTATGCTTTCCAAAGTAATGGAGAAATCCATGAACTGCCAAATCCTAAACTATCTCAAAGCCTCCCATTTGATCAATGATCACCAGTATGGATTCCACTGGTGGCTTATGCCATCAGTCTATGGACAAATTCAGTGGAAAAGTTTGGTGAAATTTCAAAGGCTTTTGTTTGTGTCTGGGGCACAAAGGTTTTCTAAATAGTCTTACATCTTATGGATTGTCAACTGTTTTTTGGGATTGGGTATCCAGTTTTCTCTCTGACCACTTACTGCACTCTCTCTCTCTCTCTCTCTCTCTCTCTCTCTCTTTTCCTCTTATCTATTAATAACCTTTTTCCATTGACTGGAAATCCTATCCATTGTTTTTTTTTTTTTTCTGAGAGCACATTACATTCCACCTTCCAGTTTGAAAAACCCTGCCCTGCACAAACAGCTTCAACTTCTCAAATATCCACTACAAATTCCTTAAATGCTGATGTCCAGGAAATTCTCCAATGGAACCAAATTAACTTGGTTAATTTCAAGCTGTCTACAACTCAGTAATGTCTTATGTCTTGCAAAAAAAGGATTCTTCTGCTCCTAAGCTTATTTTCAATGCCAATCAGATTTATAGACAAGATCATATATCTCAATTAGGGATTATCCTGATTTCTAATCTCTCTCTCTCTCTCTCTCTCTTAGCATAAGCATATCACAAATATTGCTTCCTCTGCATCAAAAATACTATGTTTTTTTCTTTTGGCATTACTTTTCTTCTAAACAGTTACTCAATCTCAAATCTCAAATCCTAAAATGGAATATTGTTCCCATATCTGGGGCGATGTCCCCATAATCTCACCCAAGCTTCTAGACTCCATTCAAAAGAGGGCAATTAGGTTAATCAATGACCCATCTTTTAGAAGTCTCTCCACTCTCCATCTCACAGACATTCTCTTTCTGCTGCATGCCTTTTCTAGAGACTTCCATGGGCACTGTCCTTCTGAACTGGCTTCTAATTACCCTCTCTCTCTTCCAAACTAGTCTGAATACATGCCAGAACTAGTCAATATCCTTTTACTGTACAATTTCAGACTCACAGAACCAACTTTTCTTCTTCCTTGTTTATCTCTTCAACTTCCATTTTCTGGAACAACCTCCAGTCACATATATTTCCCTAAAATTAAAATCGACAAAAATTCAAGTCTAACGTCAATAAATATCATATTAGTGGACTCCATAAAAACAGCAACTACAAATTATTAGTATTAGTCAGAGGAAGCTATAGGGTTTTACTACACCAGCCAAAAAAATAATAATAGTAAATAATAAAAAATAATAAAAATAAAATACATAAAAAAGAAAATAAACTGCCTATGTATTTCCATCCACATATAAGTAAATACCTTTGAATTTAGCTGTCAGTCTCAACTACTCAAGGAGGAACTTATTCCAGCAATTACAGCTTATTGGCTAAAAGAATATTTCCTTTTCCATGTAACTTTAATTTATGACCCCTGGTTCTGGAATCATTTATAACACTGAAAATTTTGCCTTCATTCATTTTACTATTCCCTCTCAGAGATTTACAGACTTCAATCAGGTCCTCTCTAAAGTGCCCAGTTGCCAAGCTCTGTAACCACATATTCAAAGTTTTCAAGTGTGGTCTTACAGTTGCCTTATATAATGGAAATGGGTATGATAACACTTTAAGGCTAACACTACATAAGCACTGCTTCTTTGTATCACTTTGCCAATACTAATGACTATTTACAAGTGCAGAGTAAATAATACTGGTGTTGGTATAGTATATAAATGGTACATAGATATGAGTATGTTAGCAGGAGAAGCTACATAATTTTTCATGTCTATAAAAAAAGATCTACTCACGTTTATTTCAGATTAAACTCCCATAATACATTTGTAAGATAAGGAAAGTTTGAATAAAATTACTACTAAAAATATTATATAATAAAAACTTATAATGGTACCATTTCTTGTAGAGAAAAGATGCCAGTCTGTCTAGCTGAGCCAAGTATGGCAGTTTCTGCTAGACAGTTCCTTCTGTATCCTTTAATAGTTTGCACAAGCAATTTAAAAGATCCTGGCAAGAATTTTAGTGTATATGGAAGTATATGTGTCACCACATTTTGATAGATAAGCCTGAAATAAGAAAACAGAAACAGAAAACAAAGTATAATCAGTATTATGTAAAACAAGATAAAAGCAAATTATTTCACTTGTTAAAAAAGCATATAAATATAGCACCTAACAATATGAAATATTTGGTATTGCAATTTTTTTGATTCTACATTTATCAACTACCATATTTAATCAAAAAAATTAAATTAAAAATGCACCCTATGTCCAATGATTGTATTAGAAAAGCAAAATGAATGCCATGGAAATTAGATTTTTAAACCCCTCTTAATTAAAAAAACATGCTTTTCTGTATGTAACACAAATGTTACAATTGATGTGTATATGTACCAAATTTAACCTTCTTTGCCAACCAATGTGTTTCTAAATATCAATAACTTATTTAGTCTCACATGAAACTATGGCAACTTAATATATTTAATGTTATATAATACACCATTTTTTAGAAAATACAATTAAAATAAAATGTTATCCTACCTATTGCTACCAAACAGAGCTTTTGAAATAGGAGGTAACCACCAATTGGCCCATATCTGAACAGCACTTACTTGGTCATGTAGATGTCTATATTGTAAAAAAAAAAAAAAAAAAAAAAGATTAAAAAATAATCTTATTAATAAAACATTACAGATGGAAGTTATATAATTTGAAGGGAATAAACAGAAAAGAGTAAGCAAATAAAAGTGAAATGAAAGGGCTCTGGGAATTAGGATATAGGCAGATATGAAGTATTCATATCTGCCTAGGTTGTTGAAAAAAAGCTGTGAATTAGGGTTAAATTTGAAAGTGTCTGCAATTCTGCCCAGACACGATAGGAGGGAGTATATGATGAGAGCCTTGTCGATCAATTCAGCCCTGGAAAGATTGTGCAAGGCTCAAGGGGCAGAATTTTTTCAGCCTGGTCGGTACTTGTTAACAGGAGAGACTGCTTCTACAGGGATGGGATACACTTTAGCATTAGCATTAGTAGAGGCATATGATGCAAGAAAGTAAGCTTTTGCAGCATCAGTCAAAAAAAAAAAAAAAAAAACCACTCTCATTTCACCCCTCCGTTCTTTCGAAATACCTATCCAGCTGAGCCTTAAATTTATTTAGGCTATCAACTTCCACAGCAAGGGATGGAAGTCTGTTCCACCAACCAACGACCCGCTGGCTAAAGGCAAATTTCCACACATCTATCCTACATCTGTCTTTCCTCAATTTGAATTTATACCCTCTCAGGTGATTATTCTGAGCAAGAGGAAGAATCCCATTCGCATTGAGCATACTCGAACCATTCAAGGCTTTATACACCTCTATCAGATCACCTCGACGGTGCATAGTCTCCAGACACTGTAATTTACAAAACTTAAGCCTTTCTTTGTAAGAGCAACCCTTTGTTCCATTCACTAATCTTATTGCCCTTCTCTGTACTCGTTCCAGCAGCTCTACAACCTTCTTAAATAGAAATGGTGCAAGAATATTTGCTGATGCTATCGAGGCAGTGTTAGGTGGGTCAGAAAACTGCTAGCTGGGGGGGGGTACGAGGACTAATAGATTAACAGTAGCCATTGGCAGAGGTGAAAGTGATTCTTGCACTGCTTCTATTGGAATGAGCAGCAGCCTGGAAAACAATATTCAGGGTAATTCGGAGACTGCTGGGAGTCATTGTGGTGCAAGTAAACACATGAGTTGTGTTAAGGTAGATAAGAATAGGAACAGGTGCATGTACACCAATGCTAGGAGTTTGGTAAATAAATTTGATGAATTTGAGGTATTGCTCAGGACATCAAAGGCAGATATCGTTGGGATATAAGAAATGTGGTGTTACAAATATAAGGAATGCAGAACTGGAATTTGGGGAGTACAATGTGTACAGGAAGGATAGACAAGATAGGAAGAGAGGAGGGGTTATACTATTAGTTAAGAAGCACATAAAATCCAAGGAAGTGAAGCCAGTCGACATCACTGGACAGTGCAGTGTCCAGTCAGTTTGGCGTGAAATAAGCACTGGGAGATCAAAATTGAGAGTAGGAGTGTGTTATAGGCCCAATAACTGTCATGAGTATAATAAGGAACTGTACAGGGAAATAGAGTGGGCCAGTAAATCAGAGTCTTATAATGGGGGATTTTAATTTCCCAGATATTGGCTGGAATTTGTGGGTTGGTCACTCACACACTAGCAAGGCTTTTGTGGATTTATTGGATGATTGTTTTCTACATCAGCATGTTCAGGAGGCAACTAGAGAGAGTAATACTCTTGATCTGATTATCAGTAGTGATTCTTCATGCATTAAGAATCTGCAGATAAAGGAACCACTAGGTGGCAGTGATCACAGTGTGCTGAAGTGGGATTTACTCAAAGAGGTAACTACCATCAAAGGTCAAGGGAAGGGTTTTTGCTTTCATAAAGGTGACTACGGTGGTCTGAGACAATATTTAAATTCTATACGGTAGGACCAACTGATGATGTTACCAATAGCAAATTCAAAATGGGAAGCATTCAAAGAATTTATCTTGGAAGCTACTAGGCTTTACATACCAACTAAGAAATACTGTTCAAGGTTTAGTCCTATATGGATGTCAGATGAACTAATTAGACATGTGACAGAGAAGAGAAATGCATGAGATACATAAAAATTGACATGTGACACGGAGACCTATGATAGATATAAGCTGGTCTGTAACCAAGTCACAAAGGAGATTAGGCAGATTATGAGAAATCCTTGGCAAAGGATGCAAAGAAAAACAACAAAGAGTTCTTTACCTATATAAACTCTAGAAGGAAAGGGATGAATCAGATTGGTCCACTGGATATTGATGGTTCAACTGTTGATGATCCTGCTCAGGTGGCTAACAAACTAATTAAGTATTTTGCATCTACATTCACCCATGAGGAGTTATTCAGGGAGGGGAAAACCAGAGGTGAGTAGGATGATGTTGTAATAACTGAGAGGAAAGTGGACGAGAAATTGTTGAAGATAAACATAAAAAACACACCCGGGGTGGACGAGATCTATCCAGTTATATTAAAGGAGGCAGCAAAGGAAGTAAGCAAACTCTTAGCCATAATTATGAGAGCTTCTTTGGACTCAGGGGAGGTATCCATGGACTGGAGATGTGCAAATGTGACCACAATTCACAAAGGAGGATCAAAGGGCAACACAAGTAATTATAGACCTGTTAGTTTAACTTCCGTTCCAGGAAAATTAATGGAGGCACTGGTTAAAGAAGCACTGCAGGATCATCTAGACAAGACTTCAGTTATAGCTCGGACACAGCATGGTTTTGTTAAGGTAAAGTCTTGCCTGACCAATTTGATTGGATACTATGATGTGGTCATAAAGGAACTGGATGCAGGGAATAACTTTGATATCATATATTTGGATCTTAGAAAGGCTTTTGATACTGTTGCACATGGAAGACTGCTGCACAAATTGGAGCAGTGTGGCACTGGAGGCATATTGCTGCTATGGATAAAGGGATGGTTGAGTGTGAGAAGACAGAGTGGTAATCAATGGACACTGCTCATCGTGGACTAATGTTATTAGTGGAGTTGCTCAGGGTTCAGTATTGGGCCCATTGTTGTTTTCTGTATTTATAAATGATATTGATGATGGTATATCAAGCTTAATGTCCAAGTTTGCAGACGATACGAAGGTTGGCATGGTTGTTAAGGACACTAATGACAGTATGCTGCTTCAACAGGATCTAGATAAGTTGAGTAGATGGGCTGAGAGGTGGCAAATGAAGTTTAACATTGACAAATGTAAAGTAGTACATATGAGAAGCAGCAACCCAAGAGTGATGACGTATCAACTCCCTGGCACTACCTGACAGTGGTAGAGAACGAAAAGGACCTGGCGATAATTGTGCAGGTAGATATGAAGTTTTCTGAGCAGTACAGACAGTCTGCAGGAGTAGCTCATAGTGTTTTGTCAATGATATACAGGAATTTTTCTAGCAGGGATAAGGAGGTGATTATCCCCTTATATAAGGCAATGGTCAGGCCACACCTTGAGTACTGTATACAGGTCTGGAGGCCTAATTTAAAAAGGATGTAGAGCTGTTGGAACGAGTACAGAGAAGGGTAACAAGATTAGTGAATGGAACAAAGGGTTGCTCTTACGAAGAAAGGCTTAAATTTTGCAAATTACAGTGTCTGGAGACTAGGCACCTGCGAGGTGATCTGATTGAGGTGTATAAAGCCTTGAATGGTTTGAGCATGCTCAATGCAGATGGGATTCTTCCTCTTGCTTAGAATAATCATTTGAGAGGGCATAAATTCAAATTGAGAAAAGACAGATGTAGGATAGATGTGCGGAAGTTTGCCTTTAGCCAGCGGGTGGTTGGTTGGTGGAACAGACTTCCATCGTTTGTTGTAGAAGTTGATAGGGTAAATATATATTTTTTTTTTTCTGGCTGATGCTGCATAAGCTTGCTTTGTTGCATCATATGCCTCTACTAATGCTAATGCTAATCCTATTCCAAGTAACATAAACAGGCAACCAGAAAAGTCCATGGTGATGGATGTTTTTATCAAACAATAGCCTGCCGAGACAGGGAGGTCATAATCCGAACTGTATAAGGCAACTGTAAGCCAAAGTATGAAGATCTTATCTGAAAATTTAGATTTACAAAAAAAATTAAAAAAAAAACTTCTTGAAAGGGTCCAAAGACAGGCAACTACGTGGTGACAGTAGTAAAAGGAAAACAATATGAGGAAAGACCAGTTATGTGGGCTACAGGCCTAATTGAGGTGTAAAAGGTTCTTAGAGGTGGATAGTAAAATGAATGAAGGCAAAATTTTTATTGTTATAAAGGGTTCCATATTTTCAAATTGTTTATATTGGATAATTGACTGTTCTGCTTTAAACAGCAAGTTGAGGTTGGCAGTTGAAAAATTTCAATGGTGACCTAGATAGTTACCTATGTGATGTAGGAAGCATACAATTAACTATTGTCGTATCTACTTTTTTTTTTTTATCTCTTCCTTTATATTTTTATTATTTTTTATTTTTATTTTATTTTATTATTTATTTATTTTATTCTTTTGTTATTATTGCTAATCATTATTATTCTCTTTTTAATTTTACTATTTTTTAATTACTATTACTTTTATTTATTTAATTATTTATTATATATTTTTTGGTTGGCACAGCAGTATAATATCAACAAAAATGAAAGGAAAAGATTGAACTGGCAAGAAAAAAAAAAAAAAAAAGAAGTCATCAAGTGGTTACCACGAATACTTACCACGTAAGAATTCATGGACAAATAGGATGCTAAATTATAAAGGAAATAATAAATTGCACAAAAAAATTATTAATGTATAGAAAGGCTAGTATGCTTTGATTTTGAATATATTTTAAAATGATTCAAATCACTCACTACCATGAATTTTGGAGCTATTTTAAACGAATTCAATACATAAAAAAAATTTGCCTTCCCTTTTTTAATGGTTATATGCTCAACTCCAGCACCAGATACTATGATGTGGTGACAAAGAAACTAGATGCAAAAAATAATTTTGATATCATATACTTAGATTTCAAGAAAGCTTTTGACACTGTTGCACATGGAAGATTACGGTACAAATAGAGCAGTGTGGTATTAATGGCAATTTGCTACAATAGATAAAGGGATGGTTGAGTGGGATAAGACAGAGAATGGTAATCAATGGAAGCTGCTCTTCGTAGACTAATGTTAATAGTGGAGTCCCACAGAGTTTGGTGTTGAGCCCACTGTTGTTTTGTATATTTATCAATGATATTGAGGGGCGCCTCTGTAGCCAGGTGGGAAGGAGCAGCAGTGCGTAGCATACGCTTCTTGATTAGACCGGGGTTCGAGCCCGTCACCACCAAATACGGAGGATGCAGAAAGGTCAGGGAATGACCACCGCATATCCCGGAGCAATATGGCCTTAGTTGCTAATGCTCCTAAAAAAAAAAAAAAAAAACCAAAAACCAAACCAATGATATTGATGAAGGTATATCAGGCTCAATGTCAAAGTTTGCAGATGATACAAAGGTTGGCAGGGTTGTTAATGACAGTAATGGCAGTGTGCTACTGCAACAGGATCTAGAAAATTTGGGCACATGGGCTGAGAAATGGCAACTGAAGTTTAACATTGACAAATGCAAAGTACTGCATATGAGTAGAAGTAACCCCAGAGAAATGTACCAACTGTGTGGTAACTACACTTCGGGTGGTAGAAAATGAAAGACTTGGGTGTAGTTGTGCAGTCAGAGCAGGTCATGGGGGTATTGTCAATGATATACAGGAATTTTGCTAATAGGGAAAAGGAGGTGATTATCCCTTTGTATAAGGCAATGGTCAGGCATTGCCTTGAGTACTGCGTACAGGTCTGGAGGCTTCATTTTAGGAAGAATGTAGAGCTGCTTGAGCATGTATAAGAGAAGGGCAACAACGTTGTTGAGGGGAATGAAGGGGTCCTCTTACCAGAGAAAGGCTTAAGTTCTGCAAATTGCAGTGCCTAGAGTCTAGGCACCGGTGAGGTGATTCTGATTGAAGTGTATAAGGCCTTGAATGGGTTGAGCATACTGAATTTAGAACGAACCTGAGGGGACATAAATTCAAATTGAGGAATGACAGTTGTAGAATAGATGTGTGAAAATTTTCCTTTAGTCAGTGGGTGGTTAATTGCTGGAACAAACTTTTAGAGGGAATGGATGTTTTAAATTGGTTTTTTTTTTTTTTTGGCTGATGGTACATAAGCTCATACACTTGCTTCCTTGCATCACATGCCCACTTTACTACTACTACCAAACTTCCAGCAAAATGTATATTGGAATTGGAGAATCTATTAATCAGTGCAAATTACATTGCCTTTGTTAAGTGTCTTCAAACAAATCTAAAGACTGCCTAAATACTAGCATTGGTAGTGGCATATGATGTAAGAACGCAAGTTTATGCAGCATCAACCAAATAAAAGAAAAAAAAAAAAACCATACTTCCCACATCACTTAGCCATTCCCTCCAATAGTTTGTCTAGTTCCATCCTTCCTCAATTTGAATCCCATTGTGCTTGAAGTCTTAAGTACCTCAATCAAATCACCGCGCAGGTGCCTAGTCTCCAAATGTTGCAATTTGCAGAACTGAAGCAATTCTTGATAAGAGCACCCCTTCGTTCTCCTCGCCAATATCTTTTGTAATAAGAAATTCTTGAAATTTCCTATTACAAAAGATATCATGGATAGCTCTGCATCAAGAATACATATCTGTATCCGTGATGCAAACTACAGGTATCTTTCTTGCATTATAATAGTTATCTTCGTGTATAAAAAAAAAAATCAATTTTATTTAACCAATCCTTAATGCACATATAAATATTATATGTTAAGATTACATTATATGAAAAAATTGATATCTTGATAAAGATAATTAGAAATGTAAATTATCTAGCAAGCCTAATTTCTACTATCAAGGAACAGGTAATGCTTCATATGGAATTCCATATAGAGAGCAATGGTATAAAGCCTTTTTTTTACTATTGAAGAATACTAAATATAAAACAATTGCTAGACTAGTCCTTAAATTATTTTTAAATTGATTTTCAAATCATAATCCTTCCATAGACAAGAAAATGCATCCCAAAAATATGACCTAGTTTACGGTACTTCCTGCACACAATGTAGTTTTTTATGTTTTTACAGTGAAATCCATTATTCAATTTACACATAAAGAAAAATATCAAGTATTATAATTTTTCATAGTTTATGGCTCTGCAAGCCTAAAGCTAATATGCTGCAAGCCAGTAGTTCTCCAATATTTTCTGCATAAGTAGGCTACACTGAATAGTCAAACATGGGGCAATGGCCCACCTGGAAACATGAATTTAAAGTGTGAACTGAATAACCAAAGATTGGAAAAAGTTAGTAATTTTATGTAAAGACTGTGCTTAAATACACAGTCTTTAATGAAAAAAAAAAAAAGATTAGATATGAAAAATTAACAAAATAATAAGTAAAAGCAATGTAGGAAGTCAGTTAAATAAATTCATTTGGAGTAAAAGAGTAATTAACCCAAAAGCCAAGATTAGCTAGTTTTTAAACCTATTTTAACTTATGGCACTGAGAGCTGGATAAATAAACTAATCAAAAATTAGAATCTTCAGAAATGAAACTTCTTAAGAAAAATAAATGAAGTATAATAGATGGAAAACAATAGCAAGAGAATACTACAAATGAGGAAATAAAAAAAAAAAAACTTGGGGTAAAAGTATCAGCTAAAGATAAGTAAAGCAAATTTAAGATGATATGAACATGCAGAAAGAATGGAGGAGGGAGATTAGCTAAACACATTTCCGAAAAAAAAAAATGCAGAGTAATACCCCTAGGGGAGAAACCAAAAGGAAGGTGGATCAAGAGTGTTAAGCAAGCATTAGAGGATAGAGTACTAGAGCTAAAGGTCTAACAGGAAATAGGACAACATTAAGAAAAATAGTGAATGGAAGACTGACTTGTACATTCATTGTAACCTGTATTTACACTGGGTATAACCAATTTGGGTGATGACATTGATATGTTTTTATACAAGCTAGAATAAATTTTCAGTTTTTCAAATAAACTACAGGTTTTTTGACTGACATTTTGTGACAGGTTATGAGCTAGCATATTAAAAAAAAACAAAAAAAACTTGTAATTTTATTACATTAAAAATACTCACAGTATATTTTTGATAATAGCTTTATAAACTTCTGTGGCTGGTGAAACAATGTGATTAGCAGATAAGTTGTTTATGATTTCAACTGAGGATTCCTTGTTATTAATAAATAACTATAAAAAACAAGGAAAAGAGTCAGCAAACATTTATGACTATATAAAAAATGCCCAACAAATAAATTTATTTACATAAATTGAAATTTCTAAATTTTATGCTAAATATTAACCAATTCTTTACTTTCACTCTCAGCTTTATATAATAAATAATTTTACAGTTAATAGGCGTCATTTTCAAAATGGTGCCACATATTTCTTTTTAAACATTTAATTTTGATCTGTAATTAGATTTAATGACTGCCAATGCCAAAAATCCAACTTCATAAAGGTAATAACTTGCAAATGGCACTAGTATTTGCAAAGCTTTATTGCTACATTGCGGGTATTTGTGTTTTACTAAACACCAAAATTCATATAAAGATAATGACGAAAAGGGAAGACGATGCATTCTCTTTGTCAAAAATACCCAAAATATTTTCTATAATTATTTACATTAATAATACAGATCAAATAGTAGTAGATATCTAATAATAAAAAATCATTCTTAATACATTTTTAATATTTGCCATGGAAATCTTACATAAACTATTACGTCATCCATGACACCCCTGGTAAATTATGCCACCTTCCCAGGGCGTTGCGATGCACAGCTTGAGAACTGCTACCTCATGGGTTTTCTGGAAGTTGCCAGCGTTGGGCACTGTTATGTCAATCAGACAGGTAGCCTTTTCCTTCTCATTGACAATGGTGCTGACTGGGCTAGCCGGGTGGGTAAAGTACCTGCCTGGCAACCCTAAGGTCACGGGTTCGAATCCTGCCTCGGGCTTGGATCAAAGTACTGCAAAAACCTTGGGAGGTGCATTATGGCCACAGATGCCGATGCACCAACAACTACAAAAAAAAAAAAAATTGACAATGGTTATGTCTAGTCTGTTGTGAGGGATAGATTGTCTTGTCCGTTATTATGGTGTGGTCCTAGTATAGCCTGTGGGTTGGGATCTCTAGTATAGCCTGGTGTTCGTACAGAGTACACTCGTAGACATGACCAGATAGCCAGGATAATACATCAGAAGCTATCTGGTCATGTCTACGAGTGTACTCTGTCTGGGTGATCACGTTACATCCTGTGGTGATATGTTAGATTGTTTCTGAAGCCAAATGACATAATCGACATGTGTCATCTGGCACTCTGGGCTCTTTTGCGATGCATTTTCTATAGTTCCTGGTGTTAATTACTCTTCTTCTTCTTATTATTATTATTATTAATAATAATAATAAAAGGGGCACAATGGCCCAGAGGTTACAACATTGGACTACTAGCCTAATGTACCCAGGTTCAAGTCCTCCTTTTGGTGGAAGAAAACGCATCTCCATCCTGCTGGGAGACTGGTATAATAATAATAATACTAGTAATAAATTACAATAATAATAAGTATAGTAATAAAAAAAACCATCACAAAAGTTGCTTCAGTAGACCTACCTCCCCCAAGGTTGAAGTGACAGCTGAGGCAGATAGTGGCATCGTCTGGATCCAAGAACTAACACTACCACTGGACGTAACCCAAAGCTAAACAGGTCCACCTCCATAGATAGATGATGATTTTGAAGAGTGATAGTGTGGCATACGATAAAGTCACTCGCATTCAGGCGTTAGGCAGAGTTTTGTTCTCGTTCCTGGGAATTTTGGGAATTGACTACTCAGACTATTATGTCTGTACAAGTGTGTGTTCATGGGATGATTTGCAGACTGAAAAAACCCAGACCAAGTCATGGAAGAAATCCCTACTCCCACCATCTGAGATAAACTAACTACAAACCCAACTAAATAAACCTTTAAGAATTCCTCCAATCTCCAGTGTAAAATAAATATTGAAGTTATAACATGTTTGCTAAAACAAAGTTATAACAATTGCTAAAATAAAACAAAAATATCTATAAAAGGAACAATAAAAATCATATTATAAGTAAATCCATAGGGAATTAAGAGATTATAGGTAAATTATATGCAAACAAAGCAGCACACAAGCCAACTTACCTCTAAATATCCTGTATATGGTATTAAACAAACAAGAGTTTTATATTTTGCTTTTACTTTCCATGACTGCTTCATTGCCTTCTTTAGTAATAATTTGGCCAATAAATTATCTTTGTAATTCAGTAGTGTTCTTTCTTTCATATGTACATCCAAAAGAGAGAAATATATATATTTCACTGATTCAGGAATTCCACGAGTTGGACTTTTCCAATTGGCATCTAACAACTGAAGCAAATTTTGTGTTACCTCTGAACTACATGAAAAAATCATATTTTCTGAATGTCCGTCATTATTTATATGCACAATTAAATGCAACGTGCTATCAACCACTTTCAACCAAGATAATAACAAGTTAAATGCTTGCAACTGAAAAGTCAAATTACCACAGCAAAGCTTATATATGGGATGAAATAACACTATCACTAACGGTGAGTCATTAAGCAACTTCTGAATTAGTAATTTATGTTTTTTACAATTTATCAATCCATTGATTAAAATTAAACTAATAAAACATGGTTGCAAATTCTGTAATTCTCTTAAATCGTGTTGATTAAAAATTTCAGGTTGAGAAAAGATATCTGCAAACGTTGGAAAGCACTTGTTTTTTACACGGATTTCTTTATTATTTCTATAAGCTGCTGCTGCAGAATAGGGCACAAAAGGTAGTCTTGTTTCCTCAACATTACTTGAAACATTTATTACTCCTGATATTTGGGCATCACTGTTTGCATGGTTATTTTCTGCAAAAATAAATAAATAAACTAATTAATTACCTAATAAATCAATTGTTTTGTTTTACTTTAAGAGTTCAAAATCATTTTCAATATTACATTTACCTGAAACAAGGTTTTCAAGTGTGTGGTTACTTCTAAAGTGTAACAGTAAAGAGACAATGAAAGCTGAACCATACTGTGGTTCCAAAGCAAAGTACACCAGAAAAGCTAAGCATGTTCCACTTAAAAGAGATGTCTCCACCACGGTATTCTATTAAAAATAAACAATCAGTTTAAAAATATTATATTGTTTAATATCTTGAATGCATAATGAGATGTCAAGGTGAAACAAGACACAGAGTTCATCTCTGTAATCCAAAACAAATGTTAGTTGAATAAACAGAAATTACATTTTATTTTAAAGAAGTAATATTCAAGTTAAATTCAAATTAAACACACTAAGGCGCATTTAGGGCTAGAGCCTCAAGCTGCGAACAAATTTAGACTATGTATATAAAGTGCTTAGCATCATAATACACAGCCATTTCTGAATAAACAGAAAATATTTAAGGTGGCATCGTTTTAGGTTATATCTCATATTGTGAATACCTTCACAACGAGTTGCCATGATATTGCACTACTTCGAATAAGTAACGCTTCACCTAAGGAGAAGACTAGTGTTACTTATTCTCAGATAGGTACCACCACACAGACAGCACTGTTTCAGGGCTATTTGGCCCTTCGTCAGTGAGTGGGTAGGTACCCAAGTGATGCAATGATGGCAAAAACAGTTATGAAGTATAACTCCACAATATGAGAGATGCCTGATGGTGTATGATGTATTTAGACTAAGGCGCATTTAGGGCTAGAGCCTCAAGCTGCGAACAAATTTAGACTATGTATATAAAGTGCTTAGCATCATAATACACAGCCATTTCTGAATAAACAGAAAATATTTAAGGTGGCATCGTTTTAGGTTATATCTCATATTGTGAATACCTTCACAACGAGTTGCCATGATATTGCACTACTTCGAATAAGGGCCAAATAGCCCTGAAACAGTGCTGTCTGTGTGGTGGTACCTATCTGAGAATAAGTAACACTAGTCTTCTCCTTAGGTGAAGCGTTACTTATTCGAAGTAGTGCAATATCATGGCAACTCGTTGTGAAGGTATTCACAATATGAGATATAACCTAAAACGATGCCACCTTAAATATTTTCTGTTTATTCAGAAATGGCTGTGTATTATGATGCTAAGCACTTTATATACATAGTCTAAATTTGTTCGCAGCTTGAGGCTCTAGCCCTAAATGCGCCTTAGTCTAAATACATCATACACCATCAGGCATCTCTCATATTGTGGAGTTATACTTCATAACTGTTTTTGCCATCATTGCATCACTTGGGTACCTACCCACTCACTGACGAAGGGCCAAATAGCCCTGAAACAGTGCTGTCTGTGTGGTGGTACCTATCTGAGAATAAGTAACACTAGTCTTCTCCTTAGGTGAAGCGTTACTTATTCGAAGTAGTGCAATATCATGGCAACTCGTTGTGAAGGTATTCACAATATGAGATATAACCTAAAACGATGCCACCTTAAATATTTTCTGTTTATTCAGAGATTAAACACACTTAAGAAAAATAACCTGTTTTCATAATATTTATAGTTGTAATACCAAAAACAATAATTAAATTAATGAAATTAAACAAAGATTGCATTTCTGGCATTCTGCTGTTGGGGTTGGAGGTATTATAGACAGTAAGCATTAGCTCAGATGCATTAACTCAGAATTAACTATTTCAGGCATTAACTCAGTCAGCATTTTTGAATAAATTGTTTGCATAAATACTTTTTTTTAGAAAAAGTTACATCATTCAAAAAGAGATTTTATTTTATCTATCAACAAACAATATGTATAGCACATATTGTTTGTTGATAGATAAAATTTAAATAACATTTTCTACAATGTACTGTGTGGATTAACATACACATCAATGAACCAAAACATTATGACCACCTACCTAATATGATGTTGGTCCTCCACGTGCAGCCAAAACAGCTCATACCCAGCGAGGCATGGATTCTACAAGATTTTTAAATATGTCTTGTGGTATCTGGTACCAACATGTAACCAGCAGATCTTTTAACTCCTGTGAGGTCTGTGGTTGAGATGCCACAGATCGTAGTTGCTGTTCCAACACAAACCACAGATGCTCAATGGGATTGAAGCCTGGGGCATTTGGAGGCCAGGGCAATACCCGGAAGTCTTCCTTATGTTCCGCGAACCAGTCTCGAACAATCCGAGTGGGGTGCCATGGTGCATTATCCTGTTGAAAGACAGCACTGCCAGAGGAGAAGACCATTGCCATGAAAGGGTGTACTTGGTCAGCAATGATATTTAAATAGGTAATAGATGTCAGAGTGCCCAGCACATGGATGACTGCACCCAGGGTATCCCAGCAGAACATCGCCCAAAGCATGATACCACTGCCACTAGCTTGTTTTCATCCCACAGTGCATCCGAGTGCCATCACTTCCCCAGGTAAACAGCGCATACATATCCGCCTGTCCACATGGTGCAATAGGAAATGTGATTCATCGGACCAGATGACCTTCTTCTAATCATTCAAGGTCCAATTTCGATGCTCGCATGCCCATTGTAGGCACGCAAGCATCGAGTGCCCATTGTAGATGCTGTCACCAGTGAACTGTGGTCAGCATGGGCCTGCAGCTATGCAGCCCCATTTTCAGCAGGGTTCAATGTACTGTGTGTTGCTAGTGATGAGAATACACATTACTCTCATCACTAGCATTCCAATTACCGGCGAGTTGCACCACAGTTGCCCTTCTGTTGCCACATACCATCTGGGAGAGCCTTTGCTCACCTTGAGCATCGATGAGCCGTGGTCATCCAACACCTCGCTGGTGGTTCATGGGCTCCCCCTCCTCGGACCACTTTCGTTAAGTACTAACATTGGCTGACCGTGAAAACCCCACCAGCCGTGCCGCTTCGGATATGCTCGGACCCAGTTGTCATTAAAATTTGACCTTTACCAAACTCGCTTAAGTCCATTGCCTTTCCCATCTGAAGAACAAGAGTAACACCGATTAAGGAGCTCAATATCAGGCATTTTTTTACCATGTCCCGACCCACACACGTGCCACAGTTCACTGCAGTTGCTTCGATTTGTATCACGACTCGCTGGTCATAATGTTTTGGCTCATCGGTGTATGTTAATCCATACAATAGATTGTAGAAAATGCTATTAAACTGGTCAAAACACTTATTTTGATCTATTATGTATAGTAGACATAATAGATCACGTGTATAGTATCTTGTGTGGGACAGCACCTGAATATGAATTCAACTCCGCCTTTGTACACTGTGATGGTTACAGATCACTGTAACAGACCAGAAATATGTGTAATGTTATGTTTGTGCAGAGTGTGTGTGTGTGTGTGTGTGTGTGTGTGTGTGTGTGTGTGTGTGTGTGTGTGTGTGTGTGTGTGTGTGTGTGTGTGTGTGTGTGTGTTGTTTCTGGCCTCTTTGTCACCCGGCAGGCGATCACCTGGAAAGCCTGCCCAATGTCCGTCTACACCATGGGGAGGTGGGCCACAACTATGTATGTATGTGGCAGACCTTGAGTAGCTCGTACTGAATGCTCAAAACGAGTTTGGGATCATTGAAAGAGAAAAGGAAATGTAATAAAATAAATAATAATAAGTGTAAAAAAAAAAAAAATAATAATAAATAAATAAAACATCCAAAGTCCACTGGTTAAGTGCAAGACTAGTGGATGCTACGATCCCGTACCTAGGGAGCCCGAACCCAGGCACCAGCAAATTCCTGCCTCGAGAGAAGGGCAAGAGGTCAGGAAAAAGAAGTCCCGCACCCATAGACAGTAATGAAAGTCCTTGGGTGCCAGCAAAAAAATAATAATAATAAATAAATAAATAAAAATAACAATAAATAAATAAAAATATCAAAAAATAAATAAATAATTAAGATTACAAAAAAAAATAAAATAAAAATAATAAAATAAATAAATAAAAAATAAAATAATAATAAATAAATAAAAAAATAATAAATAAATAAAAAATAACAATAAATAAATAATTAAAATTAAAAAAATAAGGAAAAAAATCCAAAGTCCACTGGTTAAGTGCAAGAGTAGTGGATGCTATGATCCCGTACCTAGGGAGCCCAACTCCAGGCACCAGCAAAATCCCACACCCACAGACAGTAATGAGTCCTTCGGTGGCAGCAAAAAAAAAAAAAAAAAAAAAAAAAAAAAAATTAATCTCGCATCCATGTGGAGAAAGCAGTGAGTGCCAGCAATCCTGTGCCACAGGAGACCCAAATCCTGGTTACCAGCAAAAGAGTTTGCCTTGCGAGGCGACAATTTCTGCCCCTTTAGGAGCTGTGGAGGAACAGAAAATAAAAACTCCGATCCATGGAAGGAGAAGGCAAGGTCATATTGTCAGGTAAGTGCAGCCAGTAAAGTACAATCAGGTAGTCCAGTCGGATGAGTCCTATCGAAAAGTCATTCTGGTTTGAAATTAGTTCTTCTGGGAAAAGAGAAATATCATAGCAAGTATTTTATCTTAGGTACGTCCTGTTAGGCAAGTAGGTCCATTTTATAATATACCCATGATAGGTGCGCTGAATACTAAGTATTTGTTTTAATCGAGTCCAAGAGTGTAATCAAGTATCAGCATAAGTTTTTTTTTTTTGGCTGAAAACATTCAAAAAATCTTGTAGGTTCATTTTATAATATACAGGCAAGTAGGTCCATTTTATAATATACAGGCAAGTAGGTCCATTTTATAATATACAGGCAAGTAGGTCCATTTTATAATATACCCATGATAGGTACGCTGAATACTAAGTATTTGTTTTAATCGAGTCCAAGAGTGTAATAAAGTATCAGCATAAGTTTTTTTTTTTTTTGGCTGAAAACATTCAAAAAATCTTATTCAATCACGCAGTTTTGTAAACTCAAATAATTTAGGGCAAGAGCCTCGTACTATGAGAGCTACAAAACATTATTATAAAAAATAGACCATAGCCTCATTGTGTACATAGCAGCAAGCAAGCTATGCTTGCAACTTACTGCATCACTACATATTGTGAAGGCACTTTGCCACAAGTTGCCTTCATATTGCACTAATCTAAATAAAAGCATTTCTCCAATAGGGAAGTATATTTCTTATTTCTGGTATACTTCTCTATTTGAGAAATGTTTTTATTTAGGGCATTTCCTGCTGTACCTTGCTGTTGCCCATAGTTAGGTTATGTTGGGTGTATGTGTTAAGTGCCAAAGAAATAAGGCTATGAGACATCAGTATATTGTGTGTATTCTTTGGCCAGTTTGGTGGATGAAAAACCCAAGTTTCTGTAAGAAACAAGCACATATCCCTCACCTGAAACCAACTCGGTCACATTGTGAAAAAAAGGCTGCCCACAGCAGATAAATAAAAGCACCTGTCATTGTGAAAAAAAAAGTATTAAAATAAATAACTGATTTTTAAATACTGCCCACCTATTGTAATTATAAGAGTTCTAAAAATTCTTTAAAGTTCTGGTAGCAGATCAATTACAGATCCAAATTTCACTATAAATGAATTTCATAACTTTAAAAATGTTCCTAAGAACACAAATCACAAAATCAAAATAATCTATTTCAGACTAATGTAACTTGTAGAGCATGTAATTAAGAATAAGATGTGCTTGAAATCAGATGTAATACTAAAAAGGAAATCAGGAGTTTCTGAAGCTAATGAGGGTATCGTGAGAAATTTATACTTCAATACATACCTTATCAGTAATTACATGAAGCAATAATTCCAGTGTATCTGCAAGGATGTACAAAGTATGACTAGTGTGCTTTGTTACAGTTTCCTTCTTGGCACATAACTGTTGCAAGATTTGTAGAATTTCCTGCAAAAACAAATAAACATTTGTTTCTACTTCAATTTTGACTCCAAGTAATGAAGTACAAATTTACAATAAAAGATGAAACCTATTTCATAAAATATATGCGAATTTATTGTTATGGAAGTATACAAACTAGATCACCGTAGAACATATAATCCTTGAAAGGAAAACTATGAAACAGAATGGCATACATGGATTTCTAAATCCTGAACATTTGCTAACAGAGGAAGAATACACTCTCTTATAACAAAATCCCACCAACAAAAATTATGAGTTAGGTCAAATGTTTAGACCTGAAGGACTCCATATGGCATCACATATGTTAACAAAGATACACTGTGGAAGTTGTGGTAATAATAAGAAACATCATGTGAAAATAAAAATGATTGACAACAGAGCTCACAATGAACATTTTTAGAATTATGAGGTAGTAATAAAAATACTCTCAAAAGCTGTATATGTTATAGTGATCTAGTGTGTATATTTTCATTTAGTAACATTGGGGTCCATTATTCTTAGTGCATCTTCCTACGGAAGGTTCTAAATGAGGAGATTATTATTTAATTTTCCCATGACAAGGGACTTTTATAACACCCTACATCTGCAACTTTATCTCTGCAATCAAAACTATCTTCCTCAACCACTTAAAAGTTTCTGTGTTCCCTTTACACAATACTAATAATGATTTCCTAACATTTCTGAAAAAAATGAAATGTGCAAAACCAATTTTATTAATTTAACACAAAACTGATTATGATCATACCATAAAATTGTTTTAACAAGGGCACCTCCACCTTATGTGATTAAAAAGTTCATGGACTGAACCAATACTCAAGAAATGATCAAGCTTAGTGACAATTTGAATGGATCTCCTCTGAAGTAGTTTCCTTAACTCTGTATACACTGATTCTAATGCACGTGCAACTTCTGGAAGCTTTCCTGGTGGGCTTCTTTTGAAATTGTTAATAGTTTCTGTGTTGCATTTTGTACAGTTTCTTTAGCAATTGCAAATCTGTGACCTTTCAAGGGGACTTAAGCTTGGGAAACGAAAAAAAAAAAAAAAAAAATCACATCATGGGAAAGCTGCTAAAATCCAATGCGTATGGAAAATGGGAGAAAATAGTAATGGAGTGCTTTGCAAGAAATTCTTGAATGAAAAGTGGCAAGTGTGCAGAAGCATTGTCATGAAAACACCACTTCCATGAAGCCCTCTCTACTGGTGTTGTCACAGTGTCAGCACAAGTTTCCTGAATCCCATTCTTCTGGCCATTTTTTCTGAACATCATCATGCAATCACCGTAGTACAGTACTGTTTTGTAGTATTCCTGGCTCACTGTTTCACAATACAAGACAAATTCATAATGAAAATGCACTACGAGTCAAAAAATAAGAAAAGCACAATCTTCATATCTGATTGAGATTATCATGCTTTTTTTTTGGGAGGCCTTGGAGGAGGTAGAATCTTCCAGTGATTGCACTGGCTCATTGTTGCAGGGTCTCAGCCATATACCCATGATTCCTTGCTAGTAACGATGAAAGAAACAATTGAAAATCAGCAGCAGTATGTTGACAAAAATCATGACATTTGAGAGTTCACTGACATCCGTGATCATCAGTGAGTATGCAAGACACAAACTTGCCTCAAATATGTCACATTCCCAAATCTTATGTTAAAATTGATTGACAGGTCTCATAACAAATGCCAATTTCATTAGTAGCTTTGCAGATGGTTAATCAACAATTACTCCTAATTGGATAGTGAACACTATCCAATTAGGATAATTGGATAGTGTTCCAATAAATGATTAAACCATTTGTGAGGATCATCTTCGATGGCCTCTTTAAACTTTGAAAACCACTGAAAAGTCTTCAAATAACATATGGCATCTTCTCAGAAAGTTGTTTTTCACATTGGTGGATTTCTGTACCACTTAAATCTGATGCAAACTATTCAGTAAAATCATTCATTTTAAAATGCAACAAAAAACCTTCTATTTCATACACATTAATTCAAAATAGTAGTAGTAGTAGTAGTGGTATGTGATGCAAGAAAGCAAGTGTATGAGCTTAGGCAGCATCAGCCAAAAAAAAAAAAAAATCACACCATTCCCTCCAAATGCCTGTCCAGTTCCTCCTTAAATTTATTCAACCTATCAACTTCCACGACAACAGATGGAAGTTTGTTCCAGCAATTCACCACCCGCTGGCTAAAGGCAAATTTCCGCACATCTATTATACATCTGTCTTTTCTTAATTTGAATTTATGCCCCCTTAGGTTATAACTGATTGCAGTTAGCATTAGTTGAGGCATATGATGCAAGAAAGCAAGCTTATACAGCATCAGCCAAAAAAAAAAAAAAAAAAACCATCACATTTCTCCCATTTGGTCACTCCAAATGTTTGTCTAGTTCAGCCTTAAATTTATTTAAGCTATCAACTTCCACATCAACAGATGGAAGTCTGTTCCAGCAATCAACTACCTGCTGGCTAAAGGTAAACTTTCTCACATGTATTCTACAACTGTCTTTCCTTAATTTGAATCTATGCCCCCTCAGGGTCTTAATCTGAGCAAGCAGAAGGATCCCATCAGCACTGAGCCTGCCAAACCATTCAAGGCCTTATACACCTCAGTCAGATCACCTTGCAGATGCCTAGTCTCCAGATGCTGCAACTTGCAGAACTTAAGCCTCTCTTGGTAAGAGCATCCTTTTGTTCCTCGCACCAATCAATCTTGTTGCCCTTCTCTGTACTCATTCTAGCAACTCTACATCCTTCCTAAAATGAGGCCTCCAGACCTGTAACATAGTACTCAAGGTGTGGCCCGACAACTGCCTTATATAAAGGGATAATCACCTTCTTGTCTCTGATAGCAAAATTCCTAAATATGATAGACAAGACTCCATGACCCACTCTGGCAGCCCATCTGCACTATTCAGAGAACATATCTGACTGCACACTTACCCCCAGGTCTTTTTTTTCATTCTCCACTTCCCTGAGTGTAGTACCACACAGTTGGTACATAACCCAAGAGAAACGTACCACACAGTTGGTACGTTTCTCTTGGGTTACTGCTACCCATATGCAGTATTTTGCATTTGTCAATGTTAAACTTCAGTTGCCACTTCTCAGCCCATCTGCCTAACTGCCTAACTTTTCTAGATCCTGTTGCAGTAGCATATTGTCTTTACTGTCATTAACAACCCTGCCAACTTTTGTATCATCGTCAAACCCATGTACAAACAGTTAATTGGTAATTCATGCAAGAGTCACTGAGCACCTTGTGATGACAAGTAAAAATTCACTATGATGCTGCAATTTCAAGGTATAAAGTCAATCCTTGAATTTCTGATCACCTTGCATTTTTTGAATATTTAATTTTATGGCAATACTCCAAATTAAAATTGTTTCTATTAGTAATCAAAGAAATTACTACATTCAAAATTATTACAAAGATGCTATATCTGCTATCAAGTTAAATTCTTCCTCCATAAGGAATTGATTTTTAAGCTATCTTCATATAGGATCTTTAGATCCTATATGGAGATAGCTTAAAAATATATGTGGAGATAGCTCAAAGAGTTGTCTTTTCTTTACATAATAAACCTTTAGATGTTTTCAATTATAAAGTATTCTCCAAATGATTATTCTAATGAATTATCCATAGTTAGTCAACTTAATTATGGCTCTAATATAAATTAGTTCTAAAGTATCCATGATTAATCATCTTAATTATGTTTCCAAAGTAAATAATTCTAACATAATGCTTTGCCACAAGTTGCCTTGGTATTGCACTACTCTAAATAAAAGCATTTCTCCAATAGGGAAGTATATTTCTTATTTCTAGTATACTTCTCTATTGGAGAAATGCTTTTATTTGGAGCATTTCCCATGCTATACCTTGCTGTTGCCCCAAGTTAAGTTACATTAGGTATGTGCATGTGTGTGTTAAGTGCCAAAGAAATAAGGCTATGAGACATCAGTATATTATGTGTATTAATAATATCTTATAACACATATAGTCAAAATTCTTGATTCTTTAACATACCTTAATTATTACTCGAAGATCTGGTTGCTTCACATGGCCAGTCAAGAACTGCAGGTTAAGTTGTCTTAAAAGGATTAACTGTTTGTCTTCCTCATTATTTGGACTTTGTTCCATTACAACTGAAAATAGAATAAAAAAAAAACGATTTTCACAATTTTAACATTGACTACATCAGATTTCAAACAATATTACAAAATATTACCCATCTTGAACCTTAATTGAGAACTACAAAGCCATGGATTATCACATTAAATTTCTGTTGGATATAATTTTTGCAACTATATAAATAGAAGATGAGAATGAAAGAAAAAAGAAAGAGCCTAAAAGAGATAAGTTCCAAGGTGGTTACCAAACTGCATATCACAACTAACTCTGCATATGCTCTGGAAGCATTCTGCAACCAAAAAACTGCCATTTGCAAGTTCATTTAGTATTAGGATTAGTATTGGCAAATGATGCAAGAAAGCAAACTTAAAAAGTATCAACCAAAAAAAAAACTACCCACCCAATCTGTCCAACCCCACCAAGAATAAATGCATCTTAAAAATTACATTCCTTGGACCTAGGCCACAGAATGTAATTTATATGTTATATATGTTAATTTATATGTAATATAATAATAAAGAACGGCCTCCGTAGCCGAGTGGGCAGGAGCGGGAGTGCAGTAGCACACGCTCTTTGAGTAGACCGGGGTTCAAGCCCCTGACTGCTGAATACGGTCGATCTGCCAACCCGCACTGGACCAGCGTGGCAGATTATGGTCCATTTCCCTCAGCATGAATTGTTGAGGAGGCTTCCACCCTGCAGTGGGTTGATAATGGCTGCACTTTACTTTTTACTTTATAATAATAAAAGATGAAACACTCAAAGAACCACCCAGGTTTCATCCCAACAAAATGCCAATTAAGTGCAAATGGCATAAGTCATGTTATACTCCTTAGCTATGTGGATGGGTACCATTCCTTAAGACTGAGTCTTATGATAGTTCAAATCTTACATGTTCAAAAATTGAAACCAGGATACATAACATAACTCTGGTAAACACCCAAGGATGATCCAGTGGACTATGTCTGATATCAACATGTGAGGTGTGAAAATAATTGATGCTGGATTCAACATGATAAGGATGTAACTACTGTCATGGGCAAAGGGAAGGGAGCTTGCTTTCTTAAAGGTGACTACTGTGGTCTCAGACAGTTTTTAAAACCTATTCAGTGAGACCAACTGATGATGTTATGAACAGAAAATGGTAAATGGGAAGCATTCAGAGAAATAATCATAGAAACTATTCAGTTTTTCATACAAACTAAGTGATACTGTTCAAGACTAAGACCTAACTGAATGTCAAATGAACTAATGAGACTTCTGGCAGAGAAGAAAAATGCATGGGATTCATGTAAATTATCAGGTGATACAGAAGCCTACGGTAAACATAAACTAGTCTGCAATCAAGTCACTAAGGAGGTTACGCAAGCTAAGGCAGATTATATCTTTGGGAGAGGATGCAAAGAATATGCTGCTTTACTTATGTAAACACTAGAAGGAATGGGATAAATCACATTGGTACACTTGATATTGATGGTTCAACTTGATGATCCTGCTCAAATTGCCAACAAACTGAATAGCTATTTTGTATCTATATACACACATGAGAAATGATTTAGGCAAGGGAATGACAGAAGTTTATCAAACTCTAACAGGGAGCTAATGATCTTGTGATAACTGAAAGAAAAGTGGAAGAGAAATTGCTGAAGCTAAACATAAAAAAAGGCACCTGGGGTGGATGAGGTCCACACAACTATATTAAGGGAGACAGAAAGGAGCCATAATTTACGAGAGCATTTTTAGATTCAGGTTCAGGGGTAGTCCTCATGGAGCAGAGGAGTATTAATGTCTCTCCAATTTGCAAAGGGGAGGGGGCAGGTTCAAAGGATGACATGAGTAATTACAGACATTTTAGTTGATCTAGTGTTATGGGCCTGTAACAAGTTGATTCTCCCAGTGTTCAGTGTGGGGCCCATTGTTGTTTTCTATATTTATCAATGATATTGATGAAGGCATATCAGGCTTAATGTCCAAGTTTACAGATGATATAAAGGTTGGCAGAGTGGTCAAACAGAATCAGGGTATGCTACTGCAACAAGATCTAGAAAAATTAGGCAGATAGGCTGACAGATGGCAATTGTAGTCTGAGATTACTGCTACCCATATGCAGTAATCTGAGATTAACATACTAACTTTGTAGTATTATACTCAGTGTAGTAGAAAATGAAAAAGACCTATCGGTAATTGCACAGTCACATAAGAAATTCTCTGAGCAGCGTAGATAGGCTGACAGGGCAGCTGATGTATATTTCACATCTTACCCATGTTATCCCTACCATTAGGCCTACTAATGGTAGAGATAACATGCTGCTAATTTCAATTTTGCATTGCCGCTAAATTCAAATTGCTTTGCCGATACTACCACGTGCTTATGTATATTTCATGTCAGAAACAGGTTTACTTCTTGCTGTCTTTCCTGTGATTTTGATAGTTAACCCTTGATGAAGATGCTGAAATCATGTTTTTTAGCATTAAGTACTTCTTTTTATTTTTCTTATATCTTTCAGTGTTTTCCATTGCTCAATTCCCATTTGGTAGCTCTTTACCTATTCTGGTCCTTTCACTTAACCAACTTATCTATCCATTATGATCGCTGGATTCCTTTTGTCAAAATATGAAGTGTCCCTAGTCCATAATCCATATTTTAATATTCCTCCTATAAATACAATTTATATATATATATATATATATATATCAATGTGATAGTTTGCAATTCCTCCAAAGGGGTTATCCATTAGCAAGCCTTTGGCTTATGTAACTGCTTGTTCACTTCTTTCTGATATTACTCACACAAGACAAAAATTTTATAAATGCTGCTGGCTGGTGTCCTAGCCACAGAGGCATCAAGAGCATGGGCCCTGACAGGAGTGAGGCAAACAGCTTCGGTGGGCTATCTTTCTCCCTCCAATTACTCTTTTCTATAGTTTCCAAGATCCCCCCCCCAACCTTGCACAATAGCCAGGCACAGGAAAACTTGACCTGCCTGCTCTCCACTAATATCCCTGCCTAGATAGTCGCATCTATCCGTACACACACACACACACACACATATATATATATATATATATATATATATATAACTAGGGCACCTACCTACTTATATAAGTGAAACAGCCTCACACACTTTTTAATTTCATACAAAATTCACATTTTTTATCAAGTCCTCTGCGTGTCTGTGTTGGGTGCCTTATAACTGATTTGGTTTCTTTCTTGGAAAACAAAGGATTGATTCATTATAAATGAAGCACATACTGTAAGAGTTTCAATAAAAATAACGTATAAAATTATTGCATAACATAAGAAATGAAGAAAACGTATTGTATTACAATGATTTTTGGACTCGACATTTTTTTCAAGCCTGTTTTGATAAGTGCTTTTTTTTATTTTGGAAAACAACTGACGTTTCAAAAATCATGCAAAATTCATTTCATGTTTATTTTAAATTTGAAGTTCTGTCGGATGCTAAGTGAGTCACGCAATATTAGTATTTTATTGCGGAATAAAAATGAAGATTTAACTTTTTTTTTTTTTTCCAAGTCGCTTGAAATCACACTAGTCGCTATTTTGTATAGCACACATACCACTGATATAAACTATATACTTGTGGTCACGTTTTTTATATATATATATATATATATATATTTTTTTTTTTTTTTTTTATATCAGCAACAACCACATAACGGCAAACGAATGAAAAGCGAACCTGCAAATGATGATTTTGATATTTTACTATCCGTAATACCAATATGACTTATGGGAACCAACAAGGTACTAACAAAAAAGCTGCCACACACATCAATTATATGTTCACTCAATATTCAAATATAAAGTATCTTCACTTCTGCTTCCATCTCCACTACGCAGATTAAGATTGCCGATATAAACATTAATTTGCAAAGCACTCATCTCAGATTCAGAATTCTCAACATCACTTGTCAGAAAGCCACATGGACGCAGCCATTGTAGGAAGTAGAGGTGATATACCCAGGTTCACAGAGTAGTAACTTACTTCTATGTGCCCAGGGTCTCGAAGTATCTACTACTCTGTGTCTATACCGAGGGTTACGAACTCGTAAACACAGAGTAGTATCTTACCACACAAGTAGTACTACTCTGTGCTCGTAACTACGAACCAATAATTAGAAAAATTACCAGAAACCTTCGGATTAAAAAAAAAAAAACTTGTTTTTCCAACTCCATTTCTCTTCATTTTACTAATATGATTTGAGTAATAAAGGATGTGCCAGCTTATCAAAGCTGGAACATCTAATCAATTTTATTGATCACCCACAAATGATACATCCATCCAGAGCTAATAAACGGAACTTAATTAATTATTTACCCCAGGGGCTCACATCTGGTGAGTATGGGCTTGGCACACCTAGGCTCCTGAGTATCATCATTCTTCTTTTTCTTGGTGATTCCCTTTTACTAATGACCCTTCTTCTCTCTGTCTCAGGGTTAAATTTTTTTTTTTTTTTTTGGCAGGTGCAGTATAAGCCTAGGACTTCCTCGCACCATATGGCTAATGATAATAATGATTAAAGCATAGAAGGCATTGAATGGTTTGAGCAAGCTCAGAGTACACACTTGAGAGGCGAAAAATTCATATTGGGGAAAGACAGTTGCAGAATAGATGTGCGAAAATTTCTCATTGGCCAGCGAGTGTTGATTTTTATTTTTATGTAAACTCCAAACACGAGACGTATTAGAACCTATGGTACTTAGAACCGTGCTTGGGTTGGTGGTTCAGAAGACGATAGCAGATATTTATTGACATTGGACTTGAACTTCTTTACACTGCAATTTTCAGGATTTTTAACTTATTAATAATTTTTAACTTATTAAAAATAAGTTTAAAATTATAAGTTATTAATTAAAAATTAAAATTTTTTAACTTATTAAAAAAATCGTGGGCTTTAAGGCAGCCCACGCGGAGAGGTCCACCAAAATTTCTTGTATTTTCTGCTCCAATACAATTCTAGACCCTCCAGAAACTCCCACAACCAAATCATCCGTATAAGCAACTTGCATGCACCGTGAAGCACTCTATCTGTTTAGCAACTGATCCAGAACCACATTCCAAATTGTCGGAACCAGAACGGATCCCTGCGGACATCCCCTGTTGACATATTTACAAAACATCAAATGTTTTGCACAAACCTTCACTAGCCGATCGCTAAAGTAGGAACGGATAACTCCATAAATATGCCTGTCACATTAGCATTAGCATTAGTAGAGGCATTTGTTGCAAGAAAAAAAAAATAAATAAAAATACATAAATAAAAAATAACCACTTCCACATCACCCCTCTGTTCGTTCAAAATACCTGTCCAGCTGAGCCTTAAACTTATTTAGGCTATCAATTTCCACGACAAGGGATGCAAGTCTGTTCACCAACCAACCACCCGCTGGCTAAAGGCAAATTACCTCACGTCTATCCTACATCTGTCTTCCCTCAATTTGAATTTATGCCCTCTCAGGTGATTATTATGAGGAAGAATCACATCAGCACTGAGCATGCCCAAACCATTCAAGGCTTTATACACCTCTATCAGATCACCTCGCCGGTGCCTAGTCTCCAGACACTGTAATTGGCAAAATTTAAGCCTTTATTCGTAAGAGCACCCCTTTGTTCCATTCACTAATCTTGTTGCCATTCTATGTACTCGTTCAAGCAGCTCTACATTCTTCTTGAAATGAGGCTTCCAGAGCTGTATACAGTACTCAGGTGTGGCTTGACCATTGCCTTATACAAGGGAATAATCACCTCCTTATCCCTGCTAGAAAAATTCCTATATATCATTGACAATACACCATGAGCTACCCGTGAAGCCCGTCTGCACTGCTCAGAGAACTTCATATCTGCCTGCACAACCACTGCCAGGTCCCTTTCATTCTCTACCACTGTCAGTGTAGTACCACAGAGTGGATACGTTGCTCTGGAGTTACTGTTTCCCATGTGTAGTACTTTACATTCGTCAATGTTAAACTTCATTTGCCACCTCTCAGTCCATCTGCTCAACCTTTCCAGATCCTGTTGCAGTAGCATAGTGTCAGTAGTGTCCTTGACAACCCTGCCAACCTTCGTATCGTCTGCAAACTTGGACATTAAGTTTGATATACCATCATCAATATCATTTATAAATACACAAAACAATAATGGACACAATACTGAACCCTGAGGGACTCCTCTAATAACATTAGTCCACAATGAGCAGTGTCCATTGATTACCACTCTCGGTCTTCTCCCCCTCAATCACCCCTTTATCCATAGCAGCAATTTGCTTCCAATGCCACACTGCTCCAATTTGTGCAGCAGTCTTCCATGTGCAACAGTATCAAAATCCTTTCTAAGATCTAAGTATGTAATATCAAAGTTATTCCCTGCTTCCAGTTCTTTTGTGACTGCATCATAGTATCCAATCAAATTGGTCAGGCAAGGCTTCCCCTTAACAAAACCATGCTGTGTCCAAGCTATAACTGAAGTCTTGTCTAGATGATCCTGCAGTGCTTCTTTAACTAGTGCCTCCATTAATTTTCCGGGACCAGACGTTAAACTAACAGGTCTATAATTACTTGTGTCAGTCTTTGTTCTTCCTTTGTGAATTGGGGTCACATTTGCACATCTCCAGTCCATGGGTACTTCCCCTGAGTCCAAAAAAGCTCTCATAACTATAGCTAAGGGTTTGCTTACTTCCTTTGCTGCCTCCTTTAATATAACTGGATAGATCCCATCCACCCCAGGTGCCTTTCTTGTATTAATCTTCAACAATTTCTCCTCCACTTTACTCTCAGATAATACAAGATTCTCTAGCTTACTGCCAGAGTTGAATACACCGCTGGCATTCTCCTCGCTGAATAACTCCTCATGCGTGAGTGTCGATGCAAAATTTTTATTTAGTTTGTTAGCTATCTGAGCAGGATCATCAAGAGTTGACCCATCGATATCAAGTGGACCAATCTGATTCATCCCCTTCCTTCTAGAGTTTACATAAGTAAAGAATTCTTTGCTGTTTTTCTTTGCATCCCTTGCCAAGGATTTCTCGTAATCTGCCTTCGCCTGCCTAGCCTCCTTTGTAACTTGGTTACAGATCAACTTGTATCTATCATAGGCTTTTGTGTCACGTGTTAATGTGTATGCATTCCATGCAATTTTTTCTCTGCCATATGTCTCATTAGTTCATCTAACATCCGTTTAGGTCTCAACCTTGAACAATATTTCTTAGTTGGTATGTAAAGCCTAGTAGCTTCCAAGATAAGTTCTTTGAATGCTTCCCATTTTGAATTTGCTGTTGGTAACATCATCAGTTTGTCCCACTGTATAGAATTTAAATACTGTCTCAGTCCATCGTAGTCGCCTAACGAAAGCAATAACCCTTCCCTTTACCTTTAATGGTAGTTACCTCTTTGAGTAAATTCCACTTGAGCACTCTGTGATCACTGCCACCTAGTGGTTCATTTACCTGCAGATTCTTAATGCACGAAGAATCACTACTGATAATCAAATCAAGAGTATTATTCCCTCTAGTTGCCTCCCTAAAATGCTGATGTAGAAAACAATCATCCAATAAATCCACAAAAGCCTTGCTAGTGTGTGAGTGACCAGCCCACAAATTCCAGTCAATATCTGGGAAATTAAAATCCCCCATTATAAGACTCTCTGATTTACTGGCTCACTCTATTTCCCTGTGCAGTTTCTTATTATACTCATCAGAGCATTAGGCCTATAGCACACTCCTACTCTCAATTTTGATTTTCCAATGTTTATGTCACACCAAATTGACTCGACACTGCACTGTCCAGCGATGTCGACTGGCTGCACTTCCTTGGATTTTATGTATTTCTTAACTAATAGGCATAACCCCTCTTCCCTTCCTATCCTGTCTATCCTTTCTGTAGACATTGTACTCCCCAAATTCCAGTTCTGCATTCCTTATATCTGTGTGACACCACGTCGCTGAAATCCCCACAATATCTGAGTTTGATGTTTTGAGCAATACCTCAAATTCATCAAATTTATTTACTAAACTCCTAGCATTGGTGTACACGAAAGTATAGATGCACCTGTTCTTTTTCTTAGCTACCCTAACACAACCTATGTGTTTTCTTGTACCCCAATGATTCCCAGCAGTCTCTGAAATATCCTGCATCTTATTTTCCAGGCTGCGACTCATTCCAATAGAAGCAGTGCAAGAATCACTTTCACCTCTGCCAGTGGCTACTGTTAATCTATTAGTCCTTGTATCCGCCCAATCTAGCAGTTTTCCGACCCACCTAACACTGCCTCGATAGTATCAGCAAACATTCTTGCACCCTTTCTATTTAAGTGTATCCCATCCCTGTAGAAATAGTCTCTCCTGTTAACATGTACAGACCAGGACGAAAAACTTTCTACCCCTTGAGCCTTGCACAATCTTTCCAGGGCCGAATTGATCGACAAGGCTCTCATCATATACTCCGTCCTATTGTGTCTGGGCAGAATTGCAGACACTTTCAAATTCAACCATAATTCTCAAAGACTTCAACGCACACTCTCCCACCAGAGCCGGATTTAACGGCGGGCGGACCGGGCACGCGCCCTGGGCACCGACTTCTGAGGGGCCCACGCAAAAACCCAAAAATTAGTTAAACATATTCAACTAATAGTTAAACTAATATATTCAACTATTAGATCAAAATTTTGTGATTATTATTATGCTATTATTAATTATATTATATTCAAATGTTATTGGAAATAAAACATTAAGAGTACACAACATTTTTTATTTATTTCACAAAATGGTTAATATGTATTTTCAGTTTCCCTGTCTCTCTCTTTTTTTTAAGCGGCCCAATATTTTCTTCTGCGTCCGGGGCCTCAACCGACCTTAATCCGCAGATATTGTTGGGATATCAGAGACGTGGTGTCACACAGATATAAGGAATGTGGAACTGGAATTTGGGGAATATAATGTGTATAGAAAGGATAGACAGGACAGGAGGGGAAGAGGGGTTATGCTATTAGTTAAGAAACACATAAAGACCAAGGAAGTGAGGCCAGTCGACATCGATGGACAGGGCAGTGTCGAGTCAGTCAAGTCTTGCACTGCTTCTATTGAAATGAGCAGAAGCCTGAAAAACAAGATGCAGGATAATTCAGAGACTGCTGGGAGTCATTGCGGTACAAGTAAACACATGGGTTGTGTTAGGGTAGCCAAGAATAGAAACAGGTGCATGTATACCTGCGTGTACACCAATGCTAGGAGTTTGGTAAATAAATTTGATGAATTTGAGTTATTGCTCAAAACATCAAAGGCAGATATTGTTGGGATATCAGAGACGTGGTGTCACACAGATATAAGGAATGCAGAACTGGAATTTGGGGAGTACAATGTCTACAGAAAGGACAGACAGGATACCAAGGGAGGAGGGTTATGCTATTAGTTAAGAAACACATCAATTCCAAGCAAGTGAAGCCAGTCGACATCGATGGACAGGGCAGTGTCCAGTCAGTTTGGTGTGACATAACCATAGGGAAATCAAAATTGAGAGTAGGAGTGTGCTATAGGCCTAATGACTCTGATGAGTATAATAAGATATTGTACAGGGAAATAGAGTGGGCCAGTAAATCAGAGAGTCTTATAATGGGGGATTTTAATTTCCCAGATATTGACTGGAATTTGTGGGTTGGTCACTCGCACACTAGCAAGGCTTTTGTGGATTTATTGGATGATTGTTTTCTACATCAGCAGGTTCGTGAGGCAACAAGAGGGACCAATACTCTTGATCTGATTATCAGTAGTGATTCTTCATGCATTAAGAATCTGCAGATAAATGAACCACTAGGTGGCAGTGATCTCAGTGTGTTGAGGTGGGATTTACTCAAAGAGGTAACTACCATCAGAGGAAAAGGAAAGGATTTTTGTTTTCGTAAAGGCGACTATGATGGTCTGAGACAGTATTTAAATTCTATACAGTGGGACCAACTGATGATGTTACCAACAGCAAACTCAAAATGGGAAGCATTCAAAGAACTAATCTTGGAGGCTACCAGGCTTTACATACCAACCAAAAAATATTGTTCAAGGTTTAGGCCTAAATGGTTGTCAGATGAACTAATGAGACATGTGGCAGAGAAGAAAAATGCATGGGATACATACAAATTAATGGGTGACATGGAAGCCTATGATAGATATAAGTTGGTCTGTAACCAAGTCACAAAGGAGATTAGGCAGGCAAAGGGAGACTACGAAAAATCCTTGGCAAAGGATGCAAAGAAAAACAGAAAAGAGTTCTTTACCAATTTAAACTCAAGAAGGAAAGGGATGAATCAGATTGGTCCACTGGATATTGATGGTTCAACAGTTGAGGATCCTGCTCAGGTGGCTAACAATCTAAGCGAGTATTTTGCATCTACATTCACGCATGAGGAGTTATTCAGGAAGGAGAACGATGTAGGTAAAGTAAACATTGGCAGTGAGCTGGATGATTTTGTAATAACTGAGAGGAAAGCGGAGGAGAGATTGTTGAGGATAAACATAAAAAAGGCACCTGGGGTGGATGGGATCTATCCAGTTATATTAAAGGAGGCAGCAAAGGAAGTAAGCAAACCCCTAGCCATAATTATGAGAGCTTCTTTGGACTCAGGGGAGGTACCCATAGACTGGAGATGTGCAAATGTAACCCCAATTCACAAAGGAGGATCAAAGGCTGACACAAGTAATTATAGACCTGTTAGTTTAATTTCTGTTCCAGGTAAATTAATGGAGGCGCTGGTTAAAGAAGCACTGCAGGATCATCTAGACAAGAATTCATTTATAGCTCAGACACAGCATGGTTTTGTTAAGGGCAGGTCTTGCCTGACCAATTTGATTGGGTACTATGATGTAGTCACAAAAGAACTAGATGCAGGGAATAACTTTGATATTATATATTTGGATCTTAGAAAGGCTTTTGATACTGTTACACATGGAAGACTGCTGCACAAATTGGAACAGTGTGGGACTGGAGGCAAATTGCTGCTATGGATAAGGGGATGGTTGAGTGGCAGAAGACAGAGAGTGGTAAACAATGGACACTGCTCAACGTGGACTAATGTTATTAGTGGAGTTCCTCAGGGTTCAGTGTTGGGTCTGTTGTTGTTTTCGGTGTTTATGAATGATATTGATGATGGGATATCAAGTTTAATGTCCAAGTTTGCAGATGATACAAAGGTTGGCAGGGTTGTTAAGGACACCACTGAAGCTATGCTGCTGCAATTTGAATTTATACCCTCTCAGGTGATTATTCTGAGCAAGAGGAAGAATCCCATTCGCATTGAGCATACTCAAACCATTCAAGGTTTTATACACCTCTGTCAGATCACCTCGATGATGCATAGTCTCCAGACACTGTAATTTAACAAAACTTAAGCCTTTCTTCGTAAGAGCAACCCTTTGTTCCATTCATTAAACTTATCGCCCTTTTCTGAATTCGTTCCAACAGCTCTACATCCTTGTTATAATGAGGCCTCCAGACCTGTATACAGTACTCAAGGTGTGGCATGCCCATTGCCTTATACAAGTGGATAATCACTTCCTTATCCCTGCTAGAAAACGTCTTTTACATCATTGACAAGACACGAAGAGCTATTCTTGCACACCGTCTGAACTGCTCAAAAACCTTCATATTATTGTTTTCTGTATTATTGTTTATTGTTGTTTTCATTATTGTTTTCTGTATTATTGTTTATTGTTGTTTTCATTATTGTTTTCTGTATTATTGTTTATTGTTGTTTTCATTATTGTTTTCTGTATTTATAAATGATATTGATGATGGCATATCAAGCTTAATGTCCAAGTTTGCAGACGATACAAAGGTTGGCAGGGTTGTCAAGGGCACTACTCACACTATGCTGCTGCAACAGGATCTGGAAAGGTTGAGCAGATGGGCTGAGAGGTGGCAAATGAAGTTTAACATTGACAAATGTAAAATACTACACATGGGAAACAGCAACCCCAGAGCAACGTATCAACTCTGTGGTACTACACTGACAGTGGTAGAGAATGAAAGGGACTTGGGGGTGGTTGTGCAGGCAGATATGAAGTTCTCTGAGCAGTGCAGACGGGCTGCAATAATAGCTCATGGAGTATTGTCAATGATATACAGGAATTTTTCCAGCAGGGATAAGGAGGTGATTATTCCATTGTATAAGGCAATGGTCAGACCACACCTACAGTACTGTATACAGGTCTGGAGGCCTCATTTCAAGAAGGATGTAGAGCTGCTGGAACGAGTACAGAGAAGGGCAACAAGATTAGTGAATGGAACAAAGGGGTGCTCTTACGAATAAAGGCTTAAGTAGTAGTAGTAGTAGTAGCACATGATGCAAGAAAGCAAGTGTAGGAGCTTATGCAGCATCAGCCAAAAAAAAAAAAAAAAATCACACCATTCCCTCCAAATGCCTGTCCAGTTCCTCCTTAAATTTATTTAACCTATCAACTTCCACAACGACAGATGGAAGTTTGTTCCAGCAATTAACCACCCGCTGGCTAAAGGCAAATTTCCGCACATCTATTCTACATCTGTCCTTTCTTAATTTGAACTTATGTCCCCGTAGTTTGGTAATCTGAACAAGTGGAAGGATCCCATCAGAATTCAGCGTGCTCAACCCATTCAAGGCATTATAGACCTCAATCAGATCACCGCGCAGGTGCCTAGTCTCCAGCCACTGCAATTTGCAGAACTTAAGCCTCTCTTGGTAAGAGAATCCCTTCATTCCCCTCAACAATCGTGTTGCTCTTCTCTGTACACGCTCAAGCAAATCTACATCCTTCCTAAAATGAGGCCTCCAGACCTGTACGCAGTACTCAAGGCATGGCCTGACCATTGCTTTATACAGAGGGACAATCACCTCCTTTACCCTGCTAGCAAAATTCCTATATATCATTGAAAAAACCCCATGACCCGCCCTAGCAGCCTGTCTGCACTGCTCAGAAAACTTCATATCTGACTGCACAATTACTCTCAGGTCTTTTTCATTTTCTACCACGTTAAGTGTAGTACCACACAGTTGGTACGTTTCTCTGGGGTTACTTCTACCCATATGCAGTACTTTGCATTTGTCAAGGTTGAACTTCAGTTGCCACTTCTTAGCCCATCTGCCCAAATTATCTAGATCCTGTTGCAGTAGCACACTGCCATTACTGTCATTAACAACCCTGCCAACCTTTGTGTCATCTGCAAATTACAAAGTTTTGCAAATTAGAGTGTCTGAAGACTAGGCACCAGCGAGGTGATCTGGTGGTGTATAAAGCCTTGAATGGTTTAAGCATGCTCAATGCTGATGGGATTCTTCCTCTAGCTCAGGAAAATCACCTGAGAGGGCATAAATTCAAATTGAGGAAAGACAGATGTAGGATAGACGTGCGGAAATTTGTCTTTAGCCAGCGGGTGGTTGATTGGTGGAACAGACTTCCATCCCTTGTGGTCGAGGTTGATAGCCTAAATAAGTTTAAGGCTCAGCTGGACAGGTATTTTGAACGAACAGAGGGATGAAGTGGAAGTGGGTTTTGTTTTTGGCTGATGCTGCATAAGCTTGCTTTCTTGCATCAAATGCCTCTACTAATGCTAATGCTAATGCTAATATCTGTTAGTAACCCCAAAGCAGTTACTTTGGGGTTACTGCTTCCCATATGTAGTACTTTACATTTGTCAATGTTAATTTGATTTGCCACTTCTCAGCCCATCTGCCGAACCTTTTTAGATCCTGTTGCAGCAACGTACTGTCATTAGTATCATTATCAACCCTGCCAACATTCGTACCGTCCGCAAACTTGGACATTATGCTTGATATACCATCATCAACATCATTTATAAATACAGAAAACAATAATGGACCCAACACGGAACCCTGAGCGACTCCACCAATAACATTAGTCCACGAAGAGCAGTGTCCATTGATAACCACCCTCTGACTTATCCCACTCAACCATCCCCTTATCCCCAGCAGCAATATGCCTCAAATTCCACACTCCTCCAATTTGTTCAGTAGTCTTCCATGTGCAACAGTATCAAAGGCCTTTCTTAGATCCAAATATATGGTATCAAAGTTATTCCCTGCATCCAGTTCCTTTGTGACCACATCATAGTATCCAATCAAATTGGTCAAACAAGACTTCCCCTTAACAAAACCATACTGTATCCGAGCTATAACTGAAGTCTTGTCTACATGATCCTGCAGGGCGTCTTTACCCAGTGCCTCCATTAATTTTCCTGGAACAGAAGTTAAACTCACAGGTCTATAATTACCTGTGTCGCCCTTTGTTTCTCCTTTGTGAATCGTGGTCATATTTGTACATCTCCAGTCCATGGGTACTTCCCCATGGACTGGAGGGCTCCTCTTATGAAGAGAGGCCTAAATTCTACAAAATGTAGTGTCTGGAGACTAGGCACGTGCGCAGTGATCTGATTGAGGTGTATAAGGCCTTGAATGGGTTGAGTACGCTGAATTCTGATGTGATCCTTCCACTTGTTCAGATTACGAACCTAAGGGGGCATAAATTCAAATTAAGAAAAGACAGATGTAGAATAGATGTGCGGATATTTGCCTTTAGCCAGAGCTTGTTTAATTGCTGGAACAAACTTCCATCTGTCGTTGTGGAAGTTGATAGGTTAAATAAATTTAAGGAGGGTCTGGACAGCATTTGGAGGGAATGGTGTGATTTTTTTTTTTTTTTTTTTTTGGCTGAATCTGCATAAGCTCATTCACTTGCTTTCTTTCATCACATGCCACTACTACTACTACAGAAATAGAGTTGCGTATATATAGAGTTGTACAGAAATAGAGTTGCTTATATATAGAGTTGTACAGAAATAGAATTGCGTATGAATATGACGAACCGAAACGTAGTTTCCAGTTGCTCCATTCCGAGCCTTTCCCCATAGTTATAACGAACGCTCAACCCTTCCCGCTGTGAAATTTCTAACAAAAAACACAACATGCTGTTAAAATGTCACTTATAATATATTATGTAACATTTCACTTACAATAGTATAAATAACTGGCATATCACATTTATATTTAAATATGATTTTATTTATTTATTTTTGCTGATGTATTTCTGCATATATGAGATGTCGTTTGTTATGATCTGAGCAGTGTGTTATGCTCTGCGCTTGTCATTGCAATTCGGGGTTGAAGCAGAGATCGTGAAGTAGATTACAATGTAGGTATCGGGGGGAGTGTCAATGGATGGATATCGGAGTGTTTTATTTTCAGGTCGTCAAAACTGGTAAACGGAAGAGAAATGTTTAGCAAAAAACCGCATTCTGATGTTAAAAAATCATCCCAGAAGGTTCTCGATGTAAGAAAGGATTCTCTGAGTCGGCTAAAACACCTGAAAATTGTGTTAGGTAAGGCTTAATATGTAAACACACTTGTTTGTTGATCACTGATTCTTGTGGTTTACCCGCAGGCAGGACATGTAATTTAATCCTTTGATTTTATAGATTAAGCAAAACGTGATAGCACTACTAGCAGTAAGCGACTGAAAAATGTGATTTCTATATATTAGTTTGTAGTGACAAGCATTTAGATACAATTTTGTCACGTGTAATATACTGTCTTTTAATTTTCCTTTTCTTTTTAACAGTGAAAAACTTCATGTAGTATGGATCATTCATCTTCAGGGCTCAAACTCATTTATGATAAAGCGAGATTTTTTCCTCATGAAAAGGACAAGACCTTATTATGCTTTGATGTCTCAGATTACAATAATCATGCAGAACATTGCCCAGCTGGTGCACTGCATGTAAACAGCTTACTATATAATTACTGCCATTGTCACATATTTTTGCTATCTCATCAGTGGATAGTCAGATATTGGTGCTGCACCTGACAGCCTAGTGATAATTTAAATTGCGTGATGAGAGATGTCAGTTTAGCATTGTTTTTAGCATTTAGCATTAGTAGAGGCATTTGATGCAAGAAAGCAAGCTTATGCAGCATCAGCCAAAAAAAAAAAAAAAAAAAACCACTTCCACTTCACCCCTCTGTTCGTTCAAAATACCTGTCCAGCTGAGCCTTAAACTTATTTAGGCTATCAACCTCTTCCACAAGGGATGGAAGTCTGTTCCACCAACCAACCACCCGCTGGCTAAAGGCAAATTTCCGCACGTCTATCCTACATCTGTCTTTCCTCAATTTGAATTTATGCCCTCTCAGGTGATTTTTCTGAGCTAGAGGAAGAATCCCATCAGCATTGAGCATGCTTAAACCATTCAAGGCTTTATACACCTCTATCAGATCACCTCGCTGGTGCCTAGTCTCCAGACACTGTAATTTGCAAAACTTAAGCCTTTCTTCGTAAGAGCACCCCTTTGTTCCATTCACTAATCTTGTTGCCCTTCTCTGTACTCGTTCCAGCAGCTCTACATCCTTCTTGAAATGAGGCCTCCAGACCTGTATACAGTACTCTAGGTGTGGCCTGACCATTGCCTTATACAATGGAATAATCACCTCCTTATCCCTGCTGGAAAAATTCCTGTATATCATTGACAATACTCCATGAGCTACTCTTGCAGCCCGTCTGCACTGCTCAGAGAACTTCATATCTGCCTGCACAACCACCCCTAAGTCCCTTTCATTCTCTACCACTGTCAGTGTAGTACTACAGAGTTGATACGTTGCTCTGGGGTTGCTGTTTCCCATGTGTAGTACTTTACATTTGTCAATGTTAAACTTCATTTGCCACCTCTCAGCCCATCTGCTCAACCTTTCCAGATCGTGTTGCAGCAGCATAGCATCAGTAGTGTCCTTAACAACCCTGCCAACCTTTGTATCGTCTGAAAACTTGGACATTAAGCTTGATATACCATCATCAATGTCATTTATAAATACAGAAAACAACAACGGACCCAACACTGAACCCTGAGTAACTCCACTAATAACATTAGTCCACATTGAGCAGTGTCCATTGATTACCATTCTCTGTCTTTTGCCACTCAACCATCCCTTTATCCATAGCAGCAATTTGCCTCCAATGTCACACTGCTCCAATTTGTGCAGCAGTCTTCCATGTGCAACAGTATCAAAAGCCTTTCTAAGATCCAAATATATAATATCAAAGTTATGCCCTGCATCCAGTTCTTTTGTAACTACATCATAGTATCCAATCAAATTGGTCAGGCATGACCTTTCCTATATGTGAGAAGAAAAATAATTTATGAATAATACAAAAGCCTTGAACCCACTTAAGACCATCTCCTCATAGAACAGTGCAACTTGGAGAGAAGAGAGAAATGAAATTTCTTTAAACACACACAACCTTCTGTTGGAATAATCTTTAAATCATAATAGTGCTTTGTTTTTTAACCCTGTATTTCTTTAATTTGTCCATCAAAGTGAAAGATATATTAATGCTTTTCACAGGTCAAAATAAATTTCATCTAATTGCAGTCATCTGACCAAGACCTTTAATCCTGTCAATGTGACATCCATCAGCATTCTTTTAATAAAAATTTAATTTTTAGATTTTTGTTGAATTGAAAATATTTTATTAATTTCTCATCAGGCATGAGAAGGAATGTTAATCCTCCAAGTACGCAGGGTCAGTTTGACTCCATGCAGTTATATTTGAAAAATCAGCTAAATATATTTCAAAAATGTCCTTTTTTTTTTTTTTTTGATGGCACCTTTATTTTCAATATTTTTTTAATGTAATTATGAAAAATCTATTTTTATATTAAAAAATATACATTTTAATTAATTTTTGAAATTAAAATTAACTTTAGACCAGTTTGCAAGCAAAATGCAAATTGGAAAACCCATATGCTTCAGTAATTGCTTGCAACAGGATGCCAGCCTGTCAGTTACAGGCTGGCATCCTGAATATGAAGCACAGGAATCAACAATTTGATTCCAGATTATGGTTCAATGTTGTGAAGCCAGAGAATATTTCTGATTGGAGGAAAACACTCGGCAGTAAAGCCAGCTTGCTATCATCAATAACTTATAGTTATTGATGATAGCAAGCTGGTGTGCATATAATTAAGTTGAACTTAATTCATGAATTTTTCTTAATTGTGTGATAATTAACAGAAATTTTTTTGAATTTTATGTGGAGAAACCAAATTATTTTCAAAAATACGTATTAGGAGTTTCAGCTGTGTGGATGAAGAGCATGAATTGCTGAAATATTATCACCTGTCTCGTCAACCCTGCAATTCTAACTCAGGGTTAACCTTTCAGTAGGTGCATCAAAACAGTAACACCAACAGGTGCATTGGTATACAGATTTCACCAATCAATTTTTTTTGGTAAATGGCAAGAAAAAGTTGAAAATGGGAAATTGTAATAATTTCTTCTTAATTTTCACATTTTACTGGATAATAAGATCCAGCTATATGACTTTAATTGAAAAAAATTAATTATGCAGTTGGTGGAGGGGATACTCTTAAGATGCTCGAGGAATCCTGAGATTTTGCTTTTTTTCAAAAATTCACAGATGTTTTTGGTTGATGGCATCATCCAAAGCATCTGTTGGTAGGTAAATTAGGAATTACCGCACTATATGTTTAAAACTGCTTAAGCTGTTTATGGTTTTTCAGACTCCTCTTTTATTATACCCCTTCTTTCAATTTCTAACTTTTCATCTTGTCATATCTGCCTCCCCCATTCACCTGCCCTAGACAAAAGAGTAATTTTCAGAAAAATATGACTGATAAAAAGAGCCGAATTATAATATGCTGTTGGTGCATATCTGTTGCCCTTAATTCATATCCCAATCAACCTTCAGGATGGATTGTAGAGGGCAAAATTTTATATGGTTGTAGGATGTCACTTATTCCACAACCATACAACTTATGGTTGTGGAATAAGTGACACATTTCAAAAGGAAAAAGACATTTTTTGCATGGCATCTGAAAGATTCCATGCAAGCATGCTCTCATAACTAAGTGCTGAATTCAGGTAGCTTGGAGCTCTGGTAAATATTAGTACCAGTGGTATTCAAAGGGAGGTCTTTGAATAGCAGTAATTGTGTTCTGGGCACCCCACGACCTTTGGACTCTGAAGCAATTACACCTCTAAATCTGGCTGTAATAAATGAGGTTATCATTGGACTTGGGAGAGATTTCTTTGGATTGGAGAAGTGCCAACATATCACCAATTCATAAAGGTGGTTCAGTGTTCTAACCGTGACTTCAGTGTTAGAAGAAAATCTTAGAGGCAATGATTAAGAGTGCAATCCAATAACATTTAGAAAGAAATGGCATTCTGAAGACACAGAATGATTTTGTTAAGGGAAGATCATATTTAACTAACTTGGTAAGCTATTTTGACGTAGTTACTCATGAGGCGGATTTAGGGAGCAATTTCATCATAGTTTATTTGGATTTTAGCAAGGCATTTGATTCAGGCCCTCACAAGCGGTTACTGTATAAGCTGGAACATGTTGGAATTACTGGAAAGGTTCAAAGATGGATTGCAAGGTGGCTGCAGGCAGAAGGCAGAGTTGTGATTAATGGATATTCTTTAGCTTGGTGTGACATCAGAAGTGGGGTTCTCTAAGCATTGGTTCTTGGACCACTGTTGTTTCCGAATTTCATAAACAGTGTCAACTACGGGATGTGATGTCAAAATTTGCAGCCTATGTAAAGATTAGGAGAGTCGTTAATGATCACCGCCAAGCAGTACTCCTTCAGGATGACTTGTACAGGCTTCAAGAATTGTCAGAAAAGTGGCAGCTGTATCTCTTACATATGATCTTCTCCAAGTGTAAGACCATGCAGCAAAATGCAAGGGGATAGCAACTTACACTTGGGGATAGCAACCCTAAAGTAACTTATACAATTGAATTAAAAATAGTATAAAAGAAAGGAATCTGGGAGTTACAATATGGGCAGATATGAAGTACTCTGAGCAGTGTAAACAGACTGCGAGGAAAGCGCGTGGTGTCCTGTGACTGATTTATTGAATAGTATCCTGTCGAGATAAAGAAGTCAATAATCGCACAGTTTAAGGCAATTGTAAGATGACCGCATTTGGAATACCGTGTTCAAGTATGGAGACATGTTCTTGTTTATACTCTGATACGAAGTCACAAAGGAGGTTAGGCAAGTGAAGGCAGATTACGAGAAATCTTTGACAAAGGATGCTAAGAAAAACAGCAAGGACTACTTTACTTATATAAACTCTAGAAGGTGCTTACTGTACTACTATTAATAGAAGGAAGGGAATGATGAATCGTTGGTCCATTTGATATCGACGGTTCGACTGTTGATGATCCTGCTCAGATAGCTGGAAAACTGAACGAGTATTTTGCATCTACAGTCACACATGAGGAATTGTGTAGGGAAGTGGAGGACGGAAGCTTATTAAACTCTAACAGGAAGCTTAATGATTTTGTAATAACTGAGAACAAAGTGGAGGAGAAATTGTTGAAGTTAAACATAAGAAAGGCACCTGGGGTGGGTGGGAGCTATCCAGTTATATTAAAAGAGGCAGCAAAGGAAGTAAGCAAACTCTTAGCCATAATTATGAGAGCATCCTTGAACTCAGGAGAAGTCCCACGGACTGGAGATGTGCAAATTCACAAAGGGAGATCAAAGGGTGACACAAGTAATTACAGACCTGTTTGTTTAACTTGTGTTCCAGAGAAAATAATGGAGTCAGTGGTTAAAGAAGCATTGCAGGATCATCTAGACAAGACTGCAGTAATAATTCAGACACAGCATAGGTTTGTTAAGGGAAAGTCTTGTCTGACAAATTTGATTGGATAATACTATGATGTGGTTGCAAAGGAACTGGATATAAAAATAATTTTGATATCATATATTCTTGGATTTCAGGAAAGCTTTTGATACTGTTGTGCCTGGAAGAACTACTGTACAAATTTGAATAGTATATGTTACAGTAGAGAGTCAGTTATCTGGAATAATTGATGTCTGACCTCTTCCGGATTGCCAAATTTTCCGGATAATCAAATGCAAGGTAAAATTTATTAAATTAATTTAATTTAAATAAATGTAATTATTAAATTAAATAATTAAGATTAATTAAATCAAAAGAAAAAAAATTATAAACCAATCTCAGAAAACAGAAACATCCATCCAGGCATTTTTATGATTTTTATACAAAACAGGAAAATTAGAAAGATTTTTAAATGCTCTCGGTTTTTTTGACTTACCGATAACAAACACAAACAATCTGTGCGTCCCAGTAGCATTTGCACACATAGCAATTGTAACTTGCCCATTTCTGATCTTAAAACCTGGTGCAAACATTTCTCTTTTAGTGGCTAGGGTTTTTCTCTGTAATGCTTTCCACAATAAGCCCGTCTCATCAACATTATAAAAGTTTTCTTTCCCTTAATCTGCTATAACTGAAGCAAACTTTTAAAGTACACCAATGTCGATTCATCTGCAGAAAGTTTCTCGTCTTGAATATCTAGTTCATGTATACCTTAGTTCATGTATACCTTAGTTAAACATGTCTTAGTTTAAAGTTTTTCAGCCATCCTGTGCTTGCCTTAAAATCTTCATTACCTCTTAATTTTCGATTAAAATTCAATGCTTTTTCGCACAACATTGACTCAACATAGACGCTGGTTCACCTAAACTTCGCTTCTGAGGAAACTACAAATAAAGTTCACTCTCTAAAGTGGCATTTTTAGGTTTTAACATTTTTTTCCTGCTAGATCCTCCTTCATTATCCATAATCGGCACATTCTGTTATAGCATTGGAATTTTTCTTGATGTTGTAAATTGTTGAAGTCTCCACATTACTCTTTGGAGAGATTTCCTAAATTTTCACCATTTCTATTTCTATTAATAATTTTACTTTAAAAAATTGAGAAAAATAATAAGTTGCACAATTTTGGGCCAATATTATTCTTACTGAATCTGGAGCTAAACTAATCTGAAATTCCCTAATTGTTTCTGAGAAAACCCCAGTCTCTGATATTTTTCAAAAGCACATTTATGAAGGCCACTTAGCATTCTAGAGGTCACAACCTTAAAACAATAAAAACAATTTGCAGTTTTCGGTTTATTGGGCTTTTTGTTTGTACGATCTTTTTTAAACGGGTAGTAAATGCGATCGTTCGCTTATTAAGATCAAAATTTAAATTGAAAACGTGATCACTATTAACCGGCTCTTACTGTACTACTGTAAAAAAAAAAAAAAAAAAAACAAGAAAATTCAGCCTTTCAAATTATTTCGTATAACTGTCTTCCAGATAACCGACGTTCTATTGTATTAAGGGCAAGTTGCTACATTAGCATTAGTAGAGGCATATGATGCAAGAAAGCAAGCTTATGCAGCATCAGCCAAAAAAAAAAAAAAAAAACTTCCACTTCACCCCTCCGTTCGTTCGAAATACCTGTCCAGCTGAGCCTTAAATTTATTTAGCCTATCAACTTCCACAACTAGGAATGGAAGTCTGTTCCATCAACCAACTACCCGGCTGGCTAAAGGCAAATTTCCACACATCTATCCTACATCTGTCTTTCCTCAATTTGAAATTATGCCCTCTCAGGTGATTATTCTGAGCAAGAGGAAGAATCCCATCTGCATTGAGAATGCTCAAACCATTCAAAGCTTTATACACCTCTATCAGATCACCTCGCTGGTGCCTAGTCTCCAGACACTGTAATTTGCAAAACTTAAGCCTTTCTTCGTAAGAAACCCTTTGTTCAATTCACTAATCTTGTTGCTCTTCTCTCTACTCGTTCCAACAGCTCTACATCCTTCTTGAAATGAGGCCTCCAGACCTGTATACAGTACTCAAGGTGTGGCCTGACCTTATACAAGGGAATAATCACCTCCTTATGCCTGCTATAAAAATTCCTGTATATCATTGACAAGACACCATGAGCTACTCTTGCAGCCTGTCAACACTGCTCAGAGAACTGAATATCTGCTTTCACAATTACCCCCAGATCCTTTTCATTCTCTACCACTGCCAGTGTAGTACCACAGAGTTGATACGTTGCTCTGGGGTTGCTGTTTCCCATGTGTAGTACTTTACATTTGTCAATGTTAAACTTCATTTGCCACCTCTCAGCCCATCTGCTCAACCTTTCCAGATCCTGTTGCAGCAGCATTGTGTCAGTAGTGTCCTTGACAACCCTGCCTACCTTTGTATCGTCTGCAAACTTCGACATTATGCTTGATATACCCTCATCAATATCATTTATGAATACAGAAAACAATAATGGACCCAACACTGAGCCCTGAGGGACTCCACTAATAATATTAGTCCATGGCGAGCAGTGTCCATTGATTACCACTCTCTGTCTTCTCCCCCACAGCCACCCCTTTATCCACAGCAGCAATTTGCCTCCAATGCCACACTGCTCCAATTTGTGCTGCAGTCTTCCATGTGCAACAGTATCAAAAGCCTTTCTAAGATCCAAGTATATAATATCAAAGTTATTCCCTGCATCCAGTTCTTTTGTGACTGCATCATAGTATCCAATCAAATTGGTCACTCAAGACTTCCCCTTAACAAAACCATGCTTTGTCTGAGCTATAACTGAAGTCTTGTCTAGATGATCCTGCAGTGCTTCTTTAACCAGTGCCTCCATTAATTTTCCGGGAACAGAAGTTAAACTAACAGATCTATAATTACTTGTGTCGCCCTTTGATCCTCCTTTGTGAATTGATGTCACATTTGCACATCTCCAGTCCATGGGTACCTCCCCTGAGTCCAAGGAAGCTCTCATAATTATGGCTAAGGGTTTGCTTACTTCCTTTGCTGCCTCCTTTAATATAACTGGATTGATCCCATCCACCCCGGGTGCCTTTTTTGTGTTTATCTTCAACAATTTCTCCTCCACTTTACTCTACTCTCAGTTATTACAAGATTCTCTAGCTTACTGCTAGAGTTGAATACACCTCTGGCTTTCCCCTCGCTAAATAACTCCTCATGTGTGAATGTCGATGCAAAATATTCATTTAGTTTGTTAGCTACCTGAGCAGGATCATCAACAGTTGACCCATCGATATCAAGTGGACCAATCTGATTCATCCCCTTCCTTCTAGAGTTTACATAAGTGAAGAACTCTTTGCTGTTTTTCTTTGCATCCCTTGCCAAAGATTTCTCGTAATCTGCCTTCGCCTGCCTAACCTCCTTTGTAACTTGGTTACAGATCAACTTGTATCTATCATAGGCTTCTGTGTCATGTGTTAATTTGTATGTATCCCATGCATGTTTCTTCTCTGCCATATGCCTCATCAGTTCATCTGACATCCATTTAGGCCTAAACCTTGAACAATATTTCTTAGTTGGTATGTTTAGCCTAGTAGCTTCAACGATAAGTTCTTTGAATGCTTCCCATTTTGCATTTGCTGTTGGTAACATCATCAGTTGATCCCACTGTATAGAATTTAAATACTGTCTCAGTCCATCGTAGTCGCCTTTACGAAAGCAATAACCCTTCCCTTTACCCCTAATGGTAGTTACCTCTTTGAGTAAATCCCATTTCAGCACACTGTGATCACTGCCACCTAGTGGTTCATTTATCTGCAGATTCTTAATGCATGAAGAATCACTGCTGATAATCAAATCAAGAGTATTCTTCCCTCTAGTTGCCTCCTGAACATGCTGATGTAGAAAACAATCATCCAATAAATCCAAAAAGCCTTTGCTAGTGTGTGAGTGACCAGCCCCCAAATTCCAGTCAATATCTGGGAAATTAAAATCTCCCATTATAAGACTCTCTGATTTACTGGCCCACTCTATTTCCCTGTACAGTATCTTATTATACTCATCAGAGTCATTAGGCCTATAGCACACTCCTACTCTCAATTTTGATCTCCCAATGCTTATGTCACACCAAACTGACGCGACACTGCACTGTCCAGCGATGTCCACTGGCTTCACTTCCTTGGATTTTATGTATTTCTTAACTAATAGCATAACCCCTCCTCCCTTCCTATCCAGTCTATCCTTTTTGTAGACGTTTTACTCCCCAAATTCCAGTTCTGCATTCCTTATATCTGTGTGACACCACGTCTCTGATATCCCAACAATATCTGCCTTTGATGTTTTGAACCTATAGTATTTATTAGAACCTATAGTATTTAGTACTGTGCATTGTTTGAAAGTTGAGAAGAGAGAAGACTTGTTGACATTAAACTTGTACTTCTGTGGATTGTAATTTTCAGGAAATATATGTGAAGGGAAGTTGAAGGGATAAAAACTTGGTTCTACAAGTTGGATAGTAAAAAGTTGACTAGTTGCTAATGCGCCAAAAAAATCCAGACAAACAAACTAGTTGCGGCATATACTCGGACTGGTTTGGAAGAGAGAGAGAGAGGGAGAGGTGGGGATAAATTATAGAAATCAATTCAGAGAAACGGTGTCTATGAATATATTTATAAAAAAGACATGCAGCAAAAACAGAATATCTATGAGACACAGAATGGAGAGACTTTGTAAGAGATTGGTCATTAATTAACCTCTTTTGAATGTAATCTAGAAGTTTGAGAGAGGTTATGGGGACCACTGACACAGATGTGGGAACAATATTCCATAGTAGGGCAGATTTCAGATTTGCGGAGTGAGTTGTTTAGAAGAAAAGTAATTCTGAGAGCAAAAAAGAAAACCCAATTTTTTATATGCAGAGGAAGCAATATTTTTGATTTGCCAAGAGAGATAGAAGTCAGAATAATCCTTAATAGAGATATGTGATCTTGTCTAGAAATCTAAGTGCCATTGAATATAAGCATAGGAGTAGAAGAATCCTTTTTTTTTTTGAGATATAAGACAAGGTCGAGTTTTAGAAGAATTAAATTTAACTAAGTTAACTTAGCTCCAATGAAGAATTACCTGGAGATGAGTATTTAAGGAATTAGTTATAGATATTCAAGAAGATGAAGCTGTTTGTACAGAGCAAGGTTCCTCAAACTGCACAGTGGGGTGCAGCATGCTATCTTCTGCAAAACTGTGGATATCATTTCCAATCAGCATTAGTAGAGGCATTTGATGCGAGAAAGCAAGCTTATGCAGCATCAGCCAAAAAAATAAAAAATAAATAAATAAAAAATAACCACTTTCACTTCACCCCCTCTGTTCGTTCGAAATACCTGTCCAGCTGAGCCTTTAACTTATTTAGGCTATCAACTTCCATGACAAGGGATGGAAGTCTGTTCCACCAACCAACCACCCGTTGGCTAAAGGCAAATTTCCTCACGTCTATCCTACATCTGTCTTTCCTCAATTTGAATTTATGCCCTCTCAGGTGATTATTCTGAGCAAGAGGAAGAATCCAATCAGCTTTGAGCATGCTCAAACCATTCAAGACTTTATACACCTCTATCAGATCACCTCGCTGGTGCCTAGTCTCCAGACACTAATTTGCAAAACTTAAGCCTTTCTTCGTAAGAGCACCCCTTTGTTCCATTCACCACTTTTGTTGCTCTTCTCTGTATTCGTTCCAGCATCTCTACATCCTTCTTGAAATGAGGCCTCCAGACCTGTATACAGTACTCTAGGTGTGGCCTGACCATTGCCTTATACAAGGGAATAATCACCTCCTTATTTCTGCTAGAAAAATTCTTATATATCATCGACAATACACCATGAGCTACTCTTGCAGCCCGTCTGCACTGCTCAGAAAACTTCATATCTGCCTGCACAACCACCCCCAGGTCCCTTTCATTCTCTACCACTGTCAGTGTAGTACCACAGAGTTGATATGTTGCTCTGGGGTTGCTGTTTCCCCTATGTAGTACTTTACATTTGTCAATGTTAAACTTCATTTGCCACCTCTCAGCCCATCTGCTCAACCTTTCCAGATCCTGTTGCAGTAACATAGTGTCAGTAGTGTCCTTGACAACCCTGCCAACCTTCGTATCGTCTGCAAACTTGGAGATTAAGCTTGATATACCATCATCAATATCATTTATAAATACAGGAAACAATAATGGACCCAATACTGAACTCTGAGGGACTCCACTCATAACATTAATCCACGATGAGCAGTGTCCGATGATTACCACTCTGTCTTCTCCCCCTCAACCACCCCTTTATCCATAGCAGCAATTTGCCTCCAATGCCACACTGCTCCAATTTGTGCAGCAGTCTTCCATGTATTTTGATACCAACAGTATCAAAAGCCTTTCTAAGATCCAAGTATATAATATCAAAGTTATTCCCTGCATCCAGTTCTTTTGTGACTGCATCATAGTATCCAATCAAATTGGTCACTCAAGACTTCCCCTTAACAAAACCATGCTGTGTCTGAGCTATAACTGAAGTCTTGTCTAGATGATCCTGCAGTGCTTCTTTAACCAGTGCCTCCATTAATTTTCCGGGAACAGAAGTTAAACTAACAGATCTATAATTACTTGAGTCGCCCTTTGATCCTCCTTTGTGAATTGGGGTCACATTTGCACATCTCCAGTCCATGGGTACTTCCCCTGAGTCCAAGGAAGCTCTCATAATTATGGCTAAGGGTTTGCTTACTTCCTTTGCTTCCTCCTTTAATATAACTGGATAGATCCCATCCACCCCAGGTGCCTTTCTTGTATTTATCTTCAACAATTTCTTCTCCACTTTACTCTCAGATATTACAAGATTCTCTAGCTTACTGCCAGAGTTGAATACACCTCTGGCATTCTCCTCGCTGAATAACTCCTCATGCGTGATTGTCGATGCAAAATATTTATTTAGTTTGTTAGCTACCTGAGCAGGATCATCAACAGTTGACCCATTGATATCAAGTGTACCAATCTGATTCATCCCCTTCCTTCTAGAGTTTACATAAGTAAAGAACTCTCTGCTGTTTTTCTTTGCATCCCTTGCCAAATATTTCTCGTAATCTGCCTTCGCCTGCCTAACCTCCTTTGTAACTTGGTTACAGATCAACTTGTATCTATCATAGGCTCTGTGTCACGTGTTAATTTGTATGTATCCATGCATGTTTCTTCTCTGCCATATGTTTCATTAGTTCATCTGACATCCATTTAGGCCTAAACCTTGAACAATATTTCTTAGTTGGTATGTAAAGCCTAGTAGCTTCCAAGATAAGTTCTTTGAATGCTTCCCATTTTGAATTTGCTGTTGGTAACATGATCAGTTTGTCCCACTGTATAGGATTTAAATACTGTCTCAGTCCATCGTAGTCGCCTTTTCGAAAGCAATAACCCTTCCCTTTACCCCTAATGGTAGTTACCTCTTTGAGTAAATCCCACTTCAGCACACTGTGATCACTGCCATCTAGTGGTTCATTTACCTGCGGTGGAAGAAGGTTGTTAATATACAAGAGGGAAAAGAGATGGAGAAAGAACTGAACCTTGGAACACCAGCAAAAATGGACAAGTTAGAAGACAGAGAGCAGTCTACCCGCACCCATTGCTTTGTCAGAGAGAAAACTGGATACCCAATTAAAACAAAACATATGGCAATCCATAAGATGTTAGCTTGTTTTGAAGACCTTTATGGCAGATGCACTCAAAAACCTTAGGAATTTCAAGAGCACCTGCTTGAGTTTAGCCAAACTTTTCCATTGAATTTATCCATTGATGGGTGACATAAACCAATATATCACGAGTGGATCAACACTAATGGAATCCATACTGGCGATCATTGACCAGATGGAAGGGCATATTGTAAGAGTTGGCAGTTAATGGATTTCCTCATTAGTTTGGAAAGAGTAGAAGTAAGTGCAATGAGACGATAATTGGATGGAAGGAATTTGTCACCCCTTAAGGAATTGGCTGGATATGTGCAAATTTCCAAGCAGAAGAAAAAACAGCATTGGAATAAGAAAATGTGCAAAAGGCAACACAGAACAGGAGCATAAGTTTTGAGATCAAATGGAGAAATAGTGTCGGAGCCTGGTAGAGCTTGCTTGGCATTAAGATTGCTCAGAATTCCTTCTGATGTCCTTTTGATTGAAGACCACAAGAAGCATTGATTAAGATTGCTCAGAATTCCTTCTGATGTCCTTTTGATTGAAGACCACAAGAAGCATTGAATGGGGTGTACTGGGGATGGGTAAGAGTTGGTTTGCAAGATCATTAGTGCAAGAGTTAGAAGAAAAGTAGGATGTTAGCAAATTAGCTTTATCTTTAGCTCAGAGACAATAACAGAGGTGGAAGTATAGATGGACAAAAGTCGAAGCCATTAGCTTTGGTAAGAGACCAAAATACTCAACTATCATTTGGGCAAGAAGCAAATTTTCTGCTTTCAGTCTATTCCAAATCTAGTTTGAATTGATTAATAAGTGCTCTTTATGTTTTTGCGAGCTTTAATGTAGGTAGAAAAGGAACCTGGAGATTTGGGTCAGTTGCAATATGCAACATTCTTACCTTGAACAGCCTTAGCACATTTATTGGAAAACCAAGGTTTAGAAAAAGAACTAGATTTTAAGCTAGAGTGTGGAATAAAAGATTTACAGTTGAAGCTCCATATGATGATCGCCAGGGGGAATTAGAAAAATGGTCATTATATCAGAAGGATGTTATAGCAATCATTTATGAAATCAGCAACAAAACAAGTAAAAGCTTGAACATTTAATGTAATTCTATTAAATACAATATAGTATTATTTTATTTATAATATGTACTACAGTATTAAACAAGAAAATTATGATTGAAAAATTTGCATTGATTGTAGAGTGCAGTAATATTACAGTTAAATTGTAAATTTCACTACATACCTATCAAGACCTAACAAGAGAATTGTTTCATACTTTAAAATAATCTGTCAAAACACATGCTCTGATGCATTTTCATAATTCTCTTTTAAAACATGCTCTACCAGTTTCACTAGAACATGTTTTAAAAGAGAATTATGAAAGTGCACGATAGCAGTTATTTCATTTTCGCAGTTAGGCTGCACTTGAAGAAATTTATGTACAAGTTCTAATCCTAGATGAGCATCTTTCACTAAAACTTCTTGTTCAAGCAACGTAGGTTTCACATCTTCATCACTACAAATTTCAGAAGATCCCATTACATCTGCAATGAGTTCCTCTTTATTTGTGCATATCCTGAAACATTCAATGTCTGCATCCATTTCTGCATATTCTTTGAAACTTAAGTTTTCCTCAAATATTTTTTCCTATTGTCAGGACCGTTCTTCGCAATTAATAGAGAAAGAAGCATGTGAAACTTTACGCATTGCATCATTCAATGTGGTAAATGCAGCATGTTTGAAGCAGTTGGCGATCAATTTTTTAATCAACTTCATCCCCTGCTGAAACACACAAATATATTGCCTGCAGGATGTCGATTCCACATTGAATTTTGCTTTAAAGCACAATTTTGTTTAATAGTATTCTTTGGTAATTTTTCTTAAAACACTTGATTACACCATGTTCAAGTGGCTGAAGAACTGACATCATATTTGGTGATAGGTGATTGCACGTAAGTCATTTACTTGACAATAAGGGGTGCAATTATCCACAAACAGCAAAACTTTTCTATTGATCTCACTCATCCTGCGATCTGTCTGATGCATTCTTCTTAGATTTGTGATGTCATCAATGCCTTTTCAGTTTTCTCGATACATAGTCTGTAATGCCTTCAAACCTTTAAAGCATTGAGTCTTCTGGGCTTTCTCAATGATTAAAAGAGGAATCTTCTCTGTGCCAGCCATGTTTGCTGCTAGGAGAACAGTAATCCATTGCTTGGCATTTTTTTTCGCCACTACATTTCTCACCTTTAAATGTAAGTGTTTTACTTGACAATAAGGGGTGCAATTATCCACAATATCTTATCTGATAGCAATTTAAAGTCTAGTTTCATTAACAAATGATTTCTCATGGTCAGGCTGCAAGCTCGTCAATTGGGGTTATGCTGTTAGTTAAGAAACACAAAATCTAAGGGAGTGCATCCAATTGATGTTGGGGGGACAATGCAATGTTGAGTCTGTTTGGTGTGACATAAGCACTGGGAAAGGAAAAATGAGAGTAGGTGTGTGTTATAGGCCAAATGAATCTCATGAGTATAATGAGTAATTGTGCAGAGAAATAGTGGGCCAGTAAATCAGGATGTCTTATAATGGGGGATTTTAATTTCCCAGAGATTGACTGAAATTTGTGAGTTGGTCACACACACACTAGCAAGGCTTTTGTGGATTTATTGGATGATTGTTTTCTACAGCAGCATGTTTGGGAGGCAACTAGAGGGAGTAATACTCTTGATCTGATTATCAGTAGTGATTCTTCATGCATCAAGAATCTGCTGATAAAGGAACCACTAGGTGGCAGTGATCACAGTGTGCTGAAGTGGGATTTACTCAAAGAGGTAATTACCATCAAGGGTAAAGGGATGGGTTTTTGCTTTTGTAAAGGTCACTACGGTGGTCTGAGACAGTATTTAAATTCTATACGGTGGAACCAACTAATGATGTTAGCAACAGCAAATTCAAAATGGGAAGCATTCAAAGAATTAATCTTGGAAGCTACTAGGCTTTTCATACCAACAAAGAAATATTGTTCAAGATTTAGGCCTAAATGGATGTCAGATGAACTAATTAGACATGTGACAGAGAAGAAAAATGCATGGGATACATATAAATTAACATGTGACACAGAAGCCTATGATAGATATAAGCTGGTCTGTAACCAAGTTACAAAGGAGGTTAAGCAGGCGAAGGCAGATTACAAGAAATCTTTGGCAAAGGATGCAAAAAAAACAGCAAAGTTTACTTATGTAAACTCTAGAAGGAAAGGGATGAATCAGATTGGTCCACTTGATATTGCTGGTTCCACTGTTGATGATCCTGCTCAGGTAACTAGCAAACTAAATGAATATTTGCATCTACATTCACACATGAGGAGTTATTCAGCGAGGGGAATGTAAGAGGTGTATTCAACTCTGGCAGTAAGCTAGATAATCTTGTAATAACTGAGAGTCAAGTGGAGGAGAAATTGTTGAAGATAAACATAAGAAAGGCACCTGGGGTGGATGGAGTCTATCCAGTTATATTAAAGGAGGCGGCAAAGAAAGTAAGCAAACAGAGTTTGAGAACGAGGGTAGCCTGTGCGGACGTACATTTTTGCAGCTCCTGGAACAGAGAAGTTTTTTCAGATTTATTTTCTGTTTTATTAGCTTAAATTGGCATATTAACTTATTTTCTAGAGTAGTTTTATATTCCTATTTACGATACTTAGATTAAAGTAAGTTAGACAGAGATTTTGTAGATATTACTTAGAAAGGGTATCAAATCCACGTGTTTACCGTTCGTAAATAGCCGCCATTGTTACGCGATACAAAATATCTCGAAATAGATAGCATAAGCTTAATATAGTATAGTATAGTACATAATATTGTCAATTAATCTGATAATTAATCTTGTTGAACTTCATTGTCAATTAAATTGTACTTTTAACTATACATATAACGACTTAGGTTACGTAACATAAAAAATTAGTAAAAAATAAATAATTAATACTTAACTTGATACGGAAGTTATATAAAGGGATTTCGTAGATAACACTTGATACTGAAACATAAATATAGCATTATAACTCTGTTGAGATATAAGTTTAGGGTTTTAATTTTGTATTGAAATTGAAATTTTATTGAAATTAAATTGAAATCATGACTCTGACCAGAGCAGCAAAGCAAAATGCTCATGCTAATGGGAGTGCTGTGGCTCAGGGGACAACTGTGGGGCCCAGTTGCCTTCTGAATCACAGTCTATTAAAATGCACTACTTGCTTGATGTTTGTGGAGCAGTCAGGTACGGAACATGATACTGCCATGGGGGATGTCTTTGTGTGTGCGCGATGCAAGGAGTGTAAGGAAATCAGGCGACAACTCAGCATTGTTATGGGCCTATATGAGAGCTTGAAGGACAGGGTGGATGCCCTCGAAGGATTAAAAGTGAGGGGCCCATCAAGCTCTCAGCTGCCCACACCAATGCCAGAGCTTGCACTTGGTCATCACGCAACACAGCGGCAACCCCCAAGGCAGAATGCGCTGGTCCCAAAAGAATGTAGTTGTTGGTGACTCTATTGTCAGGGAAACAGGAAACATGCTTTGTAAAAAGGATAGGTGGAACAGGACCAGGGTATGTCTGCCATGGGCAAAGGTTGATGACGTTGTAGAGCGGGTATCGTCTTTTAAGGGCACAAAAGGTGATATAGTTGTACACGTTGGCACTAATGATATTAAGAGTAGGAGACCAGCAGAATTACTTAACAAGTACAGGTCACTGTTGAAAAAAAGCCGTGAATTAGGGTTGAATTTGAAAGTGTCTGCAACTTCTCCCAGACACGATAGGAGGGAGTATATGATGAGAGCCTTGTCGATCAATTTGGCCCTGGAAGGATTGTGCAAGGCTCAAGGGGTAGAATTTTTTTCAGCCTGGACTGTACTTGTTAACAGGAGAGATTGCTTCTACAGGGATGGGATACACTTAAATAGAAAGGGTGCAAGGATGTTTGCTGATGCTATCGAGACAGTGTTAGGTGGGTCGGAAAACTGCTAGCTTGTGGGGATGCAAGGACTAATAGATTAACAGTAGCCACTGGCAGAGGTGAAAGTGATTCTTGCACTGCTTCTATTGGAATGAGCCGCAGCCTAGAAAATAAGATGCAGGATATTTCAGAGACTGCTGGCAATCATTGGGGTACAAATAAACACATAGGTTGTGTTAGGGTAGCTAAGAAAAAGAATAGGTGCATGTATACTTGCATGTACACCAATGCTAGGAGTTTAGTAAATAAATTTGATGAATTTGAGGTATTGCTCAAAACATCAAAAACAGATATTGTGGGGATTTCAGAGATGTGGTGTCACACAGATATAAGGAATGCAGAACTGGAATTTGGGGAGTACAATGTCTACAGAAAGGATAGACAGGGTAGGAAAAATCCAAGGAAGTTAAGCCAGTCGACATTGCTGGACAGTGCAGTGTCGAGTCAGTTTGGTGTGACATAAGCATTGGGAGATCAAAATTGAGAGTAGGAGTGTGCTATAGGCCTAATGACTCTGATGAGTATAATAAGAAACTGTACGGGGAAATAGTGGGCCAGTAAATCAGAGAGTCTTATAATGGGGGATTTTAATTTCCCAGATATTGACTGAATTTGGGAGCTGGTCACTCACACACTAGCAAGGCTTTTGTGGATTTATTGGATGATTGTTTTCTACATCAGCATGTTCGGGAGGCAACTAGAGGGAGTAATACCCTTGATTTGATTATCAGTAGTGATTCTTCATGCATTAAGAATCAGCAGGTAAATGAACCACTAGGTGGCAGTGATCACAGTGTGCTGAAGTGGGATTTACTCAAAGAGGTAACTACCATTAGGGGTAAAGGGAAGGGTTATTGCTTTCGTAAAGGCGACTACGATGGACTGAGACAGTACTTAAATTCTATACAGTGGGATCAACTGATGATGTTACCAACAGCAAATTCAAAATGGGAAGCATTCAAAGAACTTATCTTGGAAGCTACTAGGCCTAAGTGGATGTCAGATGAACTAATGAGACATATGGCAGAGAAGAAAAATGCATGGGATACATACAAATTAACACGTGACACAGAAGCCTATGATAGATACAAGTTGATCTGTAACCAAGTTACAAAGGAGGTTAGGCAGGCGAAGGCAGATTACGAGAAATGTTTGGCAAGGGATGCAAAGAAAAACAGCAAAGAGTTCTTTACTTATGTAAACTCTAGAAGGAAGGGGATGAATCAGATTGGTACACTTGATATCGATGGGTCAACTGTTGATGATCCTGCTTAGGTAGCTAACAAACTGAATGAATATTTTGCATCGACATTCACACATGAGAAGTTATTCATCGAGGGGAATGCCAGAGGTGTATTCAACTCTGGCAATAAGCTAGAGAATCTTGTAATAGCTGAGAGTAAAGTGGAGGAGAAATTGTTGAAGATAAATACAAGAAAGGCACCTGGGGTGGATGGGATCTATCCAGTTATATTAAAGGAAGCAGCAAAGGAAGTAAGCAAACCCTTAGTCATAATTATGAGAGCTTCCTTGGACTCAGGGGAAGTACCCATGGACTGGAGATGTGCAGATGTGACCCCAATTCACAAAGGAGGATCAAAGGGCAACACAAATAATTATAGACCTGTTAGTTTAACTTCTGTTCCTGGAAAATTAATGGAGGCACTGGTTAAAGAAGCATTGCAGGATCATCTAGACAAGACTTCAGTCATAGCTCAGACACAGCATGGTTTTGTTAAGTGGAAGTCTTGCCTGACCAATTTGATTGGATACTGTGATGCAGTCATAAAAAAGAACTGGATGCAGGGAATAACTTTGATATTATATACTTGGATCTTAGAAAGGCTTTTGATACTGCTGCACAAATTGGAGCAGTGTGGCATTGGAGGCAAATTGCTGCTATGGATAAAGATGTGGTTGAAGGGGAGAAAACAGAGTGGTAATCAATGGACACTGCTCATCGTGGACTAATGTTATTAGTGGAGTCCCTCAGGGTTCAGTATTGGGTCCATTATTGTTTTCTGTATTTATAAATGATATTGATGGTATATCAAGCTTAATGTCCAAGTTTGCAGATGATACGAAGGTTGGCAGGGTTGTCAAGGACACTACTGACACTATGCTACTGCAGCAGGATCTGGAAAGGTTGAGCAGATGGGCTGAGAGGTGGCAAATGAAGTTTAACATTGACAAATGTAAAGTACTACATATGGGAAACAGCAAACCCAGAGCAACATATCAACTCTGTGGTACTACACTGACAGTGGTAGAGAATGAAAGGGACCTGGGGGTGGTTGTGCAGGCAGATATGAAGTTTTCTGAGCAGTGCAGACGGGCTGCAAGAGTAGCTCATGGTGTATTGTCGATGATATATAGGAATTTTTCTAGCAGGGATAAGGAGGTGATTATTCCCTTGTATAAGGCAATGGTCAGACCGCACCTAGAGTACTGTGTACAGGTCTGGAGGCCTCATTTCAAAAAGGATGTAGAGATGCTGGAACGAGTACGGAGAAGGGCAACAAGATTAGTGAATGGAACAGAGGTGTGCTCTTACGATGATAGGCTTAAGTTTTTGCAAATTACAGTGTCTGGAGACTAGGCACCAGCGAGTTGATCTGATAGAGGTGTATAAAGCCTTGAATTGTTTGTGCATGCTCAATGCTGATGGGATTCTTCCTCTTGCTCAGAATAATCACCTGAGAGGGCATAAATTCAAATTGAGAAAAGACAGATGTAGGATAGACGTGAGTAAATTTGCCTTTAGCCAGCGGGTGGTTGGTTGGTGGAATAGACTTCCATCCCTTGTCGTGGAAGTTGATAGCCTAAATAAGTTTAAGGCTCAGCTGGACAGGTATTTCGAACGAACAGAGGGGTGAAGTGGAAGTGATTATTTTTTATTTATTTATTTATTATTTATTTATTTTTTTTTTTTTTGGCTGATGCTACATAAGCTTGCTTTCTTGCATCAAATACCTCTACTAATGCTAACCCCTAGCCACAATTATAAGTTTTCCTGGACTCGGGGGAGGTACCCATGGACTGAAGATGTGCAAATGTGACCTCAATCCACAAAGGAGGATCAAAGGGAGAACAGGTAATTACAGACATCTTAGTTTAACTTCTGTTCCAGGTAAATTAATGGAAACACTGGTTAAAGAAGCATTGCAGGATCATCTAGACAAGACTTCAGTTATAGCTCGGACACAGCATGGGTTTGTTAAAGGGAAGTCTTGTCTGACTAATTTGATTGGATTCGATTATGTAGTCACAAAGAAACTGGATGCAAAGAATAACTTTGATATCATACTGTGATTTTAGTGTTTTGCACCAAGGTTGGTGCAAAACACTAAAATCACAGTATGGATATACCCAACCTCAGAGGCCTGTTTGAAGAACTTTGATATCATATATTTGGATCAAAGAAAGGCCTTTGATACTATTGCACATGGAAGACTGCTGCACAAATTGGAGCAGTGTGGCATTGGAGGCAAATTGCTACTGTGGATAAAGGGATGGTTGAGTGGGAGAAGACAGAGTGGTAATCAGTGGACACTGCTCTTCATGGACTAATATTATTAGTGGAGTCCCTCAGGGTTCAGTGTTGGTCCATTGTTGTTTTCTGTATTTATAAATGATATTGATGATGGTATATCAGGCTTAATCTCCAAGTTTGCAGATGATACGAAGGTTGGCAGGGTTATTAATGACACTAATGACAGTACACTGCTGCAACAGGATCTAGAAAAGATGAGCTGAGAGGTGGCAAATGAAGTTTGACATTGACAAATGTTAAGTACTACATATGGGAAGCAGTAATCCCAGAGTAGCGTATCAACTCTGTGGTACCACACTGACAGTGATAGAGAATGAAAAGGACCTGGGGATAATTGTGCAGGCAGATATGAAGTTTTCTGAGCAGTGCAGGCGATCTGCAAGAGTAGCTCATGGTGTCTTGTCAATGATATACAGGAATTTTTATAGCAGGGATAAGGAGGTGAGTATCCCCTTGTATAAGGCAATGGTCAGGCCACATTTTAAGAAGGATGTAGAGCTGTTGGCCTCATTTTAAGAAGGATGTAGAGCTGTTGGAATGCGTACAGAGAAGGGCAACAAGATTAGTGAACAGAACAAAGGGTTGCTCTTACGAAGAAAGGCTTAAGTTTTGCAAATTACAGTGTCTGGAGACTAGGCACTTGCGAGGTGAACTGATTCAGGTGTGTAAAGTCTTGAATCATTTGAGCATGCTCAATGCGGATGGGATTCTTCCTCTTGCTCAGAATAATCATTTGAGAGGGCATAAATTCAAATTGAGAAAAGACAGATGTAGGATAGATTGTGCAGAAGTTTGCCTTTAGCCAGTGGGTGGTTGATTGCTGGAACAAAGTTCCATCTGTCGTAGAAGTTGATAGGTTAAATAGATTCAAGGCAGAACTTGACAAACATTTGGAGGAGGGGAGGGGTGAAATAAGGGTTTTTTTTTTTTTGGCTGATGCTATATAAGCTTGCTTTCTTGCGTCATGTGCTCTTGCTATTGCTAATAATGCTAATTACTTCAATATATTTGAAGCATTCTGCCATTTTTAATACAAATATTGTAATAAAAAAGTAAAAATTCAGATTAAGAAAAATTTATGGTCGTTATAGAGAAATAATTTTATTTTCAATGTCGGTACCAGCCACATACGACATTAAAAAGAGAATCACTATTAAGAGCTTTGACTGTATTTATAGAGATGCGAACCTGTTCTTACTTCAATTCATTAGTCATGATTTAAGGTTTTTAGCATAAACGGGCTCTCTTTATCAATCTGTTGTTCTGTTATTGGTGAAATAGCTTCTGCACTTTTTAATATTTTTCATCATTTTTTGTTACCATTAGGTGATCAAATTGAGAATCATTATTAACATTTTCTCTACTGTTAGGAAATTTTTTTTGTTTCACTTAAACTTGTCCCTTTGACATTACAGATTCCTTATGAATGTCTTATAGAAATTAGTAACATTCAATAGAATCTTCATCAATTTAAACATGAATTTCAGATTCATTTGTTCCATTAATTTTTCAGCAAGTTTTATTTTTCTAAAGCCAGTATCATTTTAATATAAAATTGTGAAGTGCACAATAATCTTTCCACAGCTAAATGATCTCTGTGAGATAGATGAAGAAACACATGATAGACCTACATTGACAGGTTCATTGTTGGTCACAATAGCAGCAGCCATTTCTGTAACTTTGTAGTATACCTCATACCAGAGTCCTGTGCAGGTTCACTGTATTAGGTTAAAAAAGGTAAAGTGCAGCCATTATCAACCCACTATCTGTGGGTTGGCAACAGCCATTATCTGCAGGTTGGCAGATCGACCGTATTCAGCAGTCAGGGCCTTGAACCCCGGTCTACTCAAAGAGCATGTGCTACTGCACTCCTCCTCCTGACCACTCGGCTATGGAATGTGATTTGCACCCAGTCACCTTTTTCCTTTTTTTTTCTGCAAAAAAAAAAAAAAAAAAAAGGAAAAAGAAATGACATTAAGAAAATTTGTAGTAAATTTTTCTACATGTCAGTAACAATACAATAGTTAGCTTAATAAATCAATCAATAATATTAATATTTTCTGTATTGTATATAACACAAAAATAAAAAATATATATATGCAGGTACCTCTCGTTATATGCAATCTCACTTTACTTTTGCTATAATTCTGTTTCATAAAATTAGAATAAAAACTGGTCTCAATCACCGTTGAGCCAGATGATATATAATTTATGCAGTAATTTTGAATTTACCACAATGAATGCAATCCTAAAAAGTTATTCTTTCAAGTTGCAATTTTTTGGAAACTTTTAATAATGTTCCACTTCTTCTTTCAGTTTAGTGTTGAAAGATTTTATTTATAGTGTCAGTTTCTAATTCTGAAGCACTGAGTGCAAATTTCATAATCAGAAGGAATATAATATAACATCAATAGTATCATAATCTGAGATAATTCAAAAATTGAAAAAGGCTGTCAATGAATCTTGGTTTTTCTTCCCCTTTTCATGTCTGGCAATGCAGTATTGGGTGGGGAGGGGTTAAAAAATAATAATTTTAAATCTAATCATAGAAAACTAATATTTTTAGAAAAATGTATGCAATTTATAAAATTGGTAGCAGAGTAGTGCTGCATGCAATTCAAATCACAAAAGGGAAAAAAATAGATAAATACATTACAAACCTGATAATTTAGTAAATAATGTTACTTAGGAAAATACTAATAGAAACAGTTAATTTATGAGTTTTATTAATTTTGGCATTATTGTATTAAATTGTGTGCCTTCAAAAACTAGAACTACACCCAACCCACAAACTACAGAATTTCTGAAGATTCGACTTGTTGTAGGACTCTAACTGTTGTGTGCATAATTACACATAATTTCTAGCTAAATTTCATTGATAGATATTAGAGATTATATTTAAGTATAAAATTCTTGTTTGGCAGAGAATTATTTTATTCTAAGCACTTTTTAATATTCCCTTTAATTCCTATTTTTCTTTATTTGGATGGGTAAGAACTTCACAAATTTTGAGATCAAATGGAGAAATGGCATCAGGGCTGGTGGAGCTTTCTTGGCATCAAGATTGTTCAGAATTCCTTCTGATGTCATTTTGAGTAAGACCACAGGAAGCATTGAATGGAGTGTACTGGAGATGGGTAAGAGTTGGTTTGCAAAATGATTAGTACAAGAGTTAGAAGAAAACTGTGGTGATTTTGAAAGCACTAGCTAAAACCACATGCTTGTTGACACTGTCTTGTCATCCGTACAGCTACCATATTTGAAAGGTAAAGTAAAAATTTGAGTAAAGTTAAAAAGATAAAATAAAAATTTGAAAGGTAAAGTAAAATTCAAATAAAATGAAAAACCATTTACAGATGATTCTACTTACTTGTTGAGAAAACTTAATAAAAATAAATATCAATCAAAATTTTTTCCTAAAAGATTATACAAAGAAAAGGATTTTGTCCATCTTTTCAGAAAAAAATAAGGCTTCAGTGAACAAAAAAAAAAAGAAAGAAAAAAAGGACATAGCATTCCAGTAAATCCATGCCATAAGACCAGGATGACATAATATATTTCAGGGAATTTGTTTAGCTGGCATATAGTTTTATTAGATTTTATTATGTTTGGATATTTTCCCAAAATATTTTTTCAAAATAGTAGTGTAAAATAGATTTATAATTCCTGCTTTTATCACCTTTTGCTTCCATAATTTATACAGTATAAATACATATTTGCCAAACTATTTACAATTTTTATTTCTGTGTAAATTGGTTTAAACATTATAGTACTTATGAATTTTAATTTATCTGTATGATGATCTGTGGTTTTCTTTTATTAGATAATTTGGACATTTTAGAAGCAAAGGCATTTTTTGAGCTTAATTATAGCCATATATATTATATATTTTATGATGTCTTCATTTCTGTTGAGGCTAATTTAAAACAAAGAGGTAAGTTCTTGCTATAAAGAACAATAATATTGACATTTTTATTGTTTCAGTATTGTTGCCTTTTAAAATTTATATAAGAGGATAAATATATATTAATTGTTTTTACAAGCAATTAATGTATTAAAAACAATTTGTATATTACCAAAATACAGTGTGTACCAGTAGAATTTGTACAAGCATAAGATTTAATGGGGCATTGATTGTTGACCTTTTGCACACACATGCCAAATGGGAACTGGCTCGACCACTTCACTTGTGTGTCACTGCTGATTGATTGTGGAATTTCGCAGTTTGAATAGTGTGCTAACATCAAGTTCTTCTTTAAACCTGAGAAAAGTGCTACAGAGATGCTGCAAACATTAGAGTTTATGGAGGTAATGCTTTGAAGAAAATGGCAGTTTATAAGTCAATTAAAAAAACGGACAGGAAACACTGGAAGATGAACCTTGCAGTGGGCGCCCTTTGTCATGAAATGACAATGTCACATGCGAAATGATAGGTGAATGACTGTTGTGTTGAGGTTTGACTGTATACACAATAGACTGTATAACGTAGGCCCAGTATACAATTCTGATGCAATATTTAGGGTTGCGTTTCATGTGTGTGTAAAGCTTGTTGGATGATCAAATGGACTGCAGGAAGCCATTGCAGTTGATTTATTCAAAAAATCAACACAGGATCTGAGCTTCCTAAGAAAAGTATTCGCTGGGGATGAGAGTTTGGTGTTCACCTGTGACCAGATTGGTTTATTGGACTTTTCTGTTAGTGCAATCTATTATAAACAGATAGTAAACTCAATCTTATTGAATTTGTGATAATACCGACACCTGGAATTGTGTAGGTTATTGTGTAGGTGAAATGTATTTTCCCTTCCATGAAATCTTAAAACATATAAAAAACATAAATAAATTTTCAGAAAGTTGTCTTCATTCCGATTTTTTAAGCTTCATAATTTGTTACTCCATTCTCACTTGCATGTATCGTGTTAGTTTCAATTTGTGCATGCTGTGATCTTTGTTATTGTTTGCTTATCTTTTTTACTATTTTAAATGTTAACCCCCTCGCCAAATTCAGTGAACAGAAATATCAACTAGTTAGTATGTACATGTTACAGTACGTATTACAGTCCTGCTTTTTCGCTCTCATCTTTAACCATTAAAATCAATTGTGCTGGATCTTCCTCATTTTCTGCAAGCAAACAAAGGGATAATCACCTCCTTGGCTCTCCTAGAAAAATTCCTATATATCATTGACAAAACTCCATGACCTGCTCTGGCAGCCCATCTGCACTGCTCAGAGAACTTCATATCCGACTGCACAATTACCCCCAGGTCTTTTTCATTTTCCACCTCCCTGAGTGTAGTACATTTGTCAATGTTAAACTTCAGTTGCCACGTCTCAGCCCATCTGCCTAAATTTTCTTGATCCTGTTGCAGTAGCGTACTGTATTTACTGTCATTAACAATGCTGCCAACCTTTATATCATCTGCAATCATGATATACCTTCATTGATATCATTGATAAATACACAAAACAACAATGGGCCCAGCACTGAACCCTGGGAGACTCCGCTAATAACATTAGTCCACGTAGAACAGTGTCCATTTATTACCACTCTCTGCCATCTCCCACTCAACCATCCCTTTATCCATTGCAGTAATTTGCCCTTAATGCCATACTGCTCAAATTTGTACAGCAGTCTTTCATGTGCAACAGTCCAAGTATATGATATCAAAATTATTTTTGCATCCAGTTCCTTTGTGACCACATTGTAGTAGCCAATCAAATTGGTCAGACAAGACTTCCCCTTAACAAACCCATGCTGTGTCTGAACTATTACTGCTGTCTTGTCTAGGGTATCACCTCTTTAACCAGTGACTCCATTATTTTCCCCAGAATAGAATAACTAGAATAACCAGTTTGAAGTCACCCTTTGAACCCCCCCCCCTTTATGAATTGAGGATACATTTACACATCTCCTGTCCATGGGGGACCTCCCCCGAGTCCAAGGAAGTTCTCATAATTACGGCTAAGGGTTTGCTTACTTCCCTTGCTGCCTCCTTCATTATAACTGGATAGATTCCATCTGCCCCAGGTGCCTTTTTTATGTTTAACTTCAACAATTTCTCCTCCACTTTGCTCTCAGTTATTACAAAATCACTTATCTCCCTGTTAGAGTGATAAACGTCTGGCATTCTCCTCCTGTGTGAATGTAGATGCAAAATACTCATTCAGTTTATCAGCTACTTGAGCAGGATCATCAATAGTCGAACCATCTATGTTAAGTGGACCAATCTGATTCATCCCTTTCCTTCTAGAGTTAGCTTAACATAGTCAAACCATCTATGTTAAGTGGACCAATCTGATTCATCCCTTTCCTTCTAGAGTTTATATAAGTAAAGACTCTGCTGTTTTTCTTTGTGTCCTTTTCCAAAGATTTCTCGTAATCTGCCTTCTCCGGCCTAAACCTTCTTTGTGACTTGATTACAGACTAGCTTATATCTGCCATAGGCTTCTGTGTCGCCTGATAATTTATATGCATCCCATGCATTTTTCTTTTCTGCCACTAGCCTCATTAATTCATCTGACATTCATTTAGGTCTAAATGTTGAACAGTATTTCTTAGTTGGTAAGAAAAGCCTAGTACATTCCAAGATTAATTCCTTGAAGGCTTGCAATTTAGAATTTGGTGTCTTTAACATCATCAGTTGATCCCACTGTATAGAATTTAAAAACTGTCTGAGACCACGGTAGTCATCTTTACGAAAACAAAAACCTTCCCCTTTACCCTTAATGGTAGTTACATCTTTAAATAAATCCCACATCAATACACTGTGATCACTGTCACCTAGTGGTTCCTCTATCTGCAAATTCTTAATGCATAAATAACACTGGTTTACAGTGTATCTGGGGTTTGAGTAAAAGTATGTGGCAGTTATTTATGCATGTTTACTGATTACTAAACCAAAGTCTGTTTGTTTCTATCATGTAAAGATTTTTCACAATTCATTAACAAAATATTACCTAGGTATTATATGTAAATGTGTACCTAATTATAGTTTCTGCAATGTTTTACAAGTTTTATACCCCTATATTTGTAATCAGTATCAAATATTTGCCTCAAATACAACAGATTGTGCATGTTTAACCCGTAACCACACACACACACACACACACACACACACACACACACACACACACACTGCAAGGTTGCCGACCTTGACCCAGGAAGGTAGATGGACCCCCACCCTCTCTTCTGGCCCATCTGTGATTCCCAGAATTTTATTTTCTGAGTGGAGTCTTGGAGACTCCTGTGTGTTGTTAAGGGTTAAACTTGTCTGAGCACTTACTTGTTTGTACAGTCCACTCAACCACAGAGCCTATATAAGTGGCACATCCCTTATGCGGTCACAGTACTCCTGTAAAAACTGTCGTGAGCTCTCATTGTGTGTTAGTTTTCTTTTAGTATGGCAACCAGAAAGTGTGTAAACAGTCCTGACATATTTTGTTATATATGTGGTTGTTTTGTTCCTGTAAAGCAGAGGCGAAATATTACCGATTTTGTAAAAAAAATCGTATTATGCATGCTTTGACATAAAACTAGGCGATCAGGATAAATCGTGGGTACCGCATAAAGTATGCCATACATGTGTCGAACATCTTAGAAAATGGAGTCAAGAAAAAAAGGTGTGCTTGCCATTTGCTATTCCTATGGTGTGTCACGAGCCAGTAAGCCATGCTGAATGTTACTTTTGTGTATGTGACGTTAAAGGTTACAATTCAAAAAATAAAAAGGACATCAAATATCCAGATCTACCGTCGGCCATAAGACTGGTTCCGCTTGGACCTGATCTGCCTGTAAAACCTCCACCAGAAACTTTGGAGTCCACATCTTTTTCCACTGAAGCAGAAGCTAAAGAGGTTAGTGAAGAGGAATGTTATCAACCAGAAAATATTTTAACGCCACAGCAATTCACTCAAGTCGAACTGAACGATTTAGTAAGGGACTTAGGTCTTCCAAAGTATGCTCCTGAAATTCTGGGATCCAGACTTCAAGCGAAGAACTTACTTGCTCCAGGTACATAATTTTCCTTGTACAGAAATCGTGAAAGGGAGATTATACGGTATTTTTCACAAGAAGGTCCTTTCGTATATTGCAGTGATATTGCTGGTTTAATAAGTGCCTTAGGAGCTCCATCATATGTTCCTAGTGAATGGAGACTATTAATAGACTCTTCTAAGACTAGTTTGAAAGGTGTTCTCTTGTATAATGGAGGTAAGCACACATCTGTGACAGTTGCTCATTCAGTCTACTTAAAAGAAACTTATTTCACTCTAAAGTTGCTTCTGGGGAAAATTAAATATCAAGATCATGAATGGCAACTATGTGGAGACTTAAAAGTGTTATGTATGTTGTTGGGATAACAGGGTGGGTACACTACAATGCTATGCTTTATTTGTGAATGGGATAGGAGAGCTAAAGCGCTGCATTGGACAAAGAAGCAGTAGCCTCAGAGGCACAGTCTTACACCGGGGTCAAAAAATATTGTGCACGAAAATTTGGTGAAGCCAGATAAAATACTTTTATCTTTGGTGACACTCCAATTTCTAGGCAAAATGATATATCTCTTTTGGGGATTATCCTGATTTCTAATCTCTCTTGGCACAAGCACATTACAAATATTGCTTCCTCTGCATCTAAAAAACTTGGTTTTCTCTTTTGCACTCTGCATTACTTTTCTTCCAAACAGCTGTTCACTCTGTACAAATCGCAAATCTGCCCTACCATGGAATATTGTTCCCACATTTGGGACGGTGCCCCCAAAACCTCTCTCAGGCTTCTTGATCCTGTTCAGAAGAGGGAAATTAGGTTAATTAATGATTCATCTCTAACAGAGGCTCTCCACTCGCTGTCTCATAGACATACTGTTTCTGCTGCATGCCTCGTCTACAGATACTTCCATCGGCACTGTTCTTCTGAATTGGCTTCTATAATTCCCGCTGTCTCTTTCAAAACAGTCCGAACACTTGCCACTACCAGCCAACATCCATTTACTGTCCAACTTTTCATCTTCCTCGTTTATTCATTCAACTGCCATTTATCTGAACAACCTTCCTTAATACATTATTTCCTGAAAATTACAGTCTACAGAAGTTCAAGTCCAATGTCAACAAATATCTTCTTTCGTCTTCTTAACCTCCAACCCATACATGATACTAAGTACTATAGGTTCTAATACCTCTCGTGGTTGGGGTTTATATAAAAAAAAAAAAAAAAGGCAGAACTTGAACCTGAAGCTTCTGAACATGAAGAACCAGTAAGCATGAAGAAGAATAAATAGTGTATGCGAATGGTGGCCTTTTTTTTTTTTTTTGTGAAGGGTCCGGTACCAATTTATTTCCCATAGGATATTATGGGAAATTGCGTTTCGTACCATGAACCGGTTCGTGGTACGAGGCCCCACTGTATATATATACAGGGTGGCCATAATTTAAGTATCCCTATTCAGCGCGCTCTGTAGCTCTAAGTAATAAGCAGAGTGCCATCAAAATTGGTAAGTAAACTATGCAAGAAATTGGGAGAAGGATACTGTGAAAAAAAAAAAAAATTTGTTCAAAAATCTGCTGATAGGGGATAATATGGTGCTGTAAAAGAGGAAAGACATGACAACATACCAACAAATAAATAACTAAGACAAACCTTAATGAAATTGCAAATTTTTATTTGTGCTCTTCGCAAAATAAAACAGAAAGAAACTGAACTAAACTGCGTGAGGAAATGGTTTCACAGCTCCAAACTCACTCACAGTTTACTCCCTATAGTTGATGATGTTTGCTGATGGTAGAGTTGGTTTTCGATGTGATTACCATTGTTCTGGACCAGAAACTGCATTCGATGCACAGCGTGCTCCATTGCGGAATGCAACATCTCTGGAGTAATGTTCTGCATATGCTGCGTTATTTGTCCTTTAAGACAGCCAGGTTAGGGACACTTCCTCGATAGACAATGGCCTTGAGGTGACTCCACAACCAAAAAATCACACAGTGTAAGGTCAGGTGAACATGGTGGCCATGCAATGGGAAACAAATGACTAATGACTCTTTCTGCAGTAAAGTGATGCCGGAGAAGCTGCTGTACCATTTGTACGATATGAGGAGGAGCACCATCTTGCATAAAAATTGTCTCATCCAGGCATCCTCTTTGCTGCAGTTGAGGAATAAATAAACTGCTCAGCATGTGATGATATCTTTGTGCTGTAACGGAACAGGTGGCTGCTCCTGCTGGGTGCAATTCCGCGAAAAAGTATGGCCCTAGAATGAAATTTGAAGTCACACCACATCAGACTGATTTTCGGTGAGTGCAATGGGATTTTCTGAATAGCATGCAGTGCTTCTGAAGCCCATATTTGGCAGTTTTGAGTTGACAGTCCCATCAAGATAAAAATGGGCCTCATCTCCCCAAAGAATGTTCCATGGCTAGGCATCGTTCACTTCCATTCTGGCCAAAAACATTAGAGAAAATGCCATTCGTTTTTCAGTATCATCTCTTTGCAGCTGCTGCTGGCGACTGATCTTGTATGGATAATAGTGGATTAGTTTCCGAAGAATTTTCCAAACATTGGAATATGGGACATCCAATTGCTTCACTACTCCCAGTGCGCTGCTACTAGTTCCAGCAGCTGTATCCATGGTCGGTCGATGAGAGCTGTTGCAACTTCCTCTGCTACCTGAGGTGAAACAGGCTTCCTTCCTCTTCCAGTCTTAACAACAAAGGACTTAGTTTCCTCATATTTGTTAATCATCCTTCTAACCTGCAGCTGATAAGGTTCTTACCTTGATGTAGTTCTTATAGTGTCTAAATTCATGCAGAACATCTGCTGCATTGCATCAACGTAGAAGAACTTCACAATTAAAGTGCGATTGGGCAGAGTGGGACGCATTGTTGGCAGTAAACTTACAGAATACGCTTGCGATGTTCACGTTGTGCCTTTATAGCTCTTTGCTACTGGGAAAATTTAAATAACTCGGATTTATGCAAATTTTCAGCTCTCTTAGGTGTCTTATTTTTTAGTTTGGATTTAAAACTTTAGTGCAATTCAGTTTCTTTCTGTTTGTTTTTCAGAGCACAAATAAAATTTTTAATTTCATTAAGGTTTGTCTTAGTTATTTATTTGTTGGTACTTTGTCATGCCTTTCCTCTTTTACAGCGTCATATTATCCCCTATCGGCAGATTTTTAAAATTTTTTTTTTTTTTTTTTTTCATGGGATCCTTCTCCCCATGCCTTGAATAAGTTACTTGCTAATTTTGGTGACATTCCGCTTATTATGTAGAGCTACAGAGAGCTCTGAATAGGGATACTTAAATTGTGGCCACCCTGTATGTATCCATACATACATAAATACATACATATATATATATATATAATATTAAAAAAATATGTTATATGATCGTTATTACAATAATATAGTTAAAAACAAAATTACAGTTTATAATACAAATTACATAATTACATATAATTTGTATTATGAATTTATAATTTATGGATAAACTATGGTGTATATACACCAATATTATATAGTTATTTAAACCCATATGCTATTATGCCCTGTGCATTTAGTCTTTAAAATAAAAATACATATATATAATAATTTTATAGATCACCACAAAATTAAATAGATACAGTACAACTTTTTATAAGGAAATAAATATATGAATTAAAAAAAAAAAGTTTAAATAACTTAAACCCAAATTACGTGGCACCCCGGTTGAATACCACTGTGCTAATGGTTTTATGCACTCCATTGTGCACTCCTTCAGTATGACTGAATAATATTGTTGGTACCTTGGAGCCTTGCCCACATTCAAGAAGAGTAATGTTTCTGTTAGGCTTTCCTCTGTAATAAGTATCATTTACTTTACAATGCCCTTAGCATAATGTTCCCCATCCCAACCCCAAAAGAGACTTTCTATTGTGATGATTGACACAAAGTGTCAATTCAGTTCATCAGCTACATTATCTGCATTAACTCTGATTATACTATTTTCACTGCACAAAGATTGTGTCTGCTTTTTCTCTTTTCCCTTCTTTTTATTCCCTCATAAATGGAAAGTTTTATTTATGAATAAAATTCTTTGTCTTCATTCTTGGCTCTTTGAATCTCTAGCAATGGCTCCAGATTTCTCATGTTGTTCAGATTTTGTCTTTCTAATCCTGTCTGCATTTTTTAACAGATAAATTTGTAATTATACAAATCTGAATTTATTTTTGCTCTATATGTGCCATGCTGTTTTCTTCTGTTCAGTCAAGTGCACTGAACCGAATGAATTCACTCATGGCTTTGACGATGAATGTTGTTTTTGGTTTTTAGGCACATCAGCGACTTAGGCCATTGTGTGTTATGTTTGTACAAGTGTGTGTTCACAGGTCATTTTGCATGTTGTGAGAACTGAAGAGCCTGTAATTAAAAAGGTGAACTTTGATCCTCCTCATAAGATCAGATAACTGATTAAAGAGGTCCTCAGAAATTTCACTAGTCAGTAATAACTGGACAAAATCCAAACTTCTCTAAACAAATGACTAATGGTGAAAGTTTATAGAAAGTTTTCTATAAATAAATTGTATTTCTCTTCTATATTTTGTCCCACTTCATAGAGGCCAGTAAGCACCTTAGTTCATAATTTGCTTTCTCAAAATTAAAACCTTTGCCCTTATACTTGACTACCAAAACCTCACTTGTCATTATTCACTTTTGGACACTGTGGTCACATGCTTTTAATCATTCCTACACCATCATATTTGTGATATTACCCAGATCACTGGTAAGTTGAGATCTTTCATAACAAGAACTCAGAATTACTTGTCCATTCAATTTGCATATAGAAACTCTTAGTGTATTGTTATAGAAGATATCAACTTACCACTTACTGATTGGAAATGACGGATAACTTGACCTACAGATAAAATTTTTGAATCAACTAATGTCATTGCTAATTTGACCCGAAGTACACCCCACTCTTAATTTTCTTTTATATAAACAAACCACTTACCATCTTGCACCGCACTGACTCATTCTCTTCCTAGTATTGTTCCAAATAATGGTACATTTTGGTGCATTTAGGCAGCTTTTGATCAGAAGCATAGCCCCCCCCCCCCCAGTTCCTGTATATTCTTCCTATACATATTGTACATGAAACATTTTATTCCTTTCCATATGCAGGAGATTTATCATATATTTCTGGGCTTTTTAATGTACTTTGTGTTAATAAATATACAAAATTAAATACAGTCAGTCCTCGTATAACATGTGTTTACACTACACGAATTCGATCATACACGATTTATAAATAGGGGAACAATATCTTATATAACACAAACCGAATTACGCATAATTGCATCCACTAAATGCATTCAAAATATGTATCGTGAGGAAGCTCTAAATGCAAGGAAGTAGCAAATAGTGGTGCCAGAACTTCAGAGCTTAGTCATTTAAGTGCATTCAGACCAATCGGTTTTTTGAAGATGGCCTATAATAGTTATCATTGCCCAGAAATTTAATTCAACCTATTTCACCATTCAGTATTTTGGATGGAGAAAGGGCCAAAAGTAGGAAAGTGGGTTTCACATTCATTATCACATTCATTCTATTCCTTTGAAAAATCAAGTGCCATCAATCAACTCATTACTGTGAATGAAAAATGAGTTTACTCCTTATCAGAGTTCTGCCAATAGCAGGTCCAAGCATACAATCAACAACTACTTCGTATATATCTCTCTCTATCCACAGCACTCTTTTCATCTCCCCATATCCACCATTCCCTCTCAATTCATCTATTATAATTTTCCTCACCCTCCCTCCCTCCCTCCTTCCCTCTGATCCGCTTCCTTCCATCACATCCTCCATCAAGGTTTTGTGTCACCTGCGACATATGTCAAATCCAATTTTTTTATGGCACCTCCATAGCCAGGTGGGCAGGAGCGGCAGTGCATAGCACATGCTTCTTGATTAGACCGGGGTTCGAGCCCGTGACCACCAAATACGGAGGATGCGGAAAGGTCAGGGAATGACCACCGCATATCCTCGGAGCAATATGGCTTTAGTTGCTAATGCTCCTAAAAACCAAATAACAACAATCAATTTTTCTTATGCATCTGATTGTTTCAGTCAAACATCATTTCTCACACATCCTTCTCTAAATCTTGTTTCTCACTTGATCAAACTACTTTATCTTTTCCATCCACCTCCATACATCTCAAAACTTTCCAATCTTCTGATGCCTTCCATTCTCAATATTTTTGCTCCATAAAATACCATGCTCCATATCAGTCATACCAATCTTTTCCTTAAACCAATTCCTACTACTGCTACTAATCTCCCACATAATATTCTTCTTTTCTTCTCAAAAGTTTTTTTTATCCATTCTTGTTCTTAAATGACTATTTTATCATAATATTAAGTAGAAAATCTGTTACACCTAGCCAAAAGGAGGTCCCTAGGAAGAAAAATTACTTGAAAAAATGAAAGCATTCTCTTGTGTAGGGTTTACAATCTATTTATTACTAATAGTCTAATAATCACAATTTTTTGCAGATGTTTTCTTCTACACCTCTTGAGTGACTGCAAAATTAAAAATAAAATGATTTACTTATTAATTTTCTTTTAATAATTAATTTTTTTCAGTTACCTTAATTTTTAATCCTAATTTTATTATTAAACCTTAATATAATCTTATCCAACCAAAGTTTTTAATAAAATTACTAAAATTAATAATAATAATAATAATAATAATAATAATAATTAATACTAAAGTAACCACTTATAATCCTACAGTTGCACTGCAACAAAAATACCATAAAACCAAACTGACAAACTATTTTTTATAATATGGTTACAGCTGTATGCTTGATTGACTAAAATTAAGATTAACTAAGTATTAAGTACTGATTAGCTGGAAGTAAGAATGGTTAGGTAAAGATCTATAGATTTTAGGGCTCTAATTCCTTAGAGCCCTAGAATCTATAGACCTTTACTCTACAACATAATCCCCAGGAAATGCCTCAGGGCATTTTCTGGCGATTAAGTAGTAAAATGTACATATTTGGTTACTACCCAGAACATATGTGTATAAATAATGTCTTGGATTTTAAACAGTATTAATAAGCTTGAGGTGGGGAGAAATAGTTATTTGTGGGGATTTGTTATTTGCAGTCTACAATTTCTGATATAAAAATCTTGATTAATGCATATCTCATTTTTAATAGCTCATAGGACTCACAGAGATGAATTGGATGCTGTTTGTCATATATTTGAGGTAAGCCTTTTTTATTACTTTTTTTTTGTTGGCAAATATTAAAAACAGTGATAACAGATATTATAAACAATTTTCGTTATGGTTTTGTTTCACTAATCAGTTATTTCACTAATTTCAGTTTCACTAATCAGTTATTTTCACTAATCAGTTATTGTAGCCAAATAACTGCAATGTAGTTCAGTAAAACATCATATATTTGATGTTCAAAAATCCAGAAATTTTTGAAAATTTTGCATTAAAAAAAAAAAAAAAAAAAACTTGCTTCATTGAGTGTTATTGTGTTGGCTGTTGTAAATTATGTGGGATCACAGCAACTTGGCTGTAGGTTCCCAAAGTAGCATATTTGCCATATTTTATCAATGTGTGCCATGTTTATAATCAAACTTGTGCTATGATCTTATTGAATGATTTTTTGCTAATAAAACTTGGTGTTGAACCTGAAGCTGGAATTTTTTTTGATTGTGAGCTTCATAATTATAGCATATTATTTAACCTGAGAGATCTTCCCATATCTGCCAAATGTCAGTTTCCCATGTCAGTTAGAACAAAGTTTCCTTAGCACTCACATATTAAACCTAACTTTTCTCTTATTTTTAACTTCCAAATGTTTGCTTCCCATGTCAGCCACAACAAAGTTTCCTGAGCACTCACATATTAAACCTAACTTTTCTCACTTAAAAATTTATATAAAGTATAGTTTGAATGTCATAGCATGAGTTTACTGATATCAGGAAAAATGCAGGCTTGGGAAGCCATAGGAAAGTCTCCTATGGCTTTCCAAGTGCAATTGAAATGCAGTTTTCCAGTTGTGTTGCCACTACAGAAATTGGAAAGCTAATTTTCTGATATTTTCTGACAGGGCTGTGCCGAGCCATTTTAGTACCTAAGGCAAGAATGAAAGATTGCGCCCTCCCCTAAAATATATAAAAAAAATAATAATTTAAAAAATGACTTATTTAAAATACATTTCTGGTACACTTTTTAAAAAATTAAAATAGAGATATGACAACCAGTGGGACGACCACCATGGTGGCACACAGAGTTCGTTATCTGTACAGTGACATGACATTTTTTCGTCTTGCGAAAGCAAGATGATAAACAAATTGGAATAATCAAAACAAAAAGTCAAAAACATTGGCAATTATTTAATCTTTCTTTTGGTGCCCCTTTCAGCTTTTAACCTGAGGCAAGAGCCTCGTTTGCCTCACCCTCGGCATGACTCTGTTTTCCGATATAAATATCTTGATTTTTTTACAAATCCTTCTTGGACAAATTCTTGAATCTTAGACTTTTATGGTGGTTATATATAGTAAATACACAGCAGTATCCGGACTTAATGGCTGCTTTTGGTAAAGGGATCTGGGTGTTACAATATGGATAGATATGAAGTTTTCTGAGCAGTATAAACAGGCAGCCAGAAAAGCCCATGGTATTCTATTGATGATTTATCGAACATTGCCTAGTAGAGACAGGGAAGTCATAATCCTACTATATAAGGCAATTTGTAAGACCACATTTGGAGTACTGTGTTCAAGTATGGAAACATGAAAAAGACCGAGCTTCTTGAAAGGGTCCAAAGACGAGCAATTTGAATGGTGAGATTGGCAAAAGCACGACCAAGAAAGACTAGTAAAAGATTAGTAAAATGAATTAAAGTGGAATTTTCACTGTTATAAAGAATTCCAGAACTAGGGGCTATAAATTAAAATTACAAGGGTTGAGGTTTAGATTAGAATGTAGGAAGTTTTCTTTTAGCCAATGTGTCGTTGATTGGTGGAGCAAGTTGCCCTCTCAGGTAGTTGAGGCCGACAGTTTGAATGAATTAAAAGGTCAACTGGATAATCACCTGTGTAAGGAGGGAGGCATATAATTTGTATTTTCTTATCTACTTGATGTTTTTTCTTTTTTTTTCTTTTTTTTTTTTTTTTTTTTTTTTTTTTTGCTAGTGCAGCAAAAGCTTGTTGCTTCCTTGCATCATATGGTGGCAAATACTATTACTAAATACACAGCAATAGTGGGACTTAACAGCTGCTTTTGGTAAACTAATAGAACACTATGATGGCCAGAAGAGTCTTGGACTGCTGTTGTGATATAGAATTTGGCTTTATTTATTGACATTTTTAACATTTTTATTCATTGCTTTGAAAACTTTACCAGTGTGAGCAATACACTATAATTGTTGCAGTAGCAACGTTGTTTTGTTTCCTCTGAGAAAATTTACATTTTCAAAGTTATGTACTTTCTCTCAGCTCTTCTGTGCAATAATAATGAGAATATCCTTGGATTCAGGGAAAGTCTTTGTAGATTGGGGATGTATACAATTGTCATCTCTCCTATTCTTGGAGATGGTTTAAGGGTGACATGAGTAATTATAAACTTATAAGTTTTACTTTTGTGCAAGGAAAAATTATAAAATCTATAGTCAAAGAAGTAATACAAGATCATTTGGATAGAACTGGAGCTATTAGGAAATCTCACCATAGATTTGTTAAAAGAAGATTGTGCCTGACCTGACCATTCTGATTAACTACTTCAAGGTTGCCACAGTGGAATTGAATGCAAAGAATAATTTTGACATCATTTATTTAGCTTTCAGTAAAGCTTATAATACATTCCCATGTGAATGATTGTAATAAATTAGAGCAGTGAAGCATTACGATCAGGTTACTGGAAATAGAATAAAAAATTAAGTGGTAGGAGACAGAGTAATTATAAATATCTGCTAATGTTATAAATATGGTCCCATAGTGTGCAGTGGTGAGCTCTTTACTGTTTTTAACATTTATTAATGATATTGATTTTGGTATTTGAAGTTTAATGTCAAAGTTCACTGATGATACAAAGGTGAGCAGGGTGATTAATGACATTAATCAGAGATTCTAGCTTAACAGTTGATGCATATGATGCAAGAAAGCAAGCTTATAGAGCATCAGCCAAAAAAAGACTGCTCAAACCGTTCAAGGCCTTGTACACCTCAATCAGATCACCTCGCAGGTGCTTAGTCTCCAGATGCTGCAACTTGCAGAATTTCAGCCTCTCTTGATAAGAGACCCCCCCCTTTGTTCCTCTCACCAATCTTGTTGCCCTTATCTCATTACAGCAACTCTACATCCTTCTAAAATGAGACCTACAGACCTGTATGCAGTACTCAAGGTTTGGCCTGACCATTGCCTTATACAAAGGTATAATCACCTTGTCTCTGCTAGCAAAATTCCTATACATCATTGACAAAACTCCATGACCTGCTCTGGTAGCCCATCAGCTTCATATCTGACTGTACAATTACTCCCAGGTCTTTTTTCATTCTCCACCTCCCTGAGTGTCGTACCACACACTTGGTACGTTTCTCTTGGATTACTGCTACCCCCATATGTAGTACTTTGCATTTGTCACTATTAAACTTCAGTTGCCACTTCTCAGCCCATCTGCCTAACTTTTGTAGATCTTGTTGCAGCATACTGTCTTTACTTTCATTAACAACTCTGCCAACCTTTGTATCATCTGCAAACTTGGACAATAAGCCTGCTATACCTTCGTGGATATCATTGATAAATATACAAAACAACAATGGGCCCAGCACCGAACCCTGGGGGACTTAACTAATAACATAAGTCCACATAGAGCAGTGTCTATTTATTACCACTCTCTGCCTTCTCCCACTCAACCATCCCTTTATTAGTATTAGTAACGGCCGTATGGTGCAAGAAAGCCTATGGCTTATGCTGCACCAGCCAAAAAAAAAAAAATCCGAACAAAACAATGATAAAAACAAAAATTAAATAAATAAATAATAATAATTAATAAATAAATAAAAATAATAAAATGAAATTAAATAAAAAGGAAATTAATCCTATCATCCTATGCGCTTCCCTTACCCGAAAGTACTATCCAGATGACCTTTGAATTTCCCCAAACTGTCGGCCTCTACCACCCATGAAGGCAACTTATTCCAGTAATTTATAACTCGCTGGCTAAAATAAAACTTCCTGCAGTCCAATCTAAACATTTCCCCGCGTAACTTGAATTTATGTCCCCTAGTTCTAGCATCATTTATAATCTTGAAAATTTTGTCCTCATTCATTTTACTGATGCCTCTCAGAGCCTTAAACACCTCAATCAAATCTCCTCTAAGGTGTCTAGTTTCCAAACTCTGCAACCCACATATTCGAAGTCTTTCTTCATATGGACGCCCTTTTGCCGATCTCACCAGGCGAGTTACCCTTCTTTGCACCCTTTCAAGAAGCTCGATGTCTTTCTTTAGGTGCGGTCTCCATACTTGAACACAGTATTCCAAGTGTGGTCTAACATAGGCCTTATATAATGGGATTATCACGTCCCTATCTCTACTTGCAAAAGTTCGATAGATCATCGATAGGACACCATGGGCCTTCCTTGCAACCTGTTTACAATGCTCAGAGAATTTCATGTCTGACCGTATCGTAACACCCAAGTCCCTTTCCTCCAGTACTGGGTTTAGTTGAACTCCACCAAGTGAATAAGTTATTTTGGGATTACTGTTTCCCAGGTGTAATACCTTACACTTTGTTGGATTAAAGCACAGCTGCCATTTTTCTGACCATTCTTGAAGTCTATCTAGGTCTCTCTGAAGAAGCTCAGCTTGACAGTGATCATTAACTACTCTACCAATTTTAACATCATCTGCAAATTTAGACATCACGCCCTCTATCCCTTCATCAATGTCGTTTATGAAAATTAAAAACAACAGTGGTCCTAATACTGATCCTTGGGGAACCCCACTTCTTACATCAACCCAATCTGAGGAATAGCCATTTATCACAACCCTCTGCCTCCTGCCCTGAAGCCATCCTTCTATCCATCTAAGGATTTTCCCAGTGATTCCAACCTGTTCCAGCTTATAAAGCAACCGCTCATGTGGGACTGAGTCAAAAGCTTTGCTGAAATCTAAATAAACAATGTCGAAATTATTCCCTAAATCCAGCTCGTGAGTGACCCTTTCGAAATAGCGAACCAGATTTGTTAAACATGATTTTCCCTTTACAAAACCATGCTGAGTATCCTTGAGAATTTCAATTCGATCCAAATGATCCTGAATTCCACCCTTGATCAATGCCTCCATGATTTTCCCTACTACTGAAGTCAGACTGACAGGTCGATAATTTCCCACTTCACTTTTAGAGCCACCCTTATGTATGGGAGATACATTTGCACTTTTCCAATCCAAGGGAATCTCCCCAGAGTCTAGTGATGCTCGCATAACCAGCCTCAGTGGTTCAATGCACTCGCTTGCCGCCTCTCTCAAGATTATAGGGTATATTCCATCAACTCCAGGAGCCTTACTAGTCTGTAGGCTTGAAAGTTTTTTCATTAAATAATCTTGCGAAATTTCAATATCATTAATTACATATTTTTCAACTTCGCTCCCACAATTTCCCATTGCCACAAAAGGCTTTTCATTTGTAAATATCGATGCAAAATAACTGTTGAGTTCATCTGCAACGGCAGCTGGTGTATTTATTACTATCCCCTTTCCCTTACGTAAAGGTCCGATCTGGTTTGTCCTGCTCTTCTTGGCATTTATATATGTGAAGAATTCTTTATCCCCCCTCTTTGCTCTGTTTGCTAATGATTTCTCATAAACTGCCTTTGCCTGTCGAACCTTTTCTGTGGCTCTATTACACATCACCTTGTAGCTGTTATAGGCTTCAGTACTTTTTATTGCTCTGTAACGTTTCCATGCCACCTTTTTCTGTTCAAGTAATGTGGCAACTTCACTATTCATCCAACTTGGAACCCTTCTCGTGGAGTATTTTTTTAATGGTATATACGCATTCAAGGCATCTGTGATTAATGTTTTAAAAGCGTACCACAGTTCAATTGTATTCATTCTCTGCGCGATATCTACCCAGTTAATAGAGGCCATGTAGTACCTTAAGGCATCGTAATTTCCTTTTCTGAAATTAAAACCCATTCCTTTGCCTTTTACTTCTGCTACCTCTCTCGTCATCATCCACTGTAGAACTCCGTGATCACTTCCTGCTACTGGTTCCTCTACTGTCAGCCCTGTTATGTCATCTGATTCATGTGTGATGATGAGGTCTAGGATATTCTTTTCTCTAGTACTTTCCCTGACATGTTGATACAAATAACAGTCATCTAGTTGATTTAAAAATTTTGTTCCCCATGTCGAGTTTCCTTCCCATTTACTCCAATCAATTAGAGGCAAATTGAAATCACCCATAATAAGGCATTGACGCTTACTTGCCCATTCCATTTGCATGTAGAGGCTTTTGTCATAGTCTTCACAATCACCTGGTCTGTAGATTACGCCTACTCGCATTGTACCTTTGTTTCCAACTATCTCACACCATACAGACTCTATACTAGCATGTGAAATGTCTGAATCTGGGAAAGCTATCGTCGCACTCAGGCTGCTTCTGATAAGAAGCATTACCCCACCACCCCTTCTATCTACTCTATCCTTCCTAAATACATTATACAAGCCGTACTGAAACTCATCATCCCCAATTTCCGGGTGGCACCACGTCTCCGTAAGCCCTATTATGTCTGCGTTACTTGTTTTAACCAGCAGTTCGAATTCGCTCATTTTATTGACGACACTTCTAACGTTACTGTATAAACAATTAAGATTTACTGTTCTTATATATTTAACAACCCTAACACAACCCTTGAAGTTTTTTAGGCTCTCTTCCCTGATATTAGCTACCTGCTCACGTGAAACGTCTTTGCCCCCAGAACATCTAGATAATACGTCCAGTTGGGGTAACAGATAAGAACTCTTAAGGTATGTGCAAGAGTTACATTGACCAATATTATCAGATAAACGCGTGTCAGTATTACCCACAACCCCCCTAACTAGCAGTTTCCCTGAGCCTTTAAGGTATCCTCAATAATACTGGCAAAAACTTTTGCACCACCTTTGTTTAAGTGTTGCAGCATACTGTCTTTACTTTCATTAACAACCCTGCCAACCTTTGTATCATCTGCAAACTTGGACAATAAGCCTGCTATACCTTCGTGGATATCATTGATAAATATACAAAACAACAATGGGCCCAGCACTGAACCCTGGGGGACTTAACTAATAACATAAGTCCACATAGAGCAGTGTCTATTTATTACCACTCTCTGCCTTCTCCCACTCAACCATCCCTTTATCTATTGCAGCAACTTGCCCTTAATGCCATACCATTCTAATTTGTACTGCAGTTTTTCCCTGTGCAACAGTATCAAAATCTTTCCTGAAATCCAAGTGTATGATATCAAAATTATTTTTTGCATCCAGTTCCTTTGTGACCACATCAGAGTATCCAATCAAATTGGTCAGACAAGACTTCCCCTTAACAAACTCCTGTTGTGTCTGAACTATTACCGCAGTCTTGTCTAGGTGATCCTGCATCACTTCTTTAACCAGTGACTCCATTATTTTCCCCGGAACAGAAGTTAAACTAACAGGTTTATAATTATTTGCATCACTCTTTGAACCCCCTTTGTGAATTGGGGATACATTTGCACATCTCCAGCCATCCCCTGATTCTAATGATGCTCTCATAATTTATGGCTAAGGGTTTGTTTACTTCCCTTGCTGCCTCCTTTAATATAACTGGATAGATTTCATCTGCCCCAGGTGCCTATTTTATGTTTAACTTCGAAAATTTCTCCATTTGGCTCTCCATTATTACAACATCATTTAGCTCCCTGTTAGAGTTTAGTAAACTTCTGTCCTCCCCTTCCTTACAGAATTCCTCATGTGTGAATGTAGATGCAAAATACTCATTCAGTTTGTCAGCTATCTGAGCAGGATCATCAACAGTCGAACCACCAACATCAAGTGGACCAATCTGATACATCCCCTTCCTTCTAGCGTTTACATAAGCAAAAAGTCTTTGTTTTTCTTTGCATCCCTTGCCAAGGATTTCTCATAATCAGTCTTTGCTTGCCTAACCTCCTTTATGACTTGATTACAGACTAACTTATATTAGCATTAGAATTAGTTGAGGCATATGATGCAAGAAAGCAAGCTTATACAGCATCAGCCAAAAAAAAAAAAAACCTTTCCCATTTCACCCTCCAAATGTTTTTCTATTTCAGCCTTAAATTTATTTAAGCTATCAACTTCCACATCAACAGATGGAAGTCTGTTCCAGCAATCAACTATCTGCTGGCTAAAGGCAAACTTCTGCACATCTATTCTACAACTGTCTTTCCTCAATTTGAATCTATGCTCCTCAGATTCTTAATCTGAGCAAGCAGAATTATCCTGTCAGCACTGAGCCTTCTGAAACCATTCAAGGCCTTATACATCTTGATCAGATCACCTCGCAGATGCCTAGTTTCCAGATGCTGCAACTTGCAGAACTTAAGTCTTTCTTTTTAAGTGCATCCTTTGTACCTCTCACCAATTTTGTTGCCCTTCTCTGTACTTGTTCTGGCAACTCTACATCCTTCTTACAATGAGGCCTCCAGACCTGTATACAGTACTCAAGGTGTGGCCTGACCATTGCCTTATACAAAGGGATAATCACCTCCTTGTCTCTGCTAGCAAAATTTCTATATGTCATTGACAAAACTACATGACCTGCTCTGGCAACCCATCTGCACTGCTCAGAGAACTTCATATCTGACTGCACAATTATCCCAGATATATCTGCCATAGGCTTCTGTGTCACCTGATAATTTATATGTATCCCACACATTTTTTTCCTCTGCCACAAGCCTCATTAGTTCATCTGACAACCATTTAGGTCTAAATCTTGAACAGTATTTCTTAGTTGGTACGAAAAGCCTAGTACATTCCAAGATTAATTCCTTGAAGGCTTGCAATTTAGAATTTGGTGTCTTTAACATCATCAGTTGATCCCACTGTATAGAATTTAAAAACTGTCTGAGACCACGGTAGTCATCTTTATGAAAACAAAAAACCTTCCCCTTTACCCTTCATGGTAGTTACATCATTAAGTAAAGCCCATGTCAGTAGACTGTGATTACTGTTACCTAGTGGTTACTTTATCTGCAAATTCCTAATACATGAGTCATCACTGCTGATAATCAGATCAAGAGTATTACTCCCTCTGGTTGCCCTTTGAACATATTGCTGTAGAAAACAATCCTCCAATAAATTCAAAAAAGTCTTGCTAGTGTGCAAGTGACCAACCCACAAGTTCCAGTCAATATCTGGAAAGTTAAAATCCCCCATTACAAGACATTCTGATTTACTAGCCCACTCTATTTCTCTGCACAACTGTTTGTTGTACTCATCAGAGTCATTAGGCTTATAACACACTCCTCTCATTTTCCGTTCCCAGTGTTTTGTCACACCAAACTGAATCAGCATTGCACTGTCCACCCATATCAACTGGATGCACTTCTTTAGATTTTGTGTGTTTCTTAACTAGCAGCATAACCCCTCCTCCCTTCCTACCCTGTCTCTCCTTTCTTTATACATTGTACTCCCCAAAATCTGATTCTGCACTGCTTATATCTGTGCGGCGCCTCCGTAGCCAGGTGGGAAGGAGCAGCAGTGCGTAGCACACGCTTCTTGATTAGACCGGGGTTCGAGCCCGTCACCACCAAATACGGACGATGCGGAAAGGTCAGGGAATGACCACCGCATATCCCGGAGCAATACGGCCTTAGTTGCTAATGCTCCTAAAAAACAAATAACAAACAAGCTTATATCTGTGTGACACCATGTCTCTGATATCCCAACAGTATCTGCCTTTGATGTCTTTATCAGCACTTCAAATTCATCATAAATTTATTAACTATACTTCTACCATTGGTGTACATACAAATATACATCCATCTGTTCTTACTCTTAGTTACCCTAACACAGCCCATGTATTTACTTGTTCCATGATGACTTCCTGCAGCTCTTGAAGCGCCCAGCAACTTGCAATCTAAGCTTCTGCTCATTACAATTGAAGCAGTGCAAGAATCACCTTTGCCTGCGGCTACTGTTAATCTTTTAGTCTGTTTCCCCCAATCTAGCAGTTTTCCGACCCATCTAACACTGGTTCGATAGCATCAGCAAATATTCTTGCACCCTTTCTATTTAAATGTATCTCATCCCTGTAGAAGCAGTCTTTCCTTTTAGCAAGCACAGACCAGGCTGAAAAAAATTCTACCCCTTGAGCATTGCACAGTCTTTCAAGGGCCAAATTGATCGAAAAGGCTCCCATCATATACTCCCTCCTATCGTGTCTGGGCAGAATTGCAGACACTTTCAAATTCAACCCTAGTGCATGGCTTTTTTTCAACATTGTACTTGTTAATTGTTAATTAAATTGACTTGTACTTGTTAATTAAATCTGCAGGTCTCTTACTCTTAAGGTCATTAGTGCCAACGTGAACAACAATATCACCTTTTGTGCCCTTAAAAGATGACATCTTCTCTACAATCTCATCAACCTTTGCCCCTGGCATACATACCCTGGTCCTGTTCACCTATCCTTCTTGCATAGTGTATTCCTCTCTTTCTGACAGAGTATATTCCGTTTATTTCCTCACAGTCTCTGCACCTAGCATACAGAGACATCCTCCTTGGCTAGATCATATCCTGTTCTAGACAGGTCCACAAACATTTCAAGCATTTTTTTAGACTGTGATGCATTGGAGAATTGCCCCACTTTGGTTCTCCCCCGAGCTATAGCACTCTGGCTAATCTCTGAGCGATTCCGAAAAACGGAATCATGATCAAGACTGTTCTAGTCTTGATCATGATTCCGTTTTAAGTACAATTTAATTAACAATAAAAATTTAATAAGACTAACAAATTTTACTGATTAATTGATAATATTATACTATTCTAAACTGAATGCTGATGGGATTCTTCCTCTTGCTCAGATTAAGAACCTGAGGGGGGCATAGTTTCAAATTGAGGAAAGATAGTTGTAGAATAGATGTGTGGAAATTTGCCTTTAGCCAGCGGGTAGTTGATTGGTGGAACAGGCTTTGGTTTTTTTTTTGTGGAAGCTAATAGCCTAAATAAATTTAAGGCTGAGCTGGACAGGTATTGGGAACAAATGGAGGGGTGAAATGGGAGGGTGTTTTTTTTTTTTTTTTTTTTTTTTTTTTGGCTGATGCCGCATAAGCTTGCTTTCTTGCATCCTATGCCTCTACTAATGCTAAGCTAACAGAGTTCTAGTACAGTGCTATTCCTTATCGTATAACAGTGGTGGCAAGTTACGAATGGTAAACTACAGACACTAAGTATTAACTTTCAAAATCGTTATCTAAATTCAAAATAAACCAAGGAGCTTGACTAGGACTATAAGCTAGTTTAGAAAATAATTTAACATAACAATTAAGTCAATACCTACTATCTGTAGATTTGCTGGAGCTGCAAATTCTTGTCCAATACGTGACTCATACATTTTAGTGTCAGTCATATACACGGAGTTTGCCATTGGGCATAAAGAGGTGATTATTCTCTTGTAAAAAAAGGATTGGTTAGAAAAGCGTTGTTAAAAAGCACTGGTAAAAAAGCAAAGTCATAAATGTGACAGAAAAACATTGCTTAAAAGTGAGGTCATCTTACTGTAAGGAAGGCTGTATGGAAAAATAGGACATCTAGTGTGCAGAAAATAACATCTTTATTCAACCAAGCCCATAACTGCCCTATTTCAACCCATACCATGCACAAGAAATTGGGTATTGGCAATCACCTGTCTATTTAGAAGCTACTTTTTTCAGATAAAAACAAAAATCTGCTTTCAATTGTGCTGAGAATGTTGTGATTGAACAGTGGAACTAAAGAAGAATATCATGTGGTTAGACTAATCACAATCCATCTTGTTTTGCACCGATGGTAGGCAGAGAGTGTGGTAAGAACCTCACGAAGCAGTGGACCCTGCTTACCTTGTTACGACAACCCAAACATCTGGAGGTGGTATCATGGTATGGGGAATGTTTTGTTGGCATAGACTGGGTCTTTTGATAGCGATGGAAGGTCAGATGTCATCCACCTGAATTTTATATCAAATCTGCTGTATCCTGCAATGTTACACTTTTATCCTGAAGGTGGTGGCCACTTTATGGATGACAATGCAACTGCACATCGTGCAAGTATAGTTTGGAGAACATGACATGTATTTTCACTATCTTTTCTAGCCCCCGTATTCACCCAATTTCAGTCCTATTGGGAATGTGTGAGATATGCTGGAGAGAACTATCCGGCAAAGTATAGCTCTCTTCAACTTTGTCACAGCTGCACAATATTTTGCTGGAAGAATAGTTACAGTTAGACCAAAATTCACAAAAACACCTTATGGAATCCATATGGCACTGCACACTTTCTGCTATATTCAATACTAAATAAGGTTTCATATTTTTTTGGCCATTGTGTATACTTCCCCTATAATAATATAGGGGAAGTATACACATTGGTATGATAAGAGGAATACAACCTGTATTCCTCTTATCATACTCTTTCTGCTGTCAGAAGGCATTGATCTAGTTGCCCCTCATTTTATTGGAATATCAGCCTCAACCACCCAGGAAGCTAGTTTATTCCAGTGGTTTGACAGCAAAGTTAAGCAAGTGTGAGCTTCTTAGGGCCCAGTCTATTGGTTTTCCTAATAGTTTGTCTCCTAGTTTTTGCATCCCATTTCAATGCCAAAAATTTCACAGTCATTCAATTTGCTACTTCCCTCTCATAACTCACAACTTTGTAGCCTCTGCTTGTGTGGATGTCTTTTTGCTGTTCAAACCAAATGAGTTGGCTGTCTTATTACATTCTCAAAATTAAAAGGATTGGAAAAATTATTAGATAGGATAGCTAAATGAATTGGATAAATGTTCACTTTCTAAATTTATTTTTTTAGGCTGATGCCGGATAGGCTTGCTTCCCTGCAGAGCACCTCTACTGTCATATTTTTTCTCTATATTCAAAAAAATGTCCTGTAAGCTTATCCTACAGCTTGCTTCCTTGCATCATTTGCCCATAACTTTCTGCTACCATCACCACCACCACCACCAGCAGCAACAGCGCGATGGCCCAGTGGTGGTATTGGTAGTCCAGTGGTTGCGACACTGGACTACCAGCCTGATGGACCCAGGTTCGAGTCCCACTTTGGCGGAAGCAAATGCGACTCCATCACATTTGCAGACCGGTATAATAAAAATAGTACTAAATTAGAATAATAATTTGAAAATTATTATTCAAATTTAAAAAATGAATAAAAAATAATTAATAATAATAAAAATAAAAAAACATCTCAAAAGTTACTCCAATGGATCTATATTCCCCAAGGTTGGAGTGATGGCTAAGGCAGATAGTGGTCTCATCTAGTGTCACTCCCACCGAACGTAAGCTGAAGCTAAACAGCTCCACCCCATAGATGGATTATGCTGAAGAAATAATATTCGTACTGCATCGAGTGTGGCGCAGGATAAAATCACTCGCGTTCAGGCCTTAGGCAGAGGGGTCGGTTCAAAAAGTTGGAGACTGTCTTCCAAGGAAGACAGTGGAGCAAGTGGTGCTGTCCCCCATATGGTTACCACAAGAGAAGGGCAGGACCATCCAGCACCACCAACTGGAAGTGCTTCCTACACAACTGTGCTAGTGACCACCCAGGAAGGAAAGAAGAAAACACCAACACATGAAGTGGACCATCGAAATGAATACATATGTCATGCAAGCATACTATGAAATAATGACACTAGAGACCAATATGATAATGTACAGGTCGAGACAAAATATCAAGTGATTAGAACGATTCCCGGATATTCAGGTCACCAAACAGCGAATAGTGAACCAGAGAAGGCCCATTGTTACAAAGAACCTGATAGCTCCTGCAATCTTAGAAAAAATCAAGCAGGATGTGATTGATCAACTGCAAAGAACAAAGAATATGGACGATGCTGAACCAGAGGAGGAGGAAGAGCAAGAAGAAATACAACCCAGAGCAGTTGAAGTGGCGAGAGGTCATGATATCCAGAATAGAAGATGAGTGGAAGAAGACCCTAACAGAATTTGAAGGAATGGATCCCACAACGATCCATGTGATACCGAAGCAGAGACCCAATAGAACTTTTTGCAGTCACAGATCACCCCTGGATACACTCGTAGACGCAACCAGGAAGCCAGGATAATACAGCATAATTGAGCAAGGAAATACCAGTTGATCAAAGAAAGTGTACCATATTACAAGTATAAACTTGAGGGAATAGTAAAGACCCCAATAGTAGAGCTGTACTGGGACTGATTTTAGGTGTTACCGTGCCATAATAATGGACAAGACAATCCCACACAACAGACCAGACAACCCTTGTCGACGAGGAGAAGGCTACCTATCTGATTGACATAGCGGTGCCCAACACTGTAACCTCCAGAAAACCCATGAGGAGAAAATATAAGTACACGAACCTAAGACTAGAGATCAGAGAGATGTGGCATATGCAACAAGTAACAACCATCCCGATCATATTCTGTATGGTATGGTGCCAAAGACTCTACATAACAGCCTAGCAGCAATAGTTATCCCAGAGAACACCTACAAGGAACTCCAGAAAGCCACAATCCTGACCACCTGTAATATAGCCAGAGTTCCCAACCAACAGTAACACCAGACATAATCGTCACCCTGTGTACTTGGTAGCAATACCCGTCACAGGGTGGAATCCCCGAATTAGGGAGAAATAATATGAGCAACAACAATAATAATAATGCAATACAGTACAATACAATTTATCAAAAATTTTGTTTAATAATTTTTACTTACAATAATTAATAATTACAATGATAATAATAATTTTTGTTTACAACGATAATAATAATTTTGTTTACAACAATAATAATTTTTTGTTTACAATACAATACAATTTATTTTTATCAAGAGAATTTGTTTACAATGAATGAACTTGTTAAGAAAAGTAAATTTCTTGACAACAAGTTGTAATTCTTCATTTACAAGTTTTTGCATACAAATTTGTTATCTAACAGAAAAGATAATGAAATCACAACACATAGTACATTCTGCACTGCAAACAGAGAGAAAACAATTTATCTGCATAGCAATTCTAATCTACTGTATCATTGAGTATCAAAAATTTTCTTATTAAGAATTTTAATTTGGAGCTAGAATAACTTCTCCTGAAATCTACACTAGCCAACAAGTTGTTTATTATATTCATTGTATGCCTATCTCCAAATCTATTATTTAGTACCCTAGGATGAGGTAGAACAATTGCTTTTGGGTTCCTTAAATTATGTGAGACATTTCTTTGCAGATTTGACTCTTCAAAAATAGTGTTAAGATTTTTTCAAGATTAAATTTAACTTCAGTTTACAACAACAATAATAATAATAATAAAGTCCTATGTATTTGAAAAAAGGGGTCCTATATTTCTTGTATATAATGTGTATTTACTGTAATTTTAAAATTTTTCTTCCAGTTGTCACAATATTAATTTATTTCAACACAGTAAAGAACTGCATGTTGGGTAGTTATTTTTTATTATTTTTTTTTTTTTTGTGCATTGGTTTGTCCTGCATGCATTATGTCCTCCATGTATTTTTATATTTTTGTCTTATAATTTTTGTTCTATATCTTTGAATACCATGTATTTTTCTACAAAAGTTTGTCCTATTTCTGATTAAAAGGCTGATGGAAACATTGCTTCCATCATTTTTACATAATATTAATTCCATAATTTGAGGATTTTAGGTGTTACTAATTCATTAACAGTTATTAAGTAACAATTTTCATTAAATGAAATTTAAGTTCTGTAATGATAACTGAAACAGTGTTTTAGCATAATTATAGCTTTTAACATACAGGCGACCCCCGCTTAATGCTGATAATTCGTTCCGGAAAAATAGAGCGCTCAGTTAATCCATGCTAAGCGAGCACCGCATTCCCATAAGGTAACATATGTATTTGTGAGTTGTGGTCGGTGCCATAGGATATTTCCTAAACAATAATAAACAGTATTGAAAAGATGCACAAATGTCAGTCAAAATATTTAATATTCAAATATTTGAATATATAAAATATTCTGCATTACATACGTATATAATATGTGGTAACTACTTACGTATCAGAATTAAACTTAAAATTCTAATTAAAATCATGAATTTAATTGATCTAAATTGATTTTAATTGATTTAATTTAATTTAATTGATGAATTTAATCATGAAAAATGTGTCGATTTTGGGTTGTACTTTGGCCCTCTTCCTGGTAAACTAAAACGGGTTTTAATTTTAAACCCCCACAGCGTTACCACCCAACAATAAAGTCAACCGATCCTTCGCCGCTTTGAAACCTGGTATGTTTTTTTCTTCTTTCAATATGAAACTTCTTTTAGGCATTCATTTCCAAAAAAGTCCTGCTTCATCTATGTTAAAAACTTGTCAAGAAGTATAACACATAATACCCCTCTTCAATAATTTTAACAAGTTCTTTTTTTGAAAGTTTCGGCTCCTTGATCTGAACTTGCGGTTGCTCCCTGAATTTTAAACCTATTCAACCAGCCCTTACTAGTTTTAAATGGTTCCATGCTTTTTTTAGGTGAGTTTTCTTCAGATCATCATATAGGCTAATCTCTCTCTCTCTCTCTCTCTCTCTATATATATATATATATATATATATAATATTTAACTTAACTGAATTCTGCATTGGATACTATCTTCAATAAAATTAGCTAAAGTCTCTCCATTTAAATCCTAATAGTTGCTTGCAGTGGAACAGCTGTCTTTCCCGCTGTCGTGGACCGGAATCGATTCACTTCAAATGTCTAGCTTAATTTTCAAATTCAGTCTTTTTCTTACATTTATAGTCTTCGTACTGCATCCAGACATTGTTGCTTTTTCATTCTTATCCGCCATTATTAACTCTTCGAAAATGTAACTGCGTTGGTTGCATTAATTATGATACAATGTTCGAATAAACTGTCCGTTATACACGATGTCGAATGCTGTACTGAGTGATGATTAGACTTTGGATAAATGCATATAACGCAAATATTACAAGCAATATACTTGATCATTTTTTAAAATGTTGATCTCGGAACTACGTTACACGTCACTGTACTGCAATTAAATTAGCTTGTGAGAAAATTTCACTGAGCGTGGTAAATTTTCTCAAGTTGGCGTGGGAAACGTTTTAATGCTGTTTTGCTTTCATTTTCAAGCTATCGACTCAGTCAAATGAAATGATTTCTTAAATATGCCAATCTTTAAAAGAGCGTTATAGTTATTTGGGACAGCGTTATAGCAAATCAGCATAAAGCGAACCGTGTTATAATTAGGGCCTGCTGTATTATAAAAGAAAAGAAAATTAACTATTATCATCTCTTTTATTTTGACCACTAGGATTTTACTGTCTAGTTAATGGAATGGCCTTAATATTCATCGCATAACAAAATTTGCCTTAACTATGAAACTTTGACATCACTACAGTCAGTCAGGAGCCAATCAATGAAGCAGTCATGTATGTCACAGAAACGATTGTCCAAGCAGCTGCAATTGCAATCCCAAAATCATCCAGCCGGTTCCCACTATTCCCCAAACCTTGGTGGAATTCAGAATGCACGGCATCAAAAAAAGCACAAAACAAAGCATGGGGGATATTCCACCGATATCCCACCACTGAAAATTTAATATCATTCAAACGTGCACGTGCAAAAGCACGTTATGTATGACGTCAGAGCCAAAGGAAATCTTGGATACGTTTTACATCTTCCATAACTCAGGCTGCTAGCTCAAAAGTAGTCTGGGATAAGATCCGGAAAATGAAGGGAAAATATCCACCATGCCCTTCTGTGATCCTCGAGCATAACGGATGTCCAATTGCAGATCGAACTGAAGTAGCAAATACTCTAGGGGAAACATTTGCAAAAATATCTGCAATAACATCTTTTCCCGCAGAGTTTTTGGCCCTGAAAGAGAAAAATGAGAAAAACCCCCTGAACTTCTATTCAAAAGGGCTTGAATCATATAACAAGCCCTTTTCACAGGAGGAATTAAATGCTGCACTCTTTCTCACACACGCAAGTGCTGTAGGGCCTGATGACATCCACTACGAAATGGTAAAACACCTCTCACCACAATCTAAGGATCACCTTTTAATTCTATTTAACAGAATTTTTATTCACAAACAATTTCCGGATTCCTGGCAAAGGGCTATCGTCCTTGCTTTCCCAAAACCAGGAAAAGATCCTAGCAATCCAAGTAACTATCGTCCTATTGCTCTGACAAGCTGTTTGTGCAAAGTCCTGGAAAGAATGGTTAATGCACGACTGGTATGGTACTTAGAAACAAACGGTCTGCTTTCCAGGACACAGTGCGGCTTCCGAAGAAATAGGTCCACTCTGGACCATTTAATCCGATTGGAAACGTCAATTCGTGATGCTTTTATCAAATCCGAGCATTTGGTAGCAGTTTTCTTTGATATTGAAAAAAGCGTACGACACAGCCTGGCGATTCGGAATTTTAAAACACCTCTATAACCTTGGTCTTAGAGGTAACCTTCCTGTTTTTATTAAAAACTTTCTTTCGAATCGCCAATTTCAAGTCCGTTTAGGATCTACCCTCTCTCGAGTTTTCTCTCAGGAAGAGGGAGTCCCACAAGGATCCGTTCTAAGTGTCACGCTTTTCGCAATCAAAATAAACTCTATCGCAGAACAACTTCCACCCACTGTAAACAATGCCCTCTATGTAGATGACTTTGCTATATTTTGTCATTCATGCAATATGAGGGTCATTGAAAGGCAACTGCAGAAAACCATTGATCAACTTACAGCTTAGTCATTGGCTAATGGGTTCAGATTTTCATCACAGAAGACTGTTTGTGTACACTTCTGTCGCAAACGTAGTCTTCATCCTGACCCAGAATTAAGGCTTGGGCAAAATAACATCCCAGTTGTAGCAGAATTCAAATTCCTTGGACTTATTTTCGACAAAAAGCTGACATTTTTACAACATATTCGTCAGCTGAGGACAAGATGTGTCAAAGGGCTTAACATCCTTCGTGCCCTTTCGTCAACCTCATGGGGTGCAGATCGTGCTACCCTTCTTCGTCTCTACCGGGCAATTGTCCGTTCCAAACTCGACTATGGGTCTCAGGTTTACGGTTCTGCTAGAGATAGTGCACTTCGGTGGTTAGATCCAATCCACCATCAAGCCATCCGGACAGCCACTGGAGCATTTCGCACATCTCCTGTCCAAAGCCTTTACGTTGAAGCAAATGAACCATCTCTGTCTCTTCGACGTAATCAGTTGTCCTTACAGTACGCCTTCAAATTGAAATCCCTGCCCGATCATCCCACGTGGCCATCCGTTTTTGAGCCGCGCTGGGAAAACCTCTACAACACCCGTCGGACTGCCAACAAACCTTTTGGTATTCGCATTCAAGGGCTGCTGAATGAGCTAAACTTGACGGTAGACAAGGTTGCCCAGTCCCCAAGGCAATTCTTTCCACCCTGGCATGCTTATTTTCCAACTTGCGACCTCTCCCTTAAGATCTGGGAGAAGTCTACTACACCGCCATCTGTCTACCAGCAACTCTTTGCATCACATAGACAGCAGTATTCTGACTTTCTGCCAGTCTACACAGATGGCTCAAAGTTAGAATGTCATGTGGGATCTGCTGTTGTGTTCCCTCACAAAACATTATCCTATAAGATCCCACAAGAAACTAGCATATATACTGCAGAGTTGCATGCAATACAAACAGCCCTAGATGACATTCAAAATCGCGACTACCAGAGGTATATGATTTATTGCGATTCATCGAGCGTGTTACAGGCCCTGGTATCGGTGAGTTTTAACCCTCATCCGATCCTGTCCAGGATCCGGCAGATTCTTTTCTCTCTCATGAAATTAGAATTCGATATTCGCTTTTGCTGGATCCCAAGCCACATTGGGATCCGGGGAAATGAATCGGCTGATACCGCTGCCAAATCAGCCATTTCCCTGGATAATCATTGCTTGTCAGTCCCCTATACAGACTACAGGCAAATAATACGCTCTAAATTATATTCCCAATGGCAAGATTCTTGGCAAGGACAGGCCACAAATAAACTACATCACATAAAGCCTGTAATTTCGCAATGGCAGTCCAGTCTACGCAGGGTCCGAAGAGAGGAAGTTGTTCTTGCTCGGCTCCGCATAGGTCATTGTCATCTAACCCATTCCTATTTGCTGAGGGCGGATGACCCACCTATGTGCGAGATGTGCAATGTTATTTTAACCGTCCGTCATATTTTAATAGAATGTCCTGTTTTTATAGAAGCACGACGCTTGTATTTTACCGCTTTTAATAATTTGACTGAGCCATTTACACTCAGTCAGATTATAGGTGACAGACGCCATATGTCTGACGTTTTTAATTTTTTACACTTTATTAATTTGTATACAAAGATCTAAGTTTTTTATGCTTTTACTTTTATACCTTTTTAACACAATAATTAATTGTTTGACGTGGTAGCCTTGGCTACTAAAATGTTTAATAGCATTTTAAATTTGACTTGGCGCATTATGGCCTTAGCTGCCAATGCGCCATTAAAACCCAAACCAAACCAAACCAAAGCCTTAACTATGAGTTGTAGTAATGTTCACACTAAATACCAAAACATCCTCTTTTGGTATTTAGTGGATCTTCATCAAATAGGAGATGGTCTTTAACCTGTTTTTAAAATAAATGGTAACATAAATTTAAACTAATGGCACTCTTCAAGGATGGCATTTGTTTAAATGAAGTGCAGTATTAAGACAACTTGTGGATACGTAAAATTCCTTCTGTTGAGAGTACTAAGACTAAAGCTTTTCCTATGCAGTTTAAACTCTAAAGCTGAAAAAAACACAAGAGGACAAGACAGTCTTGTGGTTCTTATTATTTTAAATAGGCAAATTAGCAATTTTATAATTATATATTACTTATCATGATTTGTATCTATATATTTTTAAATTATCATAATTTTTTATTTTATTATCTTTTATAGAAAATATTAACCCTTTTACCTGAATTGCTTAACAAAAGATGGCAGTATCACAGCATTCAGCGGTTGATGAAAAAGCTTTTACATCCTGGGAATTCAATCAAGGTTGATTTTATACTTATTTATATTTCTAGTTTTTATCAAGGAGATTAAAAAAAAGCTTGTATTGTGTTTGAGTTATTTTAAATGGTTTCTTTGTCTTGATTATTAGTATTATAAATTTATTTATTTATTTATTTTGATTATTTAGTGTACTAAGCTGAAATGTTTGTGTGCACAATAATGAATTTTTGTCTGCTTAATTTTGAAATATGACATGTTCTTATGTTGTTCAGATACTTAAAATCACTTTAAATCAAAGTGGATGTAATTTGGTTGCTTTAACTCCAAATTAGCAAGATTTTACTTACACAAAGTAAGATGACGTATTCACGAATTTGATCAACAGTATTTCTCAGTAGTGAACGAAAAGACCATTTAGACAAGTGTTTGAATAGTTGTGCAAATTAGAACTATATAGAGATCTAGAGGAAATGAGGGCTGTTCAAAAAAGAACGAACATAAATTTTCCTGAACACCTGTACAGCTTGCTATTTCTAGCTGAGCTACAGAATTTAAGACGTTTAACCTTGACAGTCAGTCAAGTTTTTGCCTATTCAGTTTTGCCTACTGACAATGGATGTGACACTCAAGGAACAGTATGCTGCTCTCAAATTTTGTTTCCATTTTAAGCTTAAGCATATGAAATGTAAAAAGAAGCTTATGGTGAATTTACGCTTTCATATAGTGCAGCTTGCAGGTGGTTTAGAATGTTTCAAGATGGACATTGCTGGAACTTGTGGGTTGGTCACTTGCACACTAGCAAGACTTTTGTTGATTTATTGGAAGATTGTTTTTGGCAGTAGCATACTCTTGATCTGGTTATCAGCAGTAATTATTTGTGTGTTAAGAATTACAGATAAAAGAACTGTTAGGTGGCATCGATCACAGTGTACTAATGTTGGATTTACTTAAAGATATAACTGCCATCAGGGGTAAAGGGAAGGATTTTTGCTTTCTGTGACTACAGTGGTCCCAAACAGTATTCAAATTCTATACAGTGGGACCAACTGATAATGTAGTAGTAGTAGTGGAATGTGACAATCAGGTTACCCCTCCACTTCAGGAGGGATTTAAGCTCCTATTGGATTTAATTTCTGCTCCTGACCGATAACCCCTACTGTCTGTTTACCGAGCAAGCAACAATACAAATACCATCATGGCAAACTAGTTCCACCGGTAAACCACTCCGAAATTTGCCATACTTGTCATGTGGTCTTTCTTTACCTTCGCCATAAACACAATTACAGTATTGAAATGACATATGTACATGTATTCTTTTTCTTACAGTAATCCTCCGGTATAGCATCATGTTCACCGTTACATCACAAGTCACCATCAGTTCCAATCTGACATCAATCGTATTCTCATGGAACAGTTCCGACTTGTCACTGAACCTGTAATTCTGACGGAGCATGCGAGGCACTCGCTGAATTAAAAATAATGAAAAATAAGATCCTTTAATTTTTTCATATACTTTTAATCTGTTTTCAGAAAGAATTTGGTAATTATCTACATTTTCAGTAATTTTTGTATACTTTTAAAGCATCACGGCCAGATCACAAGTTACTATCAGCTCTGATTTGACTGAGCATGTGTGACGCTCACTATATCTGCTGATCTGTATACTGGCAATGTACTACATCCTCACTGTTAGCATTAGCATTAGTAGAGGCATTTGATGCAAGAAAGCAAGCTTATGCAGCATCAGCCAAAAAAAAAAAAAAAAAAAAAAGAAACCACTTCCACTTCACCCCTCTGTTCGTTCAAAATACCTGTCCAGCTGAGTCTTAAGCTTATTTAGGCTATCAACTTCAACAACAAGGGATAGAAGTCTGTTCCACCAACCAACCACCCGCTGGCTAAAGGCAAATTTCCGCACGTCTATCCTACATCTGTCTTTCCTCAATCTGAATTTATGCCCTCTCAGGTGATTATTCTGAGCGAGAGGAAGAATCCCATCAGCATTGAGCATGCCCAAACCATTCAAGGCTTTATACACCTCTATCAGATCACCTCGCTGGTGCCTAGTCTCCAGACACTGTAATTTGCAAATTTAAGCCTTTCTTCGTAAGAGCACCATTTTGTTTCATTCACTAATCTTGTTGTCCTTCTCTGTACTCGTTCCAGCAGCTCTACATCCTTCTTGAAATGAGGCCTCCAGACCTGTATACAGTACTCTAGGTGTGGCCTGACCATTGCCTTATACAAGGGAATAATCACCTCCTTATCCCTGGTAGAAAAATTCCTACATATCATTGACAATACACCATGAGCTACTCTTGCAGCCCATCTGCACTGCTCAGAGAACTTCATATCTGCCTGCACAACCACCCCCACGTCCCTTTCATTCTCTACCAGTGTCAGTGTAGTACCACAGAGTTGATACGTTGCTCTGGAGTTGTTGTTTCCCATGTGTAGTACTTTACATTTGTCAATGTTAAACTTCATTTGCCACCTCTCAGCACATCTGCTCAACCTTTCCAGATCCTGTTGCAGCAGCATAGTGTCAGTAGTGTCCTTGACAACCCTGCCTACCTTTGTATCGTCTGAAACTTCGACATTAAGCTTGATATACCATCATCAAAATCATTTATGAATACAGAAAACAATAATGGACCCAACACTGAGCCCTGAGGGACTCCACTAATAACATTAGTCCACGATGAGCAGTGTCCATTGATTACCACTCTGTCCTCAGCCACCCCTTTATCCACAGCAGCAATTTGCCTCCAATGTCACAGTGCTCTAATTTGTACAGCAGTCTTCCATGTGCAACAGTATCAAAACCCTTTCTAAGATCCAAGTAAATAATATCAAAGTTATTCCCTGCGTCCAGTTCCTTTGAGACTGCATCATAGTATCCAATAAAATTGGTCAGGCAAGACTTCCCCTTAACAAAACCATGCTGTGTCCGAGCTATAACTGAAGTCTTGTCTAAATGATCCTGCAGTGCTTCTTTAACTAGTGCCTCCATTAATTTTCCTGGAACAGAAGTTAAACTCACTGGTCTATAAGTACTTGTGTCAGCCTTTGATCCTCCTTTGTGAATTGGGGTCACATTTGCACATCTCCACATCTCCAGTCTGTGGGTACCTCCCCTGAGTCCAAGGAAGCTCTCATAATTATGGCTAAGGGTTTGCTTACTTCCTCTGCTGCCTCCTTTAATATAACTGGATAGATCCCATCCACCCCGGGTGCCTTTCTTGTATTTATCTTCAACAATTTCTCCTCCACTTTACTCTCAGTTATTACAAGATTCTCTAGCTTACTGCTAGAGTTGAATACACCTCTGGCTTTCCCCTCGCTAAATAACTCCTCATGTGTGAATGTCGATGCAAAATATTCATTTAGTTTGTTAGCTACCTGAGCAGGATCATCAACAGTTGACCCATCGATATCAAGTGGTCCAATCTGATTCATCCCCTTCCTTCTAGAGTTTACATAAGTAAAGAACTCTTTGCTGTTTTTATTTGCATCCCTTGCCAAAGATTTCTCATACTCTGCCTTCGCCTGCCTAACCTCCTTTGTAACTTGGTTACAGATCAACTTGTATCTATCACAGGCTTCTGTGTCATGTGTTAATTTGTATGTATCCCATGCATGTTTCTTCTCTGCCATATGCCTCATCAGTTCATCTGACATCCATTTAGGCCTAAACCTTGAACAATATTTCTTATACTTGGTATGTAAAGCCTAGTAGCATCCAAGATAAGTTCTTTGAATGCTTCCCATTTTGAATTTGCTGTTGGTAACATCATCAGTTGGACCCACTGTATAGAATTTAAATACTGTCTCAGTCCATTGTAGTCGCCTAACGAAAGCAATAACCCTTCCCTTTACCCCTAATGGTAGTTACCTCTTTGAGTAAATCCCACTTCAGCACACTGTGATCACTGCCACCTAGTGGTTCATTTATCTGCAGATTCTTAATGCATGAAGAATTACTGCTGATAATCAAATCAAGAGTATTCCTCCCTCTAGTTGCCTCCTGAACATGCTGATGTAGAAAACAATCATCCAATAAATCCACAAAAGCCTTGCTAGTGTGTGAGTGACCAGCTCCCAAATTCCAGTCAATATCTGGGAAATTAAAATCTCCCATTATAAGACTCTCTGATTTACTGTCTCACTCTATTTCCCTGTACAGTTTCTTATTATACTCATCAGAGTCATTAGGCCTATAGCACACTCCTACTCTCAATTTTGATCTCCCAATGCTTATGTCACACCAAACTAACTCGACACTGCACTGTCCAGCGATGTCCACTGGCTTCACACTTCCTTGGATTTGATGTATTTCTTAACTAATAGCATTACCCCTCCTCCCTTCCTATCCAGTCTATCCTTTCTGTAGACGTTGTACTCCCCAAATTCCAGTTCTGCATTCCTTATATCTGTGTGACACCACGTCTCTGATATCCCAACAATATCTGCCTTTGATGTTTTGAGCAATACCTCAATTTCATCAAATTTATTTACTAAACTCCTAGTATTGGTGTACACGCAAGTATACATGCACCTATTTCTATTCTTAGCTACCCTAACACAATCCATGTGTTTACTTGTACCGCAATGACTCCCAGCAGTCTCTGAAATATCCTGCATCTTGTTTTTCAGGTTTCTGCTCATTCTAATAGAAGCAGTGCAAGAATCTCTTTCACCTCTGTCAGTGGCTACTGTTAATCTATTCGTCTTTGTCTCCTCCCAAGCTAGCAGTTTTCTGACCCACCTAACACTGCCTCGATAGCATCAGCAAATATTCTTGCACCCTTTCTATTTAAGTGTATCCCATACCTGTTGAAGCAGTATCTCCTGTTAACAAGTACAGTCCAGGCTGAAAAAAATTCTACCCCTTGAGCCTTGTACAATCTTTGCAGGGCCGAATTGATCGACAAAGTTCTCATCATATACTCCCTCCTATTGTGTCTGGGCAGAATTGCAGACACTTTCAAATTCAACTCTATTTCACGGCTTTTTTTCAACAGTGACCTGTACCTGTTAAGCAATTCTGCCGGTCTCCTACTCTTGATATTAGTGCCAACGTGTACAACTATATCACCTTTTGTGCCCTTAAAAGATGATATCTGCTCTACAACGTCATCAACCTTTGCCCCTGGCAGACATACCCTAGTCCTGTTCCACCTATCCTTTTTACAAAGCATGTTCCCCGTTTCCCTGACAATAGAGTCACCAACAACTACTAGTTCCTTTGGGACCAGCGCATTCTGCCTTGGGGGTTGCCGCTGTGTTGCGCGATGACCAAGTTCAAGTTCTGGTGTTGATGTGGGCAGCTGAGAGCTTGATGGTCTCCTCAATTTAGTTCCTTCGAGGGCATCCACCCTGTCCTTCAGGCTCTCATATAGGCCCATAAGAACGCTGAGTTGTTGCCTGATTTCGATACACTCCTTGCATCGCGCACACACAAAGACATCCCCCATGGTAATATCATGTCCCGTACCTGAATGCTCCACAAACATCATGTAAGCTGTGCATTTTAGAAGGCTGTGATTCAGAAGGCAACTGCCCCCCTCAATTCTCCTCTGAGCCACAGCACTTCCATTAGCTTGCGCCTTTTGTTTTGCTGCTCTGCTCTGAGTCATGATTTTTTTATTTTAAATAAAATTCCAATTTCAGTTTATAACCGTAACTTATCTCCCAACACAGTTATAACGGAATATATATTTTTTAGTGTCAAGTATTAATTATCTCCGAGTTCCCTTTATATAAAGTGGTTGAGTGCCACTTCTGCCACTCAACCATCCCTTTATATAAAGGGATGGTTGAGTGGCAGAAGACAGAGAGTGGTAATCAATGGACACTGCTCAACGTGGACTAATGTTATTAGTGGAGTTCCTCAGGGTTCAGTGTTGGGTCCGTTGTTGTTTTCGGTGTTTATGAATGATATTGATGATGGGATATCATATTTAATGTCCAAGTTTGCAGATGATACAAAGGTTGGCAGGGTTGTTAAGGACACCACTGACGCTATGCTGCTGCAACAGTATCTGGAAAGGTTGAACAGATGGGCTGAGAGGTGGCAAATGAAGTTTAACATTGACAAATGTAAAGTACTACATATGGGAAACAGTAACCCCAGAGGAATGTATCAACTCTGCAGTACTACACTGACAGTGGTGGAGAATGAAAAGGAACTGGGGCTAATTGTGCAGGCAGATATGAAGTTCTCTGAGCAGTGCAGACGAGCTGCAAGAGTAGCTCATGGTGTCTTGTCAGTGATATACAGGAATTTTTCTAGCAAGGATAAGGAGGTGATTATTCCCTTGTATAAGGCAATGGTTAGGCCACATCTTGAGTACTGTATACAGGTCTGGAGGCCTCATTTCAAGAAGGATATAGAGCTGCTGGAACAGGTACAGAGAAGGGCAACAAGATTAGTGAATGGAACAAAGGGTTGCTCTTACGAAGAAAGGCTTAAGTTTTGCAAATTACAGAGTCTGGAGACTAGGCACCGACGAGGTGATCTGATAGAGGTGTATAAGGCTTTGAATGGTTTGAGCATGCTCAATGCCAATGGGATTCTTCATCTTGCTCAGAATAATCAGCTCAGAGGGCATAAATTCAAATTGAGGAAGTACGGATGTCGAATAGATGTGCGGAAATTTGCCTTTGGCCAGCGGATGGTTGTTTGGTTGAACAGACTTCCATCCCTTGTGGTGGAGGTTGATAGCCTAAATAAGTTTAAGGCTCAGCTGGACAGGTAGTTTGAACGAACAGAGGGGTGAAGTGGAAGTGGGTTTTTTTTTTTTTTTTTTTTTTGGCTGATGCTGCGTAAGCTTGCTTTCTTGCATCAAATGCCTCTACTAATGCTAATGCTATATAACGATCGTATGACAAAGACAAGGGCGGGAAGTTACGAACGGTAAATCTATGGACACTTAAGTATTAATTAACTTTCAAATCTCGCTGTCTCAATTCAGAATAAACTGACGATACTTACTAGGTCTATAAGCTACTTACAAAAAATAATTTGATGTAAAAAATATTCAATAAGCGGCTAAATATGGCTAAAAAACTTCTCGTTCAGCGTAGTTGCGACTTGTAACACGTGGATACCCTTACCGATACTTTTATGCAATTGCAAGGCCGAGTAAAGAATAAATACACCAAATTAATCAGAAAATCACAAAATAATGCTATACTACTAAATTTAAATCAAAAGTTTTAGAAAAACAATAATTTCAAATCAATAAATAAGAAAAATCCACTTAGTGGCTTTGAACGCGTCTGGCCCCTACTAGCCTCGTGAGCAGACTGTTATCTGTAGAAGAATAAAAAACAATTTTCAGGAAGTGGCTGTTGTATCTTATTGTTTTTATAATTACCTACTTTTATTATTTTACAATCAAATTCTTGTATAGTCAGGAAGTTTGTTTTTATTCTTTCTGAGAATGCATTGAAATAGCTATTTTCCAAGAATACAAATAAGAGAGGGAAAAAAATATATTACTGCGAGTATGTAAGTACATAGACCGTCAGATATAATGAGTGTCGCGCATGCTCTGTGACAATTCCCAGCACATATACCGGTAGATATAGTGAATGTCACACGTGCTCAGTCAAGTCGGAACTGATAGTAACTTACGATCTGGCTGTAATGCATTAAAAGTATATAAAAATTACTGAAAATGTAGAAAATTACCAAATTCTTTCTGAAAACAGATTAAAAGTATATAAAAAATTACTGAAAGATCTTATTTTTCATTCAGCGAGCGCTGAATGAAAAATAAGATCTTCCAGTAATTTTTTATATACAATTTTATGTGATTTTAGACATAATGCCTTCCATGTAAATGATTTATAAATAAAAAAAATATATATTCAACTTTTAATTTTTTATTCCAGTGTGCACACTAGTTCTTGTAAGTAAAATAAGGGTGCGCAACCAAAAAAGTTTGGAGCCCACTGGTCTGGGCCACTGTTGGAAATATCCATAACCATTAGAGACTTAAAGAATGTGAGGATACTCACCTTGAAAGACAATGTCCATAACCCTATAAATTTAAGGCAGGAGTACATAAGGATACCCTGAGAACTTTGGAGTGGCAAGGAGTCAGTTGCCAGTTGTTTAAATCATATGTAAGATATTGCCAAACTTTATAGCACATTTTCATTCTATTCTGTAGATGCTTCTGAGACTTTTAATGGAAAATTCTAGGAAATATTTCATATAATCAACCCCCCCCCGAACCTTGAGTTGCAAACAACTCTCTTTAAAGAATACTTGTATATGGGCAGGTCTCTTGAACAAAGAGATTAACAGCATGAGATCCCATTGTGAGTGTGTGTTGTCTAGCTGCCAGATATTAATGAACTAACGTAGTAGTAGTAGTGGCAGCATGTGATGCAAGAAAGCAAGTGTATGAGCTTATGCAGCATCAGCCAAAAAAAAAAAAAAAAAAAATGCATCATTCCCTCCAAATGCCTGTCCAGGCCCTCCTTAAATTTATTTAACCTATCAACTTCCACAACGACAGATGGAAGTTTGTTCCAGCAATTAACCACCCTCTGGCTAAAGGCAAATTTTCGCACATCTATTCTACATCTGTCTTTTCTTAATTTGAATTTATGCCCCCTTAGGTTCGTAATCTGAACAAGTGGAAGGATCCCATCAGAATTCAGCGTGCTCAACCCATTCAAGGCCTTATACACCTCAATTAGATCATCGCGCAGGTGCCTAGTCTCCAGCCACTGCAATTTGCAGAAATTAAACCTCTCTTGGTAAGAGGATCCCTTCATTCCTCTCACCAATCTTGTTGCCCTTCTCTGTACACGCTCAAGCAGATTACATCCTTCCTAAAATGAGGTCTCCAGACCTGTACGCAGTATTCAAGTCACGGCCTGACCATTGCCTTATACAGAGGGACAATCACCTCCTTCTCCCTGCTAGCAAAATTCCTATATATCATTGACAAAAACAAATTACCTGCCCTGGCAGCCTGTCTGTATTGCTCAGAAAACTTTATATCTGACTGCACAATTACTTCCAGGTCTTTTTCATTTTCTACCACCTTAATTGTAGTACCACACAGTTGGTACGTTTCTCTTGGATTACTTCTACCCATATGCAGTACTTTGTATTTGTCAAGGTTAAACTTCAGTTGCCACTTCTTAGCCCATCTGCCCAAATTATCTAGATCCTGTTGCAGTAGCACATTGCCATTACTGTCATTAATAACCCTGCCAACCTTTGTATCATCTGCAAACTTCAACACTAAGCCTGATATACCTTCATCAATATCATTGATAAATATAAAAAACAACAGTGGACCCAAAACCGAACCCCGTGGGACTCCACTCTGGTCGCCTCTCGAATATGCTGCTACAGAAAACAATCATCCAATAAATCCACAAAAGTCTGACTAGTGTGTGAGTGACCAATCCACAAGTTCCAGTCAATATCTGGGAAGTTAAAATTCCCCATTATAAGACATTCCGATTTACTAGCCCACTCTATTTCTCTGTACAATTGTTCATTGTACTCATTCGAGTCATTAGGCCTATAACACACTCCTACTCTTATTTTTACTTTCGCAGTGCTTATGCCACACCAAACTGAATCAAGAGTACATTTATCAACAGCAAATTCTAAATAGAAAGCATTCAAGGAATTAATCGTGAAAGCTACTTGGCTTCTCATACCAATTAAGAAATACTGTTCAAGGCCTAAATGGATGTCAGATGAAATAATGAGACTTGTGGCAGAGAAGAAAAATGCATCGGATGCATATAAATTATCAGGCGACACAGAAGACTATGGTAACTACTCTGTAATCAATTCACAATTGATTTCCTAAGGAAAGAGGTTAAGTTATGCTAAGAAAAACAGCAAGGACTCTTTACTTATATAAACTCTAGAAGGAAAGGGATGAATCAGATTGGTCCACTTGATATCGATGGTTCGACAGTTGATAATCCTGCTCAGATACCTGGCAAACTGAATGAATATTTTGCATCTACATTTACACATGAGGAATTCTGTAGGGAACTGCAAGACAAGCTTATTAAACTCTAACAGGGAACGTAATGATTTTGTAATAACTGAGAACAAAGTGGAGGAGAAATTGTTGAAGCTAAACATAAGAAAGGTGGGATCTGTCCAGTTATATTAGATCCGGTGGCAAAGGAAGTAAGCAAACCCTTAGCCTTAATTATGAGAGCATCCTTGAACTCAGAGGAAGTCCCCATGGACTGGAGATGTGCAAATGTATTGCCAATTCACAAAGGGGATCAAAGGGTGATACAAGTAATTACAGACCTATTAGTTTGACTTCTGTTCCGGGGAAAATAATGGAGTCAGTGGTTAAAGAAGCATTGCAGGATCATCTAGACAAGACTGCAGTAATAATTGAGACACAGCATGTGTTTGTTAAGGGAAAGTCTCTTGTCTGAAAAATTTGATTGGATACTATGTTGTGGTTGCAAAGGAAATGGATATAAAAATAATTTTGATATCATATACTTGGATTTCAATGAATCTTTTGATACTGTTGTGCATTGAAGATTACTGTACAAATTGGAGCAGTATGGTATTAAGGGCAAGTTGCTACAATGGATACAAGGGTTTGTGCGGGAGAAGACAGAGTGGTAATCAATGAACGCTGCTCTTCGTGTACTAATGTTATTAGTGGAGTCCTGCAGGGTTCAGTGTTGGGCCCACTGTTGTTTTGTATATTTATCAATGATTTTGATGACGGTATATCGGGCTTAAACATGTAGAGCAGTGGTTCCCAACCTTTTTTGACTCGCGAACCCCTTTCAACATAATATTTTTATTGCGAACCCCTAAGCCTATATTCTCTGAAATCATATAAAAGTACTGAATTTTTGTTATAAAATATTTCCAGCATTATATTTTTATAAGCGACATTGCATAATAAAAATGATTATGTATTATTTATACTTTGTAAAGCAGTTATTAATCCCATTGTAAATGGAAACACTTCTCTTGAAGAAGAAGATCTATGGACAAATTCAATGGAAAAGTTTTTGGTGAAACTCAAGCCATTGCTCTTGACATTTCAAAGGCTTTTGATCATGTTTGACATAAAGGTCTTCTAAATAAACTTCCATCCTCTATGGTATGTGAGCTTTGTAATTGGGTATCCAGTTTTCTCTTCTGCTGCTCACTGTGGGTGATGGTAGACGACTCTCTGCCTTCTTACTTCTCCAATAATGCTGGTGTCCCCCAAGGTTCAGTTCTTGCTCCCATTCTTTTCCTCTTGTATATTAATGGCCTTCTTCTATTGACCAGAAATCCTATCCATAGTTTTGCTGATAATAGACATTACTTTCCACCTTCCAGTTTGAGAAACCCTGCCCTGCTGAATAGCTTCAACTTCTCGAGTATCCACTGCCAAATCCTTAAATGCTGATCTCCAGGAATTCTCCAGTGGGGCAAAGGAAACTTAATTTCAATCCTTCTAAAACTCAGTGCTGTCTTATATCTCGCAAAAAAGATTCTTCTGCTCCTATGCTTATCTTCGATGACACTCTGATTTCTAGGGATCTTGGAGATTACCCTGACTTCTAATCACTCTTGGCACAAGCACATTCCAAATATTGCTTTCTCTGCATCAAAAAAACTTGGTTTTCTCTTTCACTGAGATCGAAAGAGAAAAGCTCTTTTCTACCAAACAGCTCAGCTCTTTTCTTCCAAACAGCTGTTCACTCTGTACAAATCGCAAATTCGCCCTACCATGGAATACTGTTCCCACATCTCGGGCGGTTCCCCCAAAACCTCTCACAGGCTTTTAGATTCCATTCAGAGGAGGACAGTTAGGTTAATTAATGACTCATCTCTAACATAGTCTCTCCACTCTGTCTCTTAGATGTTCTGTTTCTGCCGCATGTCTTTTCTATCGATGGATGCTTCCATGGGCACTGTTCTTCTGAATTGGCTTCTATAATTCCCACTCTCTCTTTTAAACAGTCCAAACATGTGATGTAACCAGTGAACATCCTTTTACTGTCCAACTTCAAATTCACAGAACCAACTTTTCTTCTTCCTCATTTATTCATTCAACTTCTGTTTTCTGGAACAACCTTCCTTCATACGTATTTCCTGAAAATTACAATCTGCAGAAGTTCAAGTGTAATATCAACAAATATCTTCTTTCATCTTTTCAGCCCATGCACGGTACTAAGTACTATAGGTTCTAAAAAAAAAAGTGCCTATACGTAACAATGATCCTTGAGAATGAAAAGAAAAAATAGAATGGAAAACATTTATTTAAAAAAGGTTAGTTAGGCATGGGTAATGCCCTTCCATCATTTATACTACCCAGGTAGTGTGCATTGCATGCATCTGATTATATCTTTCATTACCCATGCATAAACAACCTTTTTCATACTTTTAGACATTTATTCAAGAAATAATTTAGATATTTATTTAACATGATTTACTGTAAGATAGTAAAGTAATTATAAGGAATTGTGGGAGATGTGGTTTATTTCTTTGGCAATTCTTTACTTTTTATTTATTCTTTTTACTTTTTATTTATTTATTTTTACTTTATTGTTTATTGTTAGTTGTATTTTGTAGTTTATAATGATATACCTATTATTTTAACACACACACACACACACACACACACACACACACACACACACACACACACACACACACAATTAAATCTAAGCAGACGGCATTACAAAATTTTTAGTGCGAACCCCCTGGAACACTTTTACGAACCCCTGGGTGTCAAACCACCAGGGGTTGGGAACCGCTGATGTAGAGGATACAAAGGTTGGCTGGGTTGTTAATGACAGCAATGGCAGCATTCTACTGCAACATGATCTAGAAAAGTTGAGCAGGTTGGCTGAGAAGTGGTAACTGAAGTTTAACATTGACAAATGCAAAGTAATGCATATGGGTAGAAGTAACCCCAGAGAAAAGTACCAACCGTGTGGTACTACATGTAGGTTGGCAGAAAATGAAAAAGACCTAGGAGTAATTGTGTGGTCAGATATGAAGTTTGCTGAGCAGTGCAGATGGGCTGCCAGAGCAGGTCATGGGGTATTGTCAATGATATACAGGAATTTTGCTAGTAGGGAAAAGGAGTTGATTATCCCTTTGCATAAAACAGTAGTCTGGACACGCCTTGAGTATTGTGTACAGGTCTGGAGGCTTTATTTTCGGAAGGATGTAGAGTTGCTTGAGTGAGTATAGAGAAGGGTAACAAGATTGGTGTGGTGAACGAAGGGGTTCACTTGCCAAGAAAGGCTTAATTTCTGCAAATTACAGCATCTGGAGACTAGGCACCTGCAAGGTGATCTGACCGAGGTGTATAAGGCCTTGAATGGGTTGAGCAGGCGCAATTCTGATGGGATTTTCCCTCTTACTCCCTCAGATTCTCCCTATTACGGACCTGAAGGGATATAAATTCAAATTGAGGAAAGACAGTTTTAGAACAGATGTGAGGAAATTTGCCTTTAGTCAGTGGGTAGTTGATTGTTCGAACAAACTTCCATCTGTCACCATGGAAGTTGATAGTTTAAATAAATTCAAGGAGGAACTGGATAAACATTTAGAGGGAACGGTTGTGTGAAATAGTTTTTTTTTTTGGCTGATGCTACATAAGCTTGCTTTCTTGTATCACCTGCCTCTACTACTACTACTAGGTGCCTCCGTAGCCAGGTCGGAAGGAGCAGCAGTGCATAGCACATGCTTCTTGATTAGACTGGGGTTCGAGCCCGTCACCACCAAATACGGGGAATGCCGGAAGGTCAGGGAGTGACCACCGCATATACCGGAGCAATATGGCCTTAGTTGCTAATGCTCCTAAAAACCAAATAACAAACAAACAAACAAACAAACTACTACTACATGATTCGATCACAAAAATGGCAAAGATATTGAGAATATCAGTATGAAGCACAATATCCACCATGATAGGAGGGAGTATATGATGAGAGCCTTGTCGATCAATTCGGCCCTGGAAAGATTGTGCGAGGCTCAAGGGGTAGAATTTTTTTCAGCCTGGACTGTACTTGTTAACAGGAGAGATTGCTTCTACAGAAATGGGATACACTTAAATAGAAAGGGTGCAAGAATATTTGCTGATGCTATTGAGGCAGTGTTAGGTGGGTCGGAAAACTGCTAGCTTGGGGGGATACAAAGATGAATAGATTAACAGTAGCCACTGGCAGAGGTGAAAGAGATTCTTGCATTGCTTCTATTGGAATGAGCAGAAGCCTGAAAAACAAGATTCAGGATATTGCAGGATATTTCAGAGACTGCTGGGAGTCATTGCAGTACAAGTAAACACATGGGTTGTGTTAGGGTAGCTAAGAATAGGAATAGGTGCATGTATACTTGCGTGTACACCAATGCTAGGAGTTTAGTAAATAAATTTGATGAATTTGAGGTATTCCTCAAAACATCAAAGGCAGATATTGTTGTGATATATGAGAGACTTGGTGTCACACAGATATAAGGAATGCAGAACTGGAATTTGGGGAGTACAGAAAGGATAGACTGGATAGGAAGGTAGGAGGGGTTATGCTATTAGTTAAGAAATACATAAAATCCAAGCAAGTGAAGCCAGTGGACATCGCTGGACAGTGCAGTGTCGAGTCAGTTTGGTGTGACATAAGCATTGGGAGATCAAAATCGAGAGTAGGAGTATGCTATAGGCCTAATGACTCTGATGAGTATAATAAGAAACTGTACAGGGAAATAGAGTGGGCCAGTAAATCAGAGAGTCTTATAATGGGAGATTTTAATTTCCCAGATATTGACTGGAGTTTGGGGGCTGGTCACTCACACACTAGAAAGGCTTTTGTGGATTTATTGGATGATTGTTTTCTACATCAGCATGTTCGGGAGGCAACAAGGGTGAGGAATACTCTTGATTTGATTATCAGCAGTGATTCTTCATGCATTAAGAATCTGCAGATAACTGAACCACTAGGTGGCAGTGATCACAGTGTGCTGAAGTGGGATTAACTGAAAAAGGTAACTACCATTAGGGGTAAAGGGAAGGGTTATTGCTTTTGTAAAGGCAACTATGATGGACTGAGACAGTATTTAAATTCTATACAGTGGGACCAACTGATGATGTTACCAACAGCAAATGCAAAATGGGAAGCATTCAAAGAACTTATCTTGGAAGCTACTAGGCTTTACATACCAACTAAGAAATATTGTTCAAGGTTTAGGCCTAAATGGATGTCAGATGAACTGATGAGGCATATGGCAGAGAAGAAACATGCATGGGATACATACAAATTAACACATGACACAGAAGCCTATGATAGATACAAGTTGATCTGTAACCAAGTTAAAAAGGAGGTTAGGCAGGCGAAGGCAGAGTACGAGAAATCTTTGGCAAGGGATGCAAAGAAAAACAGCAAAGAGTTCTTTACTTATGTAAACTCTAGAAGGAAGGGGATGAATCAGATTGGTCCACTTGATATCGATGGGTCAACTGTTGAAGATCCTGCTCAGGTAGCTAACAAACTAAATGAATATTTTGCATCGACATTCACACATGAGGAGTTATTTAGCGAGGGGAAAGCCAGGGGTGCATTCACCTCTAGCAGTAAGCTAGAGAATTTTGTAATAACTGAGAGTAAAGTGGAGGAGAAATTGTTGAAGATAAACACAAGAAAGGCACCTGGGGTGGATGGGATCTATCCAGTTATATTAAAGGAGGCAGCAGAGGAAGTAAGCAAACCCTTAGCCATAATTATGAGAACTTGGACTCAGGGGAGGTACCCGCAGACTGGAGACGTGCATATGTGACCCCAATTCACAAAGGAGGATCAAAGGCTGACACAAGCAATTATAGACCTGTGAGTTTAACTTCTGTTCCAGGAAAATTAATGGAGGCACTAGTTAAAGAAGCACTGCAGGATCATTTAGACAAGACTTCAGTTATAGCTCAGACACAGCATGGTTTTGTTAAGGGGAAGTCTTGCCTGACCAATTTCGTTTGGATCCTATGATGCAGTCACAAAGGAACTGGATGCAGGGAATAACTTTGATATTATATACTTGGATCTTAGAAAGGCTTTTGATACTGTTGCACATGGAAGACTGCTGCACAAATTGGAGCAGTGTGACATTGGAGGCAAATTGCTGCTGTGGATAAAGGGGTGGCTGAGGGGGAGAAGACAGAGAGTGGTAATCAATGGACACTGCTCATCGTGGACTAATGTTATTAGTGGAGTCCCTCAGGGCTCAGTGTTGGGTCCATTATTGTTTTCTGTATTCATAAATGATATTGATGATGGTATATCAAGTTTAATGTCAAAGTTTGCAGACGATACGAAGGTAGGCAGGGTTGTCAAGGACACTACTGACACTATGCTGCTGCAACAGGATCTGGAAAGGTTGAGCAGATGGGCTGAGAGGTGGCAAATGAAGTTTAACATTGACAAATGTAAAGTACTACACATGGGAAACAGCAACCCCAGAGCAACGTATCAACTCTGTGGTACTACACTGACAGTAGTAGAGAATGAAAGGGACCTGGGGGTGGTTGTGCAGGCAGATATGAAGTTCTCTGAGCAGTGTAGACGGGCTGCAAGAGTAGCTCATGGTGTATTGTCAATGATATATAGGAATTTTTCTAGCAGGGATAAGGAGGTGATTATTCCCTTGTATAAGGCAATGGTCAGTCCACACCTAGAGTACTGTATACAGGTCTGGACGCCTCATTTCAAGAAGGATGTAGAGCTGCTGGAACGAGTACAGAGAAGGGCAACAAGATTAGTGAATGGAACAAAGGGGTGCTCTTACGAAGAAAGGCTTAAGTTTTGCAAATTACAGTGTCTGGAGACCAGGCACCAGCGAGGTGATCTGATTGAGGTGTATAAAGCATTGAATGGTTTGAGCATGCTCAATGCTGATGGGATTCTTCCTCTCACTCAGAATAATCACCTGAGAGGGCATAAATTCAAATTGAGGAAAGACAGATGTAGGATAGACGTGCGGAAATTTGCCTTTAGCCAGCGAGTGTTTGGTTGGTTGGTGGAACAGACTTCCATCCCTTGTCGTGGAAGTTGATAGCCTAAATAAGTTTAAGGCTCAGCTGGACAGGTATTTTGAATGAATAGAGGGGTAAAGTGGAGGTGGTTTATTTTTTTTTTTGACTGATGCTGCATAAGCTTGCTTTCTTGCATCAAATGCCTCTACTAATGCTAATGCTAAAATAACTATTTGCTTATGGCACATGTTTATGCATGGTGGGTTCCAAGTCTACTCAATCTGAACAATAGCAAGTTCACATAGATGTTTGCCCGGAGCTCCAGTGGATGATTAAGATGGTGAGGTTCTGCACGAGGTGATAAGGTGGAAGAGACTGGCTTCATCATTTCAACCCAGAAAGTAAGCAACAAAGCTCTCTTTGGACCTCTATGTCATTGTGATCACTGAAAAAAGCAAAAGTTGGGGCATTTACAGGAAAGGTTATTGTCATTTTTTTTTTTTGACGTTCAAAGGATGGTTTTCCAACATGTTGTGCCACATCATGTAACTGTTATGGGATCTTACTACAGAACTGTGCTGCACAATTTGTAGAATCACATTCGTCACAAACGACCACGATGGTGGGTGGATGCTGCATCACAACAATGCGAGGCCTCACATCGCTCATACTGTCATTGAATACTTAGCTAACATTAATGTCAAACGTGTTTCTCATCTGCCCTGCAGCCCTGACCTTGCATCTTGAAATTTTTTTTTTTGTTTCCAAAGTTAAAGGAGGAGCAAGGAAAATGTATGCAGTCATCAGAAGAAGTTGTAAAGACATTACAGGTGATTTTCAAATCCACTTCAAAAACATGGTGGAAGTCAAAAAATGGCTTCCACCATGTTTTTGAAGAATGCCAGAAACATTGGAGTAAGTACATTTCTTCAAATGGGAACTACTTTGAAAAGGACCATCAAAATATGGATGATAATAAAGATATGTTTTGAAAAAAAAATCATGAACAACTCTCATACATTTAGAAGTGAAGTTTTATTCAACCAGTCAGTTTTCTTTCAGTCAGTATAGACTGAAACATTTCTCTTTTATTCACCTTTGTATTCTTGTGAGCAGAGTCCTTATGTTCTTAATATTAATTTAACTATCATTCTTTAAAAGTTAATGTCTTTTGACATGTCATAAAATATTACCTTTTTGCCTATTGTAACATCACAGTTTTCTCCCACTCACTTCCTTAAAAGGGTACTTTTTTCCCTTAGATTAATTCAACAAACAAAAAGGATAAAATATTTCAACACCTTAAACATGCTGCTGTTTTGGTTTTGGCTTTCTTCAAAAATCAGCTGTTTTTAATTATTTTTGAAAGGAGTTTATCTTTGATAATCATAAGTATATAAATATAAGATAACCCTTAATGAATGTCTGAATTTTGTGGAAAATCATGTCTCTTAACTTGAAAACTATGCCAAGTTGTCTTTTAATTCAAGTTATGCTTTTAAAAATGAAATATACCTTGCATGTGCACTAGTGTGCCAGTGTTTCAAAGGTCATATATATATAAAAAATATTTTGTATAATATTGAAGATAATAATATAAAAGTTAATTCAAGCAGACAATACCAGCTGGATTTAAAGAAATGCAAGGGATATAAATATAAACACACACACACACACACACACACACACACACACACACACACACACACACACACACACACACACACACACACACACACCTTATTGTTGTTTACTCACAATCTAGATGACTTCAACTGGGGCCAACCACCCAGATTGAGGCAAAAAACGACAAGGAGTTCTCTGTTTCTGTAATGATCAATATCTGCTAAGATATATATATATAAAAATTCCGAGATTAAGTAATTTGAATCTAAACCAAAATTAAAGGTAGTTAAAATTTTTTTAGAATCAAAAGAAAGATATTATAAATGTAAGCATATATTGAACATCGTTGACCCGACAGAGAACATAATTTAATAATTAAAATAAGAATAAATGTAAAGTATAAGGCATATCTACCGTATCCAGGACAATGTAACAACTAGTCGTTATGAAATAATAATCCCTCTAGTGAGTATATATGTGGTGACTCCTATTTTTGTGATGGATATGGTAAAAATATAAATAATTAATTAATTAATTAAAGTTAAGTTAACACAAAGAGAAACATGCAGATAGTAAGAAGAATGAAAACTAATAGAGTAGGAATAATAGAACCTGAACTCCATAAAGGCGAAAATATAGTAGTATAAATAAGAAATAGTTTCTCCTACATCCTCAGATTACCCTAATAATTTCAGAGAAATAAGAACAAAGAGTGTAGGACAGCTTAAAGACAATACAAGATATAAGTTGTAGCTTGGGTATGCCCGGTTGTTTGTTGTTTGTTATTTGGTTTTTTGGAGCATTAGCAACTAAGGCCATATTGCTCCTAGATATGCGGTGATCATTCCCTGACCTTCACGCATCCTCCGTATTTGGTGGTGACGGGCTCGAACCCCGGTCTAATCAAGAAGCATGTGCTACGCACTGATGCTCCTTCCCACCTGGCTACGGAGGTGCCGGTATGCCCGGGATTGGAAACCCGTTCCTATAGTAGGACCCTGAGCTGAATTTGCATGTCACTTTAGCATGCACTTAAGTATATACAGTGTGATTATAAGATAAGATAAAATAACATAAAATAAAATAAAATGAATGATACACTATAATTTGCAGGCCGGTGGGTACATGTTTTCTAAGCCGTAAGACACCAAGAAAGCAAAGCGTATCCTATGTACATAATATACATGGCTCTAAATCCGTAATTATGGTAATTACGGATTTAGGTAAAACATTAGAAAAGTTGCTCAAAACTATATTAAATAATGTAAATAAAACTATTATAATAAATAACAACTTACCGATTATAAATGCAATAAAAAATAACAATATTCAGCATATACAAACATTTGACTTTAACTGTTTATTCATTAGTATTAATCTCGACAATTTAAAAGATGTTCTCCAAAAACTATATTTGGAACATAAAAATGCTATAAAGTTTGATTTAACCTATTGGGATGCTCTAATAAATTTATGTATTTTTAAGAATTGTGTATATGACGGAACTTCGTTATACTTACAAGTGAATGGCACCCCTATGGGAAGTCCAGCATCCTGCATAATTGCAAATCTCTATCTATATTCAATAGAAAGAACATTCCAAGATAACCTACTTATGTTCAGATACGTAGATGATCTATGTGTGTGTTTAATTGTCCACATTTCGTTCAGGATTACAGCAAATTCTATCCAGAAGAACTTGTATTGGAAAAAACTAACAGTTCTGATACTATAGCAAATTACCTGGATATTCGTATAGAAATATTCCATAATAATATAGATGTTAACATGTATAATAAAAGAGACGCATTTAATTTCAATGTAGTTGGCCTTACAAACTGGAGATCTAATATATCGAAATCAGTGCATGCTAATATCATTTTATCCCAATGCCTGAGGATTACGTCTATTTGCTATAAAAACACAACTTGTGCAGCAAACATAATAGCATTGTACAATAAGTTGATAAATAATAATTTCCTTATCGCTTACCTGAAATACCACTTCAGGAAGGTGATAAATATAATTAATTTCAAAAATTTATTTTCTGAACCCATTGCTTCAATATAATTACCATAATTACGGATTTAGAGCCATGTATATTATGTACATAGGATATGCTTTGCTTTCTTGGTGTCTTACGGCTTAGAAAACTTGTACCCACCAGCCTGCAAATTATAGTGTATCATTTATTTTATTTTATGTTATTTTATCTTATCTTATTTTATAATAACATGTCCCTATTTGCTATAAAAACACAACTTGTGCAGCAAACATAATAGCATTGTACAATAAGTTGATAAATAATAATTTCCTTATCGCTTACCTGAAATACCACTTCAGGAAGGTGATAAATATAATTAATTTCAAAAATTTATTTTCTGAACCCATTGCTTCAATATAATTACCATAATTACGGATTTAGAGCCATGTATATTATGTACATAGGATATGCTTTGCTTTCTTGGTGTCTTACGGCTTAGAAAACTTGTACCCACCAGCCTGCAAATTATAGTGTATCATTTATTTTATTTTATGTTATTTTATCTTATCTTATTTTATAATAACATGTCACCTTGTCGTGAACACTTATGTTCACGATAAGGTGACATGCAAATTCAGCTCAGGGTCCTACTAGGAACGGGTTTGCGCTCCCGGTGATCTAATTGAGGTGTATAAGGCGTTGAATGGGTTGAGCATGCTGAATTCTGATGGGATCCTTCCACTTGTTCAGATTACGAACCTAAGGGGGCATAAATTCAAATTAAGAAAAGACAGATATAGAATAATGTGCGGAAATTTGCCTTTAGCCAGTGGGTGGTTAATTGCTGAAACAAACTTCCATCTGTCATTGTGGAAGTTGATAGGTTGAATAAATTTAAGGAGGAACTGGACAGGCATTTGGAGGGAATGGTGTGATATATTTTTTTTTTTTTTTTTTTGGCTGATGCTGCATCAACTCATACACTTGCTTTCTTGCATCACATGCCACTACTACTACTACTATACTCGAGCTACAACTTATATCTTGTATTGTCTTTAAGCTGTCCTACACTCTTTGTTCTTATTTCTCTGAAATTATTAGTGTAATCAGAGGATGAAGGAGAAACTATTTCTTATTTGTACTACTATATTTTCACCTTTATGGAGTTCAGGTTCTATTATTCGTACTCTATTAGTACGATTCTTCTTACTATCTACTTGTTTCTCTTTGTGTTAACTTAACTTTAATTAATTAATTATTTATATTTTTACAATGTCAATCACATAGGGGTCACCACATATATGCTCACTAGAGGGATTATTATTTCATAACGACTAGTTGTTACATTATGTCCTGGATACGGTAGATAAGCCTTATACTTTACATTTATTCTTATTTTAATTATTAAAATGAGGCGCCTCCGTAGCCAGGTGAGAAGGAGCAGCAGTGCATAGCACACGCTTCTTGATTAGACCGGGGTTCGAGCCCGTCACCACCAAATATGGAGGATGCGGAAAGGTCAGGGAATGACCACCGCACCGGGGCAATATGGCCTCAGTTGCTAATGCTCCTAAAAACCAAATAACAACAACAGATCCCTACCCCCCCACACACTCATACATATACACACTCCTGAATGAAGGTGAGTAGAATTTTGAAACCTTTCTTGGGCTAGTGTTACTTCTTAAAATTCCTGGTCCAGAGGTAACTTTCCATTGTATTTTTTATATTTTCTTATTCTACATGTGTTAATCTTTAATATGATTAATGGTAATTAATAAGGATTCTATCACTGAATGAATAGATCTGATACAGTCTTCTGTTGCTATTGATCCTCTGACATATCAGAAAAAAGGTGGAACAAATTTTTCTGAATGTTTTGAAAAAGTGATACTACAGAATCCTTTCTTATTGCCAATTTTAATTGTTCGTAATAAAATATTTTTGATTTTCAGGTGCGCAAGGAAGGTTTGCAGCTGTTTCTTTTATGGTACCAAATTTTAGGTGAGAATACATCTGAAGAATTAGATTCAGTGTTTAGCAACCTTGTGCCTGGAATTCATCCTAGTTCATCTAGTCCTTTTCCAAGAGAAGGACAAGGTCACAGACCTTTTAGGGAACAGCCTGCACCTGTTGATATTTTTCAGGAAACTTCAACTTTCTATGCACCAACTACTCAGGATGACACAGGTGATAATGTTGAATTATTATAAAATTTTTGTTATCGCTTTTGGTTATAACTTTTTCTGTAAAACAAAAAAAAGTATGCATAGTTACTAAAATACATTTGTTAAAGTTTTGCCTCTTAAAAAAGTATGCATAAAATAAAATCAGCTTTAATGAATATTTTTAATAATACTATGATGGAAAGTGATTTGATTTTTTAACATCCTAGCATATAGAAGCATATAGAAGCATATAATAATAATAATAATAATAATAATAATAATAATAATAATCCTTATAAATATTCAAGAACTGTTGTCAAGATTTTTTCATGTTTATGTATTTTTAATGGAATCAGAGATTTAAATCATAAGCTGGATAAGTGGCTGCTTATGGACACCAAAAATTTCTGTATATAAAGCACTTTAAATGTACAGTAGAAATCTGATAATCCATGAAGATTAATTACTATATTTAATAACCACTCTTATACCACATTCTACTTCTATTAGAATAAATAGCGACCTGGAGCGAGGTGTGCTGGGGGTTTCAGAAACTGATGGCAGTCATCGTGAAACAGGTAGGTATATGGGATGAGTCAGGGTAACTAGGAATAGGAATCAGTGAATGTATGCTTGCATGTATACCAATGCTAGAAGTATAGTAAATAAGTTTGATGAATTTGAAGTGTTAGTCAAGACATTAAAGGCAGATATTGTTGGGATATCAGAGACTTAGTGTCACACTGATATTAGGAATGCAGAATTGGAATTTGGGGAGTACAATGTGTACAGAAAGGATAGACAGGATAGGAAGGGAGGAGGTGTCATGCTGTTAATTAAGAAAAACATAAAATCAAAAGAAGTGCATCTAGTTGATATGGATGAACAGTGCACTGTTGAGTCAGTTTGGTGTGACGTAAACACTGCAAAAGCAAAAATAAGAGTAGGAGTGTGTTATAGGCCTAATTAGCCATTAGGTAACTTCTTAAGGTCCAGTTTTCTGGTACTACCTAAGATACTGTATTTATGTCACCTGGTTCTTTTGTTGCTAAGATACTTCTCTCATTCATTATAGTAATTCTCTTTGGCAATTAAAAACACCTGGTTGTCTAGTTTCCAAACTTTGTTAACAAACCCATCATTCCTCATACTATGGATGTTTAGTACTTCTTACCAATTTGATTTCCCTTCTTTGAATGTCCTCTCTAGATGTGCTATGTGATTTTTTTTTTTTTTTTTTTTTTTTTTTTACACATTGCTTCCAGACACACATAATATTCCATTCCTCTTTCAGCTTACAAAGATCTGATAAATCATTGCTAGTACATCATATGCCTTCCTTTTCATTTGTTTATACTTCATGTTTGCTGATATTGTAACCCCAAGTTATTTTGAAATAACATAGTCTGGTTCTGCCATTAACCACCCTCCCAAGCTTAAAACCATCTGCAAACTTTGATCTCGTCTGTCATTATTAGAAAGTCTTTTGATTCTGGAATCTTAGGAAGGCTTTTGATTCAGTTGCAAATGGAAGACTGCTGCACAAATTGCAGAAGTGTGGCATTGGAGGCAAATTGCTGCTATGGATAAAGGGATGGTTGAGTCGGAAAAGACAAGAGTGGTAATCAATGGTCACTGCTCTTCAGTGTTGAGTCCATTCTTGGTTTCTGTATTTATTAGTGATACTGATGTTGAAATATCAACCTTAATGTCAAAGTTTGCAAACGACACTAATGTTGGCAGGGTTTTTAATGACAACAATGACAGTACACTACTGCAACAGATCTAGAAAAGTTGAGCAGATGGGCTGAGAGGTTGCAACTAAAGTTTAACATTGGCAAATGTAAAGTACTGCATATGAGAAGCAGTAACCCCAGATTAACATATCAACTGTGTGGTACTACACTGAGGGTGGTAGAGAGTGAAAAGGACCTGGGGGTAATTGTGCAGGCAGATATGAAGTTGTCAGAGCAGTGCAGATGGTCTGCAACAGTAGCTCGTGATGTCTTGTCAATGATATACAGAAAATTTTTCGCGGGGATAAGGAGGTGATTATCCCCTTGTATAAGGCAATGGTCAGGCCACACCTTGAGTACTGTTTGGAAGTCTGGTCTGGAGGCCTCATTTTAAGAAGGATGTAGAGCTGTTGTAATGAGTACAGAGAAGGGCAACAAGATTAGTGAATGGAACAAAGGGTTTCTCTCACGAAGAAAGGCTTAAGTTTTGCAGACTACAATGTCTGGCGACTAGGTGATCTGATTGAAGAGTATAAGGCCTTGAATGGTTTGAGAATGCTCAATGCTGATGGGATTCTTCCTATTGACCAGATTGAGGGGACATAAATTCAAATTGAGGAAAGACAGAAATTTGCATTTAGGCAGTGGATGGTTGATTGCTGGAACAAACTTCCATCTGATAGCATTAGCATTAGTACAGGAATATGAGCAAGAAAGCAAGCTTATAAAAGCATCGGCCAAAAAAAAAAAAAACCATTCCCATTTCACTGATCCATTCATTCCAAATGTTTCTCTAGTTCTGCCTTGAATTATTTAAACTATCAACTTTCAGAACAACAGATGGAAATTTGTTCCAGCAATTAACTACCTGCTGGCTAAAGACAAACTTCTGCACATCTGTTCTGCAACTGTCTTTCCTCAGTTTGAATCTATGCCCCCTCAGGTTTGTAATCTGAGCAAGAGGAAGAATCCCATCAGCATTGAGGCTGCTCAAACAAACCATTCAAGGCCTTGTACACCTCAATCAGATCTCCAGAGGCTGCTTGTAGAAATTAAGCCTTTCTTGGTAACACCAACCCTTTGTTCTACTTGCCAATCTCATTGTTCTCCATACTCGTTCCAGAACCTCTACATCTTATCTAAAATGAGGCCTCCAAACACATATACACTACTCACGGTGTGGCCTGACCATTGCCTTACACAAGAGAACAATCACCCCCTTATCCCTGCTAGCAAAATTCCTGCATATCATTAACAAGATCTGGCAGTCTGTCTCCACCTCCTCAGAAAACTTCATATCTGACTGCACAATTACCCAAAGGTCTCTTTCGTTCTGCACTACTCTGAGTATAACACCACATAGTTGGTACATTTCTGTGGGGTTACTGCTACCCAATATGCAGTACTTTTCATTTGTAGAACTTAAACTTCAGTTGCCATTTCTCATCTCATCTACCCAACTTTTCCAGATCCTGTTGCAGCAGCACACTGGCATTACTGTCATTAACAACCCTGCCAACCTTTGTATCATCTGCAAACTTGGACATTAAGCATGTTATACCTTCATCAATATCATTGATAAATATACAAAACAACAATGGACCTAACAACAAACCATGGGGGACATCACTAATAGCATTAGTCCATGTAGAACAGTATCTGTTGATCACTACTCTCTGTCTTCCCCCACTCAACCAGCCTTTTATCCATTGTAGCAACTTGCATTTAATGCCATTCTGCTCCAATTTGTACAGTAGTCTTCCCTGTGCAACAGTATCAAAAACTTCTGAAATATAAGTATATGATATCAAAATTATTTTCTGTATCCAATCCCTGTGTAACCACATCGTAGTATCCAATCAGATTTGTCAGCCAAGTCTTCCTCTTGACAATCCAATGCTGTGTCTGAATTATTATTACTGCTATCTTGTCTAGATGATCCTGAATGCTTCTTTAACCAGTGACTCCATTATTTTCCCTGGAACCGAAGTCAATCTAACAGGTCTGTAATTACTCGTATCACCCTTTGATCCCCCTTGGTGAATTTGAGATACATTTGCACATCTCCTATCTGTGGGTGCTTCCCCTGAGTCCAAGGATGCTCTCATAATTATGGCTAAGGATTTGCTTACTTCCTTTGCTGCCTCCTTTAATATAACTGGATAGATACCATCCATCTCAGGTTCTTTTGTTATGTTTAACTTCAACAATTTCTCCTCTACTTTGCTCTCAGTTATTACAAAATCAGTTAACTCCCTGTTAGAGTTTGATAAGCATCTGGCCCTCTCCTCCTTGAATAACTCCTCGTGTGTTAATGTAGATGCAAATACTCATTTAGTTTGGCAGCTATCTGAGAATGATCATCTACAGTCAAACCATTGATATCAAGTGGACAAATAGGGATGTCTCTGATATCCCTACAATATCCGCCTTGGATGTCTTAATCAGCACTTCAAATTCATTGAACTTATTTACTATACTCCTTGCATTGGTATACATGCAAGTATACATGCACCTGTTCTTACTCTTAGTTACGGGTGCCTCCGTAGCCAGGTGGGAAGGAGCAGTAGTGCGTATCACATGCTTCTTAATTAGACCGGGGTTCTAGCCCGTCACCACCAAATACGGAAGATGCGGAAAGGTCAGGGAATGACCACTGCATATCCCGGAGCAATATGGCCTTAGTTGCTAATGCTCTTAAAAACCAAAACAACAACAACAACTCTTAGTTACTCTAACACAGCCCATGTATTTACTTGTTTCATGACTCCCAGCAGTTCCCGAAATCCCCATCAACTGGCTTTCCAGGCTGCTGTTCAGTCCAATAGAAGCATTTCAATGTTGTAGAAGTTGACAGCTTAAATAAATTCAAAGCAGAACTAGACAAACATTTGGAGTAAATCGATGAGTGAAATGGGAAGGTTTTTTTTGGTTGATGCTGTATAAGCTTGCTTTCTTGCATCATATGCCTCCACTAATGCTAATAGCTCAAACTTGGTAGAAATTAATGAATGTTAGAAACAAGACGAGAGCCCCTTGTGCCAATCCCCACTTGCTATTCTGGTCCACTCTGAAGTATGCCATATATGGTAATCATAAATCTTTAATCATAAATCCTCAGTGTCCTGTCTTTCAGCCAGTCCTGATCCACCTAATGATCTTCCTCCTTGAATAACTCCTCGTGTGTTAATGTAGATGCAAATACTCATTTAGTTTGGCAGCTATCTGAGATCCTATCCTATCATTGTAATCCTATCTTCATTTTGTACACTAACTTCCAGTTTATTCAATGTGATACAGTCAGTTTGAATTTTTCCCGACCCCCAAACTTTGATGAGTTCTATCCTGGTTTGATTAAAAAAGAAAAGAAAAACTTTATATGCAACTATGTTCAGAAATTTTGCAATTTCAAAGTAATGAATTATCTATTCTCAGGCCCAGTGTGTCCAGGAGATATATCACCTATCCTTCCACCCCAGAGTGGAGAACAACAACCAGAAGATGTTACATTAATTTTCCTAGATTGCTTAATGGAATTCATGGTGTCACAGGTAATATTTTATAGATATATAGCAGGCATTGAAGTTTTGATGCACATTAATATTAGAGAACATAAAAGAGCGAATCACAGTTTAATGAATACATTAATAACACCCAATTTCTGGTTGGAATATATGTGATTGGTATTCAGATATGATGAAAAAAAGTTTTTTTTTTTTTTTTTTTTTTTTTTTCCTCCCTTAAGTATGTTGCTAAATTTGAGAAAAAAATACTTAAATTTTGCCATAGTTTTCAGTTTCTTTAATTTTTCATGGATATGGACCAAAATGAATGATTTGATTATCTCTCTCTCTCTCTCTCTCAAGCATTTATTCTGCTGTCCATATCATAAATATATTATAGAAAGGATGAGTTAAACTAATTATTACACAATTTCTTAATATTCCTTAAAGGATAATTGCTTTAAGATATATTTTTACTATTTATCTGAATACCCATTTGACAGCTTATTCAGGTGAGTCTGTGAAATTACACAGAATATAAAATATTTGTAAAGGACAGAATTCTCTTTGAAAGATGATTAATCATTACAGTCTGTACAGGATTTTTAATCTGAGATTACACATGTCATTGAGTAATGTGTCAGAATTTAACATTATGGATACAACTTATGAAGTTATAAGGGTAAATAGCACTTGAGAGTAAATAGCATCTTTTAGGAGGATCTTTTAAACTCGCTCTCCTCAAGGAGAGTTTGAAGAGTTTTAAATTACAAAGTAAAGGAGTACCTCATCACATTTTTCATATGACAAAAGTGCACTGCTTCCATACTCAGTTGCTGTTATAACTGAATTTCAAGAATGGCATGAGTTAGATGAATAATTAAATAATCATGTAATTTTAGGTTCAAAATTATTTGCAAACCATTAATTATTAGTCACTTTTCAAAGAGAATTCTGTTCTTTAAAAACATTTTATGTTCTGTGTAATTTCTTAGATTGTGTCAACTGAATAAGGAATGTTATTTGGGCAGTCGAGTAAATGCAAAAATATTCCTAAAATATCTATCCTGTAAGCTGTTATTATCTTTCAAGAAATTTTTAACAATAATCATTTAAATAATTACTGATATTTTCTGTATTTTCATTAGATATTCGTGATACTGATATTATCTCATGCTGTCTAGTTAAATTTTGTTCTGAGTTCTTAAAACTGCTGCAAATGATAAAAAAAAAGTGTCCAAAGATTCAAGTAAAGCTGATGAGGGAATAACTTAAAAAGTTGCAATAAAATAATAATCTTGATTTATTAAAACACATTTGCTACGGTTTTTATTCTGTATCTGCAATGCAGTTGTATGTTATACATTCTTATTTGTTCCATAAAGAGTAATTTTCATCTAAACAAGCAGACATTAGAAGTCTTTCCAAAAAAAAAAAAAAGATTCTAAAGCTTGTATAAGCTGATTCAAATATGTTTCATATTTGAACATTTAAAAATGCAAATAATATTTAAAGCAGAATTTCCTAAATCAGGATTAGCTTGTAGCAGCAGCAACACACTACAAAATTGTTTTAAAATGTAGTGCGCTGTAAGTATTTAATGTGTGGAATGCTACTGTGCATTAAGGCATTGTAAATCTTAATGCAGTAACACAATCCAAAAAACTTCATTTGCAACTACAATACACATGTAATTGAACAGTACATTGTACTTTTACAGCATAAATAGAAAGCTGTACAAACCACCATTTATTTAAAAATATTTTAAAAGTAATTTAAAATAATTTCCACAATGCACTCTAGATGAAGCAGAGTTTACTGTACATTTGTTTTCGTAATATTTATTCTGCTACATACAAAGTTTAAACCTGTAGTAGTTTCAGTATTTTTAAGAAATGTGGAGAGAGGTTGTTTGTGAGAACAGAACTTAAGACAGTAAAAACTAAAATTTATTTTATGTACTTTGGAATTGAAATGTGAATGGATACTGGCTGGTTTTGAAGAAAAAATATGGAATTACAGATGCCAATTCAGAAAAATAGTGCATGTGGATACATCTGTATAAAAAAAACCCTGAAAATGCACAATTGGGAGTATAATGAGTTTATGGGAGAATAATCTGTTAATCAGATTGCTCTTTTGGAAAAAAAAATTAAAAGGGAAGGAGATTTCCAGTTATTACTTAAATAAGAAGAAAATTAATGATATACAGAAGCATTAGTGGGCAACTAATGCTGGGGTACCTCAAAGTTTGAAAATGGAAAACACAACTATCTTAAAATTCTTTACCATTTTCCATGTAGGAAATTGCATGGTATGGAGGGAATACAGTGCCAAGATGAACCAATTAGTGTACTTGTAAATGGTTGTAAATTTTCTTAGCATAAACTTTATAGCTATTTAGTATATTTAGCAGCAACACCATTCAAATCAAACTAGGTTGGGAATAGGGACTTAAATGTAAAATTAGGGGTAATGATTATATATAGTATGTTGACAGTGGTTAAATAATAATTGCTTAGTAAAAATGAAAGTCAAAATAATGAAAAATGATAAAATTGGAAACCAGTAGAAGAGTACTTTTGGCAGGTCAGTGGTGAAAGTGAGGAATGCTGTTGTAATGAATGCAGGAAAGAAGACTGGAGCAACATGGAATAGAGGTAGCAGGACAGATTTGCAGGATAAGTCAAATTAGCATAATTTAATATATTTCCAGAACTTGGGAAATATCTGAAATGCCTATGTCAGCATACAAGAAGACAAGATTAAAAAAAAAAAAAAATTCCATGGTAAAAGTCACTAATATTGCTTGTTGACCTTGAGTAAATGGCATTAAACTTCATATTATCAAGAGAGGTGCAATATCGTTAACTATAGCTCAACAATTCGTTGGATGGAGATCATATGTGGAATGTTCCATGATCATTTGTAGTATTTGTTTTCATAAATCAGAAGTATCAGAATTGGTTTCATGCACAAATAAAGCCAACTGTAAGCCAAGAATTGACAGCAGCTGACTAATATAGTTTCATTAGAATTTAATAACAGAACAAAGACATTGAGTTTTGATTCATTGAGTTTGGTGTTTATCCAAAGCTAAACTAATTTTAAAAAGTCACAAGTAATGTATGAAAGGATTTACCTCATAGTATAATGATAAGAGAGTAAAAAAAAAACATGAGCCAATAAATAGCTTCTAACCATTGAGGCTAAATACACAGTTAAATTGCAAGATCAGAGCTTGGCAATTTTTTTTCAGATCTGAATGCAATCTAAAATGAAATAAAATTTGTATGCCTTACTATGTTTGCACAATGGGAGCAGAATGATCATAAGGATCATTCTGCTCCCATTGAAAGCCAAGGCTGAGTACTCATACTAAGGCTTCATCTTATGTTCAACTTAAAAATAGGCACCTCCATAGCCAGTTGGGCAGGAGCAGCAGTGCGTAGCACATGCTTCTTGATTAGACCGGGGTTCGAGCCCGTGACCACTAAATACAGAGGATGCAGAAGGGTCAGGGAATGATCACTGCATATCCCTGGAGCAATATGGCCTTAGTTGCTAATGCTCCTAAAAACCAAACAACAACAACAACTTAAAAATAAATACCATTATCCGTAGTTCTGCCTAAGTTGCCAATCTCTTTTTCAGTTCTGTAATATTGCCTGAATGCAATAGTTGAAGTCAGATAAATTTGGCTTGCTTTACTGCATTCGATTTTCAATCATGGGGAACATTCTGCTCCCTCTAAAGGCCAAGGCTAAGTACTTAGGCAAACCTGTGGTTAGTACTAACCACATGTTTGCCTAAGTTTCTGACATTTTTTTTAAAATTCTATGGCATTACCTGAACACAGTAGTTGAAGTCAAATGAAATTGGCTTACTTTACTGCAGTTGATTTTTGATTGTGAGGCTTATTCTGCTCCCAGTGAAGGCCAAAGCCAAGTACTTGGGGTTAAGGTTTCAGCTTATTTTCAACGTAGAGACCAAAACTGTTATCCAGAGTTCTGTCTAAGTTGTTAACATCTTTTTAAATTCTATAGCATTGCCCAAACAGGTGAATCTGCTATACATTTAAAAATCTGAGTTACTGACTGGGTAGATATTTTACAGCTGCTGACTTCTCTTGTCATTTTAGTTTTGAAGGTGCCTTTAAAACTCAGATGCCTGATTTGAAGTAAAGCATCTTTTTAAATTCTATAGCATTGCCCAAACAGGTGAATCTGCTATACATTTAAAAATCTGAGTTACTGACTGGGTAGATATTTTACAGCTGCTGACTTCTCTTGTCATTTTAGTTTTGAAGGTGCCTTTAAAACTCAGATGCCTGATTTGAAGTAAAGTATCACTTCATTCAAAAAAGGGAAGGGTGGTCCATTGTATGTAATTTCATTATAATGAGGTGATGAATTGAACATGGCATCACATTTCACTAGAATCACTTGATGTATCTGTTTTTATCTTACATTATGACAAGTAACTATTATCGAGATATGTATTTTCATATATATGTGAATTTTATACTTCAGAACATTTTCTGAAATATGTGAGCATTTTGAGTTAGCATAAATCTGTAATTGGCCCACCATATGGATTCTTTGGGAATTTTTTAAACTGCACAAAACTGTGCAATTTAAAAAAAAGTTGGCACCTTTCTGTATGGAATAACAGTTATTCTTATCTACAGTATTGCCTAGTTGTGACTTACATTTGGGAGAAGATGTAATTTGTGTGCATGCACACTTGTGTATCATGAGAATCAACAGAATGGAAGAAATGTATACTTTGAATGCTGGTTTACCAGAATTTTGGTGTAACAATTCATTCATTCTGCATAAGTTGCTGACTTAATCATTTAACTTTAGCAATCCTGAACCTCTGTACTTATTTTATTTATTTATTTATCTTTTACCGTATATGTGTGCTTTTTTATTTACTTTTGGTTACTTGTGTTTTTGAAATGGCTTGCTGGGACCTTGCTGACAGTTAACTTAAATTTTTTTAAACTCTCTTCCCTCTCTTAAACACTTTCATAATCTTTTTATACTCATTCTTTCTATTTCACACTTTCAGCCAATGAACAATGATCTTATCAAAGTGTTCAGTTGAGCTTTTGTCTGATTTTTATTTTTTTATTTTTACTTATTCCTTTCATTAATGTGTGGATTATTCCAAAAGTAATACACAAAAGTGGTTAATTTAAAATTAATTTATTTTATAACATAATTTACATTAAAAACTTTTAATGTGGTCTCTTTATGACTGCTTCCCAGCGTTTGGGTAATTTTTGAATGCCATTTAACCATCTGCTGAAGGGAAGCTATCTGATGCATTGGATCATGGTTGCACTCAGTGTTTCTAACGAGAGAAATCTTTGTTCATGCAGTGGTTCTTTTAGTTTGGGGAATAGATCATAATTGGATTGCCTTAGGTTATCGTGGAGTACAAACAGGATTGCCTTGGATTATTATGGAGTACAAACACACCAGCTTCCAACACCTGTGGCTGCTTCTGATGATTTTTCAGGCATAATTTCTGATACACAAATGTTGCATAGTAGTCTCCAGTTACTGATTTTCCAAGTGGCACAGTAGCAATAATTCCCTTATAATCATAGGCCACAAGGACCATTTGTTTCATCTTCGATTGCTGCTGGCAACGTTTAGAGGGGCATGGCAAAGATGGATGCTTCCATCGAGCTGATTGTGATTTCAGGGTCAAAGTTGCATGTCCATATCTTATCAATGACAGTGATGTGTTCTAAAAAATTTTCACCTTCTTTTTAGTAACTTGTAACTGCATTGCAGTTTCTTTATGCTTTGCTCATTGTTCATCTAACAACAAATGTGGGACTGATTGTGTGGTGACCTTTTGTTTTTGATTTTGTAGTGCCTCAATTATAATATAAAAAAAAAAAAACTGATGATTTTGGTATTCCATGTTTGTTAGCTATTTCTTCTCAGTTCATACATCTGTCTCCTTCAAAATTGCTGGTATTTCTGCCTGTGTGTTGCTCATAGATTTTCTTGGTCTACCTGAGTGCATTGCTTGTCTTCAACACCGGTTTGACTGAGAAAACCTTTGACACCAACATGAAATAGTGCTACAATCTGTTTAATCAATATGCACCTCCTGCAACATTTGTGTCAATATTCAACCACATAAAGTTTCAATTTTGATTAAGAACTTTGATCTGAAACTGTAATTGCCCAAAGAAATATCACCATCCCTTTTTAAAAGTCTTTGTGAAACCATTCAATGCAGGATATCTGTTTTGAGCAAACTACTGCTAAGGTTAAACTTCGAATTATTATCCTGATAAATGCCAGTCATGCAAGCATATGGAGTGAGGAACATATGCATATTGTGCATTAATTTTTGAGATAACCCTCATATTTTATTTGATGAGAAGAATAAATAAATTTTAATTGAAATAAGGGTATTTAATGTTAAAATTTGTTATAACATTAAAGTCTATTCCATAATTCTTAAGTTTTATGCAGTCCAAACCTTTAAGATTTCACCATAAATGTAATCTAGTTTATTTTAAAAGTTAATATCAATAGTTCCATAAAATTAAGTTAATGAAAGTTCTTATCATTATTGCATATAATTTTTTTAAGGTAAGCAAGATAGAATGGAGAGACAAATGTGATAACAGATTCCAAAAATGTTTCCATATTCTCTTTGAGAAGTTCAAGAAGCATTACCTCCCATATATATTTCCAAATATTTGTTGGTCAACTAGTTTGTATAAACCAATTTTAGGTAAGTCCTAATTTTGCTTTAAAAAAAAAAATAAATAAACAAAATAAAATAATGTGCATATTCCAAAAAACTGTCTAACAGATTTGTTGAATTCAGTGCATGGGTTGACAGTTGAGAAGATGAAAGAAGATACTTGTTAATTAGAATTTGAATTTCTGTAGATTGTAATTTTTGGGAAATATATGTGAAAGAAGGTTGTTCCAGAAAACAGAAGTTAAAGGAATAAATGAGGAGGAAGAAAAGTTTGTTCTGTGAGTTTGAAGTTCGACAGTAAAACGATGCTAACTGTTATGGCATGTGTTTCAACTGGTTTGGAAGAGAGGGAAATTGTGTGTGTGTGAGTGTGTGAGGGGGGGGAATTATAGAAACCAGTTCACAAGAATAGTACCCATGATGACAGTATTAATAAGTATTTATAGAAAAAGGCATGCTACTGAAACAATGTCTGTGAGAGACTTTGTAAGAGATGGGTGGGTCATTAATTAACTTAATTTCCCTCTTTTGAATGGAGTTCAGAAGCCTGAAAGTTATGGAGGCATTTCCCCAGATGTGGATTATATTTCTTGGCAGGGCAGTTTTGAGATTTTTACAGAGTAAATAGCTGTTAAGAAGAGTAACACCAGGAGCAAAAGTGAAAACCCAAATTTTTAGATTCAGAGAAAGCATGATTTGTGATGTGCTTATGCCAAGGGAGAGAGTGATTAGAGGGGTAATTTCTAATAGAAATATGTAATCTTCTGTAGAGATCTGAGTGTTGTTGAAGATAAGCATAGAGTAGATGAACCCTTTTTGCAAGATATAAGATAGGATGGAATTTAAAAGGATCAAAATTAACTAAGTTATGTTTACCCCATTGGAGAATTACCTAAGATCAGCATTAAAGGAATTGGTAGTGGATTTTTGAGAAGTTGAAGCTGCTTATGCAGGGCAAGATTACTCAAACTGGGAGGTGAATTGCAATGTGCAATTATCAGCAAAACTAGCAATAGGATTTCCAGTCAATGCACGAAGGTCATTAATATACAAGAAGAAAAAAGCAGGGGAAAGAACTGAATCTTGGGGAACACCAGAACCAGTAGAAAAGTTAGATGGCCGTCTGCCATCACTTGCAAGTTGTCGGAGAGAAAACTGGATACCAATTACAAAAACAGTTGGGAAACCATAAGATGGAAGCTTATTTAAAAGACCCTTATGCCAAACATGATCCAAAGCCTTTGAAATGTCAAGAGCAACTGCTGGAGTTTCCAAACTTTTCCATTGAATTTTTCCATAGATGGGTAACATGAGCCAGAATATTACTAGTGTATTGACACTGGTGTAATCCATATTGGCAATCATTGATCAGATGGAAGGTTTCTAGATAGTTTAGCAGTTAATGGATTTCTCCTTTAGTTTAGAAACAGTAGAAGTATAATGGGATGATAATTGGATGAGAGGGATTTCTCACCCACTTTTTTAGAAACTGGCTGGATGTGAGCAAATTTCTGAGCAGAAGAAAAAAGCCCAGTGAAATAAGTTAGTGTAAAAAGGTGACACAGAACAGGAGAAGAGGTTTTGAAAAAAAGTGGGGAAATTTCATCCAGATCTGGTGTTTTCTTGGTATCAAGACTGTTCAAAATTCTTTTGACATCTTTTTTTTTTTTTTTTTTTCAAAGGCTACAGGAGGCATTGACGGAGTGCACTGGTAATGGGAGGTGGTTTGCCAAGATCGTTAGTACGAGGGTTAAAAGAAAGTAGGATGCCAGTAGGCCAAGAGGTGGCAATAGACTCATCAGGTTTTAAGAGGTGAGAGTAGAGATGGGCAAAAGTTCCAGCCAATAGCTTTGGTAAGAGAACAAAATGCTCTACTACCTTTCAGGCAAGAGGCAAGTTTTCTATTCTTAGCCTGTTCAAAATGCAGTTTGGACTGATTAATAACAGCTTTTTAATTGTTGTGAGCTTTAGTTTAGGCAGAAAATAAACCTGGTGATTTGCTTGCCAGCCAATTGTAATATGCAACATTCTTATCTTGAACAGCCTTAGTGCATTTATTGGAAACCCAAGGTTTAGATAAAAGATGAGATTTTAAGATGGAGTGTGGAATAAAAGATTTCATCCCGACAAGAATAATTTTGCTGACTCAATCTAAGCAAACATTGATGTCAGAAGATTTAAAAAAGTAATCTAACCAAGTAAAAGAATATAAATCTTGCAGATCATCCCATTCTTGTAATGCCAAACAACATAGGTTGAGAATGGCCACAAAAGAAAGGCTTTATTGAGGAAGAGACCATCAACAAGTTGTGATCTGAGATGCCTGGAGGACCACCCACCTCTACCGTGTACTTGGGAAGGTTGTTTGTAAAAAAAAAAAAAAAATCAAGAGTGTTGGTTGGGTATTTAGGATTGTCTGGTATTCTGGTAGATAAAGGAATAGTCTTGTCGAAGTAATAGCCATATAGTGCAAGGAAGCCACATGCTTTTGTTGCACTGGCCAACAAAAAAAAAAAAAAAAAAAAAAATAGTATATAAAAGAAAATACAAATTATTTGCTTCTCTCTTCACATAGGTCTATAACCATCTATCTTCATTCAGTCATAGCTGTCCCAGCTATGACAGCTTCTTTTATATTGACAAGGCATGGCATGGATCATTAAATGCAAAACTGTTTCAGTTAGATATAGCAACAGATAGTTTTTGTATTTGTAGGATTGAAGAAGATTGGAAACATGTATTATTAGATTGTAATCTGTATACTGAAGAAAGATCTCTGTTGTTTCAAACAGTTTTAATAAGTACTGTTAGTGAATTACACTTGTTTGTCTTAGATTTAATGCTTTTCAACATTTTTTGTCTTAGTGTCATTAGAAAAAGAAGACAATTGCTGAAAGCCACTCAGTAATATCTCACTCCTTTTTTTTTTTTTTTTTTTCTCCTTGCCCATAGTTGTTTTTTTTTTTGTTTTTTTTTTACCCATAATTTGCAGTTTTATTTTAATTTTAGTTATTTTTAATATTACCATTTTTTTATATATATTTTAATTAATTTATTTATTATTTTATTTATATATATATATATATATATAAGATAAAATATAGAAAATAAAATAAAAATAGATGGAGAAGTTATTAAACACAAAATGCCGAGCCTAGTTGAAGAAAAAAAAAAAAGAGAAAAAGAATGTTAAGATCCTATAAAAAAAAAAAAAAAAATAAATAAAATAAAATAAAAAATAATAATAATTATTAAGTAGAATTAAATCCGAATTAATGCCGAATTAACAGGCCAATTATATGTACAAAAGCTGAAAGAAAAAGAGGGAGGGTGATAGAGATAAAAATTATAAAATAAAAATTAAAAATTAAAAATTAAAAATTGGTACATAGATCAGGTATTTCATCAGGGGGCTACACCTGATCATGTACCAAACACTGTGTTTCTATGCAAACTCATGCTGATGGAGAAGCTGAAGAAATGAAAAGGAAATAAAAAAAAAAAAAATAAAAAAAAAAAAAAAAAATAAATAAAAAAATAAGAAATTTTTTATATATCTCCATAAACATGAGTGAGGTAGCCCCAACGCAGTGTATTTAGATTAATAAATTAAGTAACGTAGTGTAACCGCAAATGCAGTGTATTTAGATTAATAAATTAAGTAACGTAGTGTAACCGCAGTGTATTTAGATTAAAAATTAAGAAAATTGAGTAACGCAAACGCAGTGTATTTAGATTAAAAAATTAAAAAATTACGTAACGCAGTGTATTTAGATTAAAAAATTAAAAAATTACGTAACGCAGTGTATTTGGAAATAAATTGAGTCGATAGTATGTAATAAATAAATAAATAAATAACAAGGTAGCGGTATAGAAAAAGGAAGCAATGCAAGGTAGGGGAGGGAAAAGAAGTTAAAAATACAGAGGCGAAGATAGTGAGAATGAGGAAAGTGAGAATGTCCGAATCACCCTCGTATTACACTAATAGTTCAACGGACGGAAAGACGAAGAGTAGAAAGTAGAAAGAAGTAAAGCGAAGGAAAAGAGTTTAAAGGATACTAGGCAAGCTGGGGATGTAAGTACCCAACCTCATAGAGAGGGCCTTGGCTGTGAGAGTGTTAGTAGAAGTGGAAATTAATACCGCTAGCTTGTATTGTATATTTTACGAAATAAAATAAAATAAAAAATATGAAAAGGAAGAAAATTAAATACCTATGATAGTTGGCAGAAGCGAGTTGAGTGAAATATAATTAAGAAATGATAATAAAATATGCGATCATGATTAATAAGGTACAATTACGCGAATATGATTAATAAGAATGGAATGCAAACAGAGGGAAAACTATGACAACGATGGTGGAGTTGCTCAGAAGAGAAGAACTATGGGAGCCCTCTGTGGTCAAAATAAAATAGAGAAAATAAGATTGGACATAAGTAATTATTGATATTAAATTACGAAAATGAAAAGAAAACTTAGGAAGTGAAAGAACACGAACATCGTTCTAATAGAAGTTATAATAGAAGTCATTATGTGTGATCACTTTCCAAGTGGTGGAAATACCACCATTCAAATGTACAACTATACAACTATACAAGTATCGAATTAACCCTAATCAAGGTGGAACATGGTGAAACCGAATTTTTCTTTAATGAAATCAGAGAGATTTTTTTTTTTTAATAGGAATGTCATTATTGCGAAGTTTGGTATAGAGATCATTCAAAGCACCAGCGAAAAGTGATTGATTGCTACTAATATTAGCTAAACGGATAATTTGTGTGTAGATTATATTTTTATGAACCTTAATCGAAATATTCGAGTTCCAATTTGTTAAATAGATAATATTAAAATTAAATTCGCTTCTTTTGTCAAATAGTTCTAAATTATGACGAAGAGGAGGTCTATTTAAAGTAATACTTAAATCCAAAAAATTTGCATGCTGGTTGCCAAAGTTTTCTTTATTGAGAGTGAGTTCAGTTGGATATATGGATTTAGCAATATTTTCAAAATGAATGTTGAGAATAAGAATGTCATCAACATAGCGGAATGCATAAAAATTAAGGTTCGGGTTGTTATCAATAAATAGATGTTCGTAATAATGGAGAAATAGATTAGATACTATGCTAGAAATTTGTGAACCCATGGGAACTCCTATGGATTGTTTATAAGCATATTTACCATCGTGGATGTAATTGTTTAGGATACAGAGGTTGATGTAGTTATTCCAAGTAACCTCATCTGTTGATATAACGTTTTTGTATTTGAGGAACAATTGATGAAGTACATTAACAATTAGGTGATGCGGTAAGGAGGTAAATAAGTTGGTGAAGTCATATGTTTCAATACTAAATATGCTGGAATATGCATTGGAATTAAAAATTTTAATAATACTGTGGTTGTTGTTAATGATCCAAGTGGTAGGGATATTAATAAGGATAGTAGTTAACAATTTGAAAAATTGTTTACCTGGATGATAACAGCCACTTTTTTTGGCACTAGTGATGAATCTGAAGCCAACTGGATGTTTATGGAATTTGGCTATCATATACAAGAAAGGCAAAGTAGAATTGCGAATTTTGGTATGCAATTTTTTATGCAAAGCTATAATTTTTTGATGATGGTATTAATGCCGAGATTACAGCGTGAAAAGGTGGAACTACTTTCTACTTCATTTTTGAGGGTGGTGTAATAAAATTGCTTGCAGAAGATAGCAAAGTTATTAGAAGCCTTATCTACCGGAGTGATGATAAATTTTTGTTGTAAATCTGAGATGGCTTTTTTCAGGTTAAAATACTTGGTATGCGAATTATTATAAAGGTAGTAAGTTTTAGAAATAATTTTTTTGAATGTCTTGAAATGTGACATTTATCCAATTATAGAAAGCTTCGTGTGGTATTGTATATTTATATGCTAACTTGTTGCAAAAATTCAAGATATTCAGATAAATATCTTTATATATATTATTGAGGTTGGCCTTATGGACTGGTCTGAATTTAAAACCTTTTTCCATAGCGGACTTTAGTGGAATGTTGTTAATAATGTCCAGGTTACCAGTAATAATATGTTTATGATATTGATCAACGTAAGGAGCATATATGGGATCATCACAGTGACATGGAAGATCTAAAGCATGTAAGTTGCCTAAATTAGTAGCTAGAGTTTTATAATTACAAATTTTAAGTCCAATAGGAGATTCATAGTTGAAGCAGTGATGGATCTTGAACTTGAAATTATTATAAAATGGGAGAAAATTATTATGATTATTAAGTAAATAATGCCAAGGAATTTTATCGAACCAACTATGAGTAAATTTAATAGTACAGTATTCATTACTGTATGTAGTAATGCGACCTAGTCTAAAGAGAGAGATGTCTAAAATAATATGCTTAAGTTGAATATTTTTACATTTAAAATTGCTAATAAATAAAGTTAAGGCTTTTAGTATAGAGTTTTTAATATTAAAGAGAAAAAGAGAAATGTTGTGTACGTCAAGAATGGTATTGTCCCAGGAGCTAATAATATTACGAAAATTGTGCCGAATATGCCTATGATGACGATTTGATTTATTTCCACATTTGTATCTACGCTTATTGTTATTGAAGAAATGACTAAGATGGAATAAATTGTAAATGCAGTGGCTGGTGTTTAAACAACCATTGCTTAAAAGAGTTTTGTTAAAAAATCTATTGTTTAGGCCGTAGGGATATAAAGATTTATAAGTGCACATAAATAGATTCTCATAATAATCACGAAGAACGTTGTCATTGATAATGGCAAGTATTTTAATTTTAACGTTGTTGAAGCCATGGTGGTGAAAATGGAAAAGTTCTATTTCAGTATCTAAAATGTTATCAAGTAAAAGATTTTTACTTTTGGATCTGTGCCCATTGATTCTAATATTAAATGCAACCCCCACTCCTTACTTTTAAATGCAACCCCCACTCCTTCCCTTTAGATGGATTCGTTGCTAACACAATTTGCCCTATTTAATTTTTACCCCACTTGTCATGCACTACGTCTCTTTAAACAATACGGCGAGTCAGCACTGTGTTGCCCCTAGTTCAGCTAGAAAACGTGTTGCGCTACATCCCACTCCTGAGGATGTAGTGTTAAATATTAAACAGGAGAATCGTTCCCCTAACCCTAACCAACCTGAGTACATTACACATATTTTAAACCAAAATTTATTTTTTCAAAAATGTTTAGATAAACGATGTCTCACTTGTCCCATGATGGATAACTCCGAATCCAAATCTAACTCTGTTTATCCTCCTTTTTGTAAAACTAAAAATGTCATATATTTGCTCACATGCAATATTTGCAATGTTAAATACGTAGGACAAACCACAAATTCTCTTAATATTAGAATCAATGGGCACAGATCCAAAAGTAAAAATCTTTTACTTGATAACATTTTAGATACTGAAATAGAACTTTTCCATTTTCACCACCATGGCTTCAACAACGTTAAAATTAAAATACTTGCCATTATCAATGACAACGTTCTTCGTGATTATTATGAGAATCTATTTATGTGCACTTATAAATCTTTATATCCCTACGGCCTAAACAATAGATTTTTTAACAAAACTCTTTTAAGCAATGGTTGTTTAAACACCAGCCACTGCATTTACAATTTATTCCATCTTAGTCATTTCTTCAATAACAATAAGCGTAGATACAAACGTGGAAATAAATCAAATCGTCATCATAGGCATATTCGGCACAATTTTCGTAATATTATTAGCTCCTGGGACAATACCATTCTTGACGTACACAACATTTCTCTTTTTCTCTTTAATATTAAAAACTCTATACTAAAAGCCTTAACTTTATTTATTAGCAATTTTAAATGTAAAAATATTCAACTTAAGCATATTATTTTAGACATCTCTCTCTTTAGACTAGGTCGCATTACTACATACAGTAATGAATACTGTACTATTAAATTTACTCATAGTTGGTTCGATAAAATTCCTTGGCATTATTTACTTAATAATCATAATAATTTTCTCCCATTTTATAATAATTTCAAGTTCAAGATCCATCACTGCTTCAACTATGAATCTCCTATTGGACTTAAAATTTGTAATTATAAAACTCTAGCTACTAATTTAGGCAACTTACATGCTTTAGATCTTCCATGTCACTGTGATGATCCCATATATGCTCCTTACGTTGATCAATATCATAAACATATTATTACTGGTAACCTGGACATTATTAACAACATTCCACTAAAGTCCGCTATGGAAAAAGGTTTTAAATTCAGACCAGTCCATAAGGCCAACCTCAATAATATATATAAAGATATTTATCTGAATATCTTGAATTTTTGCAACAAGTTAGCATATAAATATACAATACCACACGAAGCTTTCTATAATTGGATAAATGTCACATTTCAAGACATTAAAAAAATTATTTCTAAAACTTACTACCTTTATAATAATTCGCATACCAAGTATTTTAACCTGAAAAAAGCCATCTCAGATTTACAACAAAAATTTATCATCACTCCGGTAGATAAGGCTTCTAATAACTTTGCTATCTTCTGCAAGCAATTTTATTACACCACCCTCAAAAATGAAGTAGAAAGTAGTTCCACCTTTTCACGCTGTAATCTCGGCATTAATACCATCATCAAAAAAATTATAGCTTTGCATAAAAAATTGCATACCAAAATTCGCAATTCTACTTTGCCTTTCTTGTATATGATAGCCAAATTCCATAAACATCCAGTTGGCTTCAGATTCATCACTAGTGCCAAAAAAAGTGGCTGTTATCATCCAGGTAAACAATTTTTCAAATTGTTAACTACTATCCTTATTAATATCCCTACCACTTGGATCATTAACAACAACCACAGTATTATTAAAATTTTTAATTCCAATGCATATTCCAGCATATTTAGTATTGAAACATATGACTTCACCAACTTATTTACCTCCTTACCGCATCACCTAATTGTTAATGTACTTCATCAATTGTTCCTCAAATACAAAAACGTTATATCAACAGATGAGGTTACTTGGAATAACTACATCAACCTCTGTATCCTAAACAATTACATCCACGATGGTAAATATGCTTATAAACAATCCATAGGAGTTCCCATGGGTTCACAAATTTCTAGCATAGTATCTAATCTATTTCTCCATTATTACGAACATCTATTTATTGATAACAACCCGAACCTTAATTTTTATGCATTCCGCTATGTTGATGACATTCTTATTCTCAACATTCATTTTGAAAATATTGCTAAATCCATATATCCAACTGAACTCACTCTCAATAAAGAAAACTTTGGCAACCAGCATGCAAATTTTTTGGATTTAAGTATTACTTTAAATAGACCTCCTCTTCGTCATAATTTAGAACTATTTGACAAAAGAAGCGAATTTAATTTTAATATTATCTATTTAACAAATTGGAACTCGAATATTTCGATTAAGGTTCATAAAAATATAATCTACACACAAATTATCCGTTTAGCTAATATTAGTAGCAATCAATCACTTTTCGCTGGTGCTTTGAATGATCTCTATACCAAACTTCGCAATAATGACATTCCTATTAAAAAAAAAAAATCTCTCTGATTTCATTAAAGAAAAATTCGGTTTCACCATGTTCCACCTTGATTAGGGTTAATTCGATACTTGTATAGTTGTATAGTTGTACATTTGAATGGTGGTATTTCCACCACTTGGAAAGTGATCACACATAATGACTTCTATTATAACTTCTATTAGAACGATGTTCGTGTTCTTTCACTTCCTAAGTTTTCTTTTCATTTTCGTAATTTAATATCAATAATTACTTATGTCCAATCTTATTTTCTCTATTTTATTTTGACCACAGAGGGCTCCCATAGTTCTTCTCTTCTGAGCAACTCCACCATCGTTGTCATAGTTTTCCCTCTGTTTGCATTCCATTCTTATTAATCATATTCGCGTAATTGTACCTTATTAATCATGATCGCATATTTTATTATCATTTCTTAATTATATTTCACTCAACTCGCTTCTGCCAACTATCATAGGTATTTAATTTTCTTCCTTTTCATATTTTTTATTTTATTTTATTTCGTAAAATATACAATACAAGCTAGCGGTATTAATTTCCACTTCTACTAACACTCTCACAGCCAAGGCCCTCTCTATGAGGTTGGGTACTTACATCCCCAGCTTGCCTAGTATCCTTTAAACTCTTTTCCTTCGCTTTACTTCTTTCTACTTTCTACTCTTCGTCTTTCCGTCCGTTGAACTATTAGTGTAATACGAGGGTGATTCGGACATTCTCACTTTCCTCATTCTCACTATCTTCGCCTCTGTATTTTTAACTTCTTTTCCCTCCCCTACCTTGCATTGCTTCCTTTTTCTATACCGCTACCTTGTTATTTATTTATTTATTTATTACATACTATCGACTCAATTTATTTCCAAATACACTGCGTTACGTAATTTTTTAATTTTTTAATCTAAATACACTGCGTTTGCGTTACTCAATTTTCTTAATTTTTAATCTAAATACACTGCGGTTACACTACGTTACTTAATTTATTAATCTAAATACACTGCATTTGCGGTTACACTACGTTACTTAATTTATTAATCTAAATACACTGCGTTGGGGCTACCTCACTCATGTTTATGGAGATATATAAAAAATTTCTTATTTTTTTATTTATTTTTTTTTTATTTTTTTTTTTTTTATTTTTTTTTTTTATTTCCTTTTCATTTCTTCAGCTTCTCCATCAGCATGAGTTTGCATAGAAACACAGTGTTTGGTACATGATCAGGTGTAGCCCCCTGATGAAATACCTGATCTATGTACCAATTTTTAATTTTTAATTTTTAATTTTTATTTTATAATTTTTATCTCTATCACCCTCCCTCTTTTTCTTTCAGCTTTTGTACATATAATTGGCCTGTTAATTCGGCATTAATTTGGATTTAATTCTACTTAATAATTATTATTATTTTTTATTTTATTTTATTTATTTTTTTTTTTTTTTTTTTTTTATAGGATCTTAACATTCTTTTTCTCTTTTTTTTCTTCAACTAGGTTCGGCATTTTGTGTTTAATAACTTCTCCATCTATTTTTATTTTATTTTCTATATTTTATCTTATTTATATACATGTATCCTGTTTTGCTGCTTTGCGCATTCAGGTGCACGTACTGTTTTTTCCTTGTTTTTCCTTATTTTTCCTGTTTTTCCACATCTTTGTTTTCATATTCCACGTATATATATATATATATATATATTTTTTTTTTTTTTTTCTTTTTTGCTGGTACTCCGGATTGGGCACCCTGAGTATGGGATTTGCTGGCATCCACTAGTATGGCACACCCACCAGTGGATTCAGGACTTTGTGCTATAGCAGACTATTGGAACAGGCCCAGCTCCACATGCCGTCGAACGGGTGCCGGGAATTGGCTGTCCAGGAGACAGCTGCTCCCTGCTGGAAAAATGGCCTGACATGGATAACACATACTGCAGTATTGTAGTGTGTGTTAATACTATGTCAGGCCCATTGTACAGAGGATTTTTCCTTCACAGAGACATTAGGTAGAGATAGGCACATGCCTGGGAGCTGCCATAAACAGGGAACATACACATGTCTTCATTCATTTTAATAATCCCTCTCAGAGCCATATAAACCTCAATCAGGTCACCTCTAAGGTGCCTGTTTGCCAAACTCTGTAGTCCACATAATTGGGGTCTTTCGTATGGTTGCCCTTTTGCCGATCTTACCATACAAGTTGCCCATCTTTGGACATCAGTATTTGCAAAAGACTTAGCAGCTTGATCAGCTGGGTCCATGTGAACTAGGAGATGGGAAACCAGCTGGATTTGTGAACATTAATGTCACCAAGGAAAATTACCTCACTGTTAAGAAAGTTGGACTGGAGAAAGTCAAGTTTCAAAGAAAGCCATGATGCTCATCCCCACCTGGGCTGTTACCTCCAGTATAGTAGTGCTGTATTTTAGGAAATGCACACACGAGGCGGGTTATACTCAGAGTTACTAATAGTCCCACCACCATCATGAAGGTGCAACCAGAAGGGCAGAATGACTGGACTTCACCAAAATTCAGTCCACTTGACTCAAGTAGTAGTAGTAGTAGTGGCATGTGATGCAAGAAAGCAAGTGTATGAGCTTATGCAGCATCAGCCAAAAAAAAAAAAAATCACACCATTCCCTCCAAATGCATGTCCAGTTCCTACTTAAATTTATTTAACCTATCAACTTCCACAACTACAGATGGAAGTTTGTTCCAGCAATTAACCACCCACTGGCTAAAGGCAAATTTCCGCACATCTATTCTACATCTGTCTTTTCTTAATTTGAATTTATGCCCCCTTAGGTTCGTAATCTGAACAAGTGGAAGGATCCCATCAGAATTCAGCGTGCTCAACCTATTCAAGGCCTTATACATCTCAATCAGATCACTGCACAGGTGCTTAGTCTCCAGCCACTGCAATTTGCAAAAGTTAAGCCTCTCTTGGTAAGAGGATCCCTTCATTCCCCTCACAAATCTTGTTGCCCTTCTCTGTACATGCTCAAGCAAATCTACATCCTTCCTAAAATGAGGCCTCCAGACCTGTATGCAGTACTCAAGGTGTGGCCTGACCATTGCCTTATATAGAGGGACAATCACCTCCTTTTCGCTGCTAGCAAAATTCCTATATAACATTGACAAAACCAAATGACCTGCCCTGGCAGCCTGTCTGCATTGCTCAGAAAACTTCATATCTGACTGTACAATTACTCCCAGGTCTTTTTCATTTTCTACCATCTTAAGTGTAGTACCACACAGTTGGTACATTTCTCTGGTGTTATTTCTATCCGTATTCAGTACTTTGCATTTGTCAAGGTTAAACTTCAGTTGCCACTTCTTAGCCCATCTGCCCAAATTTTCTAGATCCTGTTGCAGTAGCACACTTCCATTACTGTCATTAACAACCTTACCAACCTTTGTATCATCTGCAAACTTCGACACTAATCCTGATATACCTTCATTAATATCATTGATAAATATACAAAACAACAGTGGACCCAACACAGAACCCTGTGGGACTCCACTAATAACATTAGTCGATGAAGAGCAGCACCCATTGATTACCACCCTCTGTCTTCTCCCACTTAACCATCCTTTTATCCATTGTAGCAACTTACCCTTAATACCATTCTGCTCCAATTTGTACAATAGTCTTCCATGTGCAACAGTGTCAAAAGCTTTCCTGAAATCCAAATATATGATATCAAAATTATTTTTTGCATCCAGTTCCTTTGTAGCCACATCATTAATATCCTATCAAATTTGTCAGACAAGACTTTCCCTTAACAAACCCATGCTGTGTCTGAATTATTGCTGCAGTCTTGTCTAGATGATCCTGCAATGCATCTGTAACCAGTGACTCCATCATTTTACCCGGAACAGAAGTTAAACTAACTGGTCTGTAATTACTCTTGTCACCCTTCGATCCCCCTTTGTGAATTGGGGATATATTTGCACATCTCAAGTTCATGGGGATCTCCCCTGAATCCAAGGATACTCTCATAATTATGGTTAGGGGTTTGCTTGGTTGCATTGCCGCCTCCTTTAATATAGCTGGATAGATCCCATCCACCCCAGGTGCCTTTCTTATGTTTAACTTCAACAATTTCTCGTCCACTTTGCTCTCAGTTATTACAAAATCATTAAGCACCCTGCTACAATTTGATAACCTTCTGCCATTTTCAAACCTTAACTCCTCATGTGTGAATGTCGATGCAAAATACTCATTCAGTTTGTTTGCTATCTGAGCAGGATCATCAACAGTCGAACCATCGATATCAAGTGGACCAATCAGATTCATCCCCTTCCTTTTAGAGTTTATATAAGTAAAGAAATCCTTGCTGTTTTTCTTAGCATCCTTTGCCAAAGATTTCTCATAATCTGCCTTCGCCTGCCTAACCTCCTTTGTGACCTGATTACAGACTAGCTTATATCTGCCATTGGCTTCTGAGTCACTTGATAATTTATATGCATCCCATGCATTTTTCTTCTCTGTCACGAGTCTCATTAGTTCATATGATAACCATTTAGGCCTAAATCATGAACAATATTTCTTAATAGGTATGAAACTTTCAGTAGCTTCCACAATTAATTCCTTGAATGCTTCCCACTTAGAATTTACTGTTGGTAACATCGTCAGTTCATCCCACTGTACAGAATTTAAAAACTGTCTGAGACCACTGTACTCACCTTTATTTCTTTAAGTAAATCCCACATCAGTGCACTGTGATCACTGCCACCTAGTGGTTCCTTTATCTGCAAATTCTTAATACACGATTGATCACTGCTGGTAACCAGATCAAGAGTATTACCCCCTCTGGTTGCCTCTCGAACATGCTAATGCAGAAAACAATCATCCAATAAATCCACAAAAGTTTTACTAGTGTGTGAGTGACCAACCCACAAGTTTCAGTCAATATCTGGGAAGTTAAAATCCCCCATTATAAGACATTCTGATTTACTAGCCCACTCTATTTCTGTGTACAATTGTTCATTGTGCTCATTCGAGTCATTAGGCCTATAGCACACTCCTCTTATTTTTGCTTTTGCGCTTATGTCAACCAAACTGACTCAACAGTGCACTGTTCATCCATATCAACTGGATGCACGTCTTTTGATTTTGTTTTTCTTAATTAACAGCATGACCCCTCCTCCCTTTCTATCCTGTCTAACCTTTCTGTACACATTGTACTCCCCAAATTCCAATTCCACATTCTTAATATCAGTGTGATACCACGTCTCTGATATCCCAACAATATCTGCCTTTGATGTCTTGACCAACACTTCAAATTCATCAAATTCATTTACTATACTTCTAGCATTGGTATACATGCACCTATTCCTAGTTATCCTGACACATCCCATATACCCACCTGTTTCATGATGACTGCCATCATTCCCTAAAACCCCCAGCACCCTTCACTCCAGGTCGCTGCTTATTCTAATAGAAGTTGTGCAAGAATCACCTTCAAGTGTTACATGAATAACCATTCCATCAGCATTCTAGACTCCTAGGTAGCAATTCCAGCTTGTATCTGAAAGAATATCTCTGACATTCTCAAGAATCCCAAGGAATGTCTGCTATTCATTACCCGTAGATAGCTTACAGAGTGCAAATTCATTTGAATTATGGTATACATTTAAAGCTACTGTCACAGGAGCTTTGAAGGCATATGTACTGCTAAGAAAGTATAGCAGGAGGATTCTGAGAGGGATGAATAGTGAGTTTAATAGAGCATAAAAATAGAGCCAGTTTAATAGAGCATAAAAATATTGCATGGAAGAGTTATAAAGTCATAAAAAGTATTGAAGCCTATAACAGCTGCAAATTGATCTTTAATAGTACAGAAAAGGTTTGGCTGATAAAGCAGATTATGAGAAATCAGGCTGAGAGAGAGAGAGAGAGAGAGAGAGAGAGAGAGAGAGAGAGAGAGAGAGAGAGAGAGAGAGAGAGAGAGAGAGAGGGGGGGGGGGGGCTTTTTCACATATATGAATACGAAAAAAGAGAAGAACAAATCAGATTGAACTGTTATATAATGGGTTCAGGAAAGTCTTAGATAACTCATCTGATTTGCAGATGAACTGAACATGTACTTTGCATCAATATTTACAGGAGAAAATCCTTCACGGAGAGAAGAAACTGTGCGAGCAAAGATGGACTTAATGAAATTAGAAATACAGTAGGCCCTCAGATTCAATGGACAAAAAATTTCTATCCTAAAGGAAAAATTTAGAACCTATTTATATCTGATAGTGTCACTCATCTGTCTGATGTGCTATGCTATCAGACAGATGTACTGAAAATTCCTTCTAATGAAATGAAGGCTGTTTTACTGCTAGATAATGCACCTGCTCACCCTATTGCTGAGCGGTAGTTAGCAGGGATGGAAGAATTAACACTACTTCACTGATACAGCTGATGGATCAGGGTGTAATCATTGCATGTAAGAGGTATAAGAAGAAGTTTTTGGAAGAGGCGATGGTTGTTTTGGAAGAAACAGAAGATGCAGGAGATACAAGAGGCAAAATAAAATTTACATGCATACATCAGATCTGCTATCTTCAACTTAGCAGCTGCATGGAAAGATATGAAGAATACTACTTTGGCCAATGCTTGGACGAAGTTGTACGACGTAGAATCTGAAATGGACTTTGAGGGAGTTGAGGCGTCTAATTTTCAGGACACTCTTCTGAGGGCTGGCAACAAAAATGCAACTGAGAATGATATAGAACAGTGGCTTGAAAATGATGAAAGTGATCCATGCTATCAAATTTTTTCTGAGGGAGAGATTGTGGAAAATGTTCTTCATGGAGAACAAGAGGACGATGCTGATGACAAAGACGAAGAATCAGTTACACCTCATCCTAAATTGTCTGTTATAAGACAACATATGGATGAAATCATATGTTATATTGAATCATCATCGGACCCTAATGTGCTTCCTTATTATGAATATTTTAGAGAATTTCGATCTACAGTAATAAGGAAGCAGCACCAAGGTGTAAGGCAACTGAAGCTTGATGATTTCTTCAAGACCACTTCATCAACTGGACCAGTTTCACCAGAACCCTCTACCAGCAAGGAATTAACCTCTCCCTCCATGTGACAGTTGTTTCTGACTCTGAAAATTGTTATTCTTTCAATTAAGTTAATATTAATATTGAATATTTTGAATCTTTTTTAACTTTTTTTTTTTTTTCAATAGAGTTTAAATTTTTTTTTGTTTTTTATTCAATGGAGTTTAAAAATTTTAAAGTATTCTTTCCCTCTAAAATGGATTTCAATGAAAAAACTAATGTTCACATTGAAAACAACTTTGTGTGAGCTTTAAGAAAAAAAAAAAAAAAAAAAAGTGGTGGAAACACTTCATTAGTTACATTGTATAGTTTTTGATGTGTTGAATTAAAATAGTTTGGTTACTGTCATAAATTTCTTATTATATTTTTAACAGATGTTTTAGTGGCATGTATAAATTACTCAATGTACATTATAATAATATTCTATCCATACTTATACATTATGATAACATTTTAATACATCCTGTACATTGTGAGCTTGTTGTTAATATGAGCTCATCATTAATATGTTTTTAAAATACATTCGATTTAACAGACTTTCAGTAATGGCGGACCCCCCCTTCCCCCAAATAGTCTGTTAAATCAAGACCCTACTGTATTTAAATTTCAGAAGATTATTTGTTAGAACAACTCTCAAGATTAAAGGTGAGCAAGGCTTCTACCCAGTAATTTTGAGGAAGGAAGGAAGGGAGCGAGTGAGTGCATTGAATCATTGAGGTTAATTATGAGGTCATCGCTAGACTAAGGAATTATTCCTGTGGACTGAAGAAATGTATTACCAATATATAAAGGAAATTCCAAAAGTGAAGTGAGATTCTGTTGACTGGTCAGTCCTGTAGTTGTTCCTTGCATACTCTGTGGATCAACAAAATCTTTAACTGGTACAAAATTATCATTAATCACACCTATGAAGCTGTGTCATTTACACCAGTACTGTCATCCAGTGCCACACTAAAATATTTCATTTGTTTTTCAAAAGTTGTTGAACAAATTCTTTCCAATATCTTCTACTCTTCACATAATTATTTGTTGAGACAAACTAATGTCTTCTTTCATTGTTCGTTTCTCTGGACAAATTTCTTCCACAACTTTTAACAAACAATGTTTAACAAATTAACCATCACTGAATGGTTATTTTCAAAAGCGATCAAAATGTGCAGCTTGATAACTGGCAATGAAGCAGATAAATTTCTTGACTGATAGATTTTCAGCATGTTTTGTTGTTTTCTTAATTCTTTTTGTAAATTTGAACACTTTTTCTTTTCTCAATGCTCCTTCATATCGACCAAAGGATTTATGCTTGGAATCATGGTGTCATTTTAAATTGTATTCTTTAAAAACTGACACACTCCTTACACACCAAACTCAGTGAAGAAATAGTATTCATTCTGGTTAAAAACATGACACTCCAAATCGACTTTCATCTTTTATAGCATTTTTAAGAATGATTTTTTAATTCGATACAAATTAATAATTCAAAACAATGAACAAGTTATATCAAAATATTAGAATTTCACAATATAAAAAGATTGATGCATACATAACTGTATTTAGTATACAATATTGTTCAAGGTTTAACCCTAAATGGTTATCAAATGAACTAATGAGACTCGTGACAGAAAAGAAAACTGCATGGGATGCATATAAATTATCAAGCGACTCAGAAACCTATGGCAGATATAAGTTAGTCTGTAATCAGGTCACAAAGGAGGTTAGGCAGGCGAAGACAGATTATGAGAAATCTTTGACAAAAGATGCTAAGAAAAACAGCAAGGATTTCTTTACTTATATAAACTCTAAAAGGAAGGGGATGAATCTGATTGGTCCACTTGATATCGATGGTTCGACTGTTGATGATCCTGCTCAGATAGCAAACAAACTGAATATTTTGCATCTACATTTATACATGAGCAGTTATTAAGGTTTGAAAATGGCAGAAGGTTATCAAATTGTAGCAGGGTGCTTAATGATTTTGTAATAACTGAGAGCAAAGTGGAGGAGAAATTGTTGAAGTTAAACATAAGAAAGCACTTGGGTTGGATGGGATCTATCCAGTTATATTAAAGGAGGTGGCAAAGGAAGTAAGAAAACCATTAGCCATAATTATGAGAGCATCCTTGGACTGGAGATGTGCAAATGTATTCCCAATTCACAAAGGGGGATCGAAGGGTGACAAGAGTAATTACAGACCAGTTAGTTTAACTTCTGTTTTGGGTAAAATAATGGAGTCACTGATTAAAGATGCATTGCTGGACCATCTAGACAAGACTGCAGCAATAATTCAGACACAGCATGGGTCTGTTAAGGGAAAGTCTTGTCTGACAAATTTGATTGGCTATTATGATGTGGTTACAAAGAAACTGGATGCAAAAAATAATTTTGATATCATATACTTGGATTTCAGGAAAGCTTTTAACACTATTGCGATGGAAGATTACTGTACAAATTGGAGCAGAATGGTATTAAGAGTAAATTGCTACAATGGATAAAAGGATGGTTGAGTGGGAGAAGACAGAGGATGGTAATCAGTGGGTGCTCTTCGTGGACTAATGTTATTAGTGGAGTCCTACAGGGTTCTGTGTTGCGTCCATTCTTGTTTTGTATATTTATCAATGATATTGATGAAGGTATATCAGGCTTAGTGTCGAAGTTTGCAGATGATACAAACGTTGGCAGGGTTGTTAATGACAGTAATGGCTGCAACAGGATCTAGAAAATTTGGGCAGATGGGCTGAGAAGTTGCAACTAAAGTTTAACCCTGACAAATGCAAATTACTGCGTATGGGTAGAAATAACCCCAGAGAAATGTACCAGCTATGTGGTACTACACTTAAGATGGTAGAAAATGAAAAAGACATGGGAGTAATTGTGCAGTCATATATGAAGTTTTCTGAATAATGCAGACAGGCTGCCAGAGCAGGTCATGGGGTTTTGTCAGTGTGATATAGGAATTTTGGTAGCAGGGAAAAGGAGATGATTGTCCATCTGTATAAGGCAATGGTCAGACCACGCCTTGAGTACTGCATACAGGTCTGGAGGTGTCATTTTAGGAAGGATGTAGATTTGCTTGAACGTGTACAGAGAAGGGCAACAAAATTGGTGAGGGGAATGAAGGGATCCTCTTACCAAGAGAGGCTTAAGTTCTGCAAATTGCAGTGGCTGGAAACTAGGCACCTCTGCAGTGATCTGATTGAGGTGTATAAGGCCTTGAATGGGTTGAGCACACTGAATTCTGATGGGATTCTTCCACTTGTTCAGATTACGAACCTAAGGCGGCATAAATTCAAATTAAGGAAAGACAGATGTAGAATAGATGTGCGGAAATTTGCCTTTAGCCAGCGGGTAGTTAATTGGTGGAACAAACTTCCATCTGTCGTTGTGGAAGTTTATAGGTTAAATAAATTTAAGGAGGAACTGGACAAACATTTAGAGGGATTTATTTTATAATTTTTTTTTTTGGCTGATGACTTGCTTTCTTGCATCACATGCCACTACTACTATTTGCTTGCCTGTACATGCATTGGCAAGACTCTCTAAAATGCTGTTCTAGTTCTCTTTCTGCATGGGCCTTATAAAAATTATTCACAGGCTATATTCTCCAGCCAGTGAATAATTATATCTGCTATATTAGCCCTAAGCATAAGATTTTACCTTTTGCTGCAAAACGTAGCTGCCACTTTCCTGATTATTCCTTAAGTCTATCAAAGTTGTTCCGAAGAAGTGCTGCTTGGTGATAATCAGTAACTATTCTACCAATATTTTAATTCTGTCAAGATAGCTAACCACGTTGGTTTAATGTGCTTTTTCTTTTCTTTTCTTTTTTTTTTTTTAATGTAAACCTCAAAAACACGAGAGGTATTAGAACCTATAGTACTTAGTACCGTGCTTGGGTTGGAGGTTGAGAAGATGAAAGAAGATGTTTGTTGACATTGGACTTGAACTTCTGTAGACTTTAATTTTCAGGAAATATGTACGAAAGAAGGTTTTTCCAGAAAACGGCAGTTGAATGAATAAATGAGGAAGAATGAAAAGTTGATTCTGTAAGTGAAGTTGGACAGTAAATGGATGTTGGCTGGTAGCGGCACATGTTTGTACTAGGCACTTCCGTAGCCAGGTGGGAAGGAGTAGCAGTGCGTAGCACACGCTTCTTGATTAGACCGGGGTTCGAGCTCGTCACCACCAAATACGGACGATGTGGAAAGGTCAGGGAAAGACCACCGCATAACCCAGAGCAATATGGCCTTAGTTGCTAATGCTCCTAAAAATCAAATAACAAACAAACAAACAAACATGTTTTTACTGTTTTGAAAGAGAGAGAGAGAGAGAGAGAGAGAGAGAGAGAGAGAGAGAACGGGAATTATAGAAGCTAATTCAGAAGAACAGTGCCCATGGAAATATCTGTAGAAAAGGCATTCAGCATACATAGAGTATAGAGACTCTGTTAGAGATGAATCATTAATTAACCTAACTGCCCTCTTCTGAATGGAATCAAGAAGCCTGAGAGAGGTTTTGGGGGCACCACCCCCAGATGTGGGAACAATATTCCATGGTAGGCTGGATTTGCGATTTTTACAAAGTGAACAGCTGTTTCGTAGAAAAGAGCTTTTCTCTTTTGCTCTCAGTGAAAGAGAAAACCAAGTTTTTTAGATGCAGGCAGAGGAAGCAATATTTGTAATGTGCTTGTGCCAAGAGAGATTAGAAGTCAGGGTTATCCTCAAAAGAGATATATCATTTTGCCTAGAAATCGGAGTGTCACCAAAGATAAGCATAGGAGCAGAAGAATCCTTTTTGCGAGATATAAGACAATACTGAGTTTTAGAAGGATTGAAATCAATTAAGTTGTCTTTGCCCCACTGGAGAATTACCTGGAGATTGGCATTTGAGGAATTGATAGCAGATTTTCGAGAAGTTGAAGCTGATTCAGCAGGGCAAGGTTTCTCAAAATGGAAAGTGGAATGCAATGTGCTATCATCGGCAAAACTGTGGATAGGATTTCCAGTCAATGGAAGAAGGTCATTAATATACAAGAGGAAAAGAGTGGGGAAAAGAACTGAACCTTGGAGGACTCCGGCATTAGTGGAGAAGTTAGAAGACAGAGAGCCATCTACCATCACCCTCAGCGAGCGATCAGAGAGAACACCGGATAACCAATTGCAAAAAACAATTGGCAAACCATAAGATGGAAGCTTGTTTAGAAGACCTTTATGCCAAACACAATCGAAAGCCTTTAAGATGTCAAGAGCAATTGCTTGTGTTTCACTGAACTTTTTCATTGAATTTGTCCATAAATGGGTAACATAAGCCAGAATATCACCAGTTGATCGACACTGGCAGAATCCATACTGGCAATCGTTGATCAGATAGAAGGTTTCTAGGTAGTTTAAGATCCTTAACAAAACCATGCCGTTTTTCCTTCAAAATTCCATTTATATCTAATTTATTTTGTACTGCAGTTTTGATCATTGATTCCATGATTTTCTATCACTGTTTTAATTAAAATCTTTTTTAAAATTTTTGCCAATCTAATGAAAAGTTAGGATTAAATATTCAAAACCTGGTAGGAATTACAACTGACTGTGCTGAAATTATGATTAGTAGAAACATTGGACTTATGGGGAGAATAACCAAGAAAATAATAGATATCCGAGCTGAACCTCTCATTAGAATTTACTGTTTTGTGCATCAAGAAGCTCTCTGTGGGAAAAGTATTGGATCTCGAACACATTATGAATGTGTTTATTTCAACTGTGAATTTTATAAGATCACATGGCTGTTTCACTAGTTTCTCTCAGAAATTGAAGCTGAATGTGAAGATGAAATTTTACGTAGTGCAGTGAGATAGTCATGGTTTAGTCATGGCAGAGTGTTATTCAAAGTATTTTATTTTTTTTGCGGGTCTTCAGGATTTCTCCTATCCACTGCTGAAGAGTATCTGTACATTATTTATAATTTTGCAAAACATCTTGATCCACCAACTTTAACAGCAATGATTACAATCAGATAAGTCTATTGACTGAGACCAATGTAGTATGGCCACACATTTGACTATATATTAAGACTTCCATCAGCTGAGAGCCAATTATATATCAATATTTCACCTAGTCAGATATTACCTGTAAACTAATCAACCTATAGTGTTATACATTGCATATCAGTCATCCATAATACTTGGAACTCAGTAATTACAATATGTTGAAGGCACCAATTTTTACATTAACCTTCACATTCACAACATATACAGATAGCTAAAACCTACCAGTTTGGTTACAGTGAGGTCAGACATTAAATCTTACAATTTATACACCTTATTAGAGGGAGCCTCCATAGCCAGGCGGGCAGGAGCAGCAGTCCGTAGCACATGCTTCTTGATTAGACCGGGGATCGAGCCTGTGACCACCAAATACGGAGGATGCTGAAAGGTTAGGGAATGACCACCGCATATCCCCGGAGTGATATGGCCTTAGTAGCTAATGCTCCTAAAAACCAAACAACAACAATGACCTTATTAGAGGCCCAAGACCCAGGACACTGCCTACCCAACAGTGAACCTGGCACATCGACATATATATACAAAATGCTAACAGCAAGGCCAAGCAAACGAGGAGGCTAAGTGTTATATCATTTCTTTAAACTGCATCACAAAATTGATATTTTTATGACAGAAAAAGGAAAACCAATAAAACAACTATCAAATATAGAGTGACTGTTTTTGATCTTTCAATTCTTACAAACATTTCTAGTTTTATTGCTCTTAATTTAAATGCTTTTAATTTAAAATTACAAGGGTAAGGAAACTTGGTCTCTGATTTGTACGTTGACAACAAATCATTTCAGAATAAGTTGTTATTATTTAAATTCCAGATTGAGCAAGAAATTTAATTCACTTTGAATGTTATACCAAGCTAAAAGAGAAACACAGTTCCAAAGAATCGTTGCCTCTCATTACTTTTTGAGATGCGATTTTGAAAGTTTATTTGCTGATATTAGATCCCATGAAAAAGACATAAGCTTGTTTGAGCATCCATTCACTTACTGTCTGAAAACTGCAGTCCCAGCTTGCAACTTGGAATTATTGATCTTCAACCAAAAATAAATATATAGACTGCAGAATTATACTACAAATTTTCAATTTTCTTAAATGATATTTAAGAGGGGGATATAGGGCTGATGACAAATTTGTGGGTGTGTCAAGATTGATAGACTAGTTATTGATTAGAAATATTATACGAAAATATACTTTGAATTCTACAAAGCTCTCCCATATGAAGATTTTCACAAATTTTCAACCAAATTATCTAAAACAATTATCTAAAAATATGTAGTCTCAATCATTTCACTAAATGTGTATTGTACTCAATAAAATATTCAAATATTTTCAGTTTTAGGTGCATGATTATATTTATTTATTTTCCTTAATATTGAAAAGCAATGATCCTTTTCAGGTTGTAAATTTTCTAAAGTGAACATTTAAAAGCAAATGTAAAGTATTTTTTTAAAAAATAAAAGTAAGTCATATTTTTATAATTTTAATGAAATCTATTTTTTTATATATATATAGCCTGATTTTTTTTTTTTTTTTTTTAATATATATATATATATATATCCTGAAAATAAAAAAATGGTAACGTGAAAATTGAAACTTTCTTTTACATCTAACAAGATATGGAAAATGTTACATACTAATATTTCTCAAATTACTCAGTGTAGCCTGCAAAATAAAGCTAACTTTGAAAAAATAAAGCTAACCCTTGTACTGGAAAAGGTTGGACACCACTGGCTTAGGGAATAGCAATCCCAAAATAACTTGTACATTTGGTGGAGTTAGTATTAGCCATATAATAATACAAATATTAATAGAAATATTATACTAAAATTGAATTGAAAACAGTATTGGATTAGTGTTGAATTAAAAACATTTGCTGAAGAAAGAGATCTGGGAAATATATATTTGGACCTGAAGTTCACCAAGCAGCATAGACAGGTGGCAAGGAAGGCCTGTGGTGTCGTATTGATTTATCAAGCATTTGCTTGTACAGAGAGTGATGTCATAATCCTGCTGTTAAGGCAATTGTATGATTTCACTTGGAGTACTGTCTTGAGGTCTGGGTACTGCATCTAAAAAAAAAAAAAAAAAAAAAAACACCTTGAGCTTCTCAAAAGGGTCCCAAGGTAAGACTTCAGATATGTGAGCTACAAAGCTTCGTAACTAGGGACCTTAGAAAAAACCTGATTGAGATGTACAATGCTCTGAGTGAAGGAAACTGAATGAGAGTGAAGTTTTCACCTTTATCATTCCAGAACTAAGGCCCATTATGGGGGAATGGGCCTTAGTTCAAATTATGGGAGAAGAGGCTTAGACAGGATTTCAGGAAGTTTTTTTTTTAGCCAGCCAGTTGTAAATTGGAATAAGTTAACGCCGTGTGTGTGTGTGTGTGTGTGTGTGTGTGTGAGTGAGGCTGACAGCTTGGGGAGATTCGATGGTCAGCTGGATAGGTACCTATGTGAGGAGGGAGTCAATTAAGTAGTTTTATTTTACCTCTATCCATTAAAAAGTTTTCCTCCTAGTGATATTTATTTGAACCAAAGGGAGAAGAGGACGGGGCAATTACGTCACTTATTCGAGCCATAACTGCCTTCATAACATTCACCAACCTCGTGCATGTGGTTCATTGCTTAATATATAACCACACACGGTTCATATATTAAGCAATGATGTTCCATTGTAATGTTAGCTGATGAAGGGACCTGATATAGTTTGTATATTTGTAAATAGTTTAGTATTTTTCAAGTATTTTAAATATTTGTAGGGACCTTAGAGAAATATTTTAAATATTTACTATTGTATTTATATTGTAAATAATGTAAATATTTTAGTCCTGCTCTTTCAGATGCAACAATATTGCTCATGCATTACATAAGTCATTTCCTGATTAGATGTCGAACAATGCATTTCAACAGGTCGTCTGGAATCCATGATGTTTGGGTTGCTAATTATACGTACTAACATAGTAATTAACAGAATGTAGTAAAATGGTCCCTTTTTGAGTTCGAAAACTCCTTTTAGATCTGTATTGTTAGGAATATAAAATATAGATTTGATATGTCATCTCTTTTATTATTCTAGTCAGGTGGCATTTGTAATATTAAAAAGAATTGAGAACTTAAAAATTATGATCTTGTCATGATCTATTTCCACTTTTTTTTTTTTTTTTTTTGTATGCTGTTCATTGTTCTATTTTATTTCTGTAGGGCACATGCTTGATCTAGTGGTTAGCATGTTTTAACTTGCCTATTTGCAGTACCAGTTGCATACTGAATGTATGTTTGGTATATTGATTCTGAAGAATGCTTCCTTAAAGGTTTCAAGGTGTACCACATATATATATATATATATATATATATATATATATATATATATACAATTACTTGAGATAGCCAGGCAAGTAAAGTGCCTGTGTAGCAACTTGAAGGTCGCGGGTTCGAATCCTGCTTTGGGCTTGGATCAGAGTAGTGCAAAAACCTTGGTAGGTGCATTATGGCCACAGAAGCCGATGCAGCAACAACTAAAAAAAGAGAGAGCCAGTTTAGTCAATCGAAGAATCCTATTGATTTCTCAAAGGCATTTCATTATCCCATCATTGTCTCTTGAAATATTTTGACTAACACAGATCTAACATAGATTTGTTGTTAGTAATTTTTAGTAGTTGTCAGTAATTTTTAGCAAGATTAGTTTTTAAATAGTTGTTACCTAGTTGCTTAGTCTCACCCTTCTGATTAGTGTGTATCTGAGGTAACTATATAACTTTTTTTTTGTTTTGTTTTTTTTATTAGATTTGCCTAATTTAAGATGTGAAGATGATGATAATGTGGAGCCTACAGATGGATCCCACCTTAGTCTTAAAGATACTTTGCTTCAGTGCCAGTCTGTAGTGGTACGATGGTTTACACATTTTGCACAAACTCCTAAAAGAACTAGTTCTTCAGATAACCATACAAAAGTATCTGAAAGGTAAATTCTTATGATTACTAAGAATTAATCTTTTATATTATTTTGTTATATTATATTATTTATATTATACAGTGAGTTAGATAATGAATGTGTCATGTTACACATCAAACATAGTTGATTTTTTCCTGAAAGAAATCAACTTAAATTTTTTTCATTTTCTGAAAAAAATAAGTAATTAAAAAAGTAAGTAATTAACTTTTTAATATTAAGTAATGAAATATAAAAGTAATAATTAAGTACTGGATACATGTAGTCCACACACTACATGTATCCAGAGCAAAATAAGGCCAAATTGCAATTATTACAATTATTAAATAACATAGCGTAATGGTTAATAACTTCTATATTGTACTCGGAAGTCATGTTCTGCTAACACAAATCCCATGAATGGGATTTGTGTAAGCAGAACATGACTTCTTAAGGGATGTGAGTGCACTGGGAAAATGAGTTAGCCTATTTACATGAAATTTGATATCAAGGTCCAGAAGAGTATTCTAAATAAGTACTGAAATTTTTTAAAGTATCAGGGCTTCAATCCTCTATTTAAAGCATTTTCTACTTTCCTTCTCAAACATCAAAATCATACTTTCGTATTTATATGAAAGTTTGTTTTTATATTAATTAATCACAATTACATATGTGATGGTGATTATTTCACTGGAGTTTATGGGCTTGGGAGAGGGACTCTGCAATGTGGAGTCTGTTAACAGCTAAAGGAGGTGAAAAAAAAAAGTAATTTTTTTTTTCAAATAATTTAATAGTTCAGAAATTGGAAAAAATAAGAATTAAAAAAAGCAGGAAATATATACGGGCAATTTATATGCCAGGTAAACTGAGGTTGTAATTGTGATCCCTTTATTGGAGCCCGAAAAAGTAAAGAAAGAAGATAAAGTATGGGGGATTAATGTAAAAAAGTTGGGAAGGGGAATGAACCATAATCCTATGAAAAAATATTAATAATGCAAGAACTTAACAAGGTAACTTCTGTGAGTGTTACTTATTAAGTTCTTTTAGTTTAGTTAATTACGATGCACTTTTCTAGTGTAATAACTGAGATGGATTGATTGTTAATGTGTCATTCTATGATGACTCTCCTGTCAGAAGTTGCTAAGCTCAGTGCCTCTACCCATTATTGTATTTCTTGGATCTGCTTACTTCTAGTGTGAACACAGTTACTTTTATACCTATTCCTAAGAATGTGGATGTCAGGTATGGTTTGTTTTTCCCAAATCTCAGAAGAGCTTGGATACTTAGGATATGAAAGAATTAAAATGGGATCCATTAAGCTCTCAACTGCCCAACTCAGTGCCAGAGCTCACACTTATGTATCAGGCAATACAGCAGCAAGCTCTAGGGCAGAATTCGCTGGTCCCAAAGGAGGTGATTATTGTCGGTGACCCTGTTGTCAGGAAAACAGGAAATATGTTGTGCAAGAAGGATAGGTGGAATAGGACCAGGGTATGTCTGCCTGGGGCAAAAATAGATGACATTGTAGAGCAGATATCATCTTTTAAGGGTGCAAAAGGTGATATTGTTGTACAAGATAGCACTGATGATATTAGCAGTAGGAGATCTGAGGACTTAACAAGTACAGGGCAATATTGAGAAAAAGTCACAAGTTAGGATTAAATTTGAAAGTATCTGCAGTTTTCCCAGACATGATAGGTGGTATTACATGTTGAGAGCCTTGTCAATCATTTTGGCCCTGGAGAGAGAGGGGAGGAGAGAGAGAATGAGAATGAATGTTCAAGGTTCATGGGGTACAATTTTTCTCAGGGTGGTCTGTGCTTGTTAACAGGAGAGACTGTTTTTAAAGGGATACGATACATTTAAATAAAAGGAGTGCAAGAGTATTTGTTGATACTATCGAGGCAGTGATAAGTGGGTTCGAAAACTGCTAGCTTCGGGGGGCTACACAGACTAAAAGATTAACTATGCTGCAGGCAGAGGTATTGCACTGCTTGTATTGAAAATGCAACAGTCTGGAAAGCAAGGTGTCGGTGATTTCAGGCCCTGCTACATAGAATCAGTGAATACATGAGCTGTGTAAGGGTAACTAAGAGGAAGAACATATGCATGTACACTAATGCTAGGAACATTGTAAATAAATTTGATGTGTTTGAAGTACTGATTAAGTGATCAAATGCAGACATAAAATAGCGGAGACATGGTATCACTCAGACCTAAGTGATGCTGAATTTGAATATGGGGAGTACAATGTATACAGGAAGGATAGATACGACAGGAGAGGTGGAGGGGGTTATTAGTATTAATATAGGAATACGATGCAAGAAAGCAAGCTTATGCAGTATCAGCCAAACCTCCCCCACCCATTTCACCCCTTTATTTGTTCCAAATGCCTATCCAGCCTTAAATTTATTTAGGCTATCAACTTCCACAACAAAAGATGGAAGCCTGTTCCACCAACCAACTACCTGCTGGCTAAAGACACATTTCCGCACAAACATTTGTTCAGTTCCTCCTTGAATTTATTTAAACTATCAACTTCCGTGGGTTGGCGCCTCCGTAGCCAGGTGAGAAGGAGCAGCAGTGCATAGCACACGCTTCTTGATTAGACCAGGGTTCGAGCCCATCACCACCAAATAGGGAGGATGTGGAAAGGTCAAGGGAATGACCACCGCATATTCCTGGAGCAATATGGCCTTAGTTGCTAATGCTCCTAAAAACCAAATAACAACATAACAATAACTTCAGTGGTGACAGATGGAATTTTGTTCGAGCAATCAACTACCCACTGACTAAAGGCAAATTTCCGCACATCTATTATAAAACTATCTTTCCTCAATTTGAATTTATAACCCTTCAGGTTCTTAATCTGAGCAAGAGGAAGAATCCCATCAGCATTCAGCTTGCTCAAGCCATTCAAGGTCTTATAAACTTCAATCAGATCACCTCGTAGGTGCCTACTCTCTCCAGGCACTGCAATTTGCAGAACTTAAGCCTTTCTTGGTAAGAGCACTGCTTTGTTCCCCTCACCAATCTTGTTGCCCTTCTTTGTACTTGTTCTAGCAACTCTACATCCTTCCTAAAATGAGGCCTCCAGACCTTAGCATTAGTATTAGTAGAGGCATATGATGCAAGAAAGCAAGCTTATGCAGCATCAGCCAAAAAAAAACTTCACCCCTCCGTTCGTTCGAAATACCTGTCCAGCTGAGCCTTAAATTTATTTAGGCTATCAACTTCCACAACAAGGGATGGAAGTCTGTTCCACCAACCAACCAACCAACTACCCGCTGGCTAAAGGCAAATTTCCGCACATCTATCTATCATCGGTCTTTCCTCAATTTGAATTTATGCCCTCTCAGGTGATTATTCTGAGCAAGAGGCAGAATCTCATCAGCATTGAGCATGCTCAAACCATTCAAGGCTTATACACCTCTATCAGATCACCTCGCCAGTGCCTAGTCTCCAGACACTGTAATTTGCAAAACTTAAGCCTTTCTTTGTAAGAGCAACCCTTTGTTCCATTCACTAATCTTGTTGCCCTTCTCTGTACTCGTTCCAGCAGCTCTACATCCTTCTTGAAATGAGGCCTCCAGACCTGTATACAGTACTCTAGGTGTGGCCTGACCATTGCCTTATACAAGGGAATAATCACCTCCTTATCCCTGCTAGAAAAATTCCTGTATATCATTGATAAGACACCATGAGCTACTCTTGTAGCCCATCTGCACTGCTCAGAGAACTTCATATCTGCCTGCACAATTACCCCCAGGTCTTTTTCATTCTCTACCACTGTCAGTGTAGTACCACAGAGTTGATACATTGCTCTGGGGTTGCTGTTTCCCATGTGTAGTACTTTATATTTATCAATGTTAAACTTCATTTGCCACCTCTCAGCCCATCTGCTCAACCTTTCCAGATCCTGTTGCAGCAGCATAGCATCAATAGTGTCCTTAACACCCCAGCCAACCTTTGTATCGTCTGCAAACTTGGACATTAAGCTTGATATACCATCATCAATAAACAGGTAAATAATTACATAGTGATATTTATTCCACCTTGAGAATTCTTCATGGTGGGGTAACCAGTGGGAGAAGAGGGATGCAGGTCATGTGGTACAAGTGGGTGGGGCAATTATGTCACTACAAATGCACAGGTAAATAATTACCTAGGTCATTTCCTGATTAGATATTGATCATAGTGGCATAGTGTTTGGATAAGGCACCACCTGTGGTTTCCCACATCTGCACCATGAGTACTCTTGTGATGAATACAGAACCACTGTTAAAGCCTGAAAAGTGTTGTGTGTTTGTTTGTTTCATTTGTAGTGTTAGTTGGTTCTGTTGTTTGTGCTGGCTTCTTGGCCGCAGGGCCCCTAGTGGGATTCTACGTCGCCCGCTGCCACCACTGGGAGGTGAGCACTCTGGCTGCTCTACGTTAGGGATTGCCTGAGCTTCCTGACGGGGAAAAAAAAAAAAAAAAAGGCTTTAATGAGGGAGATAGCTGAAGGGTATGAGTAAAAAGGAGTAAAAAGCCTGTCAAAATGCATAAGTACATTTTGACAGGCATGTCTTTTACATAGAAAAGATTTGACTTACTCCGTCTTATCGCTACATTTTACTTAGAAAAGTTATTAATGTTAATTTTTGGATTTTTGGAGCATTAGCAACTAAGGCCATATTGCTCCGGGAATATGTGGTGGTCATTCCCTGACCTTTCCGCATCCTCCATATTTGGTGGTGACGGGCTCGAACCCCGGTATAATCAAGAAGCGTGTGCTACCCACTGCTGCTCCTTCCCACCTGGCTACGGAGGTGCCACATAGAACATAGAAAAGTGTGTGCAGGCATTGGCGAACAAAATGAACAGGGATGAAGCTCCCTAGTTAGTATTAAAAAAATTTTAGGGAATTGTATTATTTATCAGTCATTAATTTTAGACTTAATTTTATTATTGAAAATAAGAAATTCTAATAATTTAGCTAAATATGATGTTTCAAGTTCTGGAATGTTGGATTTCTATTTTGTAAAGAAAATTACTTCAAATTTGGTTGCTTCTATTTTGCTGTCATTGTATCCAGTATTGAGATAGTTAATGCTATTATGCAATTCTGATATCTTTTCTAAGCAGTTCTGGTGGGTAGATCTAACCTTTAATTTCATAAAATTTTATATCAATCATATAGACATTTCCAGTATATTTGTAGACCAGAATTATGTTTTCATAATTATTAATGTACAAAATTTCATAGTGATGAGGAAACAAGTTAGCAGCTGGAACTGATATTTTCAGACCCATAGGTAAGTAATGTGTAGTTTGGTGTTGTCATGAATATAAACATGGAAGAAATGTAAATCTGTATGTATTTTGTATATTGTTATCAGTTTGGATTTCCTCTTTAAATTTGAAGTAGTATTCAACTCCAGTGTTCATTGTTCAATTTTTCTAATGGTATTGCGCTAAAACAGGTTACTAAATCAAATGTTTATATTGCCGAGTATGAGGCATCGTAGCTGTTAATAATTCAAGTGTTGTCAGTTTGGTTAGAGATTTTCTTGAGTATTTTTTTCAAGTCAGCCTAATTTAAAAAAAAAAAAAAAACGTAAAACTCCTACTGGTTTCAGATTTATCATTAGTGGAAAAAATCTTCAAAACAGATGTAAGAAAGATTAATTTTATTGTTAAGTGCCCAAGTCACTGCTGACTTTAAATTGAAAGCTATGCTAGTTTATCCATTTTAAATTCCCAAGAACCTCTAGGAAATTGCAAGAACTCCTATCAGTGATATGGAATTCTAATGCAAAAGCTTGAGTTGTTGCAGACAGTGTTTGAGGAGAGTGGTTCTGTGGTTATTTTATGCTTAGTGTAGAAAAACATTGCTTGAGAAAAAATTTGGAATTTAAAGCATCATTGATTCTGGACAGTGCATCATATATTTCCGGATGACTGGAATCACAGTAGTGTTTCTTCCCTCCAGTATCTCTTGATTCCACTAACTTTGGGATTCAGCATCATCATGACAAACTAAAAAATCCATTTACTTGTCTTGGTCTCCAAGTGTCATTCCAAAGCTGATAATATCCTTTTGTAACCACAGTCTGCCATGTTCTGAAATTATTACTTCTGTTCCTTTGGAACACATCTGCCACACATGTACATTTATCAGGATTATTTTCATATGCTCTTGCTGCCATATTAGGGGAAATTCTGAAATGAATTAAAAAAAGGTTGAAATAAATACCATAATATGGAAAAAGGAAATTCATAAAACTGAATATATATTAAGATATATTATTATTTATATACTGAAAGGGGCACCTCCGTAGCCAGGTGGTCAGGAGCAGTAGTGCATAGCACACACTTCTTGATTAGACCTGGGTTTGAACCCATACCCACCAAATACGGAGGAAGCGGAAGGTCAGGGAATGACCATCGCATATTCCCAGCCCGGATAAAGGGTGAGGGTTGGCACCAGGAAGGGCATCCGGCTGTAAAAATTGCATGCCAGAACAATTAAAAACACTGACCCCATATAATAATGGGAAAAGGCGAGGACAAAAAAAAAAAAAATTTATATACTGAAAGGACATTTAAATAGAGCCACCCATCCTAATGGGAACAAGTTGACTGCATCACTAGAATAAAAGCTCATCCAGTTGAATGCAGCCAGCATTTAGTGCATGGGTATGAGTACAGGAAATTCATAGTGGTATGATGAGCATATATAAAGGCCATTATATGATGGACATTCAACAAGGCATGATTGATAATACAGGGTGGAGAGGTGTCATCTCCAAGAGAGTATATCTAGTGGAATGTTCCTAACCTACTGTTGTGCAAGTGTACCAGAAGTGGCAGATAAAGGAAAAAAACAGCCAACTTGTACAAAACTAACAACAGCTGAACAGAATGAGAGACAACTGCAGTGGCTTGTGCTGACCAACAAAAAAATCACAGCGGCACAACTGACTGCAGGGTACTGTGTGTGACAGTCCAGAACACTTGACAGGAGGAAGCCACAGCTGTCAGATGAATTGCTTTTCCTTTTGTATCATGTCATTGGAACGTTATGCATGGTGACTTGATTACAAGAGGGGAATGGATCCCATGTGCAAGGTGAAGACAGTGCAGGCCAGTAGCAGTATTCTGTCTTGGGGAATGTTTTGCTGGGATACTGTAAGTCCTCTGATACAAGGATTCAACAAAGATGTTTTAATAATGGAAACCTATCATGCTACCATCGTTGAGTCGGTACATGCTTTAGTGATCCTGCTATTCCATGATGATGTCTTTCAGAGGATAATTCACTGTACTGCCAAGCCAGATGTAGAGGAATGCTTTGTTGAACAATGAAAACTTCACCCTCCTTCAAGTGATCTCCCCCTCCCCTATTTCCTCTGACATGAACCCCATTGAACATAAAAAAAAAGTAGGATGAGTCAAACAGGCTATTAGACATATAGATCTGCCACTCTGCAATATATGAGAATAATAAGCCACTATACAGTTAGCATGGCAATTCATATCTCCAGTAGTATTCAAATAGCATTTTCACCTCTCATTGTAAGGCTCAAACTAACATAAAGTTAGCAGTACCTATGTTCTCAAGTAAATGGTACTGCTGATCCAAGGCAGAACCATTGCTGCTGTAGCCAAGTCATTAGGCACGAAGGTGCATTAGTATGTGCTTTGAGTGACTATGGTTCAAACTAAATACAGTGCTGTATTTAGTAGTCAGATGGGCTACTGAATGGTCGTCTTATAGTATGGTTATTCAATAAACCGAATGGTCATCCTATAGTATAAATAGAAAATTTATTTATTTTTACCTTGTAATATCTATGACACGATGTTGTAGTAGTAGTAGTAGTGGCATGTGATGCAAGAAAGCAAGTGTATGACTTGCTTATGCAGCATCAGCCAGAAAAAAAAAAAAAAAAAAAAAATTCACACAACCATTCCCTCTAAATGTTTGTCCAGTATTCCTTAAATTGATTTAACTTATCAACTTCCACAACGACAGATGGAAGTTTATTCCAGAAATTAACCACCCGCTGGTTAAATGCAAATTTCCAAACATCTATTCTATATCTGTCTTTCCTTAATTTGAATTTATGCCCCCTTAAGTTCGTAATCTGAACAAGTGGAAGAATCCCTTCAGAATTCAGCATGCTCAACCCATTCAAGGCCTTATACATCTCAATCAGATCACCGTGCAGGTGCCTGGTCTCCAGCCATTGCAATTTTCAGAACTTAAGGCTCTCTTGGTAAGAGGATCCCTTCATTCCTCTCACCAATCTTGTTGCCTTTCTCTGTACATGCTCAAGCAAATCTACATCCTTACTAAAATGAGGCCTCCAGACCTGTACGGTACTCAAGGCATGGCCTGACCATTGCCTTATACAGAGGGACAATCACCTCCTTTTCCCTGCTAGTAAAATTCCAATGTCATTGACAAAACCCCATGACCTGCCCTGGCAGCCTGTATGCATTGCTCAGAAAACTTCATATCTGATTGCACAATTACTCCCAAGTCTTCTTCATTTTCTACCACCTTAAGTGTAGTTCAGCAAATTGCAATGGCTGGAGACTAGGCATCTGCACTGGTGATCTGATTGAGGTGTATAAGGCCTTGAATGGGTTGAGCATGCTGAATTCTGAAGGGATTCATCCACTTGTTCAGATTATGAACATAAGGGGGCATAAATTCAAATTAAGGAAAGACAGATGTAGAATAGATGTTTGGAAATTTTCCTTTAACCAGCAGGTGGTTAATTGCTGGAACAAACTTCCATCTGTCGTTGTGGAAGTTGATAAGTTAAATAAATTTAAGGAGGAACTGGACAAACATTTAGAGGGAATGGTTGTGTGAATTTTTTTTTTTTTTTCCCCCTCTGGGGTTACTTCTACCCATATGCAGTACTTTGCATTTGTCAAGGTTAAACTTCAGTTGCCACTTCTCAGCCCATCTGCCCAAATTTTCTAGATCCTGTTGCAGTAGCACACGGCCATTACTGTCATTAACAACCCTGCCAACCTTTGTATCATCTGCAAACTTCGACACAGCCTGATATACCTTCATCAATATCATTGATTAATATAGAAAACAACAGTGGACCCAACACCGAACCCTGTGGGACTCCACTAATAACATTAGTCCTCGAAGAGCAGCACCCATTGATTACCACCCTCTGTCTTCTCCCATTCAACCATCCTTTTATTCATTGTAGCAACTTACCCTTAATACCATTCTGCTCCAATTTGTGCAGTAGTCTTCCATGAGCAACATGGTCAAAGCTTTCCTGAAATCCAAGTATATGATATCAAATTTATTTTTTGCATCCAGTTCCTTTGTTTCCACATCATAATATTGTATCAAATTTGTCAGACAAGACTTTCCCTTAACAAACTCATGCTATGTCTGAATTATTGCTGCAGTTTTGTCTAGATGATCCTGCAATGCATCTTTAACCAGTGACTCCATTATTTTACCCCTAACAGAAGTTAAACTAACTGGTTTGTAATTACTCGTGTCACCCTTCAACCCCCTTTGTGAATTGGGGATGCATTTGCACATCTCCAGCCCATGGGTACCTCCCCTGAATCGAAGGATGCTCCCATAATTATGGCTGAGGGTTTGCTTAGTTTCTTTGCTGCCTCCTTTAATATAACTGGATAGATCCCATCCACCCCAGGTGCCATGTGTATGCAAATGCTTCTGCAAGCATATGGAGGCCCAATTCGATATTAAGTAGGTGGTCCTATCTCATTGACCTTTTGATGTATGGTATGTATGTATGTATGTGTATTATTGTATATTCTCTTGCATATATTATGAAATGTTACCTATATCGATTATCATAAATTATTTAACATGTGTAAGAGAACCAGTACAGGTGATTATAAATCATACAAAATTGCATGTATAAGAGAGTGAATATTTCCTCCCATTGGTAACAGCTAAGTTCAAATGAAATCCTTTATGATAAAATAGTTTCTCCCTTAAAGTAATTTGAAAATTTTCATGAGATTTAACAGTGTTTTTCACCTTGTTAAATATTAAAAAATCTGTTTCTGATTTGATATATTTGAATAGGTCTGAATCACGTGAAGGTGATCGCCGTCCAGCTGGAGCATCTGAAGTGGATGTTAGTCTCTCACATTCCAATAATCCTCCAACATCATATATTAATCATTTGGAGCTTAACACAAATAATATTGAATTATGTTGTAGAAATCATAGGGTCGTTAGAGAAACATTCTACTCAAATCGGGATAATATAAATCTTGTCCATGAAGTATTTCGCCAGGTTAGCAAATTTTTTTTTTTTTGCTTTATATTCAAGTTTTTTGTGCCCTAAGTTATTTTTCATTAAAAATCTAATGAGAGCAGGAATTTAAATTTTTATTAGATATAAGATTAGAGACTATTGATAACTTTATTTTTTATGTCTAAGTTTTTTGTGAGTTTAACAACAGTTTTAGTGATAAAGTTACAAGAATTAGGATTCAACAAAAAATTGGTATATTTAACATTTGCAGAATGTACAGGGTAAGCCAAAAGTTTTATTAAAAAAATCTTGAAAAATATATTTATAAAGATTTTTTTTTTTCTTTCTTTCCCCAAAGTAATTTTTGTATGCATCATGTCAGAAATAGCAGCTCTATATAAAATTCTTGTAAGAAAACGTTATTACAAACATTCTTCAAGTGTGACTGTCATTCAAAGGGAATGGCCTAAGTATTTTAACCTTCCATCATCCTTATCATCTGTATAATAATTATTTTGAGGAAGTAATGCTAACCTCCCTAAAAATGGAAGAACAAGTTAATCATAAACAGAAGGTTACATGTATTCCCTAAGGAGAATTTTGAAAGATTCAGGATACAAAGTTTACATTCTAGAATTATTCGCTCTTAATGAGGAAGATCTAGATAGGAGAGTTGAATATGCAGTGAAGTTCCTCCAGCTGTATGAAAATAATAACTTGTCAAATAAAATCATATGGTATGGTATGATGAAGCTGTTTTCAAGATCAGTAGTCATATTAAACTTTCTCAGTTAACATATCCATTAGTCTTGAAACTGAAAGTGGGGCACTAAGAACCATAATATTCAAATTAAAAAGGAAAGATCTCTTTTTCATGCTGGATGACACTTTGCACATTACCTTGAATTCTTAAATAAAAAAATAAAATAAAAAAAATTACCAAACAAGTGGTGTGGACAGCGTGTCCAGCCAGGTCACCAAATTTGACCCCTTGCAGATTTTTTTTCCCTATGCGACTATTTGAAAGTGTATATTAGGTAGGTGACCTCGTGTATTAGAGAACCTAGATAACTGAAGAATTTGCCAAAACTGATTGCATGTTATTTTAAAAAATTATCAAAAAAAATGTACCAAAAAGACTGATTTTGCACATTGAAGCTGAAGGACACTGTTTTTAAGATACATTTTTAATATAACTTTCTGTATAGCCATAAAAGCTTTTAATAACATTTTTATAAAAATTTTTATTGATAGTATAGTTTCTATTATAATGTTTCTATACTGTCCAGAAAACTTGTTTACCCCAACTTCTGGCTCATCTTGTAGACATAAGCTCCAGAATTCATTTGTTATGTTTGCCAGATGAAAATATTTAGGAACTTTAACCCCTTTAGTGACTAGACATACTTTTTAAAGAGTTTCCCACCTCTTGATTGACAAAATAGGGTTTTGCCCACATAAACTGTTTTTTAAGACCTCAAAATAAGTAAACAATTCTAACTAAAATGCAATTTACAGGCATTGCGCTAATGCATTTTGTTTGCATTGCACTGAAGTTATGTGCAATATGGCTGAGGCAGCTGTCATGGTAATAAACCCCAACAACAACACTAAGCTGAACAGATAAACTCAGCTCTGGACTGGGCTAGCCGGGTGGGTAAAGTGCCTGCCTGGCAACCCAAAGGTTTCAGATTTGAATCCCACCTCGGGCTTGGATCAGAGTAGTGCAGAAACCTTGGGGGTTGCATTATGGCCACAGAAGCCGATGCGCCAACAACTAACAAAAAAATTTTTAAAAATTAAAATAAACTCAGCTCTTCAGATACAAAACTTTTCTCTCTTAATTTTTCTGTCATCTTGTGGTAAGAGAAAGTTATTTAAATAATGCCTTTCATTTAGTGTATTAGAAATATCCTTCTTCATTTTTACTGAAACTAATAGCAGATACAGAGTGTTTCAAAAGTGATGGTCAATAATTTAAAGGTGAACTGTACAGACTACAATATGCAAAATAAGCCTAGTAAACATTGGTCCTTAAGTGAATCATTTTCGAGATATTGCACATTTCTAGTTGGGATACACCACTGACTTGTTTGTTTAGGTTAGGTTATGCTCATTCTCTCCTTTTCCCCGTCTCTCAATGCTCTGAGATGTAGCAGGCATACTAGTACTCATCAGAGGATAGTCAACATGGAAAGAGGTTACAGCAACGAAGAGTATGCAGATATGCACTCCAGGTATGGTAAAGCCAATGGCAGTGCACTCGAGGCTGCACGTTTGTACCAAGAAGCATTTCCCTGCCTAAGGCAGCCCAACAGGTGCACATTCATCAGGATACATCAGTGCATTAGAGAACATGGATGCTTTGCACATGGAATACGAGCAGGTAGGTTCAGAAGCATAACACCTGACATTGAGGAAAGGGTGTTAGAAAGAACAGCCTGTAACATGTAACATCTGTAAAATTCTGTGGTGTTGAAACCGAAAATTAAAAATGTCTGATCTTATGTTTAATAAACCCACCCTTAGCAAAAGATTCACAGATTTTTGATAAACTAGTGCTTCCATAGTCAGTGGCGGATCTTAACAGAAAATGTGCATTATCGCGAAAACGGTTCATTTGTGGCCCGATATTCACTGGGACTATTTTTGCTTATTTTAGTTTGTACTTTTCACCTTTAAATTATTGACCATCATTTTAGAAACATGATGGTCAATGTATATAAAAATCCTTTATAACAAGGTGCTAAAAACTAAAATAAAGTGTGGGTGGGCGGTCAATAGCCCTTCCCTATATTGTTACTCAACTCTGCTACATTTGTCATTACCAAAGATCAGGTACATATCACCGTACTCTTGCATTCTATGCATCTTTTTGACTTTCGCAGTATTCTAGGTCTTATCATTGTAATAACTTGTTTCACTTTTTAATGCAGTGTACTGCATTGGATTCAGTTCTTTTTAACTCCCCACCCCATGAATTACTTGTTTCTGAATTAAGCACATTACTTTGGGAATATCCTAAATTTAGAAAACACTTCTTAAAAATAAATGCTATATATATATATATATATAGATATATATTTATTTATTTATTATTTTTTTTTAATCCATAAACTGTTTTTATATTACAGGCATTTTTGATGCCATTTACGCATTCTTTTACAATGAGGAAGGTTGTTGTTGTCTACAGAGAATGGATACAAAAAAATGTAAGCTAAACATTTGAATAAAAGTATTTTAGTTTCTTACAAAATTCTTAGTCTAATACAACTTATTTCTGAAAATAAAACATGCTTTATCTTATACGTTTAATTTTTGTGACCATTACCTTTTGAGATTAATACTGTTAGATTATTCCTTTTGCCTTCAGATAGATTTGCCTGTCTTGTAGAATAAAAACATATTAGAGAATTATTAACCTCAGAGTTAAACTTTGAAAAGAGTCATCCATTACTTTTATCTGCAATGATGTTTCCTTTGGGTCACTACTATAAGATTTTCTTATCATTTAGTGATACTTAAAATTTCTTTCTTTAAACTAAAAATTTTTGAATCAGGAGTTTCCCCAAATAGGGCTGAAGTGGAGATTGCTTCAGATAGGTTATTGAATATCTCTAATAATAGACTGAACAAATGAAACTTGGTTAAGAAATATTATTAGGCTACTGTGATCCTTATGTTAAAAAATAAAAAAATAAATTCTTTTTTTGTTGGTAATACATATCTGCCAACTCTCCAGTTTTATGATGGAAAATCCATCTTTTTCACTTGATTTGGCCACCTGTCTCACCATCATAACAATAGTTCATAACAAACATACAGTTTTCTCATCTTTTTCTTTTAAAAAAAAAAAAAAAAAAAAAAAAGTTCCCGTGTTAAATTGGAACTTTTGAAATATTCTGTGAATTTATTATTTTCATTAACAAATATGGCTGTAAAAACACTGAGAATAATTTGCCATAATTGTTCAGTAAGCCATACAAAAAAAAACTAACATTATTTTGAAGGTTTTTCATTTCCATTGCAAAATATACAATACAGCTCAGTGATTATACCCTCTCTCAGTTTAGAAAGCAGTAAACGTTAATTAAAGAATTTCTTAAAAACTGATCATTAAATATTTATTTATTTATTTAAATGTACAGTTGTCTGACAGCACTGGGGGTTTCCCCCGTCTCTGCTATTTAAATGTACAGAATGGCAACCCCCTCTAACTTGAGTTGCCAATAGAGTATAGAAATATGAGTGAAAGCACTGTCCTCTATTAATAAATTATTAATGGCAGCCTTCCTTCTTTATCACTGTTATAAAAGACCAGTCAGAAATGAGTACAGAGACAGTATGTTATGAACATAAAAACAGATTGATGAAGTGATAAGTAATGTGCCACAAAACTTGCCGAACTGCACTGTAAGTATTTTATACATACAGTAAAAAAGCATTAGTGCATTTCTCTACTGGTGTGCCATTGAGGTGATTTGTGTGTTGATATGATCAGGTGAAACGCTAAAAACTTCAGATATTTAATACACTCATACAGAAGCTATATGACTTTATGAATAAATTTGGTAAATTGTGATTTTGTTTGGCAGAAAGCTGACCTAACAAGAATTCGTAAGCCCAGAACATGTTTCCTTATGGCAGTTAATTTTGTTGGCTCCAAACAGAATTCATAGAAAGCAAGTTGCAAATGGTTTTTGGAAGCATAAAGTTGCATATTATTGCGCTTTAACTGAAATATAATTGTATTTAGAGAACCAGTTTGTCACAAACTATTCAGAGAAATTTTTGAACTAAGTTTAAATTAATCGATTTTGTAAATAAAAAAACACACACACACATGACATTTACAGTACTTCTTAATATAATTGAAAATAAAGATATTTTGAAAGAAGGAAAAATTGATGTAAATGGTCCTTGGTTGAGGAACCGACAAGCGCAGGGACACTTGAAACAACAAATTATCCCAATTCATCCTTGGCATTTTAACAATTCCTCACATCTTTGATAAATGTGCACAAATATTCAGCTAGGTCAAAAAAAAAAAAAAAAAGTTCAGATCTGCTCTTTCTGGTGAGCTTTGGAAATGTTCTTGACAGTTTAGTCTAAACAGCAGTACCATTGTTATAAACAAAACTCTAGAGTTTTGTTTATAACAGTGAGTATCTTTCTTGAAGCAATTATAATCAGTTGATGTTTAAAGTACATTCCAATGAGAAATCCACAGATGGAAAGCTAAGTTAATGTTTGAATGCATTCTGTAGTGGTAAACAATCCTATGCTTGTATTTTAATACAAAATGTGTATCATTAGTGAAATTTAATTTCTTGTTTGGTATGGACTTTAAAAACCTCCCAATTTTTCCCAAACATCTGTTTTCATTCTTCTATTTGTGGAGAATTACTTTTTCTGAAAAAGTTCCTGTTTTTTTCTTGTTTTAGCCAAAAAAATTTGTTTTCATCCTGCTTACAGTTATCTGATCTCTAGCTTTTCAGAAGTCAAAAGTTGGCAGCTATGGTAAGAAAATACCACAAAAATATTCAAGATTAGAAGATAATCATTTGACAGTGAAAATGGTATAATTTTCCTTGTAAGAGCACATATTATGAGATTTTTGTTGTCCCTATCAAGAGAAAAATGTTAAGTGTGTTTTGGTCTGATAGATGCGAAGAATATACATTTGGGTGGGTAAGTTCTTTAAGGATAGGAATCATGTGAAAATTAAACATGTCTACTAAGACCACAAACTAAGCATATACCAATGATAGCATTGCTCATGTTGAAATAAAGCATATGGAAGAAATATAGTGGATAAACTTTCAACAGTGTTAAAAGTTTATCTATTGTTTAGGCAAATATCCCTAATGAGCACAGGTTTCATTTAAATGGATACTCAGGATGCTTAACTATGAACAGAAAGACAATTGTTTTGATATGTAGCAAGCCATGCTTTCATAAGATGAATCAATGAATGACACTTCCACCCCCACAATTTTCATGAAAGACCCTGATATTCAGTATGGAGACCATGCAGGAGAGTATTGTAAGGGCAGAGAAATGATGGTCGCAATTTTCTCTGATACTGATGGTGTTATTCTCACATACTGCATATATAAGTCACTTCAGTTAAAAGGAAGCTATCTAAATGAGAAATTTCTCCCACTTCTGCTGTAGAAATGTCCAGATGTCATGAATTATCTTTGGTTCTACCACAATTCCATATTTACATATCTTTAGATGACTCTTTGCTCATATCTGAGAGCGATTGACTTCATTTATGGAAGAATATTCCCAGCCAGTGAGCAGCACTAAATGCTGTTTACCAGTGGACTAAATACATCCCTAGAGAATGTGTCATTACAATTTTTTCAGCTTGGTAAAAAAGATCAACGTATGTTGAAAAATTATGTAAATTTTGTTCATCAAAATCAAGTTATAAGGACTCCTAATTTAATAAATTAGGAGTCCTTATAACTTGATTATACCTTGTATTCTAAATTGAATTTACCTTTATGAATTATTCTCCTTATTATTGAATTATTCTCCTTATAATAGTCATACACTGAGTGATCGCTGAATTATAACCACCCCTATGAAAACGACACGTGAGGTACAAGAGTGCAGAGTTAGTTGACCCACGTAGCATAGATACGGTGTCAGTGGTTCAGTAAGTAGCAAAAAATTCTGCGCATAATGGGTAAAAGGAAGGATTTATCAGACTCTGATAAAGGACAGATTGTGGGTGCTCGACGAGCTGGTGCTTCGATTTCCCAAACGGCTGAACTGGTGGGGTGTTTAAGAGCTGCCGTAGTTAAAGCGTACCAGGACTGGCATCAAAATGGTCAAACAACAACAACCCGAAGGCAAAACTACGAAGGTTGATGTTAGAGGTGAGCACCAGGTCCGACGACTTGAACAGGCGCAGCACTGTTGAAGAGTTGATTACCCAATACAACATGGCCCAACCCGGAACAATATCTGGCATGACAATGCGTCACATGCTCGCACGTATGGGCTATACCAGCAGATGATCTCTACAGCATCCTCTCCTAACCAACATTCAACTTGCATGCTCTTTGCATCAGGCATAAGACTTGCCTGGTGCAAAGAGCATGCAAGTTGAATGTTAGAAGATTGGAAGGTGTGCTGGTTGGATGAGTCACATTATTTACTCCACACAGTGGATGGTCGTGTACGGATTTGGTGTCAACAACATGAGGCTCTTCATCCATCATGCACGGTATCAAAAGTGCAGGCTGGTAGAGGCAGTTGTATGGTGTGGGGAATGTTTCACTGGCAGGAAATTGGACCCCTGGTCCATGTGGAACAATGTATCAGTGGTCTCCGCTATTGTCAACTGCTTGCTGACTGTGTACATCCCACTGTGTTAAATTTTTTTCCAAATGGCGATGGTGTCTTCCAAAATGACAATGCGCCGAGCCATCGGGCACTTGTTGTGCAGGAATGGTGTGAGGAACACATTCTGACTTCCAGCATATCCATTGGCCTTCAAACTACCCCAATATCATTTCCATAGAGCACTTGTGGGACACTATGAAAAGGCATATCAGGTGTCTGGATACACTAATCACCTCCATACCTGCATTGCTGAGCGCATTACACACAACTTGGTTGGCCATACCCACCAAACGCTTCCGACATCTTGTTGAATCAATGCACATCGGATAGCTGCTGTAATGAGGCAAAAGGAGGATCTACGAAGTATTAGGTAGGTGGTCATAATTCAGTGCTCACCCAGTGTAAAATGTATTTATAGTATATTAACTAATAGTATTTTTATGTTATTTCAGACTGCTGATAAACCACAGTTTCTAGAAGAGCCAACACCTGATTCTGAGTGCAATATTAAAGATGAGCTTCAGAGATTTTCTAATAATACTCCTTCACATGCTTCTAATCTGTCATCTCAGGAAGTTAGTTTTCTGCGAAAATTTATTGTATTCTAATTTTTTTTTTTTTTTGTTTGTTTGTTTGATATAGTCATTCAAAACTTTTAATTTCTTAGATTATTATAATATGATACCAAGGGAGTGACTTAAACAGACCTATGGATTGTTGTGATATCAAAAAAGTAAGAGATTACCTCAATCTGTTTTGTGGAATGCTTCCAGTCAATTCTCTCCCAAATGTGACCGGTGCCTCCGTAGCCAGGTGGGCAGGAGCAGCAGTGCGTAGCACACGCTTTTTGATTAGACCGGGGTTCGAGCCCGTGACCACCAAATACGGAGGATGCAAAAAGGTCAGGGAATGACCACCGCATATTCCCGGAGCAATATGGCCTTAGTTGCTAATGCTCCTAAAAACCAAATAACAACAACCCAAATGTGATGAATAAAATAAGATGGAAAAAACTAATTAATGAATTACCTCACTCATAGAGATACGACCCAACACGACCCCGAAACACATCAAATCATCACAGCAAGACCATGAGTGCATGAAGACATTGTGTCAGAATAAATAGTTAAAAATTGCTTCCGATAATAAATAATTAAAATCACAATTAAAAAGATTAAAATTAAAAGGATTAAAAGTTACAGTTTGGATGAATACTCAAATTAAACAAAATGCACAGCAGTTTCCCTTCCTTAAGCAGACCATGCTTTTCGGTTGATTGCCGTGTTCACAGGAAGGGAATATCGCAAAGTGTTTGTGTGTGTATTTTACTCTGAAATAGAGAGATTATTTATATTGGCGCATGCGCAAAAAAAGACCAGAAATCCGAAATTAGGTAAGGCCATCACACATTGATAGAATTGTCGTGTAGTTTCATTTCAGCGATCAATAATTTTATGTAATTGTGTTGTATATTTAAAATTACTGCTTCATTGAATAGGAATACATGACCATCATTGACCACATGAAAGGCCAACTCTGATGCATTTGCATGCAACGTGCAGATGGAAGAAGCATGTTGCTTGACAAGTAAATCTAAAGTACAATGAGTGGAACCCTCATACGATGAATCACACTGACTACACGAAATCTTGTACACAAGATCATTTACCTGAGCCGAGCAAGAAAGAAGAATTGTGTGATTTTTTAATATATTATGGAGCTTCTGCATGGGCCTGGCTATAATTTTGAATTCAGTATTTCTAAGAGCTTATTAAGCTGCCTGTACCATTGTTCGATGTATGGTATGGAATTAAAGTGTGTTTTATTGGTTTTATTAATGGGTATTATATTTGCTGTTTTATTTTTAGCTTGTAACCTGATTTAATTTATAATGGAATGAGGATAGCCTCTATTTAAAAACCTGTCAGTTAGTGTAACAATTTCTAAGTGTAAGGTGGGTTCAGACATGGAATATTTGTAAGCGTTAAAAAACTGGTTAAATATAATGGATCTCTTATATGTGAACGGATGACAACTCAGGTAATGCAGGTACATCCCTGAACTGGTGGGTTTTTGGTAAATGATAAATTGGATTTTTTGCATGTCATGTGTGAGAGTGAAATTTAAGAAATTCAGGGCTTTTGTTTCTATCTGTTCCTCCTCCAATGTAAAATGTGGTCCCGTGTGAATATTATTGAATAATATTCAATAATATTCACACGTAGGATGTCCTGAGTGGTGTTGTGATCTGTTATAACAAGTATATCGTCAGTATACTCCCATAGTAAGTAATGCGGGGGAGAAACAGTGTTAAATGAATGTCCTCGATATTGGCAAGATAGATTTCTGCTATAAGATCGCTTCGGTTCAAACCCATCGGTAAACTGAAAACTGTTTGTATATATCTCTTTAAACGTGAAATAGTTAGTTTCAAGAAGAAGCCTTGATTAATTTAAAAATTTCTTTTTTTCATGATTTAGTGTGATGTATCACACTAAATCATGAAAAATCGCGATAGAATCTTTGTTTAACAGTTCCCAAACTACATTGAGAGAAGGCGCCTCTGTAAGCCACGTGGGCCGGAGCAGCAGTGCATAGCACGCGCTTCTTGATTAGACCGGTGTTCGAGCCCATGACCACCAAACACAGAGGATGCGGAAAGGTCAGGGAATGATCACCGCATATCCCCGGAGCAATATGGCCTTAGTTGCTAATACTCCTAAAAAAAAAAAAAAAAAAAAAACATGAGCGCATAGTCCACATTTACATTGGTGTACAAAGAGGTAACATCTAACAAAAATAAGTTATCATGAACGCTAAGTGTAATATCTTTAATACTATTAAATAAAGTGTCATAATTTTTTATGCCAAACCTTATCAACTGTCTAAATGGTTTAATGATATTGTATAAATGAGCAGCTAAGTGTGAAAACGCTGAATTTTTGTTTGATACAATAGGGCATACAGAAAACTGGGTTTGTGAAATTTAACCTGTCCAAAAAGTACAGGAGTATTGATATGGCCTCGCTTTCAGCTCTTTTAATTGGACCATGGAAATAAAATAACTCTTACGATATGCAGGCAGTTAGGGTTTGTTGTATTGGTTTACTAAATTTGTGAATACAGACCGGTCTATCACCCTGTAAGTGGAACTGTCCGATATAATAGCATCCAATTTTCTAAAATAGTCTGTTTTATCCATAATAACTACGGTGTCCCCTTTATCTGCTCTTTGGATAACAATATCTTTGTTCCCTCTAAGACTACGCAGTGCTGTAATTTCATTCATATTAAGTCTGGATACCTGAAGAGTTTTGGAGTTATTGATTACCTGATTGACTTGCTGAACCAATAAGTCTTTTTGTGGAATGTTGCGGAGACCATATTCAAAGTCTATCACAAATTGGTTCTTGGGGAGTTTGAGGGGGTAAATTAAAGTTCAGACCCTTCGAAAGGAAAAAAATCTGATCCTCAGATAATGCATATGAAGACAAATTAGTAACTTGTTTATATGTCACCTTATTATGTATATGATGTGGGGAAGATCGTATGTAAGCTAGATTAGCATTAGCATTAGCAGAGGCATATGATGCAAGAAAGCAAGCTTATTCAGCATCAGCCAAAAAAAAAAAAAAAAAAACACCCACTCCCATTTCACCCCTCCGTTCGTTCGAAATACCTGTCCAGTTGAGCTTTAAATTTGTTTAGGCTATCAACTTCAACAACAAGTGATGGAAGTCGGTTCCACCAACCAACCACCCGCTGGCCAAAGGCAAATTTCCGCACATCTATCCGACATCCGTCCTTCCTCAATTTGAATTTATGCCCTCTGATGTAAGCTAGATCTGTGTTATGTCTAAAAATAGTGGATGTACTTCTGTGTTTGAGCATCTGCTTGCATAAACATGCCCGGGGGGGTCGATCCCAATACAAAACTGTTAATGAACCATTTAACTTAAACAAGTGCTTATTTTTTTATGTCAGTAGCCAATGCGTCCCACCTTAAATCTATAAAGGATTTTAACACAGTCCAATCGTTAGAATGTAAATATTTTTTTATTTTATCACAAAGTGCAGTCACCTGAGAATAATAATACCTCTTCATTGCAAAACGAGAATTTAAGGCAAGTTTAATAATATGGTGCAATGTAGCAAAAACCAGTTCTTTAAAACCAGGAAACCTATGAATAAAATTAACCCTCGCAAATTTAGGCATGATAATAATAAATAAATAAATTTTCTGTTTATACTCCGGGACGACCAAACGGTCAGAGGAGTTCACAAATAGACTATTTTCATGGAGGCAATATTTCAGAAACGAAATATGTTGTTTTTGTGCGGAATATTTCAGTGTCAATTTGATGTGATTTTGCATCATATTATACAAAAAATCTCTTGTAGTCAAACTTAAATTGTGTGTATTATGTCGATAGACCGTAGGGGGGGGGGGGAGGAGAGTGGAATTAAGGACAAATACAGAAACAAAACCCTGAATTTCTTAAATTTCACTCTTGCATGTGACATGCAAAAAATCCAATTTAGCATTTACCGAAAACCCACCAATTCGGGGATGTACCTGCATTACCTGAGTTATCATCCATTCACATATAAGAGATCCATTATATTTAACCAGTGTTTTAACCCTTACAAATATTCTACGTCTGAACCCACCTTACACTTAGAAATTGTTACACTAACTGACAGGTTTTTATATAGAGGCTATTCTCACTCTGTTATAAATCAAATCAGGTTACAGGCTAAAAATAAAACAGCAAATATGATACCCATTAATAAAACCAGTAAAACACACTTTATTTCTATACCATACATCGAACAATGATACAGGCAGCTTAATAAACTCTTAGAAATACTGAATTCAAAATTATAGCCAGGCCCATGCAAAAGCTCCATAATATATTAAAAAATCACACAATTCTTCTTTCTTGCTCGGCTCAGGTAAATGATCTTGTGTACAAGATTTTGTGTAGTCAGTGTAATTCATCGTACGAGGGTGCCACTCGTACTTTAGATTTACTTGTCAAGCAACATGCTTCTTCCATCTGCACGTCGCACGCAAACGCGTCACAGTTGGCCTTTCATGTGGTCAATGATGGTCATGTATTCCTATTCAATGAAGCAGTAATTTTAAATATACAACACAATTACATAAAATTATTGATCGCTGAAATGCTTGAAATGAAACTACACGAAAATTCTATCAATGTGCGACTGCCTTACCTAATTTCAGATTTCTGGTCTTTTTTGCGCATGCGCCAATATAAATAATCTCTCTATTTCAGAGTAAAATATACACACACAAACACTTTGCGATATTCCCGTCCTGTGAACACGCCGATCAACCAAAAACGTGGTTTGCTTAAGGAAGGGGAAACTGCTGTGCATTTCGTTTAATTTGAGTATTCATCCAAATTGTAACTTTTAATCTTTTTAATTGTGATTTTAATAGTGATTTTAATTATTTATTATCGGATGCAGTTTTTCACTATTTATTCTGACACAATGTCTTCTTGCACCCTGGTCTTGCTACGGTGGTTTGATGTGTTTTGGGGTCGGGTTGAGGCTCTTGGCTTTCGATTCCATTACGCATTGGATTTGGTCATATCTCTATGAGTGAGGGAATTCATTAATTTATTTTTTCCTTCTTATTTTATTCGTCACAGTTGGGAGAGAATTGACTGGAAGCATTCCATGAAAAAGATTGAGGTAATCTCTTACTTTTTTAATATATTAAAAAATCGTGGAAGTTATTGAGCCCTGTAGCTTTGAATTTTTTACTAATTGTTGTGATATATAATAATAGCAGTGTTCTTGTGGATTTCAGGAATATGGTTTGTATGTTCCTTGCATTTGTCGGGATGTAGACATTCTAGTGATGACAGGCAGTGCCAGTACTTGAATCTAAAATGCTGATGAAGTGATATTCATGTCCCACTTGAGTCAAATAGGTCATATTTTTGACCATATCCAGTCAGTCTGCAATAACCAAATCATCTACTTGCCCCTTCACAAAGGTGGGACTATCAGTAACCCTGGGTATATCATCATTTGCAAGGTAAAAAATGCTGCATGTAGTATACTGGAGGGGACCACGTGTGAACAAATGTAAGCAGGGGTTGAGGCATGGTGTCCACATCACACAGGGAAATCGCTAACCCTCTGTGTCAGTGATAGTGGGTAGTAGATGATTTATTGCCTGGTGCATACCACTACACTGCTTATTGGAGGCTCGAAATTGTGAAAACCATGTTTTGCCTTCACAGCAAATCTCTCACATATCCCCATCATGCACTGTGGGTCATGCCTTTTGAGGTTATGACAGACATTGTGGTGAAATCCAATATTCTTCACATATCGGGGACACAGTGTTAAGACAGTTTTCACAAGCTGGCTACTAGATAGTTGACCACACCAAACCTGTTGCTAACACTCTACGAGGCATCTGTATCAGCTAGTATATAATCTTACGTCTCTACTCAGCCCTCTTATGGCAGGAGGGAGTTCGTGTATTGTGTGTGCAGGGGAACACTGCGAAGGCCATCCACTACTTTTACTACTTTATGTAAGGAGCTGGGTATATTTTTGTTGTGTGTACACTTGTCCAAAAACTTTCATCGTTTCATTTAACATGTCCCCTCCCAAACTTTTACTTTATCTACATAAATGCATTATGAATAGTTAAACTAATGCACTGATTTGGATGAGATCACTAAATATCCTGAAAACTTCACAATTTTTTTTCCAAATATACATGGTTTCAGTTCCAATTTTGCTAGTCTTCATTTCTGCCTACAACCTGCCAAGCCCTATTTACTTTTTCTAAATGAATCTTAATAATCTGTTATTATTTGTCTTAGCCACTGTTTGATCTCAGTTGTTCTGATTCCTCTTTGTGACTCCTTTCACTTGTCTCTGACTTTCCATAACAATCACCATTGATAACTTTCATATCACTGATAGGCGCAATATGGCCTAAGCAGCCCTTGTGCCAAAAATAACAATAACAACAACTCCTTTCACATTAAAGATGGTACTTGTGCATATGTCCTCTCTGATATTCCTTGCCAGAGAATTCCTGAAATGAAATCTCTCTTTTTTTGATCCCTCTTTAAATCCCTCTTCTAGCCTAAAATCTTTTTATCTCATTCTCTCAAATTCACCTGTTGCCTCTGTCATTCTCTCAACGCTAGAAATTATTTGGACCTTTTGACTTTTTTTTTTTTTTTTAACTGTTCTTTCTCCAATCTAACTTTCCTAACAGTGAAGTAATTTTTCTAGGTGATTTTAATGTTCACAACTTCAGCTGGCTTCAGTTTTATAGTTTCTAATTTTTCTGCACCAAAAAAATTAATTTTTGCTCTCAGTGTTGCTTTTATTTTATACATCTGTTGACTGTAAATCTCAAATCTGCCTTACCATGGAATACTCTTCACACATCTTAAGTAGTACCCCAAAACTTAACTCAAGCTTCTAGACTCTATCCAGACGAGTTGAATTAGATTAGTTAATGATCTGTCTCTTACAAATTCTCTCCACTTTCTGTCATGTAGACATTCAGTTTCTGTTGCATGCTGTTTCTGTAGATAGTTCTACCTATACTGTAATTCTACCTCTCTTCCTAACCAGTCTGAACACACATGCCTTAGATAGTCAGCATTTGTTCACTGTCCAACTCCAAACTCACAGAACTAGCTTTTCCTCATTTATCCCGTATGCTTTTTGTTCTTTGTATTAGTAGACTTTTTCAGATGTTGTATAAATCTCCCCATTGTTATTATTGCATTTTCAGGCAGATTTTTAATTATTTTCCTGAACGTAGACCACTCGTGTTCTTTGCTGCATCCATTGTAAAAATCCAGAAAAACATTTCTGAAATGTTTGCTTTAGGAATGTCATCACATACCATCATGTGGGTTACTTTAGAATTTTTATTAACTGACCCTTAATATTGTAAGAATTGTCATTTAAACTGGCTTTTTCTATTAATGCAACGGTCATAAAATGAAGTTTGTTGTGGGAACCTCTGAAAATATTTCTAATTGTCAGTATTATGTGATTGAACAGAATGGACATAAAGTAAATAAAGAAAACAATTAAATTTAAAATGGAATTTATTGCATAAATGAGCTCTCACTAATTTGTAAGAGAAGTCTGGGAATGCCATTCATACAATGCTGGAACACAGTGCTGGTGCCTTCTGGCTAAAGTTGAATCTCTATTAAGAGTCTTTCTTTGTTGAATCCTAAAAGATGGCAGGCGTAGATTAATAGTGATAGTGCTCATAGATAACTACTGATTATGCTGAATATAGCATTGGCCCTTATCTACCAACAGGCCATGTAAATAGATGATCATTCTCTATTACTCTTAGTTGTTCTTTGATATGAATAACACAGGAGATGGTTGATTAGGACTAACTCATAGTTGAAATATCAGGAAATTTATGCTTATTAGTGTAACAGTTTTCATTTAAATTAATATTAATGCTATAGTGTTATTAAGGAACAATTATTCAGTATATCCATGATATTCAGACTTTTCAGTGTAAACATGAAAACTTCAACACCTTTACCAAAAGCTTTTTTTTTTTGTTTAATTTTATTTTGAAATTTTTCTATTATTCAGAAGTCTCTTACTTTCATACATATAGGAAACAGAAAGTGCAGATCATGAACCTACTGGAATGCGCCTTAGAAAAGATTCCTATTTGAAAGCTATCCATAGTGATAACAGCCATTTAAGGGCTGGACTACAAAATATGTTACAAGTATTTGTTACTAATGCTGCCAATGTATTTCTTTTGGAGATTTCTCCAGAAAGAATTAACCTTTTAGAAGAACAGGTAATTTTTTTTTTTTTTTTTTTTTTTAACAGAGATTAAAATTGTATTCTTTTATTTAATTTCCATTATCTTATCAATAGTTGCATTGAGTTTTATAATGCAAATAATTGTCTGGATATGATGATCAACCTATCTTTTAAATGTTTGTTATAGTGCAGACATTTGTGTATTTCTTATATAAAGACTTGGCTACAAAACATGTTAGAAATATTTGTTACTATTGCTGCTAACATTTAGTTTGGACATTTCTGCAAAAGAATTAACCTTTTTAATGAAGAATGGTAGAAATATGAGGTGTGATCATAAAGTTTGGGGACCAAACTAACATTCATGATAGACTTTTTTGAAACTTCTATTAGTTCCTGTGTCAATAATTTCTTCAGTTCTTGCAAATCTGTGATCTTTTAAGGAGGCTTTAAGCTTGGGGGGGGGGGGAATCACAGGGAGCTAAATCCGGTGTGTATGGTGAATGGGAAGCTATAGTGATGCAGTTCCTCACATGAAATTCTTGAATGAAAAGCACCAAGTGCACAGACTATTAAGTGCCATGATGCAAGTGCCAATTCCCTGAAGCACACTTTTCCACCTATTTTCTCTGAACATCATCATGCAATTACTGTGGAAGTGTTCTGTAGTATTGCCAGTTCACTGTTTGGCCATATATGGCAAATTCAAAATGAATGGTAAACTGGGGGTCAAAAAGTGAAAAATATGCACACCCTTCACATTTTCTTGAGAGGACTGGGCCTCTGTTTCCAGATCATGGCCATACAACCATGATTTATCACAGTAATAATGGAAGAATCAAATTGTGGATTGGTAGCATCACATTATGAAGATCTTGGCATGCAAGAACTTGTTATCCTCTGTGATCATCAGGGAGGATTCTAAGCACAAACTTGATTGAAATGCATCACATTACCAAATATTGTGTAAAAATTGATTAACATGTCTCGTGGGAAAAAAGAATTGCACTAGTAACTTTGTGTACAGTTAAACATTATTGGAGGCTTGAAGTAGTGGAACCCATGTTTAGTCTCCAGAGCTAAGTTCCGATAAACCCTTCCCCATCTCTTCCATCATGCAGTATGACTGATGGCTTTTGAGGTTATGATGAATATCATGGCAAGATCCAGTCTTCCTTACATTTCAAGGGTACTTCTAAAATGGTGTTCGCAGGCAGGCCACTAGTTAACACACTGGACCGAACCTATTGGTAACTCTTTAGAAGGCTTCTGGATCAGCTAGTGTATAATCTTGCTACCACTACTCTGCCAGATAGTGACTGGAGGGAATCGAGGGGGGGGAATTGTCAAGGCCACGTTATGTCAAGGATCTGGGTATATTCTTACCATGTGTACAGCATACCCAAAAATGTCATTACTTCATAAAGCATGGCCCCTCCCACTTTTTCTTACTATTGAATACATCATGAATTGTCAAACTAATAGAGTAAGCTTATCTGCGAAAAGATCTAAACCTCCCAAACACTTCCTAGTTCATTTCACAAATATACGTGGACTCAATTCTAATCTCAACAATGTCCATTTCCACTTGCAGTTTAAACCCCCATGTACTTTTTCTGACAGAATCTCAGTTATCGGTTGATTCAACTACTGCTCACCTCAGTTGCCCAAATTATTCGCTGTATGATTCCTTTCGCCTCAAAGGTGATGCTTGTGCATATGTCCATTCCGATATTCCCCATCATAGACTTGGTAATTTGGAATCTCCTCTTTTTGATCTTCTGGCTTCAAATCTTTCTACATCAGTGTATCAAATTCATCTGTTGTCTCTACTATTCTCCCAACTCCACTAATTGCTTGGAGTGCTTTGACTTCCTATCTTTGCAACTTGACTTTCTCCAGTCCAACTTTCCTAACAGTGAGGTAATTTTCCTTGGTGATTTTAATGTTCACAACTCCAGCTGGCTTCCGTTTTCTAGTCACACTGACCGAGCTGGTCAAGATGGTGAGGCTTTTGCAATTTCTAATGACTTTGAACAGATTGTTCATTTACCTACAAGAAACCGGACAATCATACCCATACAGCCAACACGCTTGATCTTTTTCTCAAAAACAAGCCTTCTAATTACACGGTGAAAGTGAGTGGTCCTTTAGGCGCTTCAGATCACAACTTGGTGATTGTATGTTTTCCAATGGAGCCTTTATCTCATGGCTATTACCAACCTCTTGTTGTTTGGCAATACAAGAATGCAAAATGGGATGATCTGCAAGATTTCTTTTCTTTTCCTTGGTCGGATTACTGTTTTAAAACTTCTGGTGTCAACGTTTGCTCAAATCATTTCGGTGAAATTATTCTTCTAGGAATGGAATCCTTAATTCTACACTCCACTTTAAAATCTCGTCCTTTATCTAAACCTTGGTTTTCCATTAAATGTGCTAAGGCTGTTCAAGAGAAGAACGTTGCATATTGTAATTGGCTTGTTTCCAATTCTTCAGTTTCATTTTCTGCCTACACCAAAGCTTGCAACAATTGTAAAGCAGTTATTAATCAGTCGAAACTGGCACCTCTGTAGTCAGGTGGGCAGGAGCAACGTTGCGTAGCACACGCTTCTTGATTAGACCAGGATACAAGCCCTTGCCCACCAAATATGGAGGATGCGGAAAGGTCAGGGAATGACCACTGCATATCCCCGGAGCAATATGGCCTTAGTTGCTAATGCTCCTAAAAACCAAATAACAAACAAATGAACAGTCCAAACTAGATTTTGAACAGGCTAAGAGTAGAAAACTTGCTTCTTGCCCTAATGGTAGCCAAGCATTCTGGTCTCTTGCCGAAGGTATTGGCCACAACTTTTGCCCATCTCTGTTCCCACCTCTCTGTCAAAACCAGATGGTTCTGTTGTCACTTCAGCCAAGGATAAAGCTGACCTGCTAACATCCCATTTTTCTTCCAACTCGTGTATTAATGATCTTGGTAAAACACCTCCCACCATGCCCAACACGCTCCATTCAATGCCTCCTGTGGTCTTCTGTCAAAAGGATTTTGGCAAATCTTGATGCTAAGAAAGCTCCAGGTCCTGATGGTATTTCTCCACTTGTTCTCAAAACCTGTGCTCCTGAATTTACTCCTGTTCTTTGCTACCTGTTTTCACCTTCTTATTCCAAAGGTATTTTTCCTTCTTTTTGGAAATTTGTCCATTTCCAGCCAGTTCCTAAAAAGGGTGACAAATCCCTCGAATCCAATTATCGTCCCATTGCAATCACTTCTACTCTTTCTAAAGTAATGGAGAAATCAATTAACTGCCAACTCTTAAACTACCTAGAAACCTTCAGTCTGATCAACAATCACCAGTATGGATTCCATCAATGTTGATCCCCCTGGTGATATTCTGGCTTATGTGACCCATTTATGGACAAATTCAATGGAAAAGTTTGGTGAAACACAAGCAGTTGCTCTTGACATCTCAAAGGCTTTAAATCATGTTTGGCATAAAGGTCTTCTAAACAAGCTTCCACCTTATGGTTTGCCAACTGTTTTTTGTAATTGGTTATCAAGTTTTCTCTCTGGTCACTTACTGAGGGTGATGGTAGATGGCCCCCTGTCTTCTAACTTCTCCACCAATGCTAGTGTCCCACAAGTTTCAGTTCTTTCACCTACTCTTTTCCTCTTGTATATTAATGACCTTCTTCCATTGACTGGAAATCCTATCCATAGTTTTGCCGATGATACCACATTGCATTTCACTTGGCATTTTGAGAAACTTTCTTCTTTCACTTTCCATTTTGAGATTCTTCTGCTTGTATTCTTATCTTTGGTGACACTCCAATTTCTAGGCAAAGTGATATATCTCTTTTGGGGATTACCCTGACTTCTTATCTCTCTTGGCACAAGCACATTACAAATATTGCTTCCTCTGCATCTAAACAATTTGTTTTTCTCTTTCGCTCTCAGCATAACTTTTCTTCCAAACAACTGTTCACAATGTACAAATAGCAAATCCGCCCTACCATGGAATATTGTTCCCACATCTGGGGCGGTACCCCCAAAAACTCTCTGTCTTCTAGATTCCATTCAGAAGAGGGCATTTAGGTTAATTAACGACTCTTCTCTAACAGTGTCTCTCCACTCGCTGTCTCATAGATGTACTGTTTCTGCTGCATACCTTTACTACAGATACTTGCATGGGCACTGTGCTTCTGAATTAGCTTCTGTAATTCCAGATCTCTCTTTCAAAACACTCTGAACACGTGCTACCACCAGCCAACATCCATTTACTGTCCAACTTCAAACTCACAGAACCAACTTTTCATCTTCCTCAATTATTCATTCAACTGCTGTTTTCTGGAACAACCTTCCTTCATACGCATTTCCTGAAAATTACAGTCTACAGAAGTTCAAGTCTAATGTCAACAAATATCTTTCGTCTTCTAAACCTCCAACCCAAGCATGGCACTAAGTACTATAGGTTCTAATACCTCTTGTGTTTTGGGGTTTTCATAAAAAAAAAAAAAAAAAAAAAAAAAATTCATTAATCAATCCTGATCAGATTGTGAACATGAGCAATTGAGTCACTGGTTTTTGAAATTATGAAAGTTTGGCTGGAGCAAGGTTCTTGTTTAACAAACATGCAGCCACCTTTAAACTTTGCAAACCACTGAAAGTTTTCAAATGACATAATAGCTTTTCTGAAAGCTGGGCTTGACATTTCAAAATTTGTTGCACATTTGCTTCCCAATAAAATCACTCGTGAAATAAAACATATAAAACCTTTTGTATTCAATTGATGTTGATTCAGTATAATTGCAGATAAATAATTCATGCATTACTGTGTTCAAATGAATCACTAAACACGTTGCGACCAAGGTGTTCCTTGAGCGGCATGGTGCATTGATAATTGTTAACAAGTTCTTGTGAACCAAGTGACCTTTTGTGATGATAATTTTGGAAAGACAGCTGTCATGAAGAAACGGTAAGAAAATACCATGAAACGTTTGACTACGTTACACCAATGATCCAAAACATTATGACCAGCAAGTCATTATGCAAATCAAGGCAACTGCAGGTAAACTACGGTGTGGGTCGGGACACGGTATAAAAAACTGATACTGAGCTTCGTTATTCAGTGTTACTCCTGTTCTTCAGATGGGAAAGGCAGCAGACTTAAGCGAATTTGACAAAGGCCAAATTGTAATGGCCAGACGACTGGGTCAGAGCATATCCGAAACGGCACGGCTGGTGCCGTGTTCACGGTCACCAGTGGTCCAAGGAGGGAAAACCCACGAACTGCCAGCGAGGTGTTGGATGACCATGGCTCTTCAATGCTCGAGGTGAGCGAAGGCTCTCCCAGATGGTATGTGGCAACAGAAAGGCGACTGTGGAGCAACTCGCCAGTAATTGGAATGCTGGTGGCTGGAGTAATGTGTCACAACACACAGTACATTGAACCCTGCTGAAAATGGGGCTGTGTAGCTGCAGGCCACTCTGAGTGCCCATGCTAACCATGGTTCACCGGCGACAGTGCCAACAATGGGCACGCGAGCATCGAAATTGGACCGTGATTGATTGGAAGTAGGTCATCTGGAAGGTCGACTATTACGTAATAAAATATTGCTAATGCTTTTGCTTCTATTGTAAGCAAACTTTGTTTTTTGTTTGATTTTCTATCCAAACAGATAACAGCCAAACAGATAACAGAAAAAGAGCCGTTCCAACTCTTCCAATTCTTTGTGTCTTAATCTAATGGATTTTAATTACACTTTCAGTTGTTCCTGCTATAAAGTTGTTTTTATTTTCTCTGCATTCTTTGTAATTCTTGGTGTTGCCTCATTTAGGCCTGTAGCACGTGCAATATCACGTGGTCTTTCATTTCCCTCAAAGCGTTTCACAATTTCATATTTTTTCTCTATCGACAGAGGTGGACTGGCCATAAGCCTTACCAGGGAAACCACGGTGGGTTGGAGGCCGGTGTGATTTTGGCCATAAACGCTAGTATGAGGCCACTACAAATTTTCCCGGGTAAGAATTTTTGACCCAGTCCGCCTCTGTTTATCAATATTGCTTTTCTTTTACTTCCTGAATCTGTAGTGTCTTCACCAGGATGCTTCCTTTTCACACCTTTTAAGTATTTTACTCATTTTTAGGGAATAAAGCACAATTAAAAATGAGGAGGCTTGCTTGATACATATAAACAAAGCTGTGTGTTGTGTAGCAACTGAATAAACAACACCATAAAGGCAGAGACAACTCTATTAACACCTCACTAGCTCACATTTTACTAAAGCACATTTCTGGGAGTTACTACCATAAAACAATAAAAACAATTTCCAGTTGCATTTCTGCTAGTGGAATCTGTTACAAACTGGTAGTAGACTCAATCTAATTGCATTTGCGATAATACCGATAGCTGGAATTTTATGTTATGGTGAAATGCGTTTCCCCTTCACTGATATAAAAAAACAAATACATTTTCAGAATCTTCTCTTCGTTTCTATCGTGTTTCGTTCAGTCGGGGTGATTCTGGTCCGACTGCCATTTCTTGTAAACATAAAGGCGAATCATGCACAAGCAAATTCGGTTCGTGTTATATACGATATCGTTTCCCCTATTTATAAATCGTGTATGATCGAATTTGTGTAGTGTAAACACGTGTTATACGAGGACTGGCTGTATATATAAAGAATATAGGAGTGAGTAGGATGAGAATAGAGAATATAGGAGTGAGTAGGAAGAGAATAGAGAATATAGGGGTGAGTGGTTATATCTGTTTTTAATTTAACTATAAATGATTCTACTAGGAATCACTAATGCCATTGGTAAAATTAAACAGTACATGATCAATGTACGCATTTATTTATAACAGATGTGGAAAATTGCTATTAGATACTAAATTTATTATACAAAATATCATCTAGTAACAAAGAAATACATTTTTATTGATATTTAATTTAATGATAGTAATACTGTAATATGTACAAAATGGGATATGTAAATCTACATATATTTAATAAGCCAAAATTAGAGTAATCAAAGTAAAAAATAGACTAAAAAGCCAATTACCATCTCTACATATTGATAAGCACTTCAGTAGTGCCTATCAATGTATAAATAATAAGTAATTAGTAAAATACTACCATCTCTTTCTGTGTGCCTCATACCACCATTACATCCTGAATATTAAAGCTCAAAATAACCACTTACGAGAGTGATGATATACAAATGGCAATAATCAAAAATAAAAATTTTAAACTCACTTTAAACCTAAGGGAGGAGCTAATTTTGCTCTAATCTGGTATGAAGGGGCCTTTGGTCTAAAAGATAGTAACTTTATTTTAAACAAAGAAGTAATTTGTATAAAAGGATTGCAGCATACAGGAAGAGCAATATGGGTGAATAATTTATGTGGAGTAGCTAATCTTTGCATGCATCATTATGAGAAGAACCTAGATCAAAGCTTTATTACATCTAAAACATGGAAGATTGGTTAACAGTTTAATTAACCAAATATTAAGAAGCATAATTGTAAAAAATATTAAGCATAATTGTAAAAAATATATATAAAATTATTAAGTGTTACATATAGAACTAACCGATTAATGCCATCAAACGATAGAACATTACATCGGACGTTAAGTATGTAGATATAGACATTCATATTAAGAATAATAACCTAACTACCAAGGTATTTGACAAACGCAAAGAATTCAATTTCAAAACTATAGACCTAACCAGTTGGGGTACAAATATCTCAATACGTATCCTTAAAAACATAATAGTGACACAAGGTATCAGAAGATTATATATCTGTAATAATAATAGTGATGTTATAGACGCACTGATCGATCTTAAGCATAAATTATTAGATAACGGTTTCCCACTTAATTTCATTATGAAACATATGAGTACTGCTTTGTCCATAGCCCTAAAAACATACCACGATAATCTAAACCAGTTGGATACCATGGAAGCTATTAGGCATACCGTATATTGAATTATACGTACGTGGTACTGTTTTAAAGGAATTATTATCTGGTATAGTTTCTCTGTTTAATAGGAATTATTATCTGTTTTATACATCGGTATCTATGGAGCGAGTTGTTTACTAATTAGCCTATGTATATACATGTACATACTAGGTACTGCTGCATAAACACGCTATATATAGCTTACGCCTTAGAAAAGTGGTACCTATATGTATTTTTACAGTAGGAATTAATTCGTTATATTTTACTAAGATTTCTCTTCGACATCTGGGAATTATTGGTTTTGTTTTCTCTACTATAGAGGGCGCTATTATACTTTGGTTCATCCCAAACTTGGCTATTATTGGACAAATCTTAGGTGGCGCAGTATACGCTGCAGTTATAAACGTCTTGTGCGTTAACCGCAGGCGTTTAGTTTTTTCCCGCCTTGGGCCACGGTAATGTATGTTAGGTAGATTCTTTGACGGGACTATACTGGTTCTACAGTATTACCTCCTTTGTTTAACGCTTTACATAAAGTTCGCCACTGCGTGATATTTTGACATTAGATTTATAGTAAATTATCTTAGGAATTAGCCATTCCATTTTTTCCGTTCCTTTTCGCATTCTATTGATATATTTTACCGGCTCTTACTACTTAACCAGGATCCCTACTATTAGGGTCGGGAATTTACACTCCCGGTTTTATCCGATGTATTATCGATAAGTTGCTTTTCCTTTTCTTTTTCACTTTTATCTATCCTCTTGCCTTATTTTTTCATGTCTCACGAACTATTAGAGTAATTCGAGGGGGAGTGAGGTACTATTGCTTTAACTACACTGCTTTCCGTTCGCCTTTAGTTAGCTAAATTAGCCATTTTCAGCAAATATTGTTCAGCAAATATTAATAATTTCTCAGTTGTGCTTATAATGTTGCAGCGATAGGTCGGGCTAAATATCATCCAGCCTGTATTCTTACAAATTATGGTTAGACATACCCCTTTTTGGACGGCTACATTTATACTGATTTATAGTCTTTACTATAACCTAATTTTAAATTAGATGAATTATCCATTATTATGGAATTTTGGTTTTGGCATACAGGCAGATGATAACAGAAACCGATGGCTCAGTCTAACATGGGTTGGTTATTTTGTAAGGGTTTAGCCCTCGACAAAGTCTCTTGCAAAATGGGTTTCCCATGTAAGGCTTATTATGTTAACTAACTTAATATTTTATATTTTTTCATGTATTTTTTCATGTATACTGGATGTACGGTTGGCCTACTATTAGGCCTACTATATATCCACATGACTTGGTTATTGAATGTTTCAATGCAAACAGCTATCTTGAGACTTGTTATTTAGACATATTTAGTTGTAAAGAATGACAATATCAGTACTAAGATTTATGATAAAAGAGAAGCACCCAATTTCCAAATGATTAGTTTTCTAAATTGGTAATCCATTATTTCTGAAAAAGTTCACCATAATACAATCAGAGCTCTTGCAATCCTCTTTTTAACCTCCCATCACATTATAACAACCCTCTTTTTAAACTCTAAGCATATCATAATACCATGTGGTAAGTACCAGTCCAATTTCCCATAAACCTATTGCTATTTTACGTTCATTATAATAACCTTGAAAGACTACTGTATGTATCCTTTTTGCTGTGGTCATTCTTCTGGGGCCAATAAAAACTCAGATATAAAGCTACTTGAATAATCATCCTTTATTGTTATTTTTATACACAGTTTCAATGAAATTTGTTCTTATCTAAATGCTAATAAATTACAATTTATATTGTGACGTAACCTAAGCTTTAATTTGATATGTTGCAGGTTGAAGTATGCAAACGCGTTCTGAACATATATCGGTATATGGTGATGAATATACATATGGAAAGGAAGACGTGGTATGTATGTTATCTTATTTTGATTGATTAAATTGTTGCTCTTTTATTCAATGAATGAGTTGCTCCACCATGTTTATAGTTTCTCTGTTATGAGTAAGAATTTCTTAACTGCAGAACTGTTTTCACAGTGACCTTTTGATAATTTATAATTTGGAGATGCCATATGGCAAATACTTTTTAATTAAAATATAATATTAAAATACTTGTTAATATAAGTGTTGTGTGAGAAATTGGTTACACATTCCAGATTTGATATTTGTGTTCATTGAATGTGCATTGTATAGAATTTTCTCCCTTCATGCTAACCATTGACTGTGATCTTTTATAATTTATGCAGTGTGTGTGTGTGTGTGTGTGTGTGTGTGTGTGTGTGTGTGTGTGTGTGTGAACTACCAGTCATAAAGGATAAATCATTTCAGTCAGCTGAGTATTACATAAAAGATATTGTATGATTTGAAAATTTTATTATGTATAATAAGCAAAGTATAAATATGAACTCCTGGTGGTATTATTCACCTTAAAGATAGAAATATGAGTATGTCTGTATATAACTGTATATAATCTGTATTCAACCCAAGCACGGTACTAAGCACTATAGGTTCTAATACCTCTCGTGCTTGGGATTCACATAAAAAAATAAAATAATAAAATAATAATATAAAAATTATTTTTATATATAGATATAATGATAAATCATTATTGAGCAGATAAATATACTCTTCAAAACTTGCTAGACCTCTTTATTTTAGCTAAAATTGAAGCTCTTTTAGCAAGTATAGCAGTGCTTCATTATACCAAAGATAATTTTAAAAAAATTGGAAGAAACCATATGAAGTGCTCATACATTAGGCTAGTGCTGTAACCAGGGCTCCCACTCACAAATTTTAAAAAAACTTAGATTGCAACTTAAATAAACCCAAAAAAAACCTAGTTTTCATCATATAGTATAGCAACACAAATAAGATAAAACTTACCATGCAAAAATATCTTTTATTTAATTGTAATCAGAATTTTCATCCCATTCAGTTCCCTCCACATTTATTTTTTGAAGTTCTTTCATTTTTTCAAACGTTCTTCGTATCTTTTATGACAAGTTCCTTGTATGACTTCTTTTACCAATTCTGATTTAGGTTTCCATGTATAGCAATTTTGATTAGATCTATTTATCACCTGTTTTGCCATTAGTCAATTTTTCACAGTTTCTGGTTTAAGGGAGTTTGTGGCTTTTGTTTTTATATGGTTTACTTGGGAGAAGATTCTTTCTACGCTTGCCGAAGAGTGAGGTAAAATAGTTAGACTGGTCATAAAGTTAGATAAAATCTCATATTTAGAATTATTAAAGCCATCTTTTACATTACATAACAGATACCAAAACTCAGGGATGGTTTTGTAAGAGAGATCTAAATCTTGATTTAAACGAAATGATCTCCATTCATCATCTAGAAGATCTATTTTGTCTTCAGAAACAAGGTGAGGGAACTGCATTGCTAAATGGAAAATTGAGGATGGCGATTTGGCACAATCATGTATCACTGCTGGGCCAAGAACATTGAGACTGGCGACAATTCCATTGTCATTTAGAGGAAATCTTTTTCTGATTTCCATACAAAGTTCAACAAGAAATTTTAAACAATCATTTTTAAACCTGCTTTCACTGTCACCAAGTGGTGTTGAATTTAATAAGGCCATACAACGGCCTCCCAAATATATTTTATTCAGAGGCTTATGATTTATTGCATTGCTTGGATCAATTTCAATCAGCTTGCATGAAGTAATGACTTCTTCTTTTATGAAAAAAACTAAGAATATTTTTATACTCAATTGAAACCACTGAATGAAGTAAGTGCAATCTGAAATGCTCAGATTTAAATTCAATATTCAGGCAGTTTATTTTCTCCAGTACATATCCTAAAAACAACAACATATGCTTAGTTCCTTTGGTGATCATAGTATTGTAAATATTCCCTGCACCATCGATTTTGTCAATTTTTGATTGAGACTGAAAATAAAGAACTAACGCATCCCACTGCTCAATAATAATTTTTATTACATTGCCACAGGATAACCGATGTGTTTGTGCTAATTTGGGGATTTTATGCTTAGCAGTATCTATAACATCTTGAATCATTTTGAACTCGTTTAATCTTTTACTACTACGGGAAAAATAACAAGAGATATCTTTTATAAATATTTCTAGATATGATGGTAGTACCTTGACTACCATCTATGACTAGCACATAATGCAAAAGAATGGCAAACACATCCATTATAAATACTGATGGTACATCCTTTTTTAGCAATGACTGGAACCCACTCTTAGTACCCATCATAGTGGCACAATTATCACTTCCAAAGCCAACGAGATTACTTATTTGAATGTTTTTTTCTATGAAAAGATCTTTTACAGCTTGATAAAGCCCTTCTGAAGTACTATTTTCGACACAAACAGTGTCAAGTAACATATCTACAACATCAAGTTTTTGAATATCAAAATATCTAACAACAGCAGCTAGAACTTGCGATAAAGATAAATCTGTACTTTCATCTAATTATCATTGAAAACTTGTTGTTTCTGCATATGTTAGAAATGTATATTTTTTCATGATAGGCTATGCCATCTTGTATAAGATAAGAGACTTTAGTCGCCTTCATCTGAACTTGTTTTGCAATATTGCTATCATGAAATGCTTTCTTACATGCTTCTATAAGGTGATCACATTGCGCAATATTATGCTCTATAATTAAACTCTATATTTCTTACATGCTTCTATAAGGTGATCACATTGCGCAATATGGAATATTATGCTCAGAAATGAGTGCAGCAATTGTTAACTCTGCCTTTGCTACTTCTTCATTCTCTGTAGGTTTACGTTTTTGAAGAACGTGTCTAACGTTGAACTTGTCTTAGCAATATTTGCACTTTTTTATGTTTAACTGTATTTTTATAAGCTAGTAACATCAATTTATTGGCATTCTTTAATTTCATTTCACAACAAATACAGTAAGACGCACCTTTTTCATTACTGTCTTCTTTCAACCAATCCTTTAATTCCGGATCTTCTAACCATTCATTTCTAAAATTTTGAGTATACCACCGTTTACTCATCTTTCTTTGTGGGGAAGAAGTTTCAGACATTGTGGGCAATTTGTGGGTATGACTTATTAGCAGTTATCTTATTTAAAATGTTCTATAAAATAAAAAAATAAATCACTAATCCATTAACATAAAATAGAAATAGTCACTACAATTTAAATTTATTATATCACTGTACGTAGTACACGCATAAATGTAAAAATCACACCAAATAATGCAATAATACCACGAACGATCACGAAAGACTGTGCAGTAAAGACCGCCTTCCGCCTGCTCAATAGGCTGCGCAAACATGTTAGTAACATGAACATGTATGCTTACATGTAAGCATAATTTCATAGTGTAGAACCCTGCGAAAACTTTGAAATCCTTTTACATTTGTAGTATTTTGTACAAGCACTTGAGATATTACAAATTATGATCAGTATTGTTAGAATATAAAATTAAGAAAATTGTAAACTGTTATTAAATGTATTAAATTTTATTGTATTTACAAGAAATAAAAATAAATTTTGACTTAAAATTAAAAATTACCGAAAAAACCCAGATAATGAGATATTTTTGTGAAAAAAACCTATCAACCCAGATGACAATCAAAAAACCCAGATCTGGGTGGAAAAACCCAGGAGTGGGAGCCCTGGCTGTAATATTAAAGGGAGAATGATATATATTTCATAAAGGTAAACTTTCTTTTTGTGATGGCTAATGAATATACAGTTTTGTTTTTCCCCTCTTAAAATCTGTATTTGAAAACAATAACAATGAAACATAAAAAGGCCATCTTTTTTAAGGTCAAGTAAGATACATGAAATTCTTGCCAATGCCAACCGAACAGGGAAATCCAGCTTGAAAAAGTCAGCTGAAAGGACATAAGGTCTATATAACAAAATACTGAAATATGAAAGAATGTCAGGAAGAAATTTCAGAAGTGAAACTCTCTGAAAATACCTATTGAGGTAGTATATCTTCTTTACCAGATTATAGTTTCTCACAACTGAAATGGTAAATTTAGAGAATGAATAAAATAAAATCTGCCTAATGAAGTGCTAATGGAGAAAAGAGAAATGGAAACACCTAGGAAGAAGTAGAATGAGAGATTTGACTACTAGTGCTCTATATCTTCAAATGGCAGATCATTTATAGATTCTTTAATTAGCGTTAGCATTAGTAGAGACATATGATGCAATAAAGCAAGCTTATACAGCATCTGCCAAAAAAAAAACAAAAAAAAAAAAAAAATACCATTTCACACAACCATTCTCTCTAAAAGTTTGTCCAGTTCTTCCTTAAATTTATTAAACTATCAACATCACAATGACAGATGGAAGTTTGGTCCAGCAATCAACCACCTGCTGACTAAAGGCAAATTTCCAAACGTCTATTCTACAACTGTCTTTCCTCAATTTGAATTTATGTCCCCTCAGGTTCGTAATCTGAGCAAGAGGAAGAATACCATCAGCATTGAGCCTACTCAACCCATTCAAGGTCTTATACACCTCAAAGAGATCACCTTGCAGGTGCCTGATCATTGATTTAATGGTCATTTATTGATAATTTTTCTAATATTCTGTTTACAATATTGATTGCAGAAATATCTTCATCTGGAAGAATGCCCACAATTTCAGAATTGAAGTTGGGAATAATAGTTTTTGGAATAATCATTTTGGTTCCTTCTGATTTCTCTTATTGATAGTTTGGGAAATAACCAAATTATTTCTGTTTTTAAAAAAAGAAAAGTAATTTTAGAATTAGCCTAAATTGTATATATGTAATAAATCCATTTGAATTTAATTACAATACTTTTTATGTTATAGCAATTTTACAACATTCAACTCCAAATAATTTTAAATATTTGTCTATTTTTGATATTAAAAGCAGTATAGATGGTAGTAGTTAGAAGTAAATATGTTGCATTAATAGCATTATGTACTTACTTTATTATTTTAATGTTCTCTAATTGAAATGTATTGCAGAGAAGTACTCCTATAAGAATGAAAAATATTTAGAATGGTTCTTGATTGTTAAAAATAAATTACTCATTCCAAATACTTGTGAATTGTCAAATTATTGTATAAACACAAAAAGATTTCTTATTTTTTGAAAATTTAATTATTTCATTTTCATATTAGTTTTGATGCTTTACCTTGGCTTTACTGCATATTTTACTTTTTATTCAGAATGTTAGCCGAATTCATTAATAAAGCAGGAAAGTTAAGTGAAGTCAGTTGTGTTGAATGTTGTTTTTAGATATGCACTTTATAAGTTGTCATTTGTAAATTTATGGTTGTCAAATAATTGTTTTCTTATTATCAGGGAGCAGTTATTAATGATACTTCTTCAGATAACATCATTAGTGCTTAAAGAAACCCCTCCTGTTAGGAAAGAAATGACTCTGGGCGGTAGGTTGGCTCCAGCTCTATTTCAGGTAAAGTGCTTAATATTTTTTGATGTTTATAATTAATGTAATTATAAACATCAATTTCTGATGAATTTTAATATTAGTGTTGGCTATACATGCAGGTCAAAAAGCCAGAGACTTTTTCCATACCATCCGAAAAATTAAATAAAAATAACACTACCTTATGTGTTTCCCCCCTCTTCCCCCAGGTTACTAATTTAGCAGACCTTTGAATATCCCCAAATCTTCTACCTAAACTACTCACAGAGTTAACTTATTCTAATGATTAATAATTCATGGTTAAAGGAAAACTTTGTACAGTCCAGTTTATAATTCTTCTCTTTAAGCTTGAGTGTGTGTCCCCTGGTTCTAGTGTCACTTGACATTGTGAAGGTTTCTCCATCAGTCGTTTTACTGGCTTCACTCAGAACCTGAAACCCGAATCGGGTCCTCCTCTATGCTATCAGTTCTGTCCAGACGCAATAGGAGGGATTATAGCATATAAATGCTAAAAGCTTTGTGGATTAACTCAAGATTTAAAGAGACACTGCAAGGCTTTAGGAGATAAATTTTTATCAACAGTTGCCCAAATTATTCGCTGTATGATTCCTTTTGCCTCAAAGGTGGTACTTGTGCAGATGTCCGTTCCGATATTCCATGTCAGAGACTTGATAATTTGGAATCTCCTCTTCGATCTTCTCTGGCTTAAAATCTCTCTACCTCTTTGTGTCAAATTCATCTGTTGTCTCTACCATTCTCCCACTCCACTAATCACTTCGAGCTCTTTGACTTCCTTTCATCAGTGACCTGTACTTAACAAGTACAGGTCACTGATGAAAAAAAGCCGTGAATTAGGGTTGAATTTGAAAGTATCTGCAATTCTGCCCAGATACGATAGGAGGGAGTATATGATGAGAGCCTTGTCGATCAATTCGGCCCTGGAAAGATTGTGCAAGGCTCATGGGGTAGAATTTTTTCCAGCCTGGACTGTACTTGTTAACAGGACAGACTGCTTCTACAGGGATGGGATACACTTAAATAGAAAGGGTGCAAGAATATTTGCTGATGCTATCAAGGCAGTGTTAAGTGGGTTGGAAAACTGATAGCTTGGGGGGATACAAGGACTAATAGTTTAACAGTAGCCGTAGGCAGAGGTGAAGGTGATTCTTGCATAACTTCTATTAGAATAAGTAGCGACCTGGAGCAAGGGTTGTTGGGGGTTTCAGAGACGGATGTCAGTCATCGTGAAACAGGTGGGTATATGGGATGTGTTAGAGTGGCTGGGAATAGGAATAGATGCATGTATACCAATGCTAGAAGTATAGTAAATAAATTTGATGAATTTGAAGTGTTGATCAAGACATCAAAGGCGAATATTGATGGTATATCAGAGACGTGGTGTCACGCAGATATAAGGAATGCCGAACTGGAATTTGGGGAGTACAGTGTGTGCAGAAAGGATAGACAGGATAGGAAGGGAGGAGGTGTTATGCTGTTAATAAAGAAAAACATAAAATCAAAAGAAGTGCATCCAGTTGATATAGATGAACAGTGTACTGTTGAGTCAGTTTGGTATGACATAAGCACTGCGAAAGCAAAAATTAGAGCAGGAGTGTGTTATAGGCCTAATGACTGGAATGAGTACAATGAACAGTTGTACAGAGAAATAGAGTGGGCTAGTAAATCGGAATGTCTTATAATGGGGGATTTTAACTTCCCAGATATTGACTGGAACTTGTGGGTTGGTCACTCAAACACTAGTCAGACATTTGTGGATTTATTGGATGATTGTTTTCTGCAGCAGCATGTTCGAGAGGCAACCAGAGAAAGTAATACTCTTGATCTGGTTATCAGCAGTGATCATTCATGTATTAGGAATTTGCAGAAAAAAAGAACCACTAGGTGACAGTGATCACAGTGTACTGACGTGGGATTTACTTAAAGATTTAATTACCATCAGGAGTAAAGGAAAAGGTTTTTGCTTCCGTAAAGGCGAGTACAGTGGTCTCAGACAGTTTTTAAATTCTGCACAGTGGGATCAACTGACGATGTTACCAACAGTAAATTCTAAGTGGGAAGCATTCAAGGAATTAATCGTGGAAGCTACTGAAAGTTTCATACCTATTAAGAAATATTGTTCAAGGTTTAGGCCTAAATGGTTGTCAAATGAACTAATGAGACTCCTAACAGAGAAGAAAAATGCATGGGATGCATATAAATTATCAAGCAACTCTGTGGCAGATATAAGTTAAGAAGCCTGTGGCAGATATAAGTTAATCTGTAATCAGGTCACAATGGTGGTTAGGCAGGCGAACGCGGATTACGAGAAATCTTTGGCAAAAGATGCTAAGAAAAACAGCAAGGATTTCTTTACTTATATAAACTCTAAAAGGAAGGGGATGAATCTGATTGGTCCACTTGACATCGATGGTTCGACTGTTGATGATCCTGCTCAGATAGCAAACAAACTGAATGAGTATTTTGCATTTACATTCACACGTGAGGAATTATTAATTCCTCACGTGTGAATGTGAATATTGTGATGTGGTTACAAAGGAACTGGATGCAAAAAATAATTTTGATATCATATATTTGGATTTCAGGAAAGCTTTTGACACTGTTGCGCATGGAAGACTATTGTACAAATTGGAGCAGAATGGTATTAAGGGTAAGTTGCTACAATGGATAAAAGGATGGTTAAGTGCGAGAAGACAGAGGGTGGTAATCAATGGGTGCTGCTCTTCGAGGACTAATGTTATTAGTGGAGTCCCACAGGGTTCGGTGTTAGGTCCACTGTTGTTTTGTATATTTATCAATGATATTGATGAAGGTATATCAGGCTTAATGTCGAAGTTTGCAGATGATACAAAGGTTGGCAGGGTTGTTAATGACAGTAATGGCAGTGTGCTACTGCAACAGGATCTAGATAATTTGGGCAGATGGGCTAAGAAGTGGCAACTGAAGTTTAACCTTGACAAATGCAAAGTACTGCATATGGGTAGAAGTAACCCCAGAGAAACGTACCAACTGTGTGGTACTACACGTAAGGTGGTAGAAAATGAAAAAGACCTGGGAGTAATTGTGCAGTCAGATATGAAGTTCTCTGAGCAATGCAAACAGGCTGCCAGGGCAGGTCATGGGGTTTTGTTAATGATATATAGGAATTTTGCTAGCAGGGAAAAGGAGGTGATTATCCCTCTGTATAAGGCAATGGTCAGGCCACGCCTTGAGTACTGCGTACAGGTCTGGAGCCCTTATTTTAGGAAGGATGTAGATTTACTTGAGCGTGTACAGAGAAGGGCAACAAGATTGGTGAGGGGAATGAAGGGATCCTCTTACCAAGAGAGGCTTAAGTTCTGCAAATTGCAGTGGCTGGAGACTAGGCACCTGTGCAGTGATCTGATTGAGATGAATAAGGCCTTGAATGGGTTGAGCACGCTGAATTCTGATGGGATCCTTCCACTTGTTCAGATTACGAACCTAAGGGGGCATAAATTCAAATTAAGAAAAGACAGATGTAGAATAGATGTGCGGAAATTTGCCTTTAGCCAGTGGGTGGTTAATTGCTGGAACAAACTTCCATCTGTCGTTGTGGAAGTTGATAGGTTAAATAAATTTAAGGAGGAACTGGACATGCATTTGGAGGGAATGGTGTGTTTTTTTTTTTTTTTTTTTTTTGGCTGATGCTGCATAAGCTCATACATTTGCTTTCTTGCATCACATGCCACTACTACTACTCTCTTTGCAGCTTGACTTTTTCCAGTCCAACTTTCCTAACAGTGAGGCAATTTTCCTTGGTGATTTTAATGTTCACAACTCCAGCTGGCTTCTGTTTTCTAGTCACACCGACCCAGCTGGTTGAGATGCTGAGGCTTTTGCAATTACTAATGACCTTGCACAGATTGTTCATTTACCTACAAGAATACAGGACAATCCTAACCATACAGCTAATATGCTTGATCTTTTTCTCACAAAACCACCCTTCTAAGTACACGATTGAAGTGAGTGGTCCTTTAGGTACCTCAGATCACAACTGGGTGATTGTCTCTTCTCTAATGGAGCATTTATGTCATGGCTATTCCCAATCTCATTGTTTGGCATTACAAAAATGCAAAATGGGATGACCTGTGAGATTTCTTTTCCTTGGGTGGATTACTGTTTCAAAACTTCTGATGTCATCGTTTGCTCAGATCGTGTCAGTGAAATTATTCTTGCAGGAATGGAATCCTTAATTCTACACTCCACTTTAAAATCTTGTCCTTTATCTAAACCTTGGTTTTTCCAATAAATGTGCTAAGGCTATTCAAGAGAAGGACGCCGCATATTGTAATTGGCTTGTTTCCAATTCTTTGGGCGCCTCCGTAGCCAGGTGGGAAGGAGCTGTAGTGCGTAGCACACGCTTCTTGATTAGACCGGGGTTCGAGCCCATCACCACCAAATATGGAGGATGCGGAAAGGTCAGGGAATGACTACTGCATATTCCCGGAGTAATATGGCCTTAGTTGCTAATGCTCCTAAAAACAAAATAACCAATTCTTAAGTTTCGTTTTCTGCCTACACCAAAGCTTGCAACAATTGTAAAGCAGTTATTAATCAGTCCAAACTAAATTTTCAACAGTTTAAGAGTAGAAAGCGTGCTTCTTGCCCTAATGGTAGCCGAGCATTATGGTCTCTTGCCAAAGCTATTGGCTGCAACTTTTGCCCATCTTTGCTCCCACCTCTGTAAAACCAGATGGTTCTGTTGTTATTTCAGCCAAGGATAAAGCTGACCTGCTAACATCCCATTTTGCTTCCAGCTCGTGTATTAATGATCTTGCCCAACACCATGCCCAACACGCTCCATTCAGTGCCTCCTGTGGTTTTCTGTCAAAAGGATTTTGACAAATCTTGATGCCAAGAAAGCTCCAGGTCATGATGGTATTTCTCCACTTGGTCTCAAAACCTGTGCTCCTGAACTTATTCCTATTTTTTGCCGCCTTTTTTCACTTTCTTATTCCAAAGGTGTTTTTCCTTCTGCTTGGAAATTAGCTCATATCCAGCCAGTTCCTAAAAAGGGTGACAAATCCCTCCCATCCAATTATTGTCCCATTGCAATTACTTCTACTCTTTCTAAAGTAATGGAGAAATCGATTAACCACCAACTCTTAAACTACCTAGAAACCTTCTGTCTGATCAATGATCGCCAGTATAGGTTCTGTCAGTGTCAATCCACTGGTGATATTCTGGCTTTGTTACCTGTTTATGGACAAATTCAGTGGAAAAGTTCAGTGAAACCCAAGCAGTTGCTCTTGACATCTCAAAGGCTTTCGATCATTTTTGGCATAAAGGCCTTCTAAACAAGCTTCCATCTTATGGTTTGCCAACTGTTTTTGTAATTGGTTATCCAGTGATCTCTCTGATCACTCACTAAGGGTGATGACAGATGGCTTGTTGTTGTTATTTGGTTTTTAGCAGCTTTAGCAACTAAGGCCATATTGCTCTGAGGATATGCGGTTCTCATTCCCTGACCTTTCTGCATCCTCCGTATTTGTGGTCACAGGCTCGAACCCCGGTCTAATCAAGAAGCATATGCTACACACTGTTGCTCCTGCCCACCTGGCTATGGAGGCGTCTGGTAGATGGCTCTCTGTCTTCTGACTTCTCCACTAATGCTGGTGTCCCCCAAGGTTCAGTTCTTTCCCTCACTCTTTTCCTCTTGTATATTAATGGATCTTCTTCCATTGACTGGAAATCCTATCTATAGTTTTGCCAATGATAGCACATTGCATTCCACTTTCCATTTTGAGAAATCTTGCTCTGCTTAATCAGCTTCAACTTCTCAAATATCTGCTACCAATTCCTTAAATGCCGGTGCTTCTGTAGCTAGTTGGGCAGAAGGAGCAGTGCGTAGCACAAGCTTCTTTGTTAGACCGGGGTTCAAACTCGTGACCACCAAATATGGGGGATGTGGAAAGATCAGGGAATGACCACCGCATATCCCCCGAGCAATATGGCCTTAGTTGCTAATGCTCCTAAAAAAAAAAACTTTAAATGCCGATCTCCAGGTAATTCTCCAGTGGGGCAAAGACAACTTAGTTGATTTCAATCCTTCTAAAATTCAATCTTGCTTATATCTCGCAAAAAGAATTCTTCTGCTCCTATGCTTACCTTTGATGACACTCCGATTTCTAGGCATGTAGATATATCTCTTTTGGCGATTACCCTGACTTCTAATCTCTTTTGGTACAAGCACATTACAAATATTGCTTCCACTGCATCTAAAAAACTTGGTTTTCTCTTTCTCTCTCCTCTCGGCGTTACTTTTCTTCCAAACAGCTTTTCACTCTGTACAAATCGCAAATCCGCCATACCATGGAATATTGTTCCCACCTCTGGGGTAGTGTCCCCAAAGCCTCTCTCTCAGGCTACTAGATTCCATTCAGAAGAGGGCAGTTAGGTTAATTAATGACTCCTCTCTAACAGAGTCTCTCCACTCGCTGTCTCATAGACGCACTGTTTTTGCTGCATGCCTTTTCTACATATACTTCCATGGGCACTGTTCTTCTGAATTGGCTTCTATTATTCGCACTTTCTCTTTCAAAACACTCCGAACACTTGCCGCCACCAGCCAACATCCATTTACTGTCCAACTTCAAACTCACAGAACCAACTTTTCATCTTCCTCGTTTATTCATTCAACTGCTGTTTTCTGGAACAACCTTACTTCATGTGTATTTCCTGAAAATTATAGTCTACAGAAGTTCAAGTCTTAATGCCAAGAAATATCTTCTTTCATCTTCTCGACCTCGAACCCAAGCACGGTACCAAGTACTATAGGTTCTAATACCACTCGTGTTTGGGATTTTTATAAAAAAAAAAAAGAAAAAAACATGGCCTACAGTTGTGGGTAGAAAAAACCTATTTTGTAAAGATAGCATTCATTTGAACACAGGTGAAGCAAGGGTGTTTGCCATTATCATTGTTATTATCATTATCTTAAGGGCTCGGGGAAACTGTTAGTTGGGGGATGAGGGAGAAGAATGGCAACATAGATGCACATTTATCTGATAATTTAGGTCAAAATAATGCTTACACATCTCAAAAATTCTTGTTTGTTGCTGAACAGACAATATTGGCAAGATGTTCTGAGGGTAGCAGAATTTCAAATGAGCAGGAAGATAAATCAGGTAAACAGACCTAAATTACTTCAAGGGGGTGTATCAGGGTAGTAAACTATGGAAGAATACTTAGTCTGAACTGTCTTCAGTAAGTCAGTAATACAGACCAGTTAGTCTGACTTCAGTGGTTGGGAAAATGTTGGAAGCAGTGATCAAGAGTGTAATCCAGGGGCATTTATATAGAAATGGCATTCTGAAGGACACACAACATGGTTTTGTTAAGGGAAAAATCATGTTGAACTAATCTGATAAGATATTTTGACACAGTTACTCATGAGCTGGATGTAAGGAACAGTTTCAGCTTAGTTTATTTGGATTTTTGCAGGATATATGATTCTGTTTCTCATGAGGTTACTGCAAAAATCACAACTTATTGGGATTGCTGAAAAGATTCTAAGATGGATTGCAGGGCAGAAGGCAGAGGTTGTATTTAATGGATATTCTTTAGATTGCTGCAATATCAGAAGTTGGGTTCCCCAAGAATAAATTCTTGGACTGATGTTATTTCTGATTTTCATGAACAACATCAACAAAGGGATAGAGAGCATGATGTCAAAATTTGTGGATGATGTAAAGATTGGGAGAGGTTAATGATGCCAAGCAGTGCTTCTTCAGGATGACTTGAACATGCATCAGGAATGGCCAGAAAAGTGGTTGCTATGTTTTAATACACAAAATACGAGGAGAATAACCCTTGGGGAATAGCAACAAGGGAAATAACTCTTAAGGAATAGTACTCCCAGAATAACATGCATACTTGATGGAGTTGAATTAAAAACAATATAGGAAGAAAGAGATCTGGGGGTTATGATACAGGCAGATATGAGGTTCTCCAAGGAGTGTAAATAGGTGCCCAGAAAAGCCCATAGTGTCTTATAGATGACTTATCAAACAATATTCTGTAGAGATAGAGAGGTTATAATCCTACTGTATAAGGCAGTTGTAAGATTGCATTTGAATACTGTGTCCAAGTATGGAGACCTCATCTGAAAAAAGACAATTGAGCTTCTTGAAAGTGGCCAAGACAGGCAACCTTCATGATGAGATTAGCAGGACAGCTGTATGAGGAAAGACTTCAGTTATGTGTGCTATGGAGCTTTGGCAACCAGGCACCTTAGAGGGGTCCTGCTGGACTGAGAGGGATTAGTAAAATGAATAAAGGTGGAATTTTAACTGTTATAAAAAATTCCAGAACTAGGGGCCATAAATTAAATTTACAATGGAAGAGGTTTAAACTAGATTGTAAGACATGTTCTTTTAGCCAACAAGTTGTTGGTTACTAGAATGTGCTGCCTCTGCAGGTAGTTGAGGTTGACAGTTTGAAGAAATTCAGAAGTCAACTGGATAGTTGAGGAGGGAAGCAAATGAATTGTATTGTTGTTTTTTTTTTTTTTTTTTTTTGCCAGTGCAGCAAAAGCCTCTGGCTTGAGCTATATGGCTAATGTTAATACTAGTTACCAAGCTCTGTAGTGTGCATATTTGCAATCTTTCCTAATATGGGCATCTGTTTGTTGATCTCACTAGATACATTGCCTGCCTCTCAACTCTTTTGGGAAGCTCTTTTTTTTTTTTTTTTTTTTTTTAAGATGTGATCTCCATATTTGGGCACGATATTCCAAATGCAGTCTTATACAATGGAATGTGAAAAAATTTTATGAGAATATTATTTTTTTAATGAAAATTATCATATATTGCTTTTTCTCCTATTTTTGCAAACAATATAGGGGACCTTTATTATAGCTATATCTAATACAGACATGCTATACACATGCACACACATAAAAAATGTATAAAAATAAGATTTTTATAACCTTATTATGCTTCATAATTATTTTACTAAATTATATTTCCCACAGTCTTTTTTAATTCAGTTTGCATTTTCCATTCCTCTCCCCTTTGCTTTTGTTTCCCTCTCATTCTTTTGTGTAGTTTACCCTTGTTGCTTTTGATATTTCATGTAATTAGATCTATAGCCAGTTCCTTCAATGGTTTTAAAACTATTCATTTTGGTTTTGAATGATAATTTAAGCTTTTGCCATTTAATTTTTATGAAAAATATTTTGTGCTTGATGAGTACTATATATCTGTTTTTATTTCTCATTCTTTTCAGTTACTGACACTACCATTATTTCTTATATTTCTATATTACGTTTTTTGGCTATATTGGTCTCTGTTGCTCTGTCCAAACCTGTATAGATACATACTGTTTTATGTTTTCACCACAGTATTTGTGCATATTTTTTCCTATTTAGAATCTTGTTATAATAATTATATATATGTATATATACACTTGTACATAATTATTAAACAAGCTTTTTAGTAAATCTATGTCTATACACTAAAGAAAACAGAAACCAGAACCATTAAAGAATGATCTGATTTATAACAAATCTTTTGATAATGGAAAGGGGGATTATAGGAATGAATCCTTAAATTTTCAGAAACTGATTGTATTAAAAAAGATATGTCTGTGAACAAATTGTCGAGTTGAAATTACTGTTTTTTTTTTTCTTTTTTTTATATATATATAAATTTTTCAAAGTTTTTGATTAAAATTTATTTTATTCTTTTTATATGTCTAATGAGCTTTGATAGAGGATGAATAGTCAGCCTACAAGAGAGCAGGATGACATTCTGCGATATTGCTGAATAAGTTTGATAAGAGGTGCCTTGGGTTCATTGATGCTCGACACAATGGGAAGGCACACATGTTTGAAGACTGGGTATAGGTCCTTCCAGAATGTTGACAAAGGCAGGACCAGTGTATCCATTGGATTGCCTTGGCAAACAGATCAGCCACTTCTGCATAGATTAGGAGTGTTGTGTTCCATGTGACTTTTTATTTTTTTATGAAAACCCCAAGCATGAGAGGCATTAGAACCTATAGTACTTAGTACCGTGCTTTGGGTTGGAAATCGAGAAGATGAAAGAAAATATTTGTTGACATTAGACTTGAACTTCTGTAGACTGTAATTTTCAGGAAATACGTATGAAGTAAGGTTGTTCCGGAAAACAGCAGTTGAATGAATAAATGAGGAAGATGAAAAGTTGGTTCTGTGAGTTTGAAGTTGGACAGTAAATGGATGTTGGCTGGTGGCGGCAAGTGTTCGGACTGTTTTGAAAGAGAGAGCAGGAATTATAGAAGCCAATTCAGAAGAACAGTGCCCATGAAATATCTGTAGAAAAGACATACAGCAGAAACAGTACGTCTATGAGACAGAGAGTGGAGAGACTCAGTTAGAGTGGAGTCATTAATTAACCTAACTGCCCTCTTCTGAATGGAATCTAGAAGCCTGAGAGGGGGTTTGTGGGCACCACCCCCAGATGTGTGAACAATATTCCATGTTAGGGCAGATTTGTGATATCTACAGAGTGAACAGCTGTTTGGAAGAAAAGTAACACTGAGAAAGAAAGAAAAAAACCAAGTTCTTTAGATGCAGAGGAAGCAATATTTGTAATGTACTGCCAAGAGAGAGATTAGAAGTTAGGGTTATCCTCTAAAGAGATATCATTTTGCCTTGAAATCAGAGTGTTGCCAAAGATAAGCATAGCAGCAGAAGAATCCTCTTTTTTGAGATATAAGACAAGATTGAGTTTTAGAAGGATTGAATTCAACTAAGTAGTCTTTGCCTCACTGGAGTTCGGCATTTAAGGAATTGGTAGCAGATATTCGAGAAGTTGAAGCTGATTGAGCAGGCAAGGTTTTTCAAAATGGAAAATGGAATGCAATTGCTATCATCTGCCAAACTATGGATAGGATTTCCAGTCAGTGGAAGAAGGTCATTAATATACAAAAGGAAAAGTGTGGGGAAAGAACTGAACTTGGGGGATACCAGCATTAGTGAAGTTAGAAGACATAGGGTCATCTACCATCACCTCAGTGAGCGATCAGAGAAAAAACTGGATAATCAATAAAAAAAAAAAAACATTTGGCAAACCATAAGATGGAACCATGTTTAGAAGACCTTTATGCCAAACACGATCGAAAGCCCTTGAGATGTCAAGAGCAACTGCTTGTGTTTCACCAAACTTTTCCATTGAATTTGTCCATAAATGGGTAACATAAGCCAGAATATCACCAGTGGATCGACACTGATGGAATCCATACTGGCAATCGTTGATCAAAAGGATGGTTTCTAGGTAGTTTAAGAGTTGGCGGTTAATTGATTTCTCTATTACTTTAGAAAGAGTAGAAGTAATTGCAATGGGACGATAATTGTATGGGAGGGACTTGTCGCCCTTTTTAGGAACTGGCTGGATATTAGCAAATTTCCAAGCAGAAGATAAAACACCTTTGGAATAAGAAAGTGAAAAAAGGTGGCAAAGAACAGGAGTAAGTTCAGGAGCACAAGTTTTGAGAACAAGTGGAGAAATACCATTAGGACCTGGAGTTTTCTTAGCATTAAGATTCATCAAAATCCTTCTGATATCCTTTTGACGGAAGACCACAGAAGGCATTGAATGGAGTGTGTTGGGAATGGTGGGAGATGTTTTACCAAGATCATTAATACAAGAATAATGGGATGCTAGCAGGTCAGCTTATCCTTGGCTGAAGTGGCAACAGAACCATCTGGTTTGGACAGAGATGGGAGCAGTGATGGGCAAAAGTTACAGCCAATAGCTTGGGCAAGAGACCAGAATGCTTGGCTACCATTAGGGTAAGGAGCAACGTTTTCTGGTCTTAGCCTTTTCAAAACCTAGTTTGGACTGATTAATGACTGCTTTACAATTGTTGCGAGCTTTGGTGTAGGCAGAAAATGAAACTGAAGAATTGGAAATAAGCCAATTATGATATGCAACATTCTTCTCTTGAACATCCTTAGCACATTTATTGGAAAACAAGGTTTAGATAAAGGACGAGATTTTAAAGTGGAGTGTAGAATTAAGGATTCCATTCCTAGAAGAATACTTTCACTGACACGATCTGAGCAAACATTGACATCAGAAGTTTTGAAACAGTAATCCGACCAAGGAAAAGAAAAGAAATCTCTCAGATCATCCCATTTTGCATTCTTGTATTGCCAAACAACAAGAGGTTGGGAATAGCCAACAGATAAAGGCTCCATTGGAGAAGAGACAATCACCAAGTTGTGATCTGAGGTTCCTAAAGGACCACTCACTTCAACCATGTACTTAGAAGGGTGGTTTTGTGAGAAAAAGATCAAGCGTGTTGGCTGTATGGATAGGATTATCCTGTATTCTTGTAGGTAAATGAACAATCTGTGCAAGGTCATTAGCAATTGCAAAAGCCTCAGTATCTCAACCAGCTGGGTCGGTGTGACTAGAAAACAGAAGCCAGCTGGAGTTGTGAACATTAAAATCACCAAGGAAAATTACCTCACTGTTAGGAAAGTTGGACTGGAGAAAGTCAAGTTGCAAAGAGAGGAAGTCAAAGAGCTCCAAGTGATTAGTGAGGTGGGAGAACGGTAGAGACAACAAATGAATTTGACAATGAGGTAGAGAGATTTTAAGCCAGAGAAGATCGAAGAGAGGAGATTCCAAATTACCAAGTCTCTGACAGGTAATATCGGAACAGAAATATGCACAAGTACCACCTTTGAGGAAAAAGGAATCATACAGCAAACAATTTGGGCAACTGAGATATGCAGTAGTTGAATTAACCGATAACTGTGATTCTGTCAGAAAAAGTACATGGGGTTTGGTAGATTGCAAGTGGAAATGGACATTGTTGAGATTAGAATTGAGACCACGTATATTTGTGAAATGAAGTGTTGGGAGGTTTAGATCTTTTCTCAGATAAGCTCACTCTATTAGTTTAATAATTCATGGTGTATTCACTAGTAAGAAAAAAGTGTGGGGGGGACATGCTGTATGAAGTAATGAAATTTTGGATATGGCGTACACATGGTAAGAATATACCCAGATCCTTGACACAACGTGGCCTTGACAATGCCCGCACACACACACCCTACTCGGACTCCCTCCAGTCACTATCTGGCATTGTAGGGGTAGCAAGATTATACACTAGCTGATCCGGAAGACTCCTAAAGAGTTCCCAATCAGTTCGGTCTGGTGTACTAACTAGCGGCTGGCCTGCGAACACCGTTTTATAGCTGTACCCTCAAAATATAAGGAAGATTGGATCTTGCCATGATGTTCTTCATAACCTCAAAAGTCATCAGTCATACTGCAAGATGGAAGAGATGGGGAAGGGTTGAACGCAACTTAGCTCTGGAGACTAAACATGGGTTCCACCACTTCAAGCCTCCACTGAGCAAAGTGGTGGTATTGCACCAGTTGATGAGAGTCTTTTACCAACTAGTATTGCCTGATAACACAGAGTGGTGGCAATCCTCCATGTAGTGTGGGTGCCATACCTCGACCCCTGCTTACATTGGTTCATACCTGGGTGGTCACCCACAGTGTGCTTGTGCATGGAGGTTATACCCAGGATTACTAACAGGTCAAAATCATTTGCTGGAGGAGAGGCTGCAATCCCAAGTCCCTCTTATTCTTTGCTACCTTGACTTGTGGACATGTGGACATGTGTTTTTGTAAAGGGCGGCTCCTAGAACGCGAGTTCAACTCCGCCTCGTATCTCTGTGAAGAACAGTATCACTACAAATGGGCCAGATGTGTGTGACGTCGGTTTGTGTGTATTGTGTGTGTGTTCTGTTGTTCTGTTCTGACCTCTTGGCTAACCCAGAAGCATCAATCACCTGGATAGATGATTCTGGGGTACTCGTCCACACGGGAAGGTGGGCCAGTCCCAATGGAGCACGTACTGTCTCGATACGAGACTCTGAACTACCTGATGTTGCCAAAAGGTGGGCCAGATTTCTCTGGGGGCCCACTCCAGAGAGGGAAAAAAAAAAGAAATAAAATAAAAATTAAATAAACTAAAAACAGAGACAAAATGTATTTCCCGTGGTGCAAAAAAAAAAAAAATAAAAAAAAAATAAATAATCATAAACAAATAAATAATTATAATAGTTCCCCGTGGTGAAAAAGAAAATATATTAAATAAATAAATAAATAATAAATAATGATAAAAAAAAAATAAATAAAAATAAAAATAATAATAATAAAAAAATAAATAAATAAAATTTAAAAAAGGGAGAGCTGTCTGGCACCAATGATAGTCCACATCCCAGTTGTCAGAACAGAGCACGAGTAAAAAAAAAAAAAAAAAAAAAAATGAAGCTAAGTAAATGAAAAAAAAAAAAAATAATAAATAAAAAATAAATAATAATAAAATAAATAAATAATAATAATTACAGAATAATTAAATAATTTTAATCCCACAGTGAAGAGGAAGATGTAAGTCGGGGTGCCAGCAGAGAGAGAGTAAGAGAAAAAGAAAAAGAAAAAAAAAAAAAAAATGTGAGAGTGGTTAACTATCCTGCACAGAGGGAGAAAGAAGAAAAGGTGAGCCAAGGCTGCTCCTAGTTCCCAGGGCAGGACCCGGAAACAGTGCAGAACGCAGGTTTGAGGAAAAATAAAAAGAATAAATAAAAAAAAAAATAAATAATAATAATAATAAAATAAAAATAAATAAAAAATAAAAATAATTAAGGAATAAATAAATAATTTTAATCCACACCCTGGCTACAGTGAGAGAAAGATGTAAATCGGGTGCCAGCAGAGAGAGAATGAAAAGAAAAAAGAAAAAAAAAAAAAAAAGAAAAAAAAATGGGAGAGTGGTTATCTATCTTGCACATAGTGGGAAAGAAGAAAAGGTGAGCCAAAGCTGCTCCTAGTTCCAGGGAAGGACCCGGAAACAATGCAGAACGGAGGTTAGGAAAAAAAAAAAAAAAAAAAAATAGTTCAGTAGAAGGGATGACTTTCAGTTGGCAGTGGAATTGTTAATGATCGGCATTTCCATGTCGGTGACTGACGATCAGTGTCCTCCTCCAGGCAAATACCTCAGCTGCAAAGGTCTGGAAGGCTTCGAGGTTGTTTTGGGTACATATCAGTTGATGCAGATCTGCTGGTGGGAAGTCCTGGATCTTATTCCGGAGACGGTTTCTGATATCGTTGTAATGTACACACTCTAGAAGCAAGTGTTTCCAACTTTCACTTTGTCCGCAAAAGCAGTAGGGAGTGTCGATGAGTCCCAGTGTATGCAGTTTCTCATTTAGAGAACCATGTCCGGTAATGAGAAAGGATGATTCGAGGCTGAGGAGAACCATCGGGCGTTATTTTTAGTGGTTGCAAAGGTTACCTCCGGAAGAAAACTCCGAGTTACAACCCCTACAGTAGAAGAATCCCATCTGGTCTGCCATACATTGAAGAGTTTATTGAGACATCGAGATTTCTCCTGCTTTATATCCGTAGTTAGTGAGAGTTCTATATCCAGGATCGTTGCCGGAATACCCTTTTTAATTCGATAGCAGAGCCCTTTGTAGATTGTGTAAAGGTCGAGAGGGAGGGTGCCTGCTATAACTTGGAGAGCTGCTGTAGAGACTGTACGGCAGATTCGATGGGTCGCCAGCAACATAGCTCTTTGTATAGAGTTTAGCTTTTCTTTCATCTTAATGATGGGAACTCTGTGAAACCAGACCCCGGCAGCATAGGTTACTATTGGGAGAAAGACAGCTTTATAATAAAGAAGGGTTCGTTTTGATAGTCCCCACTCACTTCTTGAGATCCGTATAATTGCGGCGGAGAACTTTTTGGTCTTGGAACTCAGATGCTGTAGATGGGGGAAGAAAGACAGACGGTTGTCTATTACTACTCCCAGGACTTTTGTCTGTTCTACGAAGGTTAGCTGGGTTCCGTTGATTTTGACCTGGGGAGGCCTTCGTAAGTCGAGTCGGTTTTTAAACACCATCATCTTAGTTTTGGCAGGGTTGATTTGCAATTTGTTGATTGTTGTCCAGCTAGAGAGATGGTTGAGTACTCGCTGTGCTGTGGATTCGAGGGCTGCTCTGGAATGACCAGCGACCACGATGGTGAGGTCGTCTGCGAATGCTATGATTTTCGTTTTTTCAAAATTGTTACTGAGCCAGCTCTGGAGCACCATATTCCATACCAAGGGCCCCAGGACAGAGCCCTGGGGACACCCACGGTGGATGGGTTTAAGGACTTGGTGATATTTTGACTTAACTACTATTGTACGTTGTGAGAAGTAGCTTCTGAACAGCCAGTAAAGATTGTTTGGACATTCTGCTGTGCGAAGACGTTCCAGTGCACTTTCCCACCATACATTATCGAAGGCCCCCTCGAAGTCAATAAACAGAGCGAGTTCATACTTGGATCGCGAAGTTTCCAGATGCAGGATCAAATCAGAGAGGGCATCTTCACATGATCTGCCCTGGGTGAATCCATATTGGGCTGGTGAAATCATACCTTTGGAGAGAAAGAGATTCGTGATTCGGATGGCCATTAGTCTTTCCAAGGTCTTGCCCAGGTTTGCCAGCAGGGCAATTGGTCTGTATGAACGAGGGTTTGTTATTGGTTTATTTGGTTTTGGTATTAGGCGGAGAAGTGCAACCTTCCAGGGCTGGGGGAACTTTGATTTTTGGAGGCATTTATTGTACAATAATAGAAGATGTTCTGGCTTTAATTTGTGAAATCTAATGATGAAGGCATATTCAATTAAATCCAGTCCCGGGCACTTTTTCGTATTTACTTTTTTGAGGACCTGATTCAATTCCAGACCGGTGAAGGGTTCAGCTTGGGTCTGTGTTATATATTCGGCATTCTTCTTCCGGATACTTTTGTGTTCCGGCAAGTCATTCTGAGGGTTGCCGTCTGGGAAGAGCTTATTTATGATGGCACTGACAGAGTCAGTCCAGTTGGTGGTTTCATTTTGATCAGCCTGGACAGTGCCAGAGATATCTGTTGTGAAGGTTTTTCCCCGTGTGATTTTATACAGTAACCCCCAGGGGTTTGAATTTCCAGATTCTAGGACGAATGTAGCCCAGGTTTCTCGCTTTCTAGTTGCTATTGCCTTGGTGTATGTATTCTTTTTATTCAAGTATTCCCTGTGTAGCCTTTCGACGTCTGCTGCTGGCCAGTTTCGTCGGTTCTGATACTGCTTTCGTGCGCGGTGGACTTCCCTCCTTAGTGTCATAAGTTCCGTGTTCCACCATGCACAAGGTCTGTTGCATGGAACTTTCTTCCTTGTTGCTCTATACGAAGCTCTGGTAATTGCTGTTTGTATTACTTCACTGTATTCTTCTGGTGTTGCTTCTTCATATTGGAGAGGGTCATGTGTTGGAAAGTCTCTATTGATGGAGAAGTCGAAGGCATCCCAGTCGACTGTTCTTAGGGAAAACCTTACTAATTCTGTCACTCTTTCCTTAGTAGTTGTCGGCAGGCGCCTGGTCCCAATGTGAAAATAGATGACCCGATGGTCACTTATCGTCCAGTCCGGTATTGTGACCCAATCCCAGATGCATGTCCGTAAGTCATTGGTGGTTAGTGTGACATCAATATTAGATTGTCCAGTGGTGCTACAATATGTCGGAAGATTGTTGGGTAGGTTATGGATGGTTAAATTTCTGTTCAGAATTAATTCCTCTAGAAGTCGCCCACGTGCATCCAAGGAAGTTGAGAACCACAATGGGGATTTGGCATTAACATCTGCTGTTATTAGTATACTGTTAGAGTTAAGAAGGTCAATGGCAAACTCAATATATCTTAGGAAGTCATCTATATCCCTGGAAGGCGGACAGTAAAGGGAGATGATATATAGTGTGATTGAAAAGAACCTAACCTGGATGCAAGTAGCAAACTTTGTGCAGAGCCCGTGAATTATAAGGACATCAATTTGCTTATTGAGTACAACTATGCAGGTCTTAGGGTCAGTGCTAGCTGGCTGTATGAGTCTTGTCTGCATTGAATAGCCCACTATCTTGTGTGTGTTTTCTGCTGGGACTTTGATGGTGTATGGCTCCTGTATTGCAATTATGTCGATTTGGTGAGTCTCGGCTGCCTGTCTTATTTCATCCGCAACTGTGCGAGAATGGTGAGCGTTTATCTGCATGATGCGTAATTTAATTTGGCTGGAGTTCTGACTATTACTGGCTGCTGAGGATGATGCTGCCGGGGCAGGTCTGGTAAGCTGTTGTTGAGAAATTAGGTTCTTATCCATTAGTGGTCCTTTGCCGTGCAGTTTCTAGAGCTCGTTGATACTCTGGGCAATTTACCTCTCTAACTGAGTGTTGATGGTCTTTCTTTCTCCGTTTGCAGTTGATGCAGCTTGGAAGTTCGTCTCGGTATGGACATTCAGCATGAACGTGTCCGCTTCGGGCACAGTGTCCGCACGTTGGAGAAGTGTGGGTGCAGTGGACAGAAGTGTGCCCATAGCCCAGGCAAAGGAAGCACTTGGTTACCACAGTGAATGGCCTGAACTTGTGGGAACTATAGCCCAGAAAAATTCTGTTGAGCGATATAACTTTTTTGTAAAGATAGGGATCTAGTGTTATGACTCTATGGGCAGTAGAGCTGCCTTTCGCACTTGTGGAGAATCTGAATGTTACTCCTTTCTTTATTTCATCCAAGGTGACTCCATAGTCCACCAGGTTTTTGTGGTACATGTCTTCTGCCAACTCGTCGTTGGTCATTGAATTGGGGATAGTATAGATGATCACTGATGGGTTACTCATCTTTGGAGGACCAGCTGTAACCCCAGCAGTTTGAAATGAACTCGCTGTAGAGATGTTTTCCAGGTCCTGTTTTGAGGCAGTTTCAATAATAACTCCTCTGTTTCTTACAGGGCGCAGTGACTTGACTTTGATTGATTTAAATTCATTCTTCAGCGTGTTTTGAACAAGGTCCTTTACCGCACTACTTGTTTTTAACTCAGAATCTTCAGTGGCTCTCAGTAGTAGGACATGTTGTGGGCTCTGCATTTCTGATCTATTTATCCGTAGGTTGGAGGTTGGTTCTGGTCTGGTTCCGGAGGGCTGTGTTTTCACTGCAGCAACATAGGTGCGTGCCAGCGGAATTTCCAAAGGAGGGCTCATGTCTTGTTCAGAACTCTCTGAGAGATTTGGTGAGAACTTGGAGACTGTATCAACCACTTTTTCTAATAGCTGGATTTTGGACTTGAGTTCAGCATTAACTGCTTTTAGTTTCTCATTGTCTATTAGGAGAGCTGTGGAGATAGTCTCCAAATTATTCCAAAGCTCTTGTACCGTATTGCTAGCTGACTTTGTAATCCTATTGGAGTCTTGGTTTAGGAACGCAACCAGTTTTTTGTGTAGCATTGCTACTACCTGATGCAGGGATAGAGATGAAGTATTATCAGTGTTGACAGTCAGAGTTGGGACTAATGTAGATGGAATTGCCAGCTTCCTGGAGGTTTGAATTCCAGCCGCTATAGTTTGATCAAGGGCCGATTGTGTCAGAGCAGCCGCAGTTAGAGTAGCAGGAGTGGCTGCAGCTGAATAGCTTTGTTGGGCAGTAGAGGCTGTATTGCTAGTTACTGCAGGAACCGGGGTAGCATCGCTTGCTAAGAGTAATGCGGAAGCTGCTTTTGGGGTTGGCAATATCGGTTGAACTGCAGCAAGTTGGAAGGCTGCTGTAGATGCAGAAGAAGCCTTAGTGGCCAGTTTCAGAAGTGGTGGTGAGGCTTGTGGATGAGAAGAATCTGAAGCTGGATTTTTAGTAGTTGAAATGGCAACTGGTGTCGACATGCTAAATTCTAATTTTGATGACATCAGCGGGTCTGGGTCGGAATCTGGGGGCTCGGCACAAGGAGACTTACTGTTATCATCAAGGGGAATCAGAGGGGGAGAGCGAGGCTCCCGGTACTTGGATTTCTTTTTAGTTTTCTTTTTCTTCTTCCTGGAAGCAGTTGTTACTGGTGCCCTTGGGAGGAGGGGGCCCGAAGCCTCAGCCCCATCTCCCGCATCCTGAGGAACATCCTCTGGAGCTGAGGAGCTGGACTCTTCTCGAGAACTCATAGGTTGTGTTTGTGCTGGTTTGGATGAAAATCCGATAAGGTAGCACAGCCTACCAATTTTAGTATCGGTTTCCAGATAATTTATTTTAGGCTAAAAATTTACTTCTGGTATTTATTAGTTCCAATTACTTTCAGAAGGGGGCGTCATAATCTACCATAGTTAATTCAGTATTCTGTTAGAAGACACGTCACTGTAATACGAGTTCAGTGGAGTATGACGTCATGTACAAACTAGCACTAATTAGCACCCGATTAAAGATCAAAAATCATTATTAATAGATGCCAATACTACAATATTAATAAAAATCAACTATTAATTCCATATCGTGATATCATCATTAGATTGGGTTCAGTTTGATTACTAAAATAATTTACCCAACGCTACTTCAACCTCCGAACTGTCAGCCAATGGGAACTGAGTCACGTGACAGAAGCACTGCAGACTAACCCCTTTGTTCTTCAACTAGGGAAGAAGGAATGGCCACCTCCACGTGGTTGTATTTTCTAAGCAGTTAGCAGCTCCCGGAAAAAAAAAAAAAAAAACTGGACGAGTACAAAATGATAAACTCACAGGATACATAATTTAAAAAGGCATTGCAGTTCTATTAGAAGATTTAAAATGGTTATAGTTATTTCCTCTGAAGCACCTCTAATTTATACTTAATTAGAATCTGAAGAGCAACGGCCGAACCTATAGGGCGTCGCCATAGTGCACGTCGTAGAGCAAAACGACATGATGCGAAAATTTTAAAATCTCCATTTCTGTTCAACGCCTTAGAAGTTCAGCATGAAAAAGACACCAAAAGACTCACCTTCTCATATGGATTGTAGTACACCAGAATTTAATCCGAGAAACGCAAAATAATTAACTCAATTTAACTCAAATAACGGAGCACTAATTTACTCGACCGTACTGGCAAAGTGTCCACTAGGGGGCTACCTTGACTTGGTGACCTTAATAATTAGGTCAGTAAAATTAAAATTTTTAAATATCATCTAGTTTTGGCGCATTATAGCCTTAGTTGCTAATGCGCCAATACAACCTAACAAAACAAACAAACAAACAATCTTATTCTTTGCCTCTTACTCTTCCTCATCATTATGAATATCTTCAGTGGTATTATTCATAGATTAGAGGCTGAAATAGTGTCCAATAGTGTTTAGGGATGAGAACTGTTTCAGCCTTGGTGTAAGAGATGGAAGAATGAGGGTCAGAAGATGCTTGGGAGAGAGCAGACTTTATAAGGCGGGGAGACAAATCACAAACTTTCAGTGTAATGGTTTGGGACGGGATTGGGTGTGACGTAAAACAACTCATGTTTGTCTAAGGCAACTTAGACAAACTTAGACACCCATTATTATGGTGAAAATGTTATAAACCCAGTGTTTACTCCCTTTTTGGTGAATATGGATAATGTAATGTTGTAAGGATAATGCTCGTCTACATACTATCAGCATTACCAGATCAGCTCTATGATACATGAATGTTCTCCTGTGGAGTGGTGTATACCTAGACACTGCAGAATTACCTACTGCATACCACACTTTCATACCGAATCCACGTCTGTTTGGAGGTCCAGAACACATGTTCATGTTTATCTTATACAATGTTTCCTGGTGTGTGGATTGAATGTGCAGGACCTATTCTGTGGCCCACATATTGCTCAACCTTAACGCCTGTTGATTTTACTTGGAATTCACAGTGGATCAGGTATACATCCCTTCTGATGTCTATCATTCTACCTTAGTTGTGACTCATCACAGAGGCTATAAACAGTGGACTGAGATATAATGTAGTGCATGTTCAAAGAATTACATTGTCTTTGGGATGTCTTAAGGTAACTAAAGGAGTTCATATCAAACATATGTAGATGGAACTTGAAGTGTTTCCTCATACTTTCTAAGTGATTTCATATAATTGTGATTTCCTGTATTTTCATAGTATTTGATTAAATTTGTCAACTGGGTTTAGGCCTACCCAATATTATATGTAGGAGGGTTGGGGAAAGCTGGAACTTCCCTAAGGACCTAAGGTGTATATGCTTTGGTTCACTTAAGGTCTTCAATAAGCAAAACTGGTATTTCTAGAGAGACTGTTTGGAATGCAGTTGTCACATTTACCAGCCTACTTCAAGCCTCCACTGAGCAAAGTGGTGGTATTGCACCAGTTGATGAGAGTCTTCTACCACCTAGTATTGCCTGATAACACAGAGTGGTGGCAATCCTCCATGTAGTGTGGGTGCCATACCTCGACCCCTGCTTACGTTGGTTCATACCTGGGTGGTCACCCACAGTGTGCTTGTGCATGCCTGGGAGGTATATATTCAAAGTTACTGTTCAGTTAGTGTGAAAGATGTAAAGAGAATTAGGTTGTTACAGAATGACTGAACTCTACTGAAATTCTGCATATGTAACACACGTGTGTGACCTTTTTCACTGTTGATTGGCAGCTTGAATTTGCTATAGTAGTTTATTCAATCCTTTTTAGATGTCATCACCAGGCATGCATTATTCATGTTACTGGAATAGTTTTGGGGTTGTGTTAGCATTTCTATGAAAAAAGAGAATAAAAAAGTAAAAATGTATATGCCCCGAATTCTCTTTACTTCTTTCTTCATAGAAATGTAATGAATTGTAATAAGTTTCCAAAAGTTATATTACAATTCATGATGTCATATATTTCCTTTTCCTGTATGCTGTTTACGCTGAATATATTCTGAATTTTTTCTTGACGGAAAGCTTACTTTCAAGACTCATTAAAGCATTGTAACTAGTAATAACTAAGAAGTAAGTTTCTCTATGATATCTGCAGTATGATCTAATTTTTTTCAGTATTATATATTTATTTTATTTTATTTTTTTCAGACATTAATAGTTACTTGGATTAAGGCCAATCTCAATGTTGTAATCTCTTCTGAGCTGTGGGATCAATTTCTTCATGTATTATCCTCTTTAACACAGTGGGAAGAACTTATTAAGGAATGGGCGGTAATGTACTTAATTTCTTTTGTTTTGTTTACTTGTGTAAACTGTGGTGAAATAGATATGGTCCATTACTGATGCAATTAGTATTTGCTGTGCTGTGTGGAAAAAAAATTGAAATAATTCTGTAAATACATAAGTATAATTACTATGTAAATAATTATACTTAGTATTTATAGATAATTATATATTATAGTACAATTATATAGTTATAGATTATAGTAATTATACTTACTATTTAAGCATAACTTCATCTATGCTTTGAGCTAAATTGTTAGCTAAATGGGCATTGAACCAGGTTCCCATATACTTTAATTGGTTAAAATTACTGTGGTGAAATTAGCCCCATAATCTACTATCAGATAACCCTTCTCTATCATGACAACATTTCACAGCGTTGATAATGAAACCTCTGGGTTCCATTATCAAGGCTGTTAAATGAACCATCATGTCCGAGGAAGTGAAATTCATTAAATTTATTATTTCTAAAGTTTAAAAGAAAATTGTTATGTCAAGTTAAGTGCACATAACACAGAAGCTGGAAAAGATTGCCATAGCTTTTTGAAGCTGTGTTTCCCGAAGTTAATCAAACTTGCACTGTGATACAACTGAACAAACTCCGAGGTTTGCCTCTCATTTTTACTCCTAATATAGAAGATAGCTGTTCATGTTTTATCCATAATTATTTTGGCAACTTTATTATGCACATGTTTCCCAGTTGCAGGCTTGTTAATAAATTCTGACCAAGTGTCCAAGAGATACTCTGCACATAGGACTAAAAATTAATCATGTAAAGATAAAAATATTTAAGTTCCTAGATGTGTGAGGTATTCCCTTAGCATTATTAAAATTTGTTGTGCTCTGCTTTCATTTATTTATTGCAGGCATGTCATTTCCACCAAAATTCAAACGTAATTAATAGCATCATTAGAAAAAAAAAGAAAAAAGAAATGTATGATTGTACAGCTTGAATGATAGTTTATTTGGAGAAACTTGATAAGTTGATTAAACCAGTGATAGACACCACAGAGTTTATCAGTGGATTGTCATATCATAATGTGAGTTTGGCTGACAGGTAAATTCACTGTAAATTGAAAGCTACAGTAAAATTCCTGTGAGTACATGTTGTTGAGCTGACTGGGCTAGCCAGGTGGGTAAAGGTGCCTGCCTGACAACTCGAAGGTCACGAGTTCGAATCCCGCCTCGCGCTTGGATCAAAGTAAAATGCAAAAACTTTGGGAGGTGCGTTATGGCCACAGAATAAAAACGGAAAAAAAAATTTTAAAAAAGTACACGTTGTATATCCAGCACAATAAAAATTGTTGCCGAAAGAATAATAAAATCTACACAGATATGGAGTTTTTTTTAGTTGTTAAATTTTTTAAATGAGTAAATGGGATTGCTCGTTGGTTAAACATACTGGGGGTTCAGGGTAGCTCTTTGAGCATATAACTATCATATCATATCAGTTACCATACTTGTGTGTGTGTGTGTGTGTGTATATATATATATATATATAACCATACAAATAAATTAGAATGAGTTAAAATAAAATAATGCCAGCAGTATGGCAAGACAAGAGCAAAAATAGTCAAAATTAAACCTAAATTAAATCAAACCAAACAGGGAGGGAAGAGAGGAGTAACAAGAGTAAAAATATTGCAGCAGAAACTCTCTAAAATAATTTAGAAAATCTAAATGTAAGAATAATAATTCATTGAATTTTGAAAGCCAATTAAATAGAAATTTAACGGCGACCCCTCTGACGGGCACCAGGTCCAAATTTATGTGAAATATCACCAACAGATATAAACCACTACAATAAAACAAAACAAAACTACACCAAAAATAGACTGCCCATTATGCCCCATCTTAACAGAGGACCACAAGGCCAATAATGGTCAGGGAATCGATCGGAAGATCAGTCTGCCACCCGATCCCCAGATCGAACCACCAATGCAGGGGACCTGAACAGTGGTGACCCTGATGCAGCGAAAATTAAAAATAGAACAGATACAAGCACTCCAGTGCAAAGCCACACTACTGACAAAAGTAATCTTAACCAGATTATATAGACGAGTAATGAACTATGGATGGCAGCACAGGCCATACTGCTGGCATTATTTTATTTTTTATTTTAACTCATTCTAATTTATTTGTATGGTTATATTTCAAGCATCATGTAGAGGAATATGCTTTTTGCTGCCTCTGATGTATGCTGTACCTTTTTATTATGAAAGATTCCGTTTCCAACTATTTTTAAATGATATTCAAATATATGTATAATTATATATACACACACACACACAGGTGTGTTTTTTTTTTTTTTTTTTATATATGGGCTCTGCGGAGTATACACATTTAAGTATTTTCAGTGAGTTCTGTGGAGTATGTACATGTGTGTGTGTGTGTGTGTGTGTGTGTGTGTGTGTGTGTGTGTGTGTGTGTGTTTTAAGGTCACTTCAGATAGTGTCCATTTATGTAAGAATTGTCTAGCAATCTTCAGATAGGTTTGCTGTATCTTATCTGTGTTTCCAAGTATTGTAGACACAATTCCTAATGAATGGGAAAAGGAGGTGATAGTCCCTCTGTGTAAGGCAATGGTCAGGCCACACCTTGAGTACTGTGTGCAGGTCTGGAGGCCTCATTTTAGGAAGGATATAGATTTGCTTGAGCGTGTACAGAGAAGGGCAACAAGATTGGTGAGGGGAATGAAGGGATCCTCTTACCAGGAGAGGCTTAAGTTCTGCAAATTGCAGAGCTGGAGACTAGGCACCTGCGAGGTGATCTGATTGAGGTGTATGAGGCCCCTTGAATGGGTTGAGCACGCTGAATTTTGATGGGATTCTTCCACTTGTTCAGATTACAAACCTAAGGGGGCATAAATTGAAATTGAGGAAGGACAGATGTAGAATAGATGTGTGGAAATTTGCCTTTAGCCAGTAGATGGTTAATTGCTGGAACAAACTCCCATCTGTCGTTGTTTAAGTTAATAGGTTAAATAAATTTAAGGAGGAACTGGACAAACGTTTAGAGAGGATTGTTTTGTAATTTTTTTTTTTGGCTGATGCTACATAAGCTCATACACTTGCTTTCTTTCATCACATGCCACTACTACTAATGGCATCTCCATAGCCAGGCGGGAAGGAGCAGCAGTGCGTAGCACACGCTTCTTGATTAGACTGGCGTTCGAGCTCGTCACCACCAAATATGGAGGATGCGGAAAGGTCAGGGAATGACCACCGCATATCCTGGAGCAATATGGCCTTAGTTGCTAATGCTCCTAAAAACCAAATAACAAACAAACAAACTACTACTAATGGCAGTAAGAAAATCAAACTTTGAAAATTAGAAGGAAAAACTCTTACCTGGTTAATAGCAGTTTCTGATTTGGACATAAAGCTTAAATTGAATAAATTATCTTGATTCTTATCTACAAATTGATGAACCATGATATATATAAATAAATGTAGAGCTTATTACTGTACAGAAATAGAAAAAGTAACAACGAGCTTATTTATTTTTTCACAATTTTTTTCCCAGGAAATTTTTTTTTATTATAATTTGATTTTTGACAGTAATTTCACTCTAAGGGTGGATAATCGAGTCAAAATAAGAACACATTAATATTTAAAGGTTTCATTTAGGTTAGTGCAAAACCATCATTTTTACATAGCCATCTACCAAAGTAGTTAAATTAATTAATTAAATTGGCATCATATTGGTTATATCTCATTGTGAATGCCTTCACAACGAGTTGCCATGGTATTGTACTACCTCGAATAAATAACACTTCAACAGTGGAGAAGACTACTGTTATTTATTCTCAGTGGATACCACCGCCCAGACGGCACTGTTTCAAAGCCTGTTGGCTTCTCTTCGGTGTGTGGGCACCACGGTGTGTACCCTGGTGTTTCAATAGTGACAAACCAGTTATGAAGTACAACTTCACAATATGAGAGATGCCTGATGGTGTGCAGTGATATAGACTATAAAATATTTAAGGGCAATATTTATGGGTGGTGGTTTCTGCTGAGAATAAATAACAGTAGTCTTCTCCACTGGTGAAGTGTTATTTATTCAAGGTAGTACAATGCCATGGTAACTCGTTGTGAAGGCATTCACAATATGAGATATAACCAAAACGATGCCAATTTAATTAATTAATTTAACTACTTTGGTCGATGGCTACGTTAAAATGATGCTTTTGCACTAACCTCCATGTTAGTCATTCTACCTCGTAGCATGAGGCCTTTGCCCTTAAATATTTTATAGTCTATATATATCAGTGTGTGGGCAGGTACCAGGGTACCTGCCCACACACTGAAGAGAAGCCAACAGGCTTTGAAATGGTGCCACCTGGGTGGTGGTATCCACTGAGAATAAATAACAGTAATCTTCTCCACTGGTGAAGTGTTATTTATTCAATGTAGTACAATGCCACGGTAACTCGTGAAAGCATTCATAATATGAGATATAACCAAAACGATGCCAATTTAATTAATTAATTTAACTACTTTGGTCGATGGCTACGTTAAAATGATGCTTTTGCACTAACCTCCATGTTAGTCATTCTACCTCGTAGCATGAGGCCTTTGCCCTTAAATATTTTATAGTCTATATATATCAGTGTGTGGGCAGGTACCAGGGTACCTGCCCACACACTGAAGAGAAGCCAACAGGCTTTGAAATGGTGCCACCTGGGTGGTGGTATCCACTGAGAATAAATAACAGTAATCTTCTCCACTGGTGAAGTGTTATTTATTCAAGGTAGTACAATACCATGGAAACTCGTTGTGAAGGCATTCACAATATGAGATATAACCAAAACAATACCAATTTCATTATTTTATTTAATTACTTTGGTAGATGGCTACATTAAAATGATACTTTTGCACTATCCTACATGTTAGTCATTCTACCTCGTAGCATGAGGCCTTTGCCCTTAAATATTTTATAGTTAAAAGTTTCATGTACCAAGTTTTTATTTATTTTTTATTTTTTTTTTGCCAACTTCAACACTCCACAATATCTATTGTAATTGAAACTCACTACCTTCAGCCCACATGCTTCAGAAAGCTCACTGCTGCAGGCTTACACACATTGCAGGAATTCACCTGGACAAGCCTATATGCATTTTGGGCACTTGCTTGTTGAAAGGGTTAAAATTCTTCATTTGCTTCTTGTAGTGTGCTCTTGTTATAGTTATGCTAATTGTGGTAGAGTTCATCTGAAATTGTACAATAGTATAATTATCGGTAAAATGCATTGTTTTTTGACAAATTCAGGATCTTACGTCAGTTTTCTTCTTTGTGTTTTAGTAAAAGTTTAAATTATGTGTGTGAAGAACCTTATTTATTTTACAAGCACATGATATTTTTTCAGTTCATGCATTCTTAAAAGCTGTATATAAGTTTGGCTTATTGTCTATAAGATAAAAAAAAATATATTTATCAACTTGATTTTCTATAGTAGTATTTGAAGATAAAAAAATCTTGGTTTACCTTTAACTGGTTTAATGAAACAGTCATCTTTTGTCATGTAATTATCACTCATAAGAACACTAGTGTTAAAAAAATTTAGATAGTCAGTGAAACTTAGTATGGAAGTTTAATATGTTACGATACAACAGTAACATATGAACTTATTGGTAATGCAAAAATATGTAAATTAGCTCATGAATGTATGAAAATAAGTAACTATCAGAAGATGTAGATGTTAACAGATAAGATTGCTCCCTTGACAGTCATAAAAAAACTTACATGTGGTTCTCATGCTGCTAATATGTATCCAAGAGTCCTGTGGTACTGAAGGTACTTCTCTTTCAGGAGAGAAGTTTGTAGTTTATCTAAGGTCTCAGGGGTAGCTCAGAATTTCTGACCCCTAGAATATTCTATACATTCAGATCTGGAGACCTTGGGAGGCCACTTCATTCGATAAATTTTGTTTGCATACCTCACAGTTCCTCTCTCAAAGTTTTGGTGTTCCCAGATATATGCTGAGCATTATGCCCACCCACACTGTTAGACCACTTCTTCCCTTGCCTCCTATAATGTTTCTGGGTTAATTTTGAGTACCCCCCCCCCCTCAGACATTATCCCATCTAGGGAGAATACTTGAAACAGCCTTATAAACAATAGGTCACTAGTATGGAGAAACTGGACTGATGGTCTGGTCAGGTCAGGCATAAAATCCAATATATGTATAATGCTACACGTGTTTGAGAGAGGAACTGTGACTGCTGTGAGGTATAGGAATGAAATCCATGAACCCAATGTAGGCTTTTTAGGGGGTGTAGTATTTCCTTATAATGGATGACAATGTGCTCCCCCACAATAGAGAGCAACTGAAGTAGAATTTAATTCTGCACTAACTTCCACCTAAAAATATGATTTTGAGTTTATGGAAAAGATGCCTTTCAAGTTGAGCATCTTTGTACTCCCTGCAGTTCTGGTTATGTATACATATGCAGGGGTTGTGTATACCTATGTATATTTAACCCCTGCACATCTAGTTATAATGTTCAACACATGTGAGATGAGATGCTCTAGGATAATGGTTCTTAACCACCGTCTAGGCTAGTGATATCCAAAGTGGGGTGCATAGATGAGCTGAGGTGATTTGATAAGCTATGCAATCCTTCCATTTGGATCAACGTACCTATTTGAGGTGACTTTCTCTGCAATAACTATTATTAAAACCACATTTAGAAATAAACTTAACTTGGAATCAGATCTTCGGGTAGCTGTGTCCCAAAATATGAAACCAAGATACATAGCAATAACGAAAAATATTCAAGCACATTTTTCCCACTGAAAAATGCTGTTGAATTGATTTATACCTCTTGTACTTTAATTTCATTTTGTTTTGTATTTTTGCATTGAATTAGATTGTGATCTTTTCAAATTATATGTGGTTTTATATATGTAATTCTAGATATAATGCATACCATGTAAATTATTTATAAATAAAACAAAGTGTTACATTAAATTTACTACGCTCATTACATTAATGATTTCAGATCATTTTGTTCTTGAACTTCAATTTAATTTTGTTTTGTATTTTTTATTTATGATCTTTTAAAATTACAGTAGAGTCCCGAATATCCGAGTTCCGATTTTCTGGAACCTATGGAAATCGGAGCTCGGATATGAACTAAGAGCTAGCTTGCCGTGTTATCCGAGCTAGCTCTTAGCTCAATTTTTACATAATGGCTAAGTGATGCCTTAAAGAGTTGTTTGTATGTATGATGAGAACAGACTGTTCTGTGTTGATTCATGGAATTTCGATGACTCATCTCCCTCCACCCACTCGCCACGAAACTGCAGGGGCGCCTCCGTAGCCAGGTGGGAAGGAGCAGCAGTGCGTAGCACACGCTTCTTGATTAGACCAGGGTTCGAGCCCGTCACCACCAAATACGGAGGATGCGGAAAGGTCAGGGAATTACCACCCCATATACTGGAGCAATATGGCCTTAGTTGCTAATGCTCCTAAAAACCAAACAACAACAACAACAACGAAACTGCAACAGTTTTATCTGTTGGGTTCAGTTTGACATCTCGTTCAGGTGATTTCACTTGTGACTAAAAAAAAATGTTTATGCTCCGGTACGACAACCAGGTCAGTAGACTTTACAATAAATCACCAATACAATATTTATCGTATTTAGTAGTTCATGGGCTTGAACCGCGGCCCACTCAAGGAACGTGTGCTATGCACTCTTGCTCCTGACCACTTGGCTACATCAGGCCTACCACTAGTTTATCGGTGAAGACAAAGATGACGTGTGTCCAGGAGAAGGCTCAAAAATTTCGCATACAGAAAGCCTAAATACGATTGAGATACATCGAACAGCAGAATGAGAGTACGCCTGCCAATCTACTGTTGTTATTGAGACGCCTGAGAAACATTGCAGCAAACAAGCGAGGAACTTCATTAAAACAGATTTTGAAAGACTTTTTTCCTAAAGCCTGATGCTGTAATCGCGATGATGCATGTACTCTACATACAGTACAATACTGCTGTTGTTGTTTGTTGTTTGGTTTTTAGGAGCATTAGCAACTAAGGCCATATTGCTCCGGGAATATGCGGTGGTCATTCCCTGACCCTTCCGCATCCTCCGTATTTGGTGGTGATGGGCTCGAACCCCGGTCTAATCAAGAACCGTTTCTCCTTCCTACCTGGCTACAGAGGTGCCAGTACAACACTATGTAAGTAAATAAACACAGGCTAAGGTAAAGAAAGACCACACGAGAAGCACGAAAAATTTTGGCAAAGTTTAGCCGCGAAAGTACAGTATACTGTACTTTGCCATAATGCACTTGTAGTGTTGCTTGCTCAGTAAAAAGATGGTGAATGTTATTGATCTGTAGTAGAAGTCGAAAACAATATATTGATTGACAGGTAGGTGTGACAAACAATGTACTGATTAGTGCATGAACAGAACAGATGATAACATCGGTTTAGTCATTGGTTGGCATTATGACGTGTATTAATGAATAAAGAACATTGCATAATTAGTTTTGGAATGAACAGCATAAAGATAATATTAGCGATGAATCTTTTAAAGTTGGAAGATATTTGTGGGGGAAAATGAAACTTCCTTGAATTTTTGATGAAATCTAAATTAATAATACCGAAACTGTACTGTTTTAAGTGCAATAATTATTTAAACTAATTGATTCACAAACGGAGTCAAGGGGAAAGTTCTGGCATTGTAAAATGTTCTGCGCGTGCGCGAGTGTCTTTAAAAATAAAAAAAAAATTGCAAAATAAAAATACAGTAATAATAAACAAATTATTCTCTAGTCCACCCATGATTCTATAGAAAAAAAGTCAGGTTACCCCTCCACTTCAGGAGGGGTTCAAGCTCCCATTGGATTTCATTTCAGCTCCTGACTGATAACCCCCACTGTCTGTTTACTGAACGAGCAACAATACAAATGCCGTCATGGCAAACTAGTTCCACGGTAAACTACTCTGAAATTTGCCATACTTGTCATGTGGTCTTTCTTTACCTTTGCCATAAACACAATTACAGTATTGAAATGACATACATACATGTACATGTATTTTTTTCTTACAGTAATCCTCCGGTATAGCATCATGTTCACAGTTACATCGCAAGAATGTTTGCTGATGCTATCGAGGCAGTGTTAGGTGGGTCGGAAAACTGCTAGATTGGGGGGATACAAGGACTAATAGATTAACAGTAGCCACTGGCAGAGGGAAAGTGATTCTTGCACTGCTTCTATTGGAATGAGGCGCAGCCTGGAAAATAAGATGCAGGATATTTCAGAGACTGCTGGGAATCATTGGGGTACAAGTAAACACATGGGTTGTGTTAGGGTAGCCAAGAAAAAAAACAGGTGCATGTATACTTGCGTGTACACCAATGCTAGCAGTTTAGTAAATAAATTTGATGAATTTGAGGTATTGCTCAAAACATCAAAGGCAGATATTGTGGGGATTTCAGAGACGTGGTGTCACACAAATATAAGGAATGCAGAACTGGAATTTGGGGAGTACAATGTCTACAGAAGGAATAGACAGGATAGGAAGGGAGGAGGGGGTTATGTTATTAGTTAAGAAATACATAAAATCCAAGGAAGTGAAGCCAGTTGACATTGCTGGACAGTGCAGTGTCGAGTCAGTTTGGTGTGACGTAAGAATTGGGAGATCAAAATTGAGAGTAGGAGTGTGCTATAGGCCTAATGACTCTGATGAGTATAATAAGAAATTGTACAGGGAAATAGAGTGGGCCAGTAAATCAGAGAGTCTTATAATGGGGGATTTTAATTTCCCAGATATTGACTGGAATTTGGGGGCTGGTCACTCACACATTAGCAAGGCTTTTGTGGATTTATTGGATGATAAATTTGATGTTTTCTACATCAGCATGTTCGGGAGGCAACTAGAGGGAGTAATACTCTTGATTTGATTATCAGTAGTGATTCTTCATGCATTAAGAATCTGCAGGTAAATGAACCACTAGGTGGCAGTGATAACAGTGTGCTGAACTGGGATTTACTCAAAGAGGTAACTACCATTAGGGGTAAAGGGAAGGGTTATTGCTTTCGTAAAGGCGACTACGATGGACTGAGACAGTATTTAAATTCTATACAGTGGGACAAACTGATGATGTTACTAACAGCAAATTCAAAATGGGAAGCATTCAAAGAACTTACCTTGGAAGCTACTAGGCTTTACATGCCAACTAAGAAATATTGTTCAAGGTTTAGGCCTAAGTGGATGTCAGATGAACTAATGAGACATATGGCAGAGAAGAAAAATGCATGGGATACATACAAATTAACACGTGACATAGAAGCCTATGATAGATACAAGTTGATCTGTAACCAAGTTACAAAGGAGGTTAGGCAGGCGAAGGCAGATTACGAGATATCTTTGGCAAGGGATGCAAAGAAAAACAGCAAAGAGTTCTTTACTTATGTAAACTCTAGAAGGAAGGGGATGAATCAGATTGGTCCACTTGATATCGATGGGTCAACTATTGATGATCCTGCTCAGGTAGCTAACAAACTAAATGAATATTTTGCATCGACATTCACAAATGAGGAGTTATTCAGCGAGGGGAATGCCAGAGGTGTATTCAACGCTGGCAGTAAGCTAGAGAATCTTGTTAATAACTGAGAGTAAAGTGGAGGAGAAATTGTTGAAGATAAATACAAGAAAGGCACCTGGGGTGGATGGATCTATCCAGTTATATTAAAGGAGGCAGCAAAGGAAGTAAGCAAACCCTTAGCCATAATTATGAGAGCTTCCTTGGATTCAGGGGAAGTACCCATGGACTGGAGATGTGCAAATGTGACCCCAATTCACAAAGGAGGATCAAAGGGCGACACAAGAGGTATATAAGGCCTTGAATGGGTTGAGCATGCTGAATTCTGATGGGATCCTTCCACTTGTTCAGATTACGAACCTAAGGGGGCATAAATTCAAATTAAGAAAAGACAGATGTAGATTAGATGTGCGGAAATTTGCCTTTAGCCAGCAGGTGGTTTGTTGGTGGAACAGACTTCCATCCCTTGTCGTGGAAGTTGATAGCCTAAATAACTTTAAGGCTCATCTGGACAGGTATTTTGAACGAACAGAGGGGTGAAGTGGAAGTGGTTATTTTTTATTTATTTATTTATATATATATATTTTTTGGCTGATGCTGTATAAGCTTGCTTTCTTGCATCAAATGCCTGTACTAATGCTAATGCAAGTCACCATCAGCTCCAACTTGACATCAATCGTATTCTGATGGAACACTTCCGACTTGTCACTGAACCTGTAATTCTGACAGAGCATGCAAGGCACTCGCTGAATTAAAAATAATGAAAAATAAGATCTTTTAATTTTTTCATATACTTTTAATCTGTTTTCAGAAAGAATTTTGTAATTTTCTACATTTTCAGTAATTTTTGAATACTTTTAACGCATTTAACGCATCACGGCCAGATCACAAGTTACTATCAGCTCTGATTTGACTGAGCATGTGTGACACTCATATCTGCCGAACTGTATACTGGCAATGTACTACATACTCGCTGTTATCTGTATTCCAGGAAAATAGCTATTTCAAGGTGTTTTCAGGAAGAATTAAAAAACAATTTTCAGGAAGTGGCTGTTGTATCTTATTGTTTTTATAATTACCTACTTTTATTATTTTACAATCAAATTCTTGTTTAGTCAGGAAGTTTGTTTTTATTCTTTCTGAAAACGCATTGAAATAGCTATTTTCCGAGAATACAAATAAGAGGGGGAAGAAAAATATATTACTGCAAGTATGTAAGTACATAGACCGTCAGATATAATGAGTGTCGCGCATGCTCTGTGACAATTCCCAGCACATATACCGGCGGATATAGTGAATGTCACACGTGCTCAGTCAAGTCGGAACTGATAGTAACGTACGATCTGGCCGTGATGCGTTAAAAGTATATAAAAATTACTGAAAATATAGAAAATTACCAAATTCTTTCTGAAAACAGATTAAAAGTATATAAAAAATTGCTGAAAGATCTTATTTTTCATTCTGCGAGCGCTGCGCATGCTCCGTCAGAATTACAGGTTTGGTGACAAGTCGAAATTGTTCCAGGTTGGAGCTGACGGTGACTTTCGAGGTAATTGTGACCTTGATGCCATACTGGAGGATTACCTTTCTTACAGTACATATGTATGTACATGTACTTCCTTAATGACAGGAATGAGGGAGATCCCAGAGGGGAGGGGAACATTGTCACAAGATCAGTATACGAATATTTTCCGTGTTAACCGAGTTTGACTGTATCCGAGCTGTTCTTGGTCCACATTAACTCAAATAATCGCAACTCTACTATATATACAATTTTATGTGATTTTAGCTTTTATTCCGCCTTCCATGTAAATGATTTATAAATAAAAAAAATATATTCAACTTTTAATTTTTTATTCCTGTGTGCACACTAGTTCTTGTAAGTAAAATAAGGGTGCGCAACCAAAAAGGTTTGGAGACCACTGGTCTAGGCCACTGTTGGAAATATCCATGGCTATTAGAGGCTCAAAGAATGTGAGGATACTCAGCTTGAAAGACATATATCCATAAACTTATAATTTTAAGGCAGGAGTACATAAGGATACCCTGAGAGCTTTGGAGTGGCAGGGAGTCAGTTGCCAGTTGTTTAAATCATATGTAAGATATTGCCAACTTTATAGCACATTTTCATTCTTTTCTGTAGATGCTTCTGAGACTTTTAATGGAAAATTCTACGGAAATATTTCATATAATCAACTCCCCCCCCCTCCCCAGAACCTTGAGTTGCAAACAACTCTCTTTAAAGAGTACTTGTATATGGGCAGGTCTCTTGAACAAAGAGATTAACAGCATGAGATCCCATTGTGAGTGTGTGTTGTCTAGCTGCCAGATATTAATGAACTAACGTAGTAGTAGTAGCATGTGATGCAAGAAAGCAAGTGTATGAGCTTATGCAGCATCAGCCAAAAAAAAAAAAAAAAAAACGCATCATTCCCTCCAAATGCCTGTCCAGTCCCTCCTTAAATTTATTTAACCTATCAACTTCCACAACGACGGATGAAAGTTTGTCCAGCAATTAACCACCAGCTGGCTAAAAGCAAATTTCTACACATCTATTCTACATCTGTCTTTTCTTAATTTGAATTTATCCCCCGTAGGTTCGTAATCTAAACGAGTGGAAGGATCCCATCAGAATTCAGCGTGCTCAACCCATTCAAGGCCTTATACACCTCAATCAGATCACCGCGCAGGTGCCTAGTCTCCAGCCACTGCAATTTGCAGAAATTAAGCCTCTCTTGGTAAGAGGATCCCTTCATTCCCCTCACCAATCTTGTTGCCCTTCTCTGTATATGCTCAAGTAAATCTACATCCTTCCTAAAATAAGGGCTCCAGACCTGTACGCAGTACTCAAGGCGTGGCCTGACCATTGCCTTATACAGAGGGACAATCATCTCCTTCTCCCTACTAGCAAAATTCCTATTTATCATTGACAAAACCAAATGACCTGCCCTGGCAGCCTGTCTGCATTGCTCAGAAAACTTAATATCTGACTGCACAATTACTTCCAGGTCTTTTTTTTTTTTCTACCACCTTAAAGTGTAGTACCACACAGTTGGTACATTTCTCTGGCTTTACTTCTACTCATATACAGTACTTTGCATTTGTCAAGGTTAAACTTCAGTTTCCACTTCTTAGCTCATCTACCCAAATTATCTAGATCCTGTTGCAGTAGCCCACTGCCATTACTGTCATTAACAACCTTCCAACCTTTGTATCATCTGCAAACTTCGACACTAAGCCTGATATCCCTTTTTATTATCAGGCTTTATCCCTTTTAATTATATCCCCTTTATCCCTGATATCCCTTTTAATTATCAGGCTTATCAGCCTGATAAGCCTGATATCTATATCATTGATAAATATACAGAACAAGAGGACCCAACACCAAACCCTGTGGGACTCCACTAATAACATTAGTCCATCAAGTGCAGCATCCATTAATTACCACATTCTGTCTTCTCCCCCTCAACTATCCTTTTATCCATTGTAGCAACTTACCCTTAATACCATTCTGCTCCAATTTGTACAATAGTCTTCCATGCGCAACAGTCTCAAAAGCTTTCCTGAAATCCAAATATATGATATCAAAATTATTTTTTGCATCCAGTTCCTTTGTAACCACATCATAATATTGTATCAAATTTGTCAGACAAGACTTTCCCTTAACAAACCCATGCTATGTCTGAATTATTGCTGCAGTTTTGTCTAGATGATCCTGCAATGCATCTTTAACCAGTGACTCCATTGTTTTACTCGGAACAAAAGTTAAACTAACTGTTCTGTAATTATCCGTGTCACCCTTCGATCCCCCTTTGTGAATTGGGGATACATTAGCACATCTCCAGTCCGTGGAGTCCTCCCCTGAGTCCAAGGATGCTCTCATAATTATGGCTAAGGGTTTGCTTAGTTGCTTTGCTGCCTACTTTAATATAACTGGATAGATCCCATCCAGCCCAGGTACCTTCCTTTTGTTTAACTTCAACAATTTCTCCTCCACTTTGCTCTCAGTTATTACAATATCATTAAGCACCCTGCTACAATTTGATAACCTTCTGCCATTTTCAAACCTTAATAACTCCTCATGTGTGAATGTAGATTCAAAATGCTCATTCAGTTTGTTTGCTGTCTGAGCAGGATCAACGGCCGAACCATCGATATCCAGTGGACCAATCAGATTTATCCCCTTCCTTTTAGAGTTTATATAAGTAAAGAAATCCTTGCTGTTTTTCTTAGCATCTTTTGCCAAAGATTTCTCGTAATCCGCGTTTGCCTGCCTAACCACCATTGTGCCATAGGCTTCTGAGTCACTTGATAATTTATATGCATCCCATGCATTTTTCTGCTCTGTCACGAGTCTCATTAGTTCATTTGATAACAGTTTAGGCCTAAACCTTGAACAATATTTCTTAATAGGTATGAAACTTTTAGTAGCAACCACGATTAATTCCTTGAATGCTTCCCACTTAGAATTTACTGTTGGTAACATTGTCAGTTGATCCCACTGTACAGAACTTAAAAACTGTCTGAGACCACTGTACTCACCTTTACGAAAGCAAAAACCCTTTCCTTTACCCCTGGTGGTAATTATATCTTTAAGTAAATCCCACATCAGTACACTGATCACTGCCACCTAGTGGTTTCTTTACCTGCAAATTCTTAATACACGTATGATCACTGCTGAAAACCAGATCAAGAGTATTACCCTCTCTGGTTGCCTCTTGAACATGCTGCTGCAGAAAATAATCATCCAATAAATCCACAAAAGTCTTTCTAGTGTGTGAGTGACCAACCCACAAGTTCCAGTCAATATCTGGGAAGTTAAAATCCCCCATTATAAGACATTCCGATTTACTAGACCACTCTATTTTTCTGTACAATTGGTCATTGTACTCATTCGAGTCATTAGGCCTATAACACACTCCTACTCTTATTTTTGCTTTTGCAGTGCTTATGTCACACCAAACTGACTGAACAGTGCACTGTTCATCTATATCATCTGGGTGCACTTCTTTTGATTTTATGTTTGTCTTAATTAACAGCATAACACCTCCTCCCTTTCTATCCTGTCTATCCTTTCTGTACATATTGTACTCCCCAAATTCCAGTTCAGCATTCCTTATATCTGTGTGACACCACGTCTCTGCTATCCCAACAATATCTGCCTTTGATGTCTTGACCAACATTTCAAATTCATCAAATTTATTTACTATACTTCTAGCATTGGTATACATGCAAGTATACATGTTCCTATTCTTATTATTAGTTACCCTAACACATCCCATATATCCACCTGTTTCACAATGATTGCCATTAGTCCCTGAAACCCCCAGCACCCCTCGCTCCAGATTGCTACTTTTTCTAATAGAAGTTGTGCAAGAATCACCTTCACCTCTGCCTGCGGCTACTTTTAACCTTTTAGTCTGTGAATCTCCCCCCCAAGCTAGCAGTTTTCCGACCCACCTAACACTGCCTCCATAGCATCAGCAAATATTCTTGCACCCTTTCTATTTAAGTGTATCTCATCCCTGTAGAAGTAGTCTCTCTCCTGTTAACAAGCACAGACCAGGCTAAAAAAAATGTTGCCCCCTGAGCCTTGCACATTTTCTCCAGGGCCGATTTGATTGACAAGGCTCTCATTATGTACTCCCTCCTATCCTGTCTGGGCAGAATTGCAGACACGATAATGTGTTTATTTCAAATGTTTTATCCACAAACTGGTGTGGGTGTGGGTGTGGTATTGTTACATCATAACAATGTACTTACTTACCAAATTTCGTTTTTTATGATTTAAGTGTCCAATATATTTATATTCTTAATTTTTAATTTTGTTAAATTTTTATTGCTCTCTACTGCAGATAGTAAAGCACATTATATTGTTTAATCTTTATTTTTTTTCTTCCCCTCCACAATTTTAGAAAACAGTTGAAACTTTAACTCGGGTTTTAGCCAAACAAGTATATAACTTAGATCTTACTGACTTGCCATTATTTCGACTTACTGAACAGAAGCAAAAAAAACAAAGAGGCATGAAAAAATTTCCTTTAGGGACAGGAAATAAGAATCAGATAGATTTGGAAAAAAGAGATGGTGCTAGGTCATCACCCAGCAATAAGAGCAGAGATTCTCACAGTGCATCTGGGACAAATGAGGATGAATCCCTTTCACAAGGAAAAGGTAGTGAATATTTATAATTATTAGATTTTTTTTTTTTTTTTTGAAAAGGGCATAATTTTTTTTATATATATATAATGATAATATCAGTTTGGATAAAATCAATTTACAGTTTTTGGGTGTCATAACTTTAAAAAGTTTTTCATTTTAAAAAAATCTTAATGAATAATTTAATAAATCTAAAATTGCCATATAAGAATCCAAAAGTATGTACAGGCTGGCCTCGATTAACGCGATTAATTCGTACCGTGAGTGCATCGCGCAAAACAGAAACCCGTTAATCGAATATAATAATCAATAGGAAAAATTATAATTGGTCCTTGACCTTCTGGAATGTCCATAAATAATTTTAAAAATACCTTTTAAATATACAATGTAAAATGTATACAATGTAAAAGATAATCAAAATAATTATGGAATTAAATGTTTATTGCTTAAAACACGGTTCCCAAGCTGTGCACCATGGAATATTTTAACTTTTCGAGGGAAACACAGTGATACTCGGCATCTGTTGGACACCACGCGAACTACTAGCTCGAGGTAGTTCACAGTTTCAGCATTTTTTATTAAGTTGTTTGGACCTAACTTCTAAACGCAACTGTTAGGTATTTGTTTTGGTCTGGGTGCGCCTTGAAAAAATTACTGAGACACTAAGGGCGCCGTGAACCAAGAAAGTTTGGGAACCTCTGACATAAAATACACAATGAAGAAATGACTTGCGGAAATATTTGAACAGTGTTAACTTTCTCTTTTCATCAATCAATTTCTGATAGCCAACAACAATCTTCTCTGGCCCTGGCGAAATAAATATCACAGAGAACGTCAAACCTTTTGTTTGAGGTTATCTGTGATAAGAAAGATTTCATCTAATTCTTTTACCGTTATCTCCTTCGCGGTAACATTTTCATCTGGCTCATTTAAAAATTTGAATTTTTATGCAAGTGTGCATTGACTTTATTAGCAGGAGATAAGCAAGTAACATGTCTTCTTCCGATGGTTGATGGAACACGCCGAGGTGGGCAGCAGGCAAATGTTTGTTTATTGACTGTACGACTCGCGGTAAGCTTAACGTGCGATTCAAATCTTTTTCAACTATCACATAAAAAAAAAAAATCGCGTTAACTGGAAATTTGCATCGTGAAAAGTGATATAATTTTTCAAATTGCGTTAACTGAAAATCGCGTTAATCAAACTCGCGTTATGCAAGGTTTGGCTGTATATTGCTGGTGTGTGAGCGATATGCAGACTGGGATCTGTAAGTGAGACACCTACAGGTCTCAGTCTTGTGTCTGGAAGATTAAAATCTCACATGATAATACATTTATGTCTGCCCACTCCATTTGGTCTGTAACACAGATCCCCCCAATCTAATTTTTGCTTTTCCTCACACTGGACTCACCCAATATCTTCAGATTCTTAAAATAAAATATGAGAAACAGTTTGTATTTCAAGTGTGTTTTTGAGTTAACTTCTATATAGCATTATGAAATCTCTTCTTTTATTAGGTGATGTACTAATATTAATGTGGCTGTACTATAAACAAAAGATAATCATAAAGACAGTGAATGTTTAAGTTGAATTTTTAGGATTCGGAACAATGATCTATTTACCTTTTGTCAGTTTACATGGAATTATAAAGTAAACTGTAACTTGCATTTAAAATGTACATAACTCAGATCTCACTGATTTACCATTATTTTGGCTTACTGAACAAAAGTAAAGAGAAAAGAGGTATGAAAAAATTTCCCTTAATTACAGAAATAAAAATCAGATAGATTTAGAAAAGAGTTGGTTCTACATTAGGAGATGGCCAATCCATGGCACACATGTGACCTGTGCAGCTCTTCTTAGTTCTTCCATGTGGGAAAAAAATGTAAAGGTAACCCTTTACATTTATTCTGCTCATTGGAAAAATCACAGATTAAGCTAAACACATACAGATGAGTTTTCCAAATTAGGCATTGCATCATCCCGAAAGGTACTGCCAAATTTTGGCTTCATCTCAGAATTTTTTCACTCTCATTTCCCTTCAATGCATATATTTATATGAATGATTGGTTAATACTTAAAATATGATTTGGGTATGAGAGTACTCGTGAACAGGTGAAGTTTTTACGGATCCAGCTAATAGAGAAGTATTTCTTAAATTTTTGCTTTTTTATTGACAAATTGGCATGTTAATTTATTTTTTAGAAGTGCTTTACATTCCTAGTAATGATACTTAGTTTAAATTCAGCTTTGATAGAGATTTTGTAGGTTATTACTTAGTATCGGTGAGGATATCTAATTCACGTTTTGGACAAGTTTTGCAGCTCCCGCGAACGCTAAGTTTTTAATTATATTTAGCTGTTTTATTGACTTAATTGTTATAATAAATTATTTTCTATAAGTAGCTTATAGACCTAGTCAAGCTCCATGGTTTATTTTGAATTTAGATAGCGCGATTTTGAAAGTAATTAATACCTAGTGACTGTAGATTTACCGTTCTTAACTTGCCGCCATTGTTATATAATACAACGTATACCCCAAACTAGATAGCATAAGGTTTACTGTAAAACTAGATAGCAAGTATAATAGTATCAATTAATCAGTAAAATTTACCAATCTTATTAAATTTCATTGTCATTTAAATTGCACTTTTTTTAACTAAATACATGTAATGACCTAGTTTTTACAAACATAACATTATAAATTAATATATATAACTTGAGAGAAGATAAGAAAGTCATAACATAACTCGGAGATAATATTCGATAATGAAATACATATATATGGTGTTATAACTGCATTGGGATATAAGTTTAGGGATATATTTTGTATTGGAATTTTATTGAACTTGAATAGAAATCATGACTCAAACCAGAGGAGCAAAGCAAAAGGCTCAAACTAGTGGAAGTGCTGTGGTTCAGGGGAGAACTGAGGGGGGGGGGGCGGTTCTTTGCTGAATCACAGTCTATTCAAATGCACTGCTTTTTTGATGTTTGTGGAACAATCAGGAACAGGACATGATATTGCCATGGGGAATGTCTTTGTGTGTGTGCACGATGTAAGGAGTGCAAGGAAATCGGGCACCAACTCGGCATTGTTATCGGCTTATATGAGAGCTTGAAGGACAAGGTGAATGCCTCGAAGGATTTAAATTGAGGGGCCCATCAAGCTCCCAGCTGCCCACATCAATGCCAGAGCTTGCACTTGAACATCACGCAACACAGTGGCAACCCCGAAGGCAGAATGCGCTGGTCCCAAATGAACTAGTTGTTGTAGGTGACTCTATTATCATGGAAACGGGGAACATATTGTGCAAAAAGGATAGGTGGAACAGGACCAGGGTATGTCTGCCAGGGGCAAAGGTTGATGACGTAGAGCAGATATCATCTTTTAAGGGCACAAAATATTGTACACGTTGGCAGTAATGATATTAAGAGTAGGAGACCGGTAGAATTACTTAACAAGTACAAGACAATGCCGAAAAAAATCCACGAGTTAGGGTTGAATTTGAAAGTATGTGCAATTCTGCCCAGACACGATAGGAGGAAGTATATGCTGAGAGCCTTGTCGATCAATTCGGCCCTGGAGAGACTGTGCAAGGCTCAAGGTGTAGGATTTTTCTCAGAAAGGTCTGTGCTTGTTAGCAGGAGACACTGCTTCTACAGGGATGAAATACACTTAAACAGAAAGGGTGCAAGAATATTTGCTGACAGTATCCAGGCAGAATTAGGTGGGTCGGAAAACTGCTAGCTTGGGGGGATACAGGGATACACGGACTAATAGATTAACAGTAGCTGCTGGCAGAGGTAAAAGTGATTCTTGCACTACTTCTAGTAGTAGTAGCATGTGATGCAAGAAAGCAAGTGTATGAGCTTATGCAGCATCAGCCAAAAAAAAAAAAAAAAAAATCACACCATTCTCTCCAAATGCCTGTCCAGTTCCTCCTTAAATTTATTTAACCTGTCAACTTCCACAACGACAGATGGAAGTTTGTTCCAGCAATTAACCACCCACTGGCTAAAGGCAAATTGCCGCACATCTATTCTACATCTGTCTTTTCTTAATTTGAATTTATACCCCCTTAGGTTTGCAATCTGAACAAGTGGAAGGATCCCATCAGAATTCAGCGTGCTCAACCCATTCAAGGCGTTATACACCTCAATCAGATCACCACACGGGTGCTTAGTCTCCAGCCACTGCAGTTTGCAAAAGTTAAGCCTCTCTTGGTAAGAGGATTCCTTCATTCCCCTCACCAATCTTGTTGCCCTTCTCTGTACACACTCAAGTAAATCTACATCCTTCCTAAAATGAGGCCTCCAGACCTGTACGCAGTACTCAAGGCGTGGCCTGACCATTGCTTTATACAGAGGGACAATCACCTCCTTTTCCCTGCTAGCAAAATTCCTATATATCATTGACAAAACCCCATGACCTGCCCTGGCAGCCTGTCTGCATTGCTCAGAAAACTTCATATCTTCTAATGCAATTGAGAAGCAGCCTGGAAAGCAAGGCAGTGGGAAATTCCAGGACTGCTGGGAGTCATAGTGGAACAAGTAAATACATGGGCTCTGTTAGGGTAACTAAGAGTAGAAACAGGTGCATGTACACCATTGCTAGGAGTATAGTTAATAAATTTGATGAGCTTGAAGTGCTAGTCAAGACGACAAAGTATTGTTGGGATATCAGAGACATGGTGTCACACAGACATAAGCAGTGCAGAACTCGAATTTGGGAAGTAGAATGTGTAGAGAAAGGATAGACAGGACAGGAAGAGAGGTGGGGGTTATGCTGTTAGTTAAGAAATACATAAAATCTAAGTAATATCGGTGTGTAGATACCATAGACAACTCTTAAAAAACTACAAAGTAGTTGTTGTGGGTATCATTTGCTCTTTCTCATATTGTGCTCTGCCTTCATGACGAGTTGCCATGATATTGCACTACCTCAAATAAGTAATGCTTCACTAATAGAGAAGACTCTATTAGTGAAGACTAGAACACTACCTCAAATAAGTAACGCTTCACTAATAGAGAAGACTATTGTTACTTATTCTCAGTGAGTACCACCACCCAGACATGTTTCGAGGCTATTGGCCTATCATCAGTGGGTGGGCAGGTACCCTAGTATTGCAGACATGACGACCCAGTTGTGAAGTTAATCGCACAAATATGAGAGATGCCAAAAGGTGTATAAAGACAGTATTTAAAATAATTAAATGCACAAGGCATAATACATTAAGAGTTTAATATCTGTATAATATCGGTGTGTAGATACACCATAGACAACTCTTAAAAAAACTACAAAAGTAGTTGTTGTGGGCATCATTTGCTCTTTCTCATATTGTGCTCTGCCTTCACGACAAGTTGCCATGATATTGCACTATCTCAAATAAGTAACGCTTCACTAATAGAGAAGACTATTGTTACTTATTCTTAGTGAGTACCACCACCCAGACATGTTTCAAGGCTATTGGCCTATCATCAGTGGGTGGGCAGGTATCCTAGTATTGCAGACATAACGACCCAGTTGTGAAGATAATCACACAATATGAGAGATGCCAAAAGGTGTATATTGTATAGAATAAGTAACAATAGTCTTCTCTATTAGTGAAGCGTTACTTATTTGAGGTAGTGCAATATCATGGCAACTCGTCGTGAAGGCAGAGCACAATATGAGAAAGAGCAAATGATGCCCACAACGACTACTTTGAAGTTTTTTAAGAGTTGTCTATGGTGTATCTACACACCGATATTATATAGATATTAAACTCTTAATGTATTATGCCTTGTGCATTTAATTATTTTAAATAAAATCTAAGGAAGTGCATCCAATTAATGTTGGTGGACAATGCAATGTTGAGTCTGTTTGTTGTGACATAAGCACTGGGAAAGGAAAAATGAGAGTAGGTGTGATATAGGCCTAATGAATCTGATGAGTGTAATGAGCAATTGTGCAGATAAATAGAACAAACTTATTTCTATTAGAATGTCTATTATAATGGGGGATTTTAATTTCCCAGATATTGACTGGAATTTGTGGGTTGGTCACTCACACACTAGCAAGGCCTTTGTGGATTTATTGGATGAATGTTTTCTACAGCAGCATATTTGGGAGGCAACTAGAGGGAGTAATACTCTTGATCTGATTATCAGTAGCGATTCTTCATGCATGAAGAATCTGCAGATAAAGGAACCACTAGGTGGAAGTGATCACAGTGTGCTGAAGTGGAATTTACTCAGAGGTAACTACCATCAAGGGTAAAGGAAAGGGATTTTGCTTTCGTAAAGGTGACTATGGTAGTCTGAGACAGTATTTAAATTCTATACGGTGGAACCAGCTGATGATGTTACCATCAGCAAATTCAAAATGGGAAGCATTCAAAGAATTAATCTTGAAAGCTACTAGGCTTTTCATACCAACAAAGAAATATCGTTCAAGATTTGGGCCTAAAAGGATGTCAGATGAACTAATTAGACGAGTCTAGGAAAATTGATCTCCAGCAATTTATCGCCGCATCAGTTTATCGCATAAACAATTTACCGCCGCATCAGTTTATTGCATTTTACTGTCTAGAAGCAATGAGATGTGTTTGGTCAAATCATAAAAATTTATTTTTTATTTAAGTTTCTGCCTTAAGCTAAGATTAGCATATTTTTGGAATTCTATGAACTGTGAGGGAATAGTACGGAAATAAAAAAAAAAAAAAAAAAAAACACTTGTATGGAAATATGTAATTTAATAGGTAGATTATGTATTTTAATAGTTACATGTATCACAAAAATAGTCAAAAAATCCGTTATTTGAACAATATAACAATTGGTTAATTTTAAACTAAACTAATTATAACATTAGGTATGTCATAGTACACTGCAAAAATTCAAAATGAATGTTTATGCAATCTTCAGAATCAGTCACGTTGGGATAATTAATTACTAAGAAACTGTAATATTTACAACACAGTATGTAAATTATTAATAAGAAATATTATGCACTACACCTCTTAGATAATCAACAATATCACCCTGTTCATCATATGCACTAACAAGCCTTTTAATTCGTTCATCACAATCGCGATACTTCTTTTTTTTGTTGCCCGGATCACTTCCACTTAAATATTTTCAATGCGCATTTTGTTAATACTTTGTTCTTTTTTAATGCAATCGATAAATTTCCAAATGTTGGGATGATAAGCAGCAACTTGTTCCTCAAGTTAAAAACATGCTACTTAAGTTAAAGGAATTAAGTAGGTACCTACCTAATTGCAATTTTTCGAAAATAACAGGCAATTAAATTAAAGCACCTGGAATGGTATGTATTTCTAGGAAATGTATACCTAGCATATAACTTTCATTTTTAATTGCACTTAATTCTTAAATAACAGCTATAGAAAAGCCTTATTTTCAATTTAAAATAACCAATAAATTTATATAAATTATATGTATTGCCTGGCGATAAAATATGCTAGCCATCATTTGTAGGCTATAAATTGTTTATGCGATAAATTGCGGCAGTAAACTGCTAGCGATTAATTGCTGGCGGTGAATTGCGGGCAATAAACTCTCCTAGACTTAGTCCAGGAAAGTTTATCTCTGAAAGTGTAAGAAAATTTAAGTTTATAAACAATTTATATCCTAAAAATGATGGCTAGCATATTTTATCGCCAGGCAATACATATAATTTATATAAATTTATATGTCATTTTAAATTGAAAATAAGGCTTTTCTATAGCTGTTATTTAAGAATTAAGTGCAATTAAAAATGAAAGTTATATGCTAGGTATACATTTCCTAGAAATACATACCATTCCAGGTGCTTTAATTTAATTGCCTGTTATTTTCCAAAATTGGAATTAGGTAGGTACCTACTTAATATTCTTTTTAACTTGAGGAACAAGTCGCTGCTTATCATCCCAACAATTGGAAATTTATCGATTGCATTAAAAAAGAACAAAGTATTAAAGAAATGCGCATTTAACGATATTTAAGTGGAAGTGATCTGGGCAACAAAAAAAAGAAGTATCGCGATTGTGATGAACGAATTAAAAGGCTTGTTAGTGCATATGATGAACAGGGTGATATTGTTGATTATCTAAGAGGTAAAGCGCATAATATTTCTTATTAATAATTTACATACTGTGTTGTAAATATTACAGTTTCTTAGTAATTAATTATCCCAACATGACTGATTCTGAAGATTGCATAAACATTAATTTTGAATTTTTGCAGTGTACTATGACATACCTAATGTTATAATTAGTTTAGTTTAAAATTAACCAATTGTTATATTGTTCAAATAACAGATTTTTTGACTATTTTTGTGATACATGTACCTATTAAAATGCATAATCTACCTACTAAATTACATAATTCCATACAAGTGTGTTTTTTTTTTTTTTTTATTTCCGTACTATTCCCTCACAGTTCATAGAATTCCAAAAATATGCTAATCATAGCTTAAGGCCGAAACTTAAATAAAAAATAACTTTTTATGATTTGACCAAATACATCTCATTGCTTCTAGACGGTAAAACGCAATAAACTGACACGGCGGTAAATTGCTGGCGGTGAATTTTTTGGACCCCCTAATTAGACATGTGACAGAGAAGAAAAATGCATGGGATACATATAAATTAACATGTGACACAGAAGTCTATGATAGATATAAGCTGGTCTGTTACAAAGGATGTTAGTCAGGCGAAAGCAGATTATGAGAAATCTTTGGCAAAGGATGCAAAGAAAAACAGCAAAGAATTCTTTACTTATGTAAACTCTAGAAGGAAGGGGATGAATGAGATTGGTCCACTTGATATCGATGGTTCAACTGTTGATGATCCTGCTCAGGTAGCTAACAAACTAAATGAATATTTTGCATTGACATTCACACATGAGGAGTTATTCAGGGAGGGGAATGCCACAGGTGTATTCAACTCTGGCAGTAAGCTAGATAATCTTGTAATAACAGAGTAAAGCGGAGGAGAAATTGTTGAAGATAAACACAAGAAAGGCACTTGGGGTGGATGGAATCTATCCAGTCATATTAAAGGAGGCAGCAAAGGAAGTAAGGAAACCCTTAGCCATAATTATGAGAGCTTCACTGGACTCAGGGAAGGTACCCATGGACTGGAAATGTGCAAAAGATGTGACCCCAATCCACAAAGGAGGATCAAAGGGAGACACAGGTAATTACAGACCTGTTAGTTTAACTTCTGTTCCATGGAAATTAATGGAGGCACTGGTTAAAGAAGCATTGCAAGATCATCTAGACAACTAGATGATCTTGTAATGCTGCAATCATCTAGACATCTAGGCTTCAGTTATAGCTCGGACACATCATGGGTTTGTTAAGGGGAAGTCTTGTCTGACTAATTTGATTGGATACTATGATGTAGTCACAAAGGAACTGGATGCAAAGAATAATTTTGATATCATATATTTGAATCTTAGAAAAGCCTTTGATATTGTTGCACATGGAAGACTGCTGCACAAATTGGAGCAGTGTGGCATTGGAAGCAAATTGCTGCTATGGATAAAGCGATGGTTGAGTGGGAGAAGACTGAGAGTGGTAATCAATGGACACTGCTCTTCGTGGACTAATGTTATTAGTGGAGTCCCTCAGGGTTCAGTGTTGGGTTCATTGTTGTTTTCTGTATTTTAAATGATATTGATGATGCTTAATGTCCAAGTATGCAGACTATACGAAGATTGGCAGGGTTGTTAATGACACTAATGACAGTACACTGCTGCAACAGGATCTAGAAAAGTTGAGCAGATATGCTCAGAGGTGGTAAATGAAGTTTAACATTGACAAATGTAAAGTACTACATATGGGAAGCAGTAATCCCAGAGTAACGTATCAACTCTGTGGTACCACACTGACAGTGGTAGAGAATGAAAAGGATCTGGGGATAATTGTGCAGGCAGATATGAAGTTTTCTGTGCAGTGCAGTGCAGACGGTCTGTAAGAGTAGTTCATGGTGTCTTGTCAATGATATATACAGGAATTTTTCTACCAGGGATAAGGAGGTGAGTATCCCCTTGTAAGAGGCAATGGTTAGGCCACACCTTGAGTACAGGTCTGGAGGCCTCATTTTAAGAAGGATGTAGAGCTGTTGGAAAGAGTACAGAGAAGGGCAACAAGATTAGTGAATGGAACAAAGGGTTGCTCTTACGAAGAAAGGCTTAAGTTTTGCAAATTCCAGTGTCTGGAGACTAGGCACCTGCGAGGTGGTTCTCTGAATGAGGTGTATAAAGCCTTGAATGGTTTGAGCATGCTCAATGCTGAAGGGATTCTTCCTCTTGCTCAGAATAATCAGAGATATCCTGAGAATAATCATGACATAATCCTTGAATTTATGCCTGAGAGGGCATAAATTCAAATTGAGGAAAGACGGTTGTAGGATAGATGTGCGGAAGTTTGCCTTTAGCCAGCGGGTGGTTGATTGCTGGAACCAACTTCCATCTGTTGTTATAGAAGTTGATAGCTTAAATAGATTCAAGGCTGAACTTGACAACCATTTGGAGCGAGTGGATGAGTGAAATAAGGGGTTTATTTTATTTATTATTTTTTTTTTTTGGCTGATGCTGTATAAGCTTGCTTTCTTGCATCATGTGCCTTTGGTAATGCTAACTCATCACCTAGCAATATGATCTAATATCTAATCTAGAAAGGTTGTGATCTAAGGTGCCTAGAGGACCACTCGTATTGACCATGTACTTTGGAGGGTCATTTGTGAGAAGATCAAGTGTGTTGGGTATCCTGGTATGTAAATGAATAATCTGTGTGAGGTCATTAATAATTGCAAAAGCCTCAGCATCTCGACCATCTTGTTCCATGTGGTCAGACTATGGAAGCCAATTGGAGTTTACAAACATTAAATCACCAAGGAAAATACCTCTTATTAAAGTTGATCTGCAGAGAGATGACTTTCAAAGATAGAAAGTCAGAGTTCCAAGTGATTAATGGAGTTAGGAGAATGATAGAGGCAGGAGATGAATTTGACAGAATGGGGTAGAGAGTTTAAGCCAGGAGATGATCAAAACAATGAGATTCCAAATTACTAAGTGGAATTCCTCTTACAGGGAATATAGTAGACATATGCACAAGTTTAACATTTGAAGCAAAAGAAATCATACAGTGAATAATTAGGGCAACTGAGATGAGCAGTGGTTGAGGCAGCTGATAATTAGGATATTGTCAATAAAAATAAATGGTGCTTGGCAGATTTCAGGTAGAAATGGACATCATTGAGATTAGAACTGAGAACACATATATTTGTGAAATTAATGAGGAAGTTTTTTTGAGGTTTAGATCTTTTCACAGTTAATTTTGCTCTATTAGTTTCACCATTCGTGATATTTTCAGTAGTAAGAGGGGATTGAACATATCTGTTGTAATGAAATTTTTGGACACACACACATGCAGCAAGAATATACCCAGCTCCTTGACATAACATGGCCTCAACAATGCCCTTTGCATATGCTGTACTTGAACTCTCTTAGGTGACGGTTTGGCAGAGTTCCAATAATCAACTATCTACTGGCTGAAATCCAACGTCCTGCCCGTCTATCCTTCCTCAAGTTTTAATTTATATCCCCCTGTGTATTTTCTGATCAAGAGGAAGAATGCCATCAGCATTTAGCTTGCTCAACGCATTCAAAAGCCTTAAACAGCTTAATCAGATCACCTTGCCAATGCATAGTCTTCAGGCACTGCAGTTTGCAGTACTGAAGCCTTTCTTGGTAAGAGCAGCCTTTTTGTTTCCCTCATTCTCGATGCCCTTCTCTGCACCCTTTCCAGCAGATCCACATCCTTCCAAAAATTAGTACTCCACACCTGTATGCAGTACTCAAAATGCAGCCTAATCATCTTCTTATCCATACTAGCAAAATCCATATCATTGACAAAACCTTGTGAGCTGGCTTAGCAGCCTCTCTGCACTGCTTAGAGAACTTCATATCTGATTGCAAAATTATCCCCAGATCTTTTTATTTTTCTGCTACCCCAAGTATAGTACCACACAGTTGGTACATTGATCAGGGATTACTGCTACCCATATTGGATTTTTCAATGTTAAACACTTCAATCTGCCTAATTTTTCTAGATCTTTTTACATTAGCATATCTAGATTACTGTATTAACTATCCTGCCAATCTCTGTATCATTTTTGAAGCAGTACCTTACATTTGTCACTGTTAAACTTTAATTGCCCTTTTTCAGCCCTTCTGTTTAGTTTTTCTGGATCCTCTTGACAATAGCATACCCTTATTAATTACTGTCATTAACTACACCCACCTTTGTATCATTAGTACACTTTTATGTCACTCAGAATACGTAGAAATTCATTAATAAATATTAAAAACAATAAAGGGGACAAAACCGACCCTAGTGGAACTCCACTCATCGCATTAGTCCATAAAAAGCAGTGGCCATTTATAATCACTCTTTGTCTCCTACCATTTAACCATCTCTTTATCCATAGGTCCTAATACTACCATGCTCCAATTTATATAACAATTGTACATGCTGTCAGTATCAAAGACTTTACTGAAATCTAACTATATGATATAAAAATTATTCTTTGCGTCCTGTTCCTCAGGAACAACCTTAAAGTATCTGATCGTATTGGTGAAGCATGATTTCCCTTTGCTGTGATCATCTTATGCAGGGATCCCCAAACTTTTAGAGAAGTGGGCCACATATGAATTTTTGTAATATTTTGCTGGCCGGAGAAAATTCCTAATTACTAAAAACTACATTCACTGCATAACATTAAAGTTATGAACAGAAACAAATTTTATACCTACCTGTATCTACAGATTCAAAAATAAATCGATGGATATGTAATATAAAAAATACCAGTTTGTTTATATCAAATTAATTATTATTTATTTATTGTACTAATCACAAAAATAGTTAATAATTCAACAAAATTAATTATTACTTATTTATTGTACTAATCACAAAAATACAGTTAGCAATACAACAAAATTATAATGAATGCGATGAATGTGGTTGTAGAGTGTGACTAAGTTTCGTAATATCAGGTTTTAAAGTACTAGTTCCAATTTTTAAAAAGTCATGTAAATGCAGGTCAGACGTGATCGTATTTTTGATTTTACAAATTTCATTTTTGAAAAGGTCTGCTCACATAATATATGTACTTCCAAAAATTGATCTAACCTTTCTTGCAAAGTTTTTAATTTTTGAATAATGTGTCTCAGATAATGTTGAATAAAATTGAATTGGATTTTCATTTTTAAGTATTGTATTTAGTGCATAATTTTTTAAATATTGTCTTCAGTGCATCATTATATTGGAGATCTACCAACTCTAATTGTAAATTCTCATCAACATCATTGACAAGTATGTCAAATGGACTTTGAAAAAGTTCAAACACCTTTGAATTATTTTTAAAATCAGAAAATCTAGCCGCAAAATTTTGCTGCAATAAACTAACATTTTGAACAAAATTTTCAGGAAAAATTACAACTAGGTATATTTTTAAATAAATTATTGCGACATGGAAAATGGGAAAAATTATTCTGAAATAGTTGACTTTTAAATAACTCCAGTTTTGTTTCAAATGCTTTGACATTATAATACAATTCATTGACAAGTTTGTATTGTCCTTGTAGTTTCATATTAAGAAAATTGAGGTGTTCACATATATCTTTTAAAAGGCAAGGTTCCACAACCATTTGAGATCTGACAGTTCCGGAACAGGTTTCAATTTTTCATTCATAAGTAGATCTATTTTGATCTTAAGTTCAAAATATTGCTTCAACATGTTGCCGCGTCTCAACCGTTGTGCTTCAGTGTGGTACAACAAATCACTGTATTCGGCTTCAATAGTTTCAAGAAAATTTTTGAATTGCCAATGATTCAGACCAGTCTTGTGAATAAAATTTACTGTTGATATTACAGTTGACATGACTGAATCTATGTCCAACAATTTTCCCGCAAAAAGACTGCTGGTGAATTATACAATGAAATTGCATTGGTTTTTTAATATTTTTACTCTCAAGATATTTATGAAGCTGACCCATGAACCCAATTTTAGTACTGACCATATGTTTAGACCCTTCTGTTGTAATCGCCGATAGCAAATCGCAATTCAATTTGAGGCTGTCAATTGCTTTTGACAAACTCAAAAATATATTTTCACCTGTTGTTGAATCTGTCAAGTTTTTTAATGCAACTAACTCTTCAGTTACTGCAAAATTTTGATTTAATTATGCCTCAGATATAAATTAGTAATTGAACTGTATGGCTTGCATCTTCACTCTCATCAGTTGCTTTTGAAAAATGTGTGAATTCACAAACTTTTTCTGAGTTGATTTTGAACATTGGCTCCTAAATCTTCAATTCTTCTTGTTACAGTTGATGAAGATAAACTTACAGATGCCAAATTCTTTACTATCTCAGTACTACTGCAATTGGCAAACATTCTTTTTACAAATTCAGAATCTGTAAAGGCCCTTCCTTCTTCAGCAATGATTTGGGAGGCTCGAAAACTAGCTCTAACTGCAGATAAATTTTGATGAGTAAAAGTTCTAATCTTCTGTTGTTGACTTAGAAAAGTTTGGGTTAATTCTTGGAGTTTGTTCTGTTGCAAAGCTCCTTGAAATTTATCTTAATTTAAGGCATGTTTTGTGGTGTAGTGACATTTCACATTATATTCCTTGAACACCAACAAGACTTCATTTCAAATAAGACATGTACAAGTATCATTGAGCAGTGCAAAAAGAAATTAATTGGCCACCACTCATTAAAAACACGACACTCAGCATCAACTTTTTTTTTTTTTTTTTTTTTGACATCAACTTCGACATGACTTTTATGGGCTCACTGGAATAAAAAAATATACTTGTGTATATTGAAGTAAGCAAGCACTGACTTGTCTTAATATTTTATGAAATATTTTAACATAAAGGTTATTATTATATTCATATCATTATTATATCACGTGAAATTAATAATATAGTTTATTAGGCTATTTTCCTAATTATTATTATTATTATTATGATATAAAACTGAGTTTTATAGTATAAGATAAAACTATATTATTAATTGTAATATACTTTAATAAGGTGACATTTCGGGTATCTTACCAATACCCATCATCAGATCATGCTGTGGGGAGAACAGAAAGGCTACAAATTTGAATATTTTAGGATATTAAAGTTACAATTACCAATAATGCAATTGCAATTACCAATATTACAATTTGCAAATTATGATTCTAAAGTATTAAGTTTTGAATTACTGTTACAGTAGAAAACAGGAAATCTAAGATAATACAAAGAGATTAAATTCATACCTGCCGACAGCCTCCTCTTGCTGTTGCTAGCAGAAACTTTATGCACACACAGGCTGCCAGCAGTTAATTTATAGCAGAGGGATTAACTCAGTTAATCAATAGGATAGTGTCATGTTTTTATCCTGGATCCGGGGTTCTTGTAAAGTATAAGCCAGGGGTGAGCCTTTGCTCCCATACACTGAATATCCGAATTCATGTGCAGGCTGGTTCAGGATCTTACCTATACCAATTGTCAGACCATGCTGCTGGTGCCAGATTTTATCCTGGATCCAGGATGCTTGTGTAGTGGAAGGCTGTGGTGACCTTTGTTCCCATACTCTGGACATCAGGGTTGGAATGCAGGCTGGCAAGGGATTAGGAAATCCCTAGTTACTGAAGCACCTATTGTTATTTAATGACAGGATCAAGATTAACGAATTATTTTAACAATGTGTCAAAGAATAGCTTTGAAAATCCCCTGAGAATCCCCTGAGTAATTTGATTACACACTAGTTTGTATGTTTTGTAAGACTGTATTCCCTGACAATTTATAATCCATGCATTTTTCTGCTTTGCCGCTAATCTCATCAGTTCATCTGATATCCATTTTAGTCCGAACCTTGATTGGTATCTTTTAGGTTATATAAAACACTTAGTGGCTTCTATTATTGCTTATCTCAACACTTCCCATTTGGCATTTACATTTTTAAACATCAGTTGGTTCCGCTTAAAAGAAAAAAATGTCCGAGCCTGTTATAATCACCTTTGCGGGGGGGGGGAATCCTTTTCTTTATCCTTGACAGTATTTATTTTTTTGAATAAATCTCACAATAATGCACTATGATCTCTCACCTAAAGGTTTCCTTACGTGATTCTTTATACATGATGAATCGCTAATGATAACTAGATCAAGAATATTGCTTTCTTTTGTTGCCTCTTCAACATCTTTGTGTTGAAAGCAGTCATCCTGCAAATCAAGAAATGTTTGCTAATGAGGTGCCAAACCCACAAGTCAATATCTGGAAAGTTATAATCCCCATGATAAGACATTCTAATTTGCTGGTCCACTCTGATTGTCTGTATAGTTCACTATACTCATCAGTCATTTGGCCTATAACAGATACCAATTTTCATTTTTGTTTTAGTATTAGTATTATAGTGGAATGATACAAGGAAGCTACCTTTTTTTGTATCTGCCAAAAATTAAAAAAAAATAATTTTTAAATCTATCATTTTCACTGTCACTAGAAAGTAATCCACTTTATATTAGTGTCAAACTAATAATCTAAATTTAATAAATCTAAATTTAAAAGCTTAAAAAGAAAATAAATCAGACAGATGATTTATTTATAAGGAAGGTGATTGAATTTATTATAAAATAAAATTAAGTGCAAAAAAGAATAAAGTGGTTTTTGTGGGAAACAGCATCTGTTTCTGAAAAATAAAATAGTCATACATAAAAAAAAAAATCACACCAATCAAAAAATTCAAAATTATAAATAGAAATATATTTAGTCTTGGAATAGTTTTATATTTATTTTAGCCCCATTCTTATGATTTACTATATTTTTTGCTTTATTTTAACAATACTGTTGATTTGTAATTTTTTTTCTCTTGAAAACATAAAATGGCTTTCCAGTAATTTCTTAAACTGTGTGTTATAAGTACTATAGAAAATTTAAAGCTAAAAATTATTGGAAACCATGAATGAAAAATGTTTTAATTATGTAACAGATTTTTTAATTTCTCAATATAAAATTTCTATTATATTAATTTTACTAACTGAATTTTGTAAACCATTGTTTCATTTGATACTATCAAGATTTGTATTTTGCATCTTGATTGTTATTGAAGAGATACACATTATAATGGCTTTTAGAGATGGGAGGGAACCAGGTTATTGGTGGTTTACTTCTGTGTCTCTTTGAAAGCTAGCAGTTTATTAAGAATAATAAAATTTATTGCAGATTTTTTATACGTCAAGATAAATTTTGTGTATCAAAAAATTCAAAGATAGATATTTATGTTTTATTTCTTTTGGTGATGAAATAATAATTTTAGCATGGTTTGGTGATTTTGTGCTGTGCACATTTTTATTTGGTTCTAATGGTATATTCTGGTACAAAGGCCAAGTAGAGATTTGAAAATTTTAATTTATTCTCATAATGGAATAAATATCAGTTATACAAAGTGAATATCACTAACTTGTTAGAATATGTGATTCTTCCATAATCATTCACAAATATGTGATTCTGGAATAATCACAAAATTGTGTGTGTGTGTGTGTGCGTGCAGTGAGATGAAATATCTTCATTACTAAATCAATTTAAAAAGGTCTCATTATTAATTGTTTTTTATTTAAAAAAAATTAGAAAGTACTGGACATGTGACAAGAACTCGATCTGATAGTGGTGATGCTTCGCACAAAAGATGTACCTCCCCTACAGATAAGCTTTCTTCATTCCATAGAAGTGCCAGTGATAGTCACCTAAATAAGAAAGGTTAATATCTGATGAATTTTTCTTTTTTTGAAACAAACAAAGTTTATTAAAGAATATTAAAGAATTGCATTAATATTTATGAATTCTGTTTAGTACGATAAAAGGCCAAAAGATGCAATGAAACCAAGCTTGCTGTAACAACAACAAAAAAAAAAATTAAATAAAAAATAAATAAATAAACTTTGACTATAGAATTTGTAACTACTCTAATCATACTCTTTCAACTACCAGAATGTACCAATCCAATCTTAACTGCCCAGGGAGGTGGTTTGTTCTGGTGGTGCAACAGCACACACTGATCAGTTGTAAACTTTAAGTGCAGTGTTTTGGTTTTATCAAATACAGTGGTACCTTGGTTTGCGAGCATAATTCGTTCCGGAAACGTGCTCGTAATCCAAAGCACTCGTATATCAAAGCGAATTTCCCCATAAGAAATAATGGAAACCCAGATGATTTGTTCCAAAACTCAAAAATATTCATATACTGTAAAAATGATTAATACAAAATACATACCTTTTTTATATTTTTAATATTTAAATTTAATATACATAAAGCAATCGAATTTATTAATTATTGGGTAGGACGACTTTCACTTTCTCTAATGGAATCACTGCTATCTGTTGACTTTTTCTTTTTGTGCGACTTTAACAAGGAATCTTTCCAATGACACTTGCTTTTGCCTCCTTTTGAGGATTTCACGGAAATCAGATTCATCGCTCGCACTATTACAAAATGAGGAGACCCGCTTGATACACATAAACAAAGCTGCGTGCGTGTAGCAACTGAATAAACAACACCGTAAAGGCAGAGATGCACTATTAACACCTCACATTTCACTAAAGCACATTTCTAGGGGTTACTACCAATAAAACAATAAAAACAATTTCCAGTTGTGCTCCCACCAGTGGAATCTGTTATAAACTGGTAGTAAACTTGATCTAATTGCATTTGCGATTATACTAGCTGGAATTGTTGGTTTTTACGTTATTATGGTGAAATATGTTTCCCCTTCACTGATATAAAAAACCATAAATACATTTTCAAAATCTTCTCTTCATTCCTGTCGGCTTGTATTCGGTTGGGGTGATTCTACGTTCGACTGCCATTTCGTGTAAACACAAAGGCAAAACTTGCATAAGCGAATTCGGTTCGTGTTATATAAGATATCGTTCCCGTATTTATAAATCGTATATGATCGAATTCATGTAGTGTAAACACATGTTATACGAGGACTGACTGTACTCGTACTGCAAGACCCTGCTCGTTTATCAAGTTAAAATTTATTAAAAATTTTTGCTTGTCTTGCAAAACACTCGCATACCAAGTTACTCGTAATCCAAGGTACCACTGTAGTTTATATTTATGCCCTCAGATTTTTGTTCCCTATTTCATTGTGAAAATCCCACTTTTTTCATTTTTGGCTGGAATTTGCCTTCATTCCTCCTGCAAAGAAAGCTGGTCTGGAACAAGGCCATTTTGGCTGCAGCCTAGTCTGGTGCTCCAGTTTATCCCACAGGTACTCACTAGGACTGAAGCCCAGGCTCTAAGCTGGCCATTCCAACTTTTCAGTGTGTTATCCACAAATGTTTTGTTACCATGCTGATTACTGGTAGGCCCATTTCCATAGTACTGCCACATACTAGGTAGCATGTAATTGTCCATCATGTTCAAGTAAATCATAAGACAATGTTTTATAATGGGAGAAAACAAATGTAGCAATTTGCAATTTTAGAAGTAACCTTCAGATGAAAAACTGATTGTATATACATATACAATGATCAAATTAAATAGAGTATCAAATGTGGCACTGCCAAGGATGAGAATGTATTTACCTTATTACAGCTCTTGTTTTATTTATTGTTGTTTACCAGATCTGTGATACTGAAAACAAATGGAGATAAAATGTTAATTTTAAAGTAATTTTATATTGATAGTTATTGATTGGTCTATTGATGAAGTTACTTAAGTTATAAAAGCAAGATAGACCAGAATTAAAGACCATTCTTATGTTTCACACTATTATTAGTCATAATAGTGTTGTAAGCACTGTTACGACCAATATCAGATCCGAAAAACATTTTATCCATTATAAAATATTGGTCATATCATTTATACAAAGCTTTGTACAGAATTTTTGTTTCATTGTTCGGCTGCTATCATTGTTTGAATTTGAATGGTCATGGTATTAAAAATTCTTTATGTATATTCATAATGTGGCAATTGGAAAACTAGACTTATGTTATGAAACAAGTGCTCCCGTCTACTAGAAGTAAACATGAAATGAAAGAGTGATTGTTCCTCAAGCACCACAGTCAAGGTCAGCTGAAATTGCTGGCATTTCAGAATGTACTGTGAGCTGAACTGCATGTTTTTCCTTGTCTGTGTTGTGGAAGGACAATGGAACAAGAAACAAACAAAGTTTTGTATTCAACTGGACAAAAGTGCCACAAAAACATTTCAAATAATGAAGCAAGTATATGGAGAGAATTGTGCATTTGAGTGGCATAAATGTTTCGCCCATGGAAGAGAATTACTAGCATTAGCATTAGTAGCGGTATTTGATGCAAGAAAGCAAGCTTATGCAGCATCAGCCCAAAAAAAAAAAAAAAAAAAAAAAACCCACTTACCCCTCTGTTCGTTCAAAATACCTGTCCAGCTGAGCCTTAAACTTATTTAGGCTATCAACCTCCACCACAAGGGAAGGAAGTCTGTTCCACCAACCAACCAACCACCTGCTGGCTAAAGGCAAATTTCCGCACATCTATCCTACATCTGTCTTTGATTTTATGCCCTCTCAGGTGATTTTTCTGAGCTAGAGGAAGAATCCCATCAGCATTGAGCATGCTTAAACCATTCAAGGCTTTATACACCTCTATCAGATCACCTCGCTCAAAGATGAAAGATGATGAGCATCCAGGACCAGCAAAAATGGTTTGAATGCCAGAGTTGATTGGAAAGGAGTAGGAAATCATTACCAATGACTGATGTGCAATGCCCCAAATGATTTCAGAGGATCAGCGCATTAATAAGGAAACCATTCAACAAGTAATAATCCAGAATTTGAAGAAATAAAGGTTTTTGCATTGTTTGTTCCACGTTTGTTAACAGACGGTCAACAACAAGCACAAGTTGAACACTGCTGAGAAGTCATTGACCCTCCTGAAAGCAAACCCAACTTCCTGAATTCGATCGTTAGTTGACGAGATGTGGTGTTTTCAGTACGACCCTGCAACGAAGCAACTACGTTTGGAGTGGCAAACTCTCCCAAAGCCAAAAAAGTTCATCAGAAAAGGTCAAAAATCAAAGCCATGTTCATCACTTGCTACAATAGCAAGGGATTCACAAAGAATTTGTGCCTAATGGCCAAAGTGTTACTGCTACTGTCTGTACATTTTTAAACATTTGTTGCAGAGAATCTGTCATGTGCAGCCTCAGTATGGAGCAGACAGCAGTTGGTTCCTCTTGCACAAAAATGCACCAAAGCACAAGACTCTCATTATTCAGGAGTTTTTGGCAAGCAAAAAAGTCTGTGTACTGTCACACCCACCATATTCACCAGACTTAGCCCCATGCAACTTCTGTTTGTTCCCGAAGCTCAAGGCACCACCAAAAGGCTGTTATTTTCACGATGTTGACTGAACAGTATACCAGTTACAGCCTTCCACCAGTCACTTTGTGATTGTTGCATGTAGTATGTGGATGCTGGAGGAAGCTATTTTGAATAAATCAAGGTTAGTTTACTCATACATGGGATCATTATTTTTTTCTAGCATCAGTGTCGTTTTCCATTTGCCACACTGTGTAATAAGAATTATATTATTAGAAAACTCAATTTTTTGTAATTATTCGGTTTTGAGTGCTTTTAATAAATTGTATCTGTAATGTTAGTATAAACCTTTTTTGGGACACACCAACCTTGCAAACCATATAGAACTGTTTCAGTGATATTACTCTAATTTATAATACATATATTAACAAGAAATGAATTAAAAATGATTAGACTAAAACCCCAAAAAAGCCAAAGTGCACTTCAACATTCTGGACATTGTCACAATTAAAAATCGGATAGTGGAATCAGTAACCAGAACGAAAGTTTTTGGCAAGCAAGCCATCATCTGCCAATAATCAAAACATAGAGAAAGAATGAGAAAGTGGAGTCTCATGATGAACTACATTGGGAAATTGGTGAAAGTAAGGAAAGAGCCTACAAAAAAATTAACTATTAACTACCGGAACCCTACCAGAAAATTGCTTTCTATTAAATACTGTTTGATCAAATTCATTATGTCAGTCAGTCAGTCACTTAAACCTATGATGTTATATTCTGTTGCACCCACACGCCAGTCAATCATTTGTTATTTCACAATTCATTCGACCACCAGTTTGCACACTCTTATTCACTCCTACAATGTACAATATGTTATTTTATGCAGCCTACATGCAAACTGTGCATATTGCTGGAACAAACCATGTTTGGTTTGCCGTTGGAGCTTTTCTTCATTCAGTTGGTTACATCAGCCACTGAACACTATCCCATACTTATCTAAATGGCATAGAAGATACATAGCTATTAACTTGATGTTTAGAAGAATTTTGGGTATCGAGGACTCTCTTGATATTATATTTGGTATTTCACTTATAATTAGTTTTGTAAGTGAATTTCAGTTACGTATGAATGTAATGATTATTTACAGATTATTCATTTTAAGAGTGAGATATTCGAGGAGGACTGGGACTATTTCCACCCTTTCTGCCCTTGTATAAATGATGGGAACTGTAATTTACTTAGCATTATTAGTTATAAAAGCAAATCACAGTTCCAGACTTTTATACACCGATGAGCCAAAACATTATGACCAGCGAGTTGTTATGCAAATCGAAGCAACTGCAGTGCATGTGCAGGTTGGAATACTGTATAAAAAACACCTGATACTGAGTGTTAATCAATGTTGCTCTTGTTCTTCAGATGAGAAAGGCAGTGGACTTAGCAAGTTTGAAAAGGGCCAAATTGTAATGGCCAGATGACTGGATCAGAGCATATCCGAAATGGCATGGCTGGTGGAGTGCTCATGGTCAGCTGTGGTTAGTACCTACCGAAAGTGGTCCGAGGAGGGTTAACCCACGAACTGCCAGTGAGGTGTTGGACGACCACAGTTCATCGATGCTTGAGGTGAGTGAAGGCTCTCCTGAATGGTACGTGGCAACAGAAGGGCGACTGTGGTGCAACTCACTGGTAATTGGAATGCTGGTGATGGAAGTAGTGTGTCACACTACTTCCATCACCACAGTACATTGAGCCATGCTTAAAATGGGGCTCTGTGGCCGCACCGAGTGCCCACGCTAACCACAGTTCACCGGTGACATCGCCTACAATGGGCACGTGAGCATCAAAACTAGACCTTGACTGATTGGAAGAAGGTAGTGTGGTCCGATGAATCATGTTTCCTGTTGCACCACGTGGACAGCCGAATACGTGTGTGTTGTTTACCTGGGGAAATGATGGCACCTGGATGCACCATGGGACGAAAACAAGCAGGTGGTGGCAGTGTCATGCTTTGGGCAATGTTCTGCTGGGATACCCTGGATCCAGTCATCTATGCCGGACACTCTGATGTCTACCACTTACCTGAACATCATTGCTGACCAGGTACATCCTTTCATGGCAACGGCCTTCCCCTCTGGCGGTGCTGTCTTTCAGCAGGATAATGCATCATGCCACCCTGCCTGGATTGTTCGAGACTGGTTCGTGGAACATAAGGAAGACTTCCAAGTATTACCCTGGGCCTCCAAATTCCCCAGAGATCAATCCCTCGAGCATCTGTTGGAACAGCAACTCCGATCTGCAGTGTCTCAACCACAGACATTACAGGAGTTAAAGGATCTGCTGGTTACGTGTTGGTACCAGATACCACAAGACACATTTAAAAATCTTGTAGCGTCCATGCCTCGCAGGGTATGAGCTATTTTGGCTGCACGTGGAGGACCAACATCATATTAGGTAGGTGGTTATAATGTTTTGGCTCATCAGTGTATAAGGGTGGGGCTGATAAGGGAAGGGAATAGTGCCCTCCCATATTGCTGTTATAAATAAAAATATAACTGTATAAGTACTAAATGTAATATTAAGCAAGTGCCTCATATCTAAAATGTTTACAACTCGAATGGTGGGTTTGGCAGAAGGATAACCATATGAGGAAAGACTCCAATTATTTGGGCTACAGGGATTGGCAACCCAGCATCTCAGAGGTGACCTGATTGAGGTTTATAAGGCTCTGAGAGGATTAGTAAAATGAATGAAGGTGAAATTCTCACTGTTATAGAGAATTCCAGAACTACAGGACATAAATTAAAATAACAGGAGTTATTTTAATTTATGTCCTGTGGCTTCCTTGCACTTTATGGTGAATATTATTACTATTACAATTCATAGGTGCCTATTTTGTAGATAGAAAGTTTGTAGCAAGCAAGCATACCATTCATCCCTCTGTTAACTTTTAAAAATCATTTGCGGTCAGGATCAGTCTTCTTGAACCTCGCCATTCCCAATTCAGTTTCACAAAATGCCATTGCCACATCTCTCGTGATGAAGCATCTTGGATCCTCATTTGGTTCATCTTGAGCTTCCTCAGTATTTTCTTCTTTCACTTGGTCACAGGGGTCCTTGAGGTTGTCACAGACATTCTCTCAGATATGCCAGACAAGCTGTACTTCTACCTGGGAGTCTAAAACGCTGATGGAACTGATATTCGGGTGACATTCAAGTCAGGTGGACCCAATTTCAGCGAAGTCCGGACTGTCTGTGACAGCCAAATCCTCTGCTTGCACCTTCACGATGGTGGGACTGTTAATAACCCTGGGTATAACCTCCATGCATATGCACACTGTGGGTGACCACCCAGATGTAAACCAACATAAGCAGGGATTGAGGTGTGGCACCCACACCACATAGAGGAATGCCACCCCTCTGTGTTACAAGGCAACACTAGGTGGTAGATGACTCTCATCAACCGGTGAAATACCACCACTTTGCTTATTGGAGGCTTGAAGTGGCGGAACTCATGTTTCGTCTCCAGAGCTAAGTTCCGGTCAACCCTTCCCCATCTCTTCTATCATGCAGTATGACTGATGACTTTTGAGGTTATGATGATCATCATGGTGAGATCCAGTCTTCCTTACATTTCAAGGGTACAGCTCTAAAACGGTATTTGCAGGCCGGCCGTCAGTTAGTACAACGGACCGAACCTATTGGTAACTCTTTAGGAGGCTTCCTAATCAGCTAGTGTATAATCTTGCTACCTCTACTGTGCTGGATAGTGACTGGAGGGAGTCAGAGTAGTGTGTATGTGGGAGGCATTGTCAAGGCCATGTTATGTCAAGGATCTGGGTATATTCTTATGTGTACGCCATAGCAAAAAATTTCATTACTTCATACAGCATGTCCCCTCCCCCAACTTTTTCTTACCATTGAATACACCATGAATTGTCAAACTAATAGAGTAAGCTTATCTGCGAAAAGATCTAAACCTCCCAATCCTAGTTTATTTCACAAATATACGTGGTCCCAATTCTAATCTCAACAGTATCCATTTTCACTTGCAATCTGCCAAACCCCATGTACTTTTTCTCAAAGAATCTCAGTTATCAGTTGATTCAACCACTGCTCATCTCAGTTGCCCAAATTATTTGCTTTATGATTCCTTCCACCTCAAAGGTGGTACTTGTGCATATGTCCATTCTGATATTCCCTGTCAGAGACTTGGCAATTTGGAATCTCCTCTTTTCGATCTTCTCTTGCTTAAAATCTCTCTACCTCCTTGTGTCAAATTCATCTGTTGTCTATACCGTTCTCCCAACTCCACTAATCACTTGGATCTCTTTGAGTTCCTCTCTTTCCAACTTGACTTTCCCCTTGTCCAACTTTCCTAACAGTGAGGTAATTTTCCTTGGTGGTTTTAATGTTCACAACTCCAGCTGACTTCCATTTTCTAGTCACACCGACCCAGCTGGTCGAGATGCTGAGGATTTTGCAATTACGAATACCAGATAATCCTAACCTGCAGCCAACACGCTTGATCTTTTTCTCACAAACAACCCTTCTAAGTATATGGTCGAAGTGAGTTACCCTTTATTCACCTCAGATCTAGATCTCAGATTTAGAAGAGACAATCACTTAGTGATTGTCTCCTCTCCAATGGAGCCTTTATCTCATGGCTATTCCCAACCTCGTATTGTTAAGCATTACAAAAATGCAAAATGGGATGACCTGTGAGATTTCTTTTCTTTTTTTTCCTTGGTCGGGTTACTGTTTCAAAACTTCTGATGTCAACGTTTGCTCAGATCGTGTCAGTGAAATTATTATTGTAGGAACAGAATCCTTTATTCCACACTCCACTTTAAAATCTCATCCTTTATCTAAACATTGGTTTTCCAATAAATGTGCTAAGTCTGTTCAAGAGAAGATCGTTGCATATCGTAAATTGTTGACCCAATAATTATTTTTCAAATCTTTCACATGATGTACACATTGAGCCCATCTGTCATGTGTGTTTTAACTGATTTAATACTTCTTGCCATACATCTTTTAAATTATGATTATTAATAATCATTGTAAAACAAACCTTTCAAACAGTCCCTACTGAAATTTTTCATTCTAGTAACACTTGCACATCTTTTGGGTCTTCTTTTCCATGGCATTGATGACTGTTATTCAGTTGCTATACTTTGCAACAGTTTCTTAAGAAAATTTTAGTCCTTGTACTTCTCTTTCATACATGGATGCAACTCTTTTAGTAATGGTCTTCTTTATCCTTTTTGAAAGGCCACCGCATATTTCAATGTCAACATTAGTGTTTTTTCATGTCAATTGCCGTAGTTCATATCATAAGGTGGAACTACTTTTTGCAGAAGGACCATCTAAACTTAACTGGGATGGTCCACACACACACACACACACACACACACACACACACCTTATTTTTTAGAGTAGCAGTAAATACAAGTGATATTTACACAAAAGATTATCGTAATATTCAATTATAAAAGAGGCAGTTATCTGGATGATTATCACTAGATATTAATAAGTAATGTTCATATTTAAAAATTATTCTGCGTAACAGTGTTATCTGTAATAGGGTAACTTTTAGTAAAGACAACTGATAGCATAGCTTTTAGTTTTGTGAAATTATTGATGTTATATACATATTGATTGTAGGGTGTGATTATACTGAAGTAAGATTAAATAAGCTTTCTTCAGTATAATACATTTTGTAATGTTATAATTCATGTGATTATAATGTCTATATGCATTTCAGTTTTCAGACAATGCTTTTAATCACCTAGGTACCTGACTGTGAATGATATTTACACAAACTTATACATATGCAAAGACATTTAAAGTAGTCTGAAAACTTCTTTTGAATGTATGTTTTTTTTATTTTCGTTCGTATATGTAAGTTTGATCTCTAAGCATTGGACTTGTTATTGAGCTTTTGAAAAAAATTGCAATATTTTATTCTAAAAACGATTATTTTCTGTTTATGTATAACATGATTCAACTTTTTGTGTTTACCAACTTTAGTTTACGCTGCCAATTGTTTTAGATACACTTTCCTGTGGTCAGCCGTTTTGGAAATTGACTACAAAATGATACTGCCAAATTGATTTTCACTCCAAAATTTGAAAATGGCTGTATAAGTGTTTTACTGATACTGGGACTAGGAAATGTAAATTTAATTTTATCCTCAAAATTGGCAAAAAAAAAAAAATTTCTGTATGCTTTAGAATATGCTTGTTTTTGTTTTGGTGTTGATCAATATTAGTTGTGTGTGGATGTGTGATAAAATGACAGGAAAGCATATTTTGTTAAGAGAGAATATTAGTCAACATTAAATAAATAGAGGAAAGAACATTAAATAAACTACTAATATTGCATGTTACCAATTAAAAAAAAAAAAAAAAAAATTTTTTTTTTATCAGTAAATCAATATGTACACTATCAAAACTTACTCATTTCTTATGCTGAAATAAGAATATAATATAGCCAAAATAAATTTAATTTCAGATGGAAAGGAATTACAAGTTAGTCTTTTTATTATAGGATATTGGAATATATTCAGAGAGGCAAATATTGGCATATCTGAACAAAAGCAATCATCTGTGATAACTAGTAAGTTAGCATTTTTATTTTTTATATTAGAATTTTTTTTCCTGTTTTTTTTTTTTTTTTTGGTATTTTATGGCAAATTATTGTTTTGTGTTTTGTTGGAATGCAATAGTATATATTTCTTTTCTTTAGAGTCCATGTGAATTTAGGGCAGTAAACTTCGGGCTATGTATACCTATTGTACTTGTAGTACAGTAGCATCATTTAAAAATAGTTGTATAAATGAAAACAAGCAATGTTAGGGAAAAAAAAATCACCATTATAATACAGGGCATTTTTGAGGGGAAACAATGTGCAACTACTGTGCACATTGCCCATCGAATTTCTGGCTGGTCAGCTCCAACAATAGCACAATTGCAGATATACAGTATAGCTATGCCAATTTTAAGCAAAAACTATTTTTCAGTTATCATAGTTTTTATTAATATAAATGATACTTACCTTCATTAAAGGAGATGCTGAAAGTAGTGTTCATCAACTCTGATGCACTGCATATACCTTTTATAAAGATATCAGGAAATTTCCTCCTAAATTTTCCTGACGCTTAGCCGAAATAAGCGGCACATAATAGTCTGCTCTAGCATTTAGTTAATCATGCCTGACACTTAGAAAAGCTTGCAGAGAGCTATTTAAAAGACAGTAGTGAGAAGACGTCATGCCAACTTTGTGACATGTCTATTTAGAGCGTTTTATCTCTGGAGCTGACGAAGTAAAAATTCCGAGTGACATTTGCTGACAACACATTGTCATCACTATGCACAGTCTTCAGAAACTTCCATTTATATCTCATATTATGAAACCTTTCATAATGAATTGCCTTTCTCTTGCACTTTGAATAATTAGCTCTTCCTCTAAAATGAGAAGTACAATCCTGTTTATTCTCAGTTGAGTGCTACTACCGAAATGAACGCTATTTCCGAGATATTTGTCTCCTCATCAGTTGGTATGTTGGCACCAAAAAAAGTGTGACAGAACTAGCAACCTGGTTGTGACTCAATTCCACAATATGGCAGATGCAAGAAAGTATAAGGAATTAAAGTCTTATCAGTTTAGAGCAGGGGTGGGCATCCTCCAGCCCTTGAATGTATGGTTTTTTTTTTTCAAAATATGTATAATAAACAGCCTGCTGCAGAATATATATCATGAAATTATGTTTATTGTATTTTTTATTATATTTGCTGTGATTAAATTGTTTTTAACATTTTGATTGCACGACGTCTAATGAATTATTTGAGTAAGTTATTTGTGCCATGTATCACTACTCAACTAGCAGTGTTGCCAAACATTAAGCAAGCATAGTAATACTGGTAAGCAGGTATAGACCTGCACACAGTCAGTAGTGGGTCCTGGACTCTTGACTTTGTAGAATGTGATTACAGTGCAAGTGTATCGTGCGTTTCATCGGTAAATGTCAGTGAATAATCAACGGACAAAAGTAAATAATTTGGAGAGGATTTACCATTTTATTTTTATAAAAGTATTTATTGAAACCTATTGCAATGCATAATTGGAAATATAAGATTATTAAGATTTTATAAAATCTTTGAAATTATAATAATTTTCGATTTAATTGTTTTTATAATTGTATTTTCGTAATTTTATCTTGAATTTGTATTTCATATTCTTATTAATAAAATTAATTATACGTATGAGTATGTATAAATATTACAATAAATAACATAAAACTGTTTATGACAATTTTTTCATTATACACCATTGTAATAATCCCAAAAATTGTGGAAATCTAAAAAAAATTTAGCCCTCATGTACCTCACAGACATTTTATTTGGCCTATCATTTAAAAAGGTTGCTCACCCCTGGTTTAGAGCATTAAGCCTCAAGCTACAGAAGTACATGCAGCTATTGTATGGGTAGTGCCAAGTGTCATGCAAGTATGTAGCTGTATAAATGAAGGCAAACTAACTTATTCTAACTTGCCATCTCCAGCACTCGGTGAAAATTTTTGTTCAGTTACTTCTATTCGGTTATTTCAGTCATTCTCTGGTTGATTACCCACTTCATTTGCTCATCCCTTCTAATAACACTACACTGCATTTTGGAAAAAATTCACTGTTTTCACAGAAAAGAGTACTTCTGAATCATTTTTTAATGCTGATTTCAAAAATGACTTCTGTTTGTTTCCATCAGGTTTCTTCAAAAATCATGAATTAAAATTTGATTTTTTACAAATTTTTATTAATTTTGTCAGAACTTGTGCACCGATAAAACAAAATGTTACTTTTACCAGACTTTTATATTTAAATACATGTTGAAAATACTATTAAAAAGGGTAGAGTGGTCAAAGGTCCACTGAACACACCTCTCAGTTTAAAAAGTGATCTCCAATGGGTCAAATTTTCGTTACTTTGATTTTCTTGCAGATCCTTCTACTTTACCAACCCCCTTCAGCATCCAGCAATAGTCAACCATCATGTTAACATTCCACCTCCCCTCCCCTGGTGAAACTTCCCACCCTGTTCTTCACTAACACTTACTAGATTTTCCTGGGAGTGTAAAAAAATGTACCTTGACACTTGTGGCCCCGAGTGGCAAGCATTATAGTGATCAAGGGATTCTCAGTGATTTCAAGAGCGTTTTTCTCGAAGCTGCAGTTTTTGTTCATTTATAAAAGTTTTCTTACGTTCTCATTAAATAATAGTAAACTTAGTCTTAAGGTCTGTAACTAAGTTTCAGAAAGGCAAATCACCTTTCTTTTTTCCATTTAACTAATATACTAACTTTTATACTGCTTGGTCACTCTAGCGGCACTGCTCCTGCCTCCCCGTGGTGGGGCCAGTAACCTGGGAGAAGAAATCTACTCTTCCAGGGCTGAAAGGAGCAAAGATGGATAACAATACGTTTCCACCTTTAGAGCCTCAGAGCTCAAAACTAGCGACAAAACACACTGATGATGACTTTTCTCAACCCAAGAGGTTGAAAACAAATCCTCAAGAGGAGATACCAGCATTCCTCATACTGCACTCTACATCAGACCAGCCTTTGAGTAAATTGTCCCCATTCCTTGTGCAGAAATGCTTATAGGCTGTCGCAGGTTCACCAAAATCAGTAAGGCAACTCCAGTCTGGGGATCTTCTGGTAGAGACCATGAAATCCTAGAATTATGCAAAGTTATTAAATCTGACAACTTTCGGCAGACATCCAATAAAAGTCACTCCCTGTGGCACCCTAAATTCCTCAAAGGGAGTAATTGCAGAATGGGACTTATTAACTGTATCAGAGGAGGAAATATTCAAAGAGCTATGAGACAAAGAGTCATCCAAGCCAGGAGAATCATGACTTGTAAAGATGGTACTCTTGTTCCAACAAGGATCATAATCCTCACTTTTATCTCTCCCACCTTACCAACATCTGTCAAGGCAGGCTACCCCCATTGTCATGTCCGACCTTTCATCTCAAACCCAATCAGGTGCTATAAGTGCCAAAAATATGGACACTCCCAGACTGCATGTAGAGGTGAGGCAATATGTTCTAATTGCAGATCAAAGGAGCACAACCAATCCGATTGCAATGCTACCACTCCTCATTGCCCAAATTTTAAAGTTAATCACCCAGCTTTCTCCAAAATATGCAAACTATGGAAGCAAGGGAAAAAAATACAGAAATAAATATAAAGTGGAGAACAAAGTCACTTATTCAGAGGCAAGAAGAGAAATAATCAAAATGGAGCCACAGCATACGTATGCCACAGCTGCTAAACAGGTTCAATCAGTAAGTATCGAAACAGATGTTACAGTTCCTCCTAATACATCTATCGTAAATTGGGCATGATCCATTCTCACTTCTCCCAAACAGTGTCCTTCAAACAATCTCCATTCCAGCCGATGCGTCTTCAACAATGAAACCAAAAGCTACAGAAACCCCAGTGGTGCAACCACGGATTTCAACAGCAATAGATATTGATCAGCAGAATAATTCAGATGATGGAATTTTAGAACTTTGCGCAAGTGATGAGATGGACACGACACATCCTTTCTTTCATAAGAAAGACAAAGTAAAAATAGAGAGGTATAAACAAGCTACAACCAAAAAGCAGTCTGAAACAAAAACAACAAACAAGAACGCATAATGGAAAGAATCCTTCAGTGGAATAGTAGAGGCTTTCGTAATGCAAAAGATGACTTGCATGATCTCGTCAACCGCTATGAACCAGCAAGTATATCCCTACAAGAAACCTATTTAAATTCACAAGTGTGTCCAACCATTAAAAATTAAACCATGTTCAGAAGAGATAGGAGTATCGACTCGGAGGCCCGTGGAGGCGTCGCGGTTCTTGTTAGATATAATATTCCAGCCAAACCTGTTCCTCTTCAGACTCCTTTTGAGGTAGTGTCAGTGACGTTGTAGAGCAGATATCATCTTTTAAGGGCACAAAAGGTGATATAGTTGTACACATTGGCACTAATGATATTAAGAGTAGGAGACCGGCAGAATTACTTAACAAGAACAGGTCACTATTGAAAAAAAGCCGTGAATTAGGGTTGAAATTGAAAGTGTCTGCAATTCTGCCCAGACACGATAGGAGGGAGTATATGATGAGAGCCTTGTCAATCAATTTGGCCCTGGAAAGATTGTGCAGGGCTCAAGGGGTAGAATTTTTTCCAGCCTGGTCTATACTTGTTAACAGGAGAGACTGCATCTACAGGGATGGGATACACTTAAATAGAAAGGGTGCAAGAATATTTGCTGATGCTGTCGAAGCAGTGTTAGGTGGGTTGGAAAACTGTTAGCTTGGGGGGATTAGCAAGGACTGTTAGCAAGGACTAATAGATTAACAGTAACCACTGGCAGAGGTGAAAGTGATTCTTGCACTGCTTCTATTGGAATGAGCAGCAACCTGGAAAACAAGATGCAGGATATTTCAGAGACTGCTGGGAGTCATTGCAGTACAAGTAAACACATGGGTTGTGTTAGGGTAGCTAAGAATAGGAACAGGTGCATGTATACTTGTGTCTACACCAATGCTAGAATTTGGTAAATAAATTTGATGAATTTGAGGTATTGCTCAAAACATCAAAGGCAGATATTGTTGGGATATCAGAGACTTGGTGTCACAGATATAAGGTTGGTTGGTTGGTTGGTTATTTGGTTTTTAGGAGCATTAGCAACTAAGGCCATATTGCTCCGGGATATGCGGTGGTCATTCTCTGACCTATCCACATCCTCCATATTTGGTGGTGACGGGTTCGAACGCCGGTCTAATCAAGAGGCGTATGCTATGCACTGCTGCTCCTTCCCACCTGGCTACAGAGGCGCCGCACAGATATAAGGAATGCAGAACTGGAATTTGGGGAGTACAATGTGCACAGAAAGGATAGACAGGATAGGAAGGGAGGAGGGGCTATGCTATTAGTTAAGAAACATAAAATCCAGGGAAGTGAAGCCAGTTGACATCACTGGACAGTGCAGTGTTGAGTCAGTTTGGTGTGACATAAGCATTGGGAGATCAAAATTGAGAGTAGGAGTGTGCTATAGGCCTAATGACTCTGATGAGTATAATAAAAAACTGTACGGGGAAATAGTGGGCCAGTAAATCAGAGAGTCTTATAATGGGGGATTTTAATTTCCCAGATATTGACTGGAATTTGGGAGCTGGTCACTCACACACTAGCAAGGCTTTTGTGGATTTATTGGATGATTGTTTTCTACATCAGCATGTTCGGGAGGCAACTAGAGGGAGTAATACTCTTGTTCTGATTATCAGTAGTGGTTCTTCATGCATTAAGAATCTGCAGATAAAGGAACCACTAGGTGGCAGTAATCACAGTGTGCTGAAGTGGGATTTACTCAAAGAGGTAACTACCATCAGGGGTGAAGGGAAGGGTTTTTGCTATCGTAAAGGCAACTACGATGGTCTGAGACAGTATTTAAATTCTATACAGTGGGACCAACTGATGATGTTACCAACAGCAAATTCAAAATGGGAAGCATTCAAAGAACTTATCTTGGAAGCTGCTAGGCTTTACATACCAACTAAGAAATATTGTTCAAGGTTTAGGCCTAAATGGATGTCAGATGAACTAAGGAGACATGTGGCAAAGAAGAAAAACGCATGGGATATATATAACTTAACATGTGACACAGAAGCTTATGATAGATATAAGCTGATCTGTAACCAATTTACAAAGGAGGTTAGGCAGGTGAAGGTAGATTACAAGAAATATTTGGCAAAGGATGCAAAGAAAAACAGCAAAGAGTTCTTTACTTATGTAAACTCTAGAAGGAAGGGGATGAATCATATTGGTCCACTTGATATCGATGGTTCAGCTGTTGATGATCCTGCTCAGGTAGCTAACAAACTAAATGAATATTTTGCATCGACATTCAAACGTGAGGAGATATTCAGCGAGGGGAATGCCAGAGGTGTTTACAACTCTGGCAGTAAGCTAGATAATCTTGAAATAACTGAGAGTAAAGTGGAGGAGAAATTGTTGAAGATAAACACAAGAAAGGCACCTGGGGTGAATGGGATCTATCCAGTTATATTAAAGGAGGCAGCAAAAGAAGTAAGCAAACCCTTAGCCGTAATTATGAGAGCTTCCTTGGACTCAGGGGAGGTACCCATAGACTGGAGATGTGCAAATGTGACCCCAATTCACAATGGAGAGTCAAAGACTGACACAAGTAATTATAGACCTGTGAGTTTAACTTCTGTTCCAAGAAAATTAATGGAGTACTGGTTAAAGCAGCACTGCATGATCATCTAGACAAGACTTAAATTATAGCTCAAACACAGCATGGATTTGTTAAGGGAAAGTCTTGCCTGACCAATTTGATTCGATACTATGATGCAGTCACAAAAGAACTGGATGCAGGGAATAACTTTGATATTATATATTTCGATCTTAGAAAGGCTTTTGATACTGTTGCACGTGGAAGACTGCTGCACAAATTGGAGCAGTGTGGCATTGGAGGCAAATTGCTGCTATGGATAAAGGGGTGGTTGACGGGGAGAAAACAAGAGTAGTAATCAATGGACACTGCTCGTCGTGGACTAATGTTATTAGTGGAGTCCCTCAGGTTCAGTGTGGGGCGCCTCCGTAGCCAGGTGGGAAGGAGCAGCAGTGCGTAGCACACGCTTCTTGATTAGACTGCGGTTCGAGCCCGTCACCACTAAATACAGGAGGATGCGGTAAGGTCAGGAAATGACCACCGCATATCCCGGAGCAATATGGCCTTAGTTGCTAATGCTCCTAAAAACCAAATAACAAAAAAAAAAAAAAAAAAAAACCAGATTCAGTGTTGGGTCCATTATTGTTTTCTGTATTTATAAATGATATTGATGATGGTATATCAAGCTTAATGTCCAAGTTTGCAAACGATACAAAGGTTGTTAAGGACACTACAGCAACCCCAGAGCAATGTATCAACTCTGTGGTACTACACTGATAGTGGTAGAGAATGAAAAGGACCTGGGGGTAATTGTGCAGGCAGATATGAAGTTCTCTGAACAGTGCAGATGGGCTGCAAGAGTAGCTCATGGTGTCTTGTCAATGATATACAGGAATTTTTCTACCAGTGATAAGGAGGTGATTATTCCCTTGTATAAGGCAATGGTCAGGCCACACCTTGAGTACTGTATACAGGTCTGGAGGCCTCATTTCAAGAAGGATATAGAGCTGCTGGAACGAGTACAGAGAAGGGCAACAAGATTAGTGAATTGGACAAAGGGTTGCTCTTATGAAGAAAGGCTTAAGTTTTGCAAATTACAGTGTCTGGAGACTAGGCACCGGCGAGGTGATCTGATAGAGGTGTATAAAGCCTTGAATGGTTTGAGCATTCTCAATGCTGATGGGATTCTTCCTCTAGCTCAGAATAATCACCTGAGAGGGCATAAATTCAAATTGAGGAAAGACAGATGTAGGATAGATGTCTGGAAGTTTGCCGTTAGCCAGCATGTAGTTGGTTGGTGGAACAGACTTCCATCCCTTGTTGTGGAAGTTGATAGCCTAAATAAATTTAAGGCTCAGCTGGACAGGTATTTCGAACCAACAGAGGGGTGAAATGGAAGTGGTTTTTTTTTGGCTGATGCTGCATAAGCTCGCTTTCTTGCATCACATGCCTCTACTAATGCTAATGCATGCAGAAATTGGCATGACTATTACAATAGCATTTATATATATATTCCTCCAAATTCCTCATTCTCCTCTGAAAATCTAATAGACCAGCTACTACCTCCTTTCTATTTGCTTGGAGACTTCAATGCTCATCATTCACCGTGGGGATCTCCAACAATCAACAAAACAGGTAAACTAATAGAAACTCTTCTCGATGTTTGTCAACTTACCCTTTTGAACACTGGTGAGCCTACCTATATTCGTTTTTCTACAGGATCCATGAGTGCAATAGACCTTTCAATTTGTTCTTCCTCCATATGTACTAATACGATGTGGTCTGCACCAATTTTCTGCAAGCTGGAAATACGGATAAACTCCCTTTGCCGAGTCCCTCCAAATGGAAATTTCATAGGGCATGCTGGAATGAATATACTTCAAATGTTCAGTTAGATTATGAAATAATCCAAATCCAGCCCATAGATTATGTCACACAACATATAACTAATCAAATATTACAAGCTGCCAAAGTCCTTGCCTGGGAAATGCAAACACAGTAATTACTGGTGGAATCTGGATTGTACATATGCTAAACAGGAAAAAAATAGTGCTTGGAATTTGTTTTGCCAATTCCCCACGACCAGTAACCTAATTAGTTTTAAAAGAATGAAAGCCAAGTTTCGCCAAATAAGAAGGAAAGCAAAAAAAGATGCATGGATTGGCTTTTCCTCTGGTATAAACAAGGACACAGATATTAGACTCATCTGGAAGAAAATACAAACACTTAATGGCAAATATGTGCAGTCCCCTGCTTCAATATTAAACTGGAAAGGAAAGGAGTTTTCCTCTCCAGCAGAAATTTCAAATGTCTTAGCAGAATCATTTGCCAGTACATCAGGCGTATCCACCTACAACCCAATCTTTCAGCAAATTAAAGAATCATCAGAGCAGCATAAGATCAATTTCTCTACTAGAGTTTCACACCCGTACAACCAGCCATTTATATTAACAGAACTTTTAGGGGCGCTCAGTAAAACATCCAGTAGTGCTGCTGGTCCAGATGGGATCTACTACGTCATGATAAGCCAACTAAACAACAGAACAAAAAGGGCATTGTTAAAATATTACAATTGAATATTTCTAGAAAATACTTACCCAAACTCCTGGCATCACTCAATTATACTAGCCTTTCCAAAGCCAGGAAAGGATTGCAGCTTTCCGCATAATTACAGGCTAATTTCACTGACCAGCTGTTTAGCCAAAGTCTTGAAAAAAATGGTTCACAGGTGGCTAATATGGTTTCTGGAAACTAACAACTTGCTAAATAGCAATCAGTATGGGTTTCGAAAGAACCAGTCCATGTTAGATGTAATGATAAAAGCAGAAGCAAACATCCAAAATGATCCATAAGGGGACAACATCTGGTCATGATCGACCTTGATATTGAGAAAGCCTTTGATAACACCTGGCGATACGGTGTACTTCAAGATCTTCATTCTTTTGGCGGTGCCTCGGTAGCCAGGTGGGCAGGAGCAGCAGTGCGTAGCAAACGTTTCTTGATTAGACCGGGGTTCGAGCCCATGCCCACCAAATACGGAGGATGCGGAAAGGTCGGGGAATGACCACTGCATATCCCTGGAGCAATATGGCCTTAGTTGCTAATGCTCCTAAAAAATAAAAAATAAATAAAATAACAATAATAACATTCTTTTGGCTTGAGAGGTCATTTACCCCACTTTATACAAAACTTCCTATGCCACAGAATATTTCAGGTTAGATACATGAACAATTTATCCAAATCATTTGAACAAGAGGAGGGTATTCCTCTGGGTCCAGTTTTAGTCCGACATTATTTGCAATAAGAATTACAAACATGACACAGGATGTACCAAATATAGTAGAATCATATATGTTCATTGATGACCTCATTGTTTCTTGTCAATCCCAAACCATGAATGCCATTGATAGAAAACTTCAAATTTCCATCGCTAAAATCAAATTATGGGCGTTGCGGAATGGCTATTCCCTATCAGAAAAGAAATCTAGTGCAATTCATTTTTGTAAAAAATGGAAACTTCACCCGGATCCAGAAATATTTTTAAAAAACAACCTGATTCCTGTCACTAACAATTTTCGTCTGTTGTGGTTATATTTAGAATAAACTTAATTTTGCTTCCCATATTTCTTTCTGTCGAACTAAAAAACTGAACATCCTAAGAGAACATCCTCTGCTATGTCCTGGGATGCTGACAGAAGCTCTCTCCTTCATCTCTATAGAGCTTTAATAAGATCATGCTTAGATTATGGATCACCTGTCTATGACTCCGCTAGGTTCACTATTATGTCTGAACACCATACAGCATAGTGCCCTTAGGATAGCTGTGGGAGCCTTCAGAACATCTCCGGTCCACAGCCTGTATATTGAAGCAAATGAACCCCCTTTGCATCTCAGGAGAAAATCCTTATTGTGTAATTATGTAGCAAAAATTAAAAGCATACCATCCCACTCCAGCTGGCAATACCTGTTTGATCCTCAATATGCTGAATTATATCACAATAAGCTTAATGAAAACTGCCCCGCAGGGATTCGACTGCAAGAACTCATGATCAGTTGGGATATTAAATTTCAGAACATATTTCAAGACCTTGCTACTCCTGAAACTCCCTGGATTGAATGCTCACCTCTCTGCGACAATTTCTTTTTAAGATGGGGAAAATCCTCTCTGGCAAATATCAACTATCAACAGCTCCATAAAACTCATTCGTTGGAAAACTCAGATAAAATACCTATCTATACTGATGGCTCCAAAACAGATGCAGCCATTGGTGCTGCAGCAGTTTCTTCCACCTTCTCAGTTGCTGCATCTCTTCCTACGGAATGCAGTATCTATACTGCAGAATTATGTGCAATAAAACTAGCTCTAGATAGAATACACAACAGCGGTATAAAGCAATCTCTGATATGCAGACACCTTAAGCCCAATCACTGCCATTCAATCTACCATGTTGCCCTCTCATCCGATCCTTAAAGAGATACGGTATAAGTTATTTTACTGTCAAAAAGCCAACCAGACGGTTATCTTGTTGTTGTCGTTGTTTGGAGTTTAATGGCGCAAGAGCAAAGGTTACCTTCTGCTGGATACCTGGTCATGTAGGCATTCCAGGTAATGAACAAGCGGACGCTGCCGCTAAACACCCTGACTCAGGCTCTTCCAGGCAACTAAAAGTGCCCTACACTGACTACAAATCCATCATTGAAACATGTAGGAAGCAATGGTCTGATCTCTGGAAAGCTCAAATAAATAATAAACTGCTGCAGATAAAAAAAAAAAAAAAAAAAAAAGCCAAAACTGTGGATATCTAGTATCGGGAAAAGCAGGCAGCAAGAAGTAATTCTAGCAAGGCTCTGCATCAGTCATTCACATCCAACTCATCTGTATTTGCTTATGGGAGAGAACCCTCCTCAGTGTTTTTTTTTGCCAGTCGCAGCTAACAATAAATCATATTCTCATTGAATGTCCCCAACTTTCAACTACCAGAAAATCAAGCTTTACCTCCCTATCCCACTTGAAGGAACTGATAACCTTATTGCAGATTCTTGGCAATGATCCAAATTTGGAGGAACTGTTTACTTATTTGAAACAGATAAATCTTTATAATAGTCAGTGATCACAATAACATGAGAAATTTGTGATAAGCAAATATCGAACAGGCACAATATGGCCCAAGAGGCCCTTGTGCCAAAATCCCAAATACAACAACAAAAACCTTGACACTTGTGTTATATCTTAGCTTCTTGAAGTTTGCCAACATATTTTCAACTATATTCTTGTAGTCTGGTTCCTTGTTGTTCCCTATGTTCGCAACAAGACCCAAAGCTAATCCATGCCTGTTTTTTTTTTTTTTTTTATTCCTAGTTCCTTAAAAATCTTGATCATTCATCAGTTTTCAAATTTGAGGTCCATCAAAAATAACAAAGTTTTAGCTTCTTGTGGAAGATTAGTGGGAAAATTTAGTACAGAGGTCGTTGAAACAGAGACCCTCAACTACCTTTGTACTTCGAGGTAAATCTTTCACAAACTGTTTCCTTAAACCTAGTTTGATGTGTAAGAGTGGAAGGAGGACAGTTTAGAGATCTACCAGGGGTTTATGAACATGTTCTTTGATCTGGAAAACAAACTGCTCCTCTTTTTTATTATTATTAGCCGTACAGTGCAAGGAAGCCTGAAGCTTATGCTGCACCAGCCAAAAAAAAAAAAAAAATTTCCAATTTACCCAGAGAGAGAGAGAGAGTAGAAAGGAATCACCAAGAAAGAGAAGAATGATGATATCCAGCTCAGGACCCTGGGTGTGCTTTGTCAAGACCTTGACGTCCCAGTGCTTACTCCTTGCCTGACCATTCCTCCACTAAAAGCAAGCCATTTTTGTGTAGCCAGATTGTTGTTCAAGTAACATCCACATCACACTAAGTCATCATAGACCAACCAGCCATGTTCTTCATATCTCATATTTGTCAACAACTTCAAGTTTTCATATGTTTCTTTCAAATGCACAGAGTGAGCTACTAGAATTGGCCCATATTTATTTCAGTTGTTATGCAACACACCTTTGAGACTCCTCTTTGATGAGTCAGTAAAAAGTCTCCACTGTGTAGGATTGTAACTAATTCCTAAATAGTTCATTAAGTAGTTTATATTACTGCAAAAAACCATAGAATCCTTCTCAGAAAAATAGGGGACTAGTTCTCGTTCTCTGTCTGTACCATGAGAAAAACATTCCACATGATAGAACATTTTTTGACTTAAGTCTAGAACCAGTGAGTTCTGCAGCTTCCTTTGGTAAATTTTAATCTCTTACAAGGTCATTGAGTTCATAATGTGAAAACAGTTGAGGGCTAGATTCAGTGTCTCCAGGTGGTGTAGACTTCAGTTTCTCTTCAGAAGCTTCAATTTCAGCACTCTCTGCTGCTGCTTTCTCCAATATTGCAGAATTATCTAGACAAGACTGCAGCAATAATTCAGACACAGCATCGGTTTGTTAAGGGAAAGTCTTGTCTGACAAATTTAATTGGATACTATGATGTGGTTACAAAGGAATGGGATGCAAAAAATAATTTTGATATCATATACTTGGATTTCAGGAAAGCTTTTGACACTGTAGCACATGGAAGATTATTGTACCAATTGGAGCAGAATTGTATTAAGTTTAAGTTGCTACAATGGATAAAAGGGTGGTTGAATGGGAGAAGACAGAGAGTGGTAATCAATGGATGCTGCTCTTCTTGGACTAATGTTATTAGTAGAATTCCACAGAGTGCAGAGTTGGGCCCACTGTTGTTTTGTATATTTATCAGTGATATTGATGAAGGTACCTGAAATCCAAGTATACACCGATGAGACAAAACATTATGACCACCTACCTAATATGATGTTGATCCTCCAAATGCAGCCAAAACAGCTCCTACTTGCCAAGGCATGGATGCTACAAGATTTCTAAATGTGTCTTGTGGTATCTGGTACCAACACGTAACCAGCAAATCCTTTAACTCCTGTAAAGTCTGTGGTTGAGATGCCACAGATCGGAGTTGCTGTTTCAACATAATCCACAGATGCTCAATGGGATTGATGTCTGGAGGAATTTGGAGGCCAGGGCAATACCTGGAAGTCTTCCTCATGTTCCACGAACCAGTCTTTAACAATCTGGGCTGTGTGGCATGGCGCATTATCCTGCTGAAAGACGGCACTGCCAGAGGGGAAGACCGTTGCCACGAAAGGGTGTACCTGGTCAGCATGATGTTTAAGTAGGTGGTAGACATCAAATTGCCCAGCACATGGATGACTGGATCCAGGGGTGCCTCCGTAGCCAGGCGGGCAGGAGCAGCAGTGCGTAGCACACACACACTTCTTGATTAGACCGGGGTTCGAGCCCGTGACCACCAAATATGGAGGATGCTGAAAGGTCAGGGAATGACCACCGCATATCCCTGGAGCAATATGACCTTAGTTGCTAATGTTCCTAAAAACCAAATAACAACAACAACTGGACCCAGGGTATCCCAGCAGAACATCGCCCAAATCATGACACTGCCACCACCAGCTTGTTTTTGTCCCACAGTGCATCCTAACACCATCACTTCCCCAAGTAAATGATGCACACGTACCTGGCTGTCCACATGGTACAACAGGAAACATGATTCATTGGACCAGATGAGCTTCTTCCAATCACTCAAAGTCCAGTTTTAATGCTTGCGTGCCCATTGTAGGTGCTGTAGACGGTGAACCATAGTTAGCATGGGCACTCAGAGTGGCCTGTGGCTATGCAGCCCCATTTTCAGCAAGGTTTGATATACTGTGTGTTGTGACACATTACTTCCATCACCAACATTCCAATTACTGGTGAGTTTCGCCAGTAAGTTCTGTTGCCACGTACCACCCGGGAGAGCCTTCGCTCACTTAGAGCATCAATGAGCCATGGTCATCCAACACCTTGCCAGCAGTTCTTGGGTTTCCCCTCCTCGGACCACTTTCGGTAGGTACTAACTACGGCTGATGATGAGCATCCCACCAGCCATGCAGTTTTGGATGTGCTCTGACCCAGACGACCCAGTCGTCTGGCCATTACAATTTGGCTTTTGTCAAACTCGTTTAAGTTCGCTGCCTTTCCCATCTGAAGAACAAGGGTAACACTAATTAATGGAGCTCAGTATCAGGTGTTTTTTATATCATGTCCCGACCCATGCACGAGCTGTAATTCACCTGCAGTTGATTCCATTTGCATAACGACTCGCTGGTCATAATGTTTTGGCTCATTAGTGTATATCAGGTTTAGTGTCGAAGTTTGCAGATGATACAAAGTTTGGCAGGGTTGTTAATGACACTAATCACGGTACGCTGCTGCAACAGGATCTAGAAAATTTGGGCACATGGGCACATTTGTTAACCTTGACAAATGCAAAGTACTGCATACGGTTACTTCTACCCGTATGCATTTGTACTGCATACGGGTAGAAGTAACCTCAGAGGAATGTACCAACTGTTTGGTATTACACTTAGGAGACTAAGAAAATGAAAAAGTCATGAAAGTAATTGTGCAGTCAGATATAAAGTTTTCTGAGCAATGCAGACAGGCTGTCAGAGCACGTCATGGGGTTTTGTCAATGATATACAGAAATTTTGCTAGCAGAGAAAAGCTGATTATCCCTTTGTATAAGGCAATGGTCAGGCCACGCCTTGAGTACTGTGTACAGGTCTGGAGGCCTCATTTTAGGAAGGATGTAGATTTGCTTGAGCGTGTACAGAGAAGGGCGACAAGATTGGTGATGGGAATGAATGGGATCCTCTTACCAAGAGACTTAAGTTCTGCAAATTTCAGCGTTTGGAGACTAGGCACCTAAGAGGTGATCTGATTGAGGTGTATAAGGCCTTAAATGGGTTGAGCATGCTGAATTCTGATGAGATTCTTCCATTTGCTCAGATTATGAACCTAAAGGGGCATAAATTCAAATTGAGGAAAGACAGCTGTAGAAAAGATGTGCGGAAATTTGCCTTTAGCCAGCAGGTGGTTAATTGCTGGAACAAACTTCCATCTCTCGTTGTTGGAAGTTCATAGCTTAAATAAATTCAAGAAGGAACTGGACAAACTTTTAGAGGGAATGGTTGTGAATTTCTTTTTTTCCCTTTTTTTTTTTTCTTTTTTTTTCTTTTTTTTTTTGGCTGATGCTACATAATCTTATATGCTTGCTGTCTTGCATCACATGCCTTTATTACTATAAGTAGTGGAGGGCATGGAATCAGTAGGTTATCTCCATGTGGGACTGGTCTAATGGCAGATGGAATATTAGGATGCGCAATGCCCTTCTTACTCTTTGCTTTATATCCCTCTAAATTAACTATGCAAAGTAACTGTCATCACAGTGGTCTGTTGCTTCCTGCCAAATCATGGGAATTGCAAATGGCATAGCCTTCTTTTTATCATTTTTCTACAATCTCAGTGCTTCAACACACATTTGGCAAACTTTATGTGAACCCCATCTAGATTTATCTTGGTCACAGAGTTTCACTCCAAATTAAGCAGAAACCTCTCTTAATCTGCCTTAGCATGCCTAACCTCCTTTGTGACCTGATTGTAGCCTCGTTTATATCCATCATAGGCTTCTGTATCACCTGACAATTTATATGCATTATATGCAGTTTTTAGTAGCAATGGTTACATGGTGCAAGGAAGCCTCTGGCCTATGCTGCACCAACCAAGAAAAAAAAAATTAAATAAAATAAAAAAATAAGAATAAAAATAAAAAAATAAGAATAATAATAAGAAAATTAAAAAAATAAAACTAATAAGAGAAAAGGAAATAGACAACCTATGTATTTCCCTCCTCCTGTAGCGAATTATCCGGCTGACCGTTGAATTTCCCCAAACTGTCAGCTTCTATCACCCATGTAGATAACTTATTCCAGTAATTTATAACTCTCTGACTAAAATAAAACTTCCTGCAATCCAGTCTAAACATTTCCCCCGTAACTTGAAATTATGCCCCCTAGTTCTATAATCATTTATAACCATGAAAATTTCATCCTCATTCATTCTACTTATGCCTCTCAGAGCCTTAAACACCTCAATCAAGTCTCCTCTAAGATGCCTAGTTTACAAGCTCTACAACCGACATATTCGAAGTCCCCTCGTATGGACACCCTTTTCCAACCTCACCAGGCGAATTACTCGTCTTTGGACCCTTTCAAGAAGTACAGTTTCTTTCTTTAAGTGTGGTTGCAATACTTCAACACAGTATTCCAAGTGTGGTCTTACAATACCCTTATATATAATAGGATTTTGACGTCCTTATCTCTACTAGCAATTGTTCGATAAGTCATCAATTGGACACTATAGGTCTTCCTTGCAACCTGTCTACAATGCTCAGAGAACTTCGTGTTTAACCGTATCATAACATCCAAATCTCTTTCACCCTACTACCGGCTTTAGTTCAACTCCACCAAGTGTATAAGTTATTTTGGGGTTACTGTTTTCTTCTCTGCTACAAGTCTCATTAGTTTATCTGAGATTCATTTAGGTCTGTACCTTGAACTGTATCTCTTAGTTGGTATAAAAGCCTAGTAGCTTTTACAAGAATATCCCTGAATGCTTCCCATTTAGAATTTTCCATTACTAACTTCATCTGTTGGTCCTTGTGCATAGCGTTTAGAAACTGTCTGAGATCACTGTAGTCACCTTTATGAAAGCAAAACCCCTTTCTGTTGCCTTTGGCAGTAGGTATAACTTACAAGTAGTTACAAGTAAATCCCACATCAATATATTGTGATCATTGCCACCTGGTGGATCTTTTATCTGCAGATTTTTAATGCACAATGGATCACTGCCCATAATCGTATCAAGAGTATTGCTTTCTCTTGTTGTCTCTCTAAAATGGTGTGTAAGAAACAATCATCTAATAAATCCACAAGTTACAGTCTCCTATTATAAGACTCAGACATTGAGTTAATGGCCCAGTCTGTATGTGCTTCGTTATTACTCATCACAGTCATTAGGCCTATAGCATACTCCTGACTTCATTTTTGTTTTCCTAGTGTCACATTTTTGTTTTCCTTATGTCACACCAAACTGACTCAAAATTGCACTGGCCTCCAGTTTCCACTGGATGCATTGTCTTAGATTTTATGTGCTGCTTAACTAATAGCATAACCCTTCCTCCTGTCCTATCCATCCTTTCTGTACACATTGTACTCCCCATATTCAAATTCTGAATCCTTATATCTGAGTGAAACCATGTCTCTGATATCTCCACATTGTCTCCATTTGGTTTTTGATTAGTATTTCAAATTCATCAAATTTATTTACTGTGCTCATAGCATTAGTGTACATACAAATATACCTGCAACTATTTTTACTTTTAGTAACCCTAACACAACCCATGTATATGCTTGTTCCATGAGGAACTGCAGCAGTTCTTGAAATCCACAACATCTTGCTTTCCACAACATCTTGCTTTCCAGGCTCCTGCATGTTCAAAAAAAAAAAAAAAAAAAAAAACCCTGGGACTCACATCTGGTGAATATGGGCTTGGCACACCCAGGGTCCTGAGCTGGATATCATCATTCTTCTCTTCCTTGGTGATTTCCTTTTATTTCTCTCTCTCTCTCTCTCTCTCTCTCTCTCTCTGGGTAGTTCAGAAATTTTTTTTGGCTGTTGCAGCATAAGCTTCAGGCTCCCTTACATCATATGGCTAATACTATTATTACTACTAATAATAATAATAAATAGAAGCAGTGCAAGGATCACTTTCACCTCTGCCTTTATCTACTAGTTAGTCTGTGTTATCCCCTTTCCAAGCTAGCAGTTTTCCAACCTAACTAACAATGCTTTGATTCTATCAGCAAATATTCTTGCACCCCTTTTTTTGTTTAATTGTATGTCATATATTCCATACCAATAGAAACAGTCTCTCCTATTGACAAGCACAGACCATGCTAAGAAAAATTCTTTCCCATGAACTTTACACAACCTTTCCATGGCCAAAAAAAAAAAAAAATCAATTGAAATGTCTTTCGTCATGTATTCCTTCCTGTCGTGTGGGCGGGCAGAATTGCAAACACTTTCAATTTATCCTAACGTGCAACTTTTTCTGGACATTGCTCTGTTCTTGTACTTGAAAAACTATTGACAGGGATGGATAAGTGAAGTGGATTTTTTTTTTTTTTTTTTTTTGCTGATGCTGTATAAGCTTGCATTTTTGAATCATATACTAATTAAATAATCTCCTTCTCTTAATATCATTAGTGCCAATGTGTACAGCAATATCACCTTTTATTCCTTTAAAAGATATCTGGCCCACAACTTCATCAACTTTAGCCACTTTAAGAATAATGATTGTATATATTTCTTTAAAATCACAGCAAGAATAAGCATTAAATTAATTACTTATCTGATCATTAAAATATTGTATAATCCTGTGCAGGAAATGTTTGATTGTATAATAGATATATTTTACCCTCTTCATAATTTGTACATTGCTTCCCTCACCAATTTTGCATACTCATTGTAGCAAAATGATGAGCATGAGTAGTGTAACATGATGTTATGCTGTTGGACAGTGCTACCAACCTAGAGAGAATTATTAAAATACAGTTTAGTGGAACAGCTGTGATGATTTGATTTTAAAAGCTTTAATAGTAAAGTTTAGTCATATATAATTAATATGCTGTGTAGTTAAATTATGAATAAAACATGTTGATTTAAATATAAATTTCAATTACAGTCAATTGTATGCAAAAGATTATTGCACATTGCATATTACTACATATAATGCTAGATGTGATTAAAGGTTTGAATTTGACCAAGTTGAAAAATAGAATAAATGCTCATTCAAAAGTACACTGAGTGGACAGAAATCATGGGATACCTATCTAGTAATGGGTAGGCCCACCTTTCGCTCAGATAAGAGCAGTCACATGGCGAGGCATTGAGTCCACTAGTTCACAAAAGCATTCCATGGGTATTTCCATCCATGTTTGCTTCCCCGCTGTCCATAATTCCATCACATTCCTGGGTGGAGGATCCAATGCTCGAACGGACCTTTCACAGCATCCCAAAGATGCCCCACAGGGTTCATGTCTGGTGAACGGAGAGGCCATTCCATGGTGATAAAATCTGCAGAATGCTCTTTGAACCATGTTCTAGTCACCACAGCTGTGTGGGGAGGTGCATTGTCCTGTGGGTGCACGATGACAATGAAGGGATGCAGATGGTCTGCAAGGATGGACCCGTAACCTAGATCATTCAGAGATGTCTAGACATATCAGAGGTTCCAACGTGTGCCAGTTGAACACGCCCCAGACCATTACTGACCATCCACCTGCCTGAACAGTTCCTTGTTGACATGACAGGTGCATAGCTTCATGCGGTTTCCACCAGATATGCACCCTCCTGTCCATGCAAAATATCTGGAAATGGGACTCATTGGACCAGGAGACCCATCTCTAATCATTCAAGGTCCATTGCCAATGTTCTTTCGCCCAGTTGAGACATAGAATCCTGTGTCGTGGCATTAGCAATGGGACTCTGGCGGGTCAGCGGCTCCCATAACCTATTGCAGCTAATGATCACCTGATGATCTTGGTGGAGACGTTTCTGGCATCTCCCTCATTAAAGTTAGCAGTGATTTGTGCCACCGTTGCTCTCCAGTTGGCTGAAACAATGCGAGACAGACAACCACGTTCATCCACCACCTTTCTCCACCAACAGCACTGTCCGCAATGAGATGTTATTCCAGAAATGGCATATTCCCAATATACTCTCTAACAGGGATAGTGCAATTTCTGTACCACCTCCACAATAGAGTGACTGATGCGTCGGGCAACCACTATCATCCCTCTTTCAAAGTCGGTTGACTCACAATGTTTATCCATACTGACATTGAATTGCCATCTACGTGGATGCAGTGTACTGATATATCTTCCAAGCAGTGGGTTTGTTCACCAGCAAGAGGGGTGACAGCATCGTGTTGCCTAGGAACCAGGTATCCCGTGAATTCTGTGCTTTCAGTGTACATCTATCCAAAAAGGTTCATTGCTTATAAAATAATATTGTGGATTACAGGCCAGAACAAAAGGATCAGTGCAGAAGTAATTTCAGTGAATGTAATTACTTCTCTACTAATGGAAATAATATGGGAAGTTAAAATCAGTTTGGTGAGTTTTACTTAATATTTCACAGTGAAACTGCATACATTGAAATTTTATTCTTGTTGGGAAGATTCAACATATTTTGTATGTTTAAAAATAATGTACTCAAGTTAATTAAAGAAAAGTTCATATGGTAAATTATATACTATATATAATAATAATAATAAATAACACTCACTTATTATTATTATATGTATTACTGTGTATAGTATTTAATTTACCATATAGATAGAAATCATCTAACGTCCTTTCCCAACTATATTAAAGAAAATTTATCTTTGTTAAGCAACACGCACTACAATTTGAAGAGGACAATTTATACAAACTTTAAAGCAAATATTTTATCATACTAAAAGTTTGGCAATTAGAGTGAGAACAACTGACAACTTGAATGGAAAAAGGAAGTCACAAATATGAAATTTGATCTTTTAATGGGGAAAGTTAGGCAATTTTTCCTTGGGTAGTTCTTGTCAGTTTGTCGGGACAGACTGACAGGAACTACTCGTGCTGTCACTGTATATACTGTGCCAGTCAGTGACATCACTCCTAGGTGCTGTGGGATTTATTCACTCACGAGCCAAAAGATTATGGCTACTCCTGTCTCCACAAGTGAATGCATCCCACAACACCTAGGAGTGATGTCACTGATCAGCACAGCATATATAATGACAGCATGGGTAGTTTCTGTCAGTTTATCAGTATAAAGTCTGCAATGGGGAAAGGGAAGAATTTGATGGGAAACAATTTGCAGTGCTAGGAAGGTGAGGGCTGGCATTTTAGCAACAGGTATTGGCTATTCAAAGGCCACTGTAGTAAAGGTGTGGGAGTGGGCTGAAGAGAGAGATACACAACCACCCAACATGCTATAATGGGGAGGCCACCCCTGGTTGGCACGTGTTGTCTGGGACAGCAGATGATTCATGATCCCCGAGTTAATGGCAGACTATAACCAGAGTGCAGAGGAATGTTTCCGAGCACACCATCGAACAGATGCTCTTGCGGATAGGCATGTGAAGTAGGTGACCTGTTCATGTGCCCATATTGACCATCTGTTATCAACACCACCTGCAGTGTATACAGAAGCACCATTCCTGGACATTGGACAGCTGGAAAAGAGGCACCTGTTCTGATCAATCAAGGTCTAGGTGCATATTCTGTGGCAAAGAGGTGAACAACTGCAACCAGACTACATGGTTGGTTGAAATCAGGTCAGTGGCAGTAGTTTCATGGTTTGGGGGATGTTTTCCTTGACATCACTGGGTCCCTCGTCCCCATTGAGCACACCTTCATTACCAGATCCTATTATTTTGGACCATGTTTTGCTGTGCATGATGACTGTGTATCCAGATGACATTGGACTCTTTTAACAAGACAATGCCCTGTGTCAAAGGGCCCTTATTGTGCAGGAATGGTTGGAGAATCATGTCCAAGCATTTTGTGTAGTCCCCTGGCCTCCAAATTCCCCTGACTTCAGTCCCATCAAGAATTTGTGGGGTGTGGTGTAACACATAATTCACCAGTCCATTCTAGTGCCTCACTCCATTCCCAAACTCCAGAATGTCCTTCTGTTCAGCTAGTCCAGGATAGCTGAGGATACCTGCAATCCCATGGAGTTGATGCCACACCAGGTACACGCAGTTATCACAGCGAAAGGTTGTTCAACATGCTATTAGGCAGGTGGTCATAATTGTTTTGCTCATGAGTGTAGAATTGCAGATGTGAATTTGGCAGATTCAGACAAATAATAAACTTCTTGAATTAGTCACTGGAAAACCAGCGTACATCTGAATCAAAATGAAATGTACTAGTTGCTCTTGCAACACTGAGGATTGGTCACATTCATCTGATTTACTTTTATCTTTTCACAGCCTCAGACCAACCACAATAACAAAAGTATAACACTATGTTCACTGTCAAACATGTACTCATTGTCTGCCCAGTTGGAAATCCCAGTTGGGGGTCCTATGCCACAATAGGACTTAGCAGTCATCCTTTCAGTCACAGGCTGGATCCAAGAGCCAGTCGCTTTGAAATTCGCATGGATGATAAACCAGAAATAAATAGAAACATCTGACTTTCTTGAATTAATTCAATATTATAAAAAACTGTAAGAATGTCATGTTAAATTCAGACTAAACACTTCTAACTTCCAAAAAATTAGTTGCAAAATAGCCAAAGATGCTCTTGCACTCAAAGCTGTGATTTTACAGCCATTTCTTGTACCTGTTGGAACAGTGTGCCAAACATGTCAGCCTAAAACTTGTTGAAATCATTACTTTTTTCTCTCAAATCTGCTTCTGGCTCCAGCAGTCTGTTAACATCTAACAGCAGCTGAGCCTGCTTGCTAAGCAGTCAATCCCAATTTTACTACAGATGTTTCACTTCTATCCCTCACTCATACGTGCAATTCAGAATTATCTCACACAGGATTTGCACTATTATTTAATTAATTTATTAATGGTTTCTAGTATAGTTTTTTTATGTGTACCTGTTTGATTTATCTCTTATTGAATTTTGTTTCTTTATTGCTTTTCAAAGTTTTCATTAAAGTAATTTAATAATGATATGTTTTTATTAAAGTTCTGTTATGGTTTTTAGGAGCATTAGCAACTAAGGGCATATTGCTCCGGGGATATGTGGTGATCATTCCCTGACCTTTCCATATCCTCCGTATTTGGTGGTCATGGGCTCGAACCCCGGTCTAATCAAGAAGCGTGTGCTACGCACTGCTGCTCCTGCCCACCTGGCTACGGAGGTGCCAATATTATTAAAGTTCTATTATCAAAATATAAAAATATAATTTTATTATAATACTCTAATTAGATTATTTTTAATTCTGTTAACATATAATACTTTAAAATAATTAATTTTAACAGGTATCGATTTATTTATTAACTTTCACAGGTACTTCTCCATCTGTAGATGAAGAGCTCGTGAGGATAGTCAGTGGTTCTGGAGAATATGATATGGAACGTAATTCAAAGAAACTCTGCTCTCGCCAGAGAAGCAAATCTCTGGATTTTCTCTCTCACAGAGGTAATTTTTCTAGTTCCTTTTGTATTCCAATTTTAACATTTTCATCTTTGTAGTTTGTAGAAAAGTTGCTTGTTCTTTAATGATTTATATTAATTTTAAAAGTTCTTTTAAAATTTTTGAGTATTTTTCTTTATATTGGTATGCAAAAGTTGGGTGTACTTCTTCAGATGTCCTTGGTATCTCATCATTCTTATAAGGAAAGATTCCTAACAGAGATATGTGTATAGATATATGCTTTAAATTTTCTTTGTCCTGGAACCTTATACTTTATAGGCTTCTTAAAGTGAGGAGGAAGCAACCTATAATAATTAAAACTTTTGAGGAAATCATCTGATTTTCCTTTTTTTTTTTTTTTAATGAAGAATGATTCTTAATTCGATGCATTCCTTCTTTTGAGAACGACTTTCAGCCTGAGTCAATAAATTATTTCTGTCTTATGGCAGCACAAAGTTTATGGTCCATATATTCGAAGTGTGCTGAGACTGCCATATCATCTCTGTTGTAATGACACTTTGCTGCTGTGCAGTAGATCTGAAAATTAAAATCTCAGAGCATTTCTCACTCCCAAGGAAGATAATGAAGTAACATATTCAAAAATATGGATATGCATCTAACTTTAGGGTGACAGCAGTGCTGCAGAAGCTGTGCAGTTGTATACATGGAGGAAAATATTCCATTTGATGTCCACCAATCCTAAGCATATTTCTAAGTGTTGATCATCATCTACATAAGTGAGCTATCAATGTTTTTTTTTGTAGTGGCTCAGTTTTTGTCAATTTGATCCTGGGTTTTCACCTAATGGGTTGATATTCAAATTCAAACAATTTTTTTATCTGTACAGGCAAGATAAAAATGAAAGGATATATGCTGAACCATAACAGAGATAAACCAAACCAGAAAAAAATCAAAATAAAAACAAAAAGAGGCACTCTCAAAGGTTATTGATGATTTCTCAGATAACAAAGTTTCTTTTGAAGAATTTTCAGAGCAGAAATTTTTAATAAATCAAAATAACACAAATCATCCATACTCAAAATCTCATATAAATGAGTTACAAAACAAACTGGAAAGACCATCCAGGACCTTTTAAAACAGCAGGTTTGGATGATATTAACAACTGAACAAGAACTCATAATTATCACTGGAAAAGGGAAACAATGGATTGAACAACTCAGCAAACAATTTACCACAGTGTATAATTTGATAAGTAGTTCTATGAGCAGTCATGCTTTAAATTACGATGTGTACAGAATGGGAATTAAACTGCATGGTGGACACATCTAGTAGTAGTCTATTTGAATGTAGCACCATGAATGGAAATATTGATGTGAATAACATGGTCAATAAACAACTTCTGCTGTCAGATGCAATTTCATATAATAATACAGGTAGGACTCGGTTTACACTGGGGTTAGGTTCCTGAGATTTCCAGCGTAAAATGAAACAGCGTAAATTGAAGCAAAAATATAATGGGAACATATGTAAATACATTAGGTTGCGTTCCAAGATTTTCAGTAATCAACACAAAATATGTATTCAAAATGTTTTTTTTTATGAAATTTATGTATTGAAAATTGTATAATGTTTAAGAAAAAGAAAGAAAATTTACTGCTTTAAAAATGATAGAATAGATGTCTGTTTGGTTTTTTCTTTTCTGATAATAAGTTATAGTATGGCTGTAGAACTGGCTCATTTCCTCTCTTAATGGTTGAGCTCTGCTCCCAGTTGGCGGTCGTTGCTATAGAAGATCTCACATCCCTTATTAATAAGAGCAATAGTTTCTTGCATTGATTTTACTGTTAGTGTCCTAACCGACATTTCAGAGTCAGCTTCACTTTCCTCTGTGACTTTTTTGGACCGTTGTTCAGCTAACTGTTCTAAATATTCTGTTGAAAGCTCTTCACCATGACTCTCAAGGAGCTCATTTATGTCACCAACTTCTACATCATCTAGTCCTATTTCCCTTGCTATCTCTGTCACATTCTCTGTTATTGACACAAGGCTAGTGTCGTGCTCTTGCGAATCTGGAATGCAGTCAAGCCAAAGCTTACGCCAGACGCCATTCATACATGATTTTGCCACTTCACTTCATGCCGCTGAAACATTGGAGATCCCTTTCATGATGTCATATGACTTCCAGTAGTCTCTCAACGTGACATTATCAGACACTTGAATAGTCTCAGAAAATCCCTTGAGTGTTGTCCTTAAGTAATTAGCCTTGAAGGTGGATATTGCTCCTTGATCCATGGGTTGTAAAAGTCAGGTTGTGTTTGGTGGGAGGAAGACAATCTTGATCTCTAGGCCATTGGTATTCAAATCACTCAAATCTTGAGGGTGACCAGGGGCATTGTCCAGAAGCAGCAAAACCTTGTGGGGAAATCTATTTTTCGTACAGAACTCCTTTACCGCCGGGCAAAAATACGACATGTACCAGTCACTAAAAATTGTCTGTGTAACCCAGGCCTTTTTTGTTGGAACCAGAAGACTGGAAGCTGTGTTTTCACAATTCCCTTCATAGCACGTGGTGTTTCTGAATGGTAAACCAACATAGGTTTTAATTTGAAAGTTCCTGAAGCATTGCCACCCAACAACAAAGTCAAACAGTCCTTGGCTGCCTTGATCGTTCTTCATGAGCAGTGAAGGTATGGTTGGACAGCTTTTTCCAGTAGGGCCCATTTCATCTACATTAAAAACTGTCTGGGTTAAGCTTTTCTTCATCAACGAGTTTTTGAAAATAAATTGGAAATTCATTTGCAGCTGTAATATCAGCACTAGCTGCTTCTCCTGACATTTTAACATTATGGATTTTTGTTCTGTTCTTGAATCTAAAAAAACAACCTCTACTATCAGTAAAATCATTAGAACCATCCTCTTCACCACTTAACTCATCAAACAAAGATTTTTCTTTATACCTGATAAGTTTTTCTTTTAGAGGAAGATGACACTGGGTCATGTTGTCAATCCACGGGACAAGCAGCTTTTCCAGTTTTTCGACTGTTTTATTCCTGGAATAGTAGTAAGAGGGTCCAGCATCAGTATTGACCACTGATTAGGAAGATTGCTTGTGGTCTCAGCATTTTTCATTGTAGTTGTTACAGTTGATGGTGCTAAATGGAAGGCACAACACACGTCTGAACAAATTTCACCTTTCTCCATTCGCCGAATAACTCCCATTTTTTCTTTGATTGTCAATGATTTATGTTGTTTTTTAGTCTCTTGTCCAGATGCACTTGATAACACACGTTTTGGGGGCATGGTGATAGATATGTACAGTATCTGTATTTGAAAATACGTATTAATAAAAAGAAGTGTCCTGTACTCTAAACACCAGTGCATGTTTGTCAGTTCACTTGCAGTTCTTAGTTCGTGAAAATCTACATCATCTAGTCCTATTTCCTTTGCTATCTCTGTCACATTCTCTGTTATTGATGCAAGGGAAATGTCATGCTCTAGCGAATCCAGAAATTTGCTTTTTATCGTCACATTTTGTATTTTTTATTTATTTTTTTTTTTTTTTTGTTTAATTATTTAAATTTTAGGCCTTAGTTTATTATTTAGTATTATAGTATTTTTACAATGTCAGGACCATCTTGTCTAGAAAGTTGGGCAGAGTCATGACTCATCACCCCCCTCCAGTTGTGATTTATGAGAAGTGCAAAAGTGAAGTGGCATGAACCGAGTCCTACCTGTAATGCTAAATTGACATTCCCTGCAGATACCTTCTGCAGTTGCCATAACGAAGCACCCATGTTAATCGGTACCAAAAAACTGGAGCTTTTTTCTTCTCAATTTGTTGGAACCATTGTGTGCCAATGACATTGGTTGTATCCCAGGCCTGGATCACTAACAATCCAAACTGATATCTCATTGCCAGAAATATTGTCAACGTCTGTACTATCCATGCAGGACAACACAAAGCCATAAATCTAGAATGAGTCAATAATTAAGTCTGTTGCAATGCAATTTCTTGCCTTTGTTAATTGATAAATTGACACCTGCTCTTAATGATTTGTATGCTAATATGCAAATCAAAGTTGCATTTTTCAAGACTCATAAGTCTCCCAAACAAATGGATCAGTTAACAGAACCAGCATTCAATTCACTGCCCAATAAGCAGAGCTAGATATTTTGACCTGTCACAATCTTGTTGAATTTGAATGTTGTCTAAATACTCAGGGAGTTAATCATCTGAGTATGAACCTCATTTCCCTAATTTAGCAGTCAGCAAAGTCCCAGTCATGAATCTTTGTCATGCTTCTAAACATGAACAGACGTGCAATCCACAAGTGACAGTCCACCAAATTAGCAACCTTTCCTCCAAAATCAACCTCAGTTTTACCATCTCTGTTGCCATCTGAAAGTACTTTGTCAAGCAACACTTTTACCTTCATGGACAAAAATCCACACAACCTGATTCTGAAAAATCCAGACATACATTGCTCATGAATAAAACCTTCACCTTATGAACAAAACCAATGGATGATATTTCTCCTCTTGCATGACTAAGAAACTGTGAAATTGCACAAGTGTCTGTCGACTGTTGAAAATCACTGCATCACATGTCCAGTAAATTTCTTTCCCCAACTATGCTTATAACCCTGCTTTTCAATCACTGCCTATTCTGAGTATAATTTCCACATGGTCTAATCTTCTAAGATATCCAAAATCATCAACAGATAGATCAGCACTTATAAAAATTCCCTTTCAACCCACCCTTAGAGTTTTTACAGAAATATCCAGAGCCTCTGAAATAAGCTTGAGACCACTCAAACAACTTCCTTTCGTCCAACAACACAGATGTACTTTGTCTATCAGAAACATGGCTCGAACATGACCAAGAGTTAATAGCCTGTGCTTCTACCACCTGATTTTCATTGTTCTTCACATCAAGATCTCATTCCAGAGGCAGAAGCTTTCCCATCTTCATCAAATTTGCTCACACAATGTCTAGTAACTCTTTATTTTATGTTATGAAGCAGTACTCAGAGTGAAACCTGATGCCTGTTTAATCGATTTATTGTCATTTTATATTCCCCCATTTCCAAATATTGCAACAATTGATGATGCTACCTGCTGGATAATGAGTAAGTTACACCCCTCTGCTACTCATCTTCTCTGTGGCGATTTTAACCTTCCACCATATCGTAGCCCTCTCCTACAGTGACTAGTGAACAATCTCTTCCCATTAAATTTTACAATTGTTAATTAGAAGCCCACTAGCAGCACTAATAGTCTCGACCTCATTCTGTGTTCGGGCATTTGTAGAGTCACCATTCCACCTTCAAATCAGATCAAAACCCAGTTGTTACTTCTTTTACTGCCTATGTCTAGTTTCAATTGTTATAATGCTGTGGAGAAGAAGATCATATTTTCTCTGACTTTTCTTGATTCCAATAAGTGCCTTAAGGCAGCACGGTGTATTCCATGGCATGTGCTTGAAGGAAGTGGCCCAATCCTTGCAGTTGATCTAATCACAAGATGGATAAATACACTCATCCTCTATGCATTGGCCAAAACTATACACATTTCTCCAAGGACTAGAGTTTGGTGGACCAAAGATTTAGCATACAGTTTGTACAATAAGCAGTCCCTTCACAGGCAGTGGAAAATCTCTGGCACAACCCAAGATCGGATCCTATATTCCAGAGTAAGAACTATTTTCAACTGACTCAAGGCATCAGCCATAAAGAGTTACACCGATCCTACCCCTTTCTAAAAGAAAAGCACCATCCTTTTCCAGACACAGCATCATTAATTCAAATCTTAATCCAGATAACTGGATGGACCACATTGCCAGATTCAAAGCCAATTCCGCTTCTGTAGAACTACCTCTCCAATACTCTTTGAGTTTGCTCCTGCTGCTGATCTCTCCATTTCTGTCACCAGACAGCAACTTATAAATGCTATATACTCCCTGCATCTATCTAGTACAGTAGGTTGAGATAAGATACATCATTTCATTGAGTAGTGCCTTAGTCCATACATCCTGGATGCATTGCTCTCTAAAACTCAGTCCTTCCCACGATTATTCCCTTCCCAGTGGAATGAATACTCTGTAATTTCACTGCCCAAAGTTCAAGTGCCAACAAGCCCAAAGGATTTCAGACCAATCTCAACTTCTTCCACCCTCATCAAAGTCCTAGAAAAGGTACTCCTTGTAGAATTCAGCCAACAGCTCATGCCACTGAAACTAAAATAGTTCCACTTTGCAGTTATAAATAGATCAGCCAAAGAAAACTTCAGGGCATCGCTTCAGCATAAGAACTCTTTATTAATTGTTTGTTCCTCTGGAGCATATTCATGATGGACTGCACTCTCAAAAAAATGCTTGCATTGTGGCCTTTGTTTTTCTGCATATTTACCATGCATTTTTTGGGTCAAGGAAAAGGAGTTTTCCATTAGGATGACTGCTGTTTGGTTTCAGTATCATACCTCTAACCCTCATTTCATCTTCAGCTGTTGAATGTTCAAACTAATTGGAAGTGACTTGCTGGTGATGTTCACATTGTTTCTCCATTAAGAGTCGTCACACAAACTTTGCAGAAATGCACTGTGTTCAGTTTCTCTTAAAGTGGAATGACATGAAGTGAAAAGTTATTTATAGCCCATTGCAGAATCTAAAGATCATATGCTACCTTAAGAAGATCAGATGTTTCACTTGTGGCTTTTCCAATTTTAAAGCAAAATTTAACACACGCACACACATGTGCGTCATTCAGTGTATTCAAACACATTTAAATATGATGAGATATGAAAACATGTCATCATTATCAGCTGACAATAATAAGCTGCCATAAGTGAGTTCAGCTGTTCAGCTTACCACATGGTGGTAAGGAAGAGACATGTCTAAACTCTTTTATAGTGTGCTCTACTGTCTCAATGAGCCTGAATAAGAAGTGTAATGTGGATAATTTTTTTGAACAGGCCTTGTAAATACTTCTCAATAAAACAAGTCTTGTGGAAATAAGAATGATGTGAATGGCTTGAAAGTATCATCTCTTTAAGGAGATTTAGACATTAGTGCAAATTCTTATTGTGGTTAGCTTGCACCAATTTTATCTATATAAAAAGTTTAAATTTTCTTATTTCCTTATTTTATTTTCCTTATTAAATAAATTTCCTTATTTCCAATTTACTGGTTTCATGAATATTCATGGCCACATTTACTTCACTTGATTAAACATATCCTCATCTGTATGATAAATGTTTATAGCATATATGGGAATATTACATAAAGTATGGTTAAGAAGTTGTTGTTGAAGCATAGTTATTCATATGATTTACTATAATTTATTTTAATTTATAGCAGAGTCACCTTGCTTCTCTGAATCATCAGAATATCGTAGTAGATCTCCGTCCCCAACTCCTTCAAGTGGCTTAGAAAATACAAGTATTAAAGATTCTCCAATGCAAATTGATGTTTTGGTTTCAAGCACAGACAATTCTTGTAGCAATTCAGGTACGAATTGATCTTATTCAGATTTTGTTGTATAGGGTATTTATGACTTTTTATAAGGGTTGTTATGGAAACCATTCATTTCCATATATTAAAATACTAAGTAATATGGTTTTGTTTTTTAAGGGATCTATATTTTTGCAGAACACAACAGAATAGTGTATGGTGAATAGAGGAGGATGTGTTTTCCATCTGAAACTGGTGCCACTTTGATGCAGTTACAAAAACACCGCCAAAAACATTGGCGCTGTTTTTGTTTGGTGTGTAAAATTTGAGCATTCAGTGGCCTGTTATATGAATAACCTTCGTATTCATGTATTTATATTTGTGTTATTCATTTTTATACTTTCATTATACCGTATTTATAGGATTGTTGTTCCTTAATTTGTGTTCCAGATGTTATAGTGAAGACTTAAACACAAATATAACCACTTTGTCTTATTTTAGGTGTGGTCATATGCGACACACCTAAAATGAAACATAGCAGGTCGGATGACAGTACAGGGAGATGGGCCAAGAGATCGATCAACCTTAAGCCTGAAGATTGAATTCCACAGTGATTCTGTAAATGTAACACTATTTTATAGTGTACTACTCGATAGTTCTTGTATTTGTAATCACCCTGCAATAATAAAAACATTAATTTATGTGGAAAAACATGCATTATATTTAAGCATCCACATAAAGCTCTCTCAACATATTTGGTGGAAGTTATAATTTCTTATCACAGTTTACCTTCTTTAATAAATTACATTTGAGAAATCTCCCAATTTGATATATCATTCCAATGACTGGATTCTATATCAATGTTGTCTGGCATATGCCAATTGATCTGGGATGAGTTTACTGAGTGTAGTTTATTTCTGCTACCAGTAAATGTTCATATTGAGGTTGCTATTAACCTTTCTTTTTTTTTCCAATAAATTAAAATTTATATTCATTCAGCTCCATTTGTATTATGATATTGTAATATAATTTTGCTCTGTATTTGCACAGAAATATTGGTACGCCTATTCATTATCATATCAGATAAACCATCTTCGAATTAAGATGAAAAAATGGAAGAGGGAGGTGTTGATACTGAATAGGATTGATATGCACAAGAGATTGAAATATAGAGAACTGAAACATTTGGATGAAGGAATGCAGCATTGGTTCTGTTACTGTTTGAGAGAGACTGTCATCTGTGATAGTGTTTTCCAAACGTTAATGGCAGGTAAACCGGACCTTTTTTTTTACGCAAATATTTCCTTCTGACATATTTACATGAAGTATGAAAAAAATGTATCGAAATTAATTCAAATATTTTATCATTGGTTTTGTCTCATATCTGTGCAAAGTCATTACTAATTGCAAAAGCCTCAGCATCTCGACCAGCTGGGTAGGTGTGACTAGAAAATGGAAACCAGCCGGAGTTATGAACATTAAAATCACCTAGTAAAATTACCTCACTGTTAGGAAAGTTGCAAAAAGAGCAAGTCAAAGAGCTCCAAGTGATTAGTGGAATTGGGAGTACCGTAAGAAACAAATGAATTTTACACAATTAGGTAGAGAGACTTTAAGCCAGAGAAGATCGAAAAGAAGAGATTCCAAATTACCAAGTTTCTGACAGGGAATATCAAAACGGACATATGCACAAGCACCTCTTTCCGGCAAAAGGAATCATACAGCGAATAATTTGGGCAACTGAGGTCAGCAGTAGTTGAATCAACCAATAACTGAGATTCTGGCAGAAAATATTTGTGGGGTTTGGCAGGCTGCAAGTGGAAATGGACATTGTTGAGATTAGAACTGAGACCACATATATTTGTGAAATGAACTAGGAAGTGTTTGGGGGGTTTAGGTCTTTTCGCAGATAAGCTTACTCTATTAGTTTGACAATTCATGGTGTATTCAATAATAAGAAAAAATGGGAGAGACATGCTGTATGAAGTAATGAAATTTTTAGATATGGCATACACATGGTAAGAATATACTCAGATCCTTGACATAACGTGGGATCGACAATATTCCCCGCGCAAACACACTACTCTGACTCCCTCCAGTCATTATCTGGCAGAGTAGAGGTAGCAAGATTATACACTAGCTGATCTGGAAGCCTCCTAAAGAGTTCCCAATCAGTTCGGTCCGGTGTACTAACTAGCGGCTGGCCTGCGAACACCGTTTTATAGCTGTACCCTCAAAATATAAGGAAGATTGGATCTTGCCATGATGTTCTTCATAACCTCAAAAGTCATCAGTCATACTGCATGATGGAAGAGATGGGGAAGGGTTGACCAGAACTTAGCTCTGGAGACTAAACATGGATTCCACCACTTCAAGCCTCCATAAGCAAAGTGGTGGTATTGCACCGGTTGATGAGAGTCATCTACCACCTAAAATCTCGTCCTTTATCTAAACCTTGGTTTTCTAATAAATGTGCTAAGGCTGTTCAAGAGAAGAACTTTGCATATCGTAATTGCCTTGTTTCTAATCTTCGGTTTCATTTTCTGCCTACACCAAAGCTCACAATGATTGTAAAGCACTTATTAATCAGTCCAAACTAGAATTTGAACGCACTAAGAGTAGAAAACTTGCTTCTTGCCCTAATGATAGCCGAGCATTCTGGTCTTTTGCCAAAACTATTGGCTGCAACTTTTGCCCATCTCTGCTCCCACCTCTGTCCAAACCAGATGGTTCTGTTTTCACTTCAGCCAAGGATAAAGCTGACCTGCTAGCATCCCATTTTTCTTCTAACTCATGTATTAATGATCTTAGTAAAACACCTCCCACCATTCCCAACACGGTCCATTCAATGCCTCCTGTGGTCGTCCGTCAAAAGGATGTCAGAAGGATTTTGAAGAATCTTGATGCTAAGAAAGCTCCAGGTCCTGATGGTATTTCTCCACTTGTTCTCAAAACCTGTGCTCCTGAACTTACTCCTGTTCTTTGCCACCTTTTTTCACTTTATTATTCCAAAGGTTGTTTTCCTTCTACTTGGAAATTTGCTCACATCTAGCCAGTCCCTAAAAAGGGTGATAAATCCCTCTCATCTAATTATCATTCCATTGCAATTACTTCTACTCTTTCTAAGATAATGGAGAAATCAATTAACTGCCAACTCTTAAACTATCTAGAAACCTTCCATCTGATCAACGATCGCCAGTATGGATTCTGTCAGTGTCGATCCACTGGTGATATTCTGGCTTATGTTACCCCTTTATGGACAAATTCAATGGAAAAGTTCAGTGAAACACAAGCTGTTGCTCTTGACATCTCAATTGCTTTCGATCTTGTTTGCCATAAACGTCTTCTAAACAAGGTTCCATCTAATGGCTTGCCAACTGTTTTTTGTATTAGGTTATCCAGTTTTCTCTCTGATTGCTCACTGAAGGTCTCTGTCTTCTAACTTCTCCACTAATGCTGGGGTTCCCCCAAGGTTCAGTTCTTTCCCCCAACTCTTTTCCTCTTGTATATCAGTGACCTTCCATTGACTGGAAATCCTATCCACAACACTACACTATACAGACCACCACTAAAACTGACACTGTCTCTGGCCTTTACAGAGTTTGTACTGCAATACAGAGTACAAGCAGTTCTCGCTTCTCGAATATCCGCTACCAATTGTTTAAATGCTGATCTCCAGGTAATTCTTCAAATGGGGCAAAGACAACTTAGTTGATTTCAATCCTTCATTAACTCAGTCTTGTCTTATATCTCGCAAAAAGGAGTGTTCTGCTCCTATACTTATCTTTGGTGACACTCCGATTTTTTGGCAAAATGATATATCTCTTTTGGGGATTATCCTGACTTCTAATCTCTCTCTTGGCACAAGCACATTACAAATATTGCTTCCTCTGCATCTAAAAAACTTGGTTTTCTCTTTCGCTCTCGGCGTTACTTTTCTTCCAAACAGCTGTTCACTCTGTACAAATCGCAAATCCGCCCTACCATGGAATATTGTTCCCACATCTGGGGCAGTGCCCCCAAAACCTCTCTCAGGCTTTTAGATTCTATTCAGAAGAGGGCAGTTTGGTTAATTAATGACTCCTCTCTAACACCATCTCTTCACTCGCTGTCTCATAGACGTACTGTTCCTGCTGCATGCCTTTTCTTCAGATACTTCTATGGGCACTGTTCTTCTCAATTGGCTTCTATAATTCCTGCTCTCTCTCTCTCTCAAAACAGTCCGATAACTTGCTGCCACCAGCCAACATCCATTTACTGTCCAACTTCAAACTCAGAGAACAAACTTTTCATCTGCCTCGTTTATTCATTCAACTGAAGTTTTCTGGAACACCCTTTCTTCATATGTATTTCCTGAAAATTGCTGGAAAATTATAGAAGTTCAAGTCTAATGTGAAAAATATCTTCTTTCGTCTTCTCAACCTCCAACCCAAGCACGGTACTAAGTACTATATGTTCTAATACCTCTCATGTTTGGGGTTTTCATAAAAAAAAAAAAAAAAGATGGGTTCCTTCTACAGGAGTGTTCCTTTATTTTCTTATTTCCAAGTGGAAGGTCTTCCTGTCATCCTCTTTATTTTATTTTCATCTGTTCCTCTCCTCATCTGTCTCCCCTGCTCCCTTTTTCAATTTCTAGAGTGTTCCCTCCCTGGCAAGCTCAGGCATCATCCAGGGTTCACCCCTGCCAGAGCTCTTTCTGTTCCCTACTGTACCTAGTCTTCCCCCCCTCTCCAGGGGGGGAAGACTAGGTACAGTAGGGAACAGAAAGAGCAATGATGTGGGGGTCTCAGTAGGGGCTTTCATTGGCTAAATGGCTAGAGTAATAACAGGCCTGCACAATACAACACTACACTACACTATACAGACCACCACTAAAACTGACACTGTCTCTGGCCTTTACAGAGTTTGTACTGCAATACAGAGTACAAGCAGTTCTCGCTTTAAGAGTTCCCAGGTTTGCAAGTTTTTTCCCCTAAGTATCAAGTATCAACAGAATTGAAAATATGTACATTAATTGCAAAAAATTAATGTTAAACATTAAAAAATACTGCATTCAAAACCACGTGCATAGCTATACAATACAGTGTACCCATTTACGATATTAATCAGTTCCAGAGACGCCATCGTATCAAATACTGTAATGTGAACCGAATAACACATTGTTTTTTGGTAATTAATTTTGAAGATCGTGGAAGTTGAAATTTTCGCTGTATAACTAAGCTATTTATCTCTCTAAAATGTCATTTTTAAGGTCAAGAGCGTGACCTTAAGGCCATATAAAAGGTCTGGAGTGTGGTTTGTAAATTGTATTAGTTACCAATTCAAATCATTAAAATGCACTACACTTTCATCGTTATCATATGTTCTGTTATAAGAATCAATTTTAAGCGCCTTTGTGATATTTTTCTAAAGCACATTTCTGGAGGTCACGACCATAAAACGATAAAAACAATTTGCACTTTCCGGTTTATTTGGATTTTCTGTTACTGCAAGCAGTTATAAACGGGGTAAACTCTATCTTCTTGCATTTGCGAAAATACTGATAGCTGGAATTGTGCAGTTTTTTTTATGTTGTTATGGTGAAATGTGTTTCCCCTTTATTGAAATCTTCAATCGTATAAAAAACATAAATAAATTTTCAGAATCTTCACTTCATTCCTGTTTTTTTTTAAGCTTCGTAAACTTGTTATCCGCGCGAATCGTGTTAGTTGCAATTTGTGTGTACCATTAAAAAATGCTTATGCATGCAATTGCGAAATTTATAATTAAGAGATTATCTTGGAAACAATCACCTCTTGAAACATTTCTGAAGATGACTCCTTGTGCAACAAACCAACAATTTCTGAGCCAATAATAAGTGATCAATGAGAGTGCATTTAGTTGATGGTGATGAAGAATAAACATTCTTTAACATTTGTAAGTTGTAAATAATTTCTGTATTATTATAATTTGCTTGATTTTACAGGCTACGTTTTCATTTCTATGGATAAATCAATCATTGTTTAAACAAACTAATTAGCTAACTAATTTCATTGTTGAGAACTGAACCCCTATTTTTAAACTTATGTCTATGGGAAATAAATTCCCGCTTTACGAGCGCATGCTAGGAACGAATTAACCCAAAGTCAAGAACTACCTGTATATAAATGTGGAGTTTGGGAGGACCCTGGTCCGTTTGACAATCAACACTACACACTATACCCCTCCACTACCATAAGGAGGTAGGCCAGATGTGGAAAAGTCTCCGGGTGAGGTAAACCTTGGAAGTTGCCTGAGCTTGCCAGGAGGGCCACTAAAAAAAAAAAAAAAAAACCAACCAACTCTGGAAGTTTTTATTGGAAAGGAGCATGGGGTGATGATAGTTCAAGTATTGGAGAAAAGGTGAAGATAAAGAAGGTGGTGATAAAAAAAAACTGGAAAACAGAAGTTATAGGGGACAGAGGGTTACCCCCAACGGAAGAGACCCATCTTTCACATGGGAAGGGGTGGACTGTCGAGAAGTATTTGTGCAGTTCCTTTTATACCAAATAAACGGATAAAAATGTATTATTTTCTTTTTTTCTGAATTTCTGCATTCCTCATTTCTAAGTCACCAAAATATTTAATTTCTGCTCTGTTTGATTCACTAAATTATCTTTCACCAAATTTTTGCATACAATGAAATGTCATGCACCAAATCATTGCATACAGTGGATCGTCATACACTGAATTTTTGTACAACAAATGGAACCATGTAAAGAATACAGCAATGCGATTGACTTCCAGTAAAAAATACAGTAATGAATATACTTATTTCTGATCCCTCAGGGATCCGAAATGGCAGAAACTTTCTCACCCCATTCCACATAATCTGGGCTTAACATCTTTTGATTATCATTTCTTCAGACCAATAGAAGAGTTTTCAAAAAATTTCAAAATAATGAGTCATCAAAGCCATTTCATTCTGTTTCTAACAACTACAAAGGTTCAAAAAAAAAAAAAAAAAAAAAAAATTTTGGAATTTAGCAGAAAGATTAGTGCCAATAAAAATTTGGTTCATTATATTTTTTGAACCACCCTCTTATTTTGAAACTTTGTGCTATTAATTACAATAATTAGTTGTATTCAATGAAACTAAAGAAACTAAAAACAGTTGTTATAATATATTGTAGTAATAGAACACTCTAAAAACTGGGAAAACTGGAAGATAGAAAATTGATTCTCTTACTGGAAAACTGTTGCAACCATTCCCAAGCTAGTTTCTGGGAATGTTTTACCAACTTTTTTCTTTGTCTTTTTTCCTTTGTCCCATAGGTTATATCCTTCAAAATTACACTAGAAGGATACAACCTATAGAACAGAGGAATCTGATAAGTCAAGACAGGACATTCAAGATTGGTAGTGAATTTTCAACATTAAAAATACAGCTTTTACTTTTGCTTTGTATACTGTTTTTCATATGATTTAAGTTAAACTGATACTTTAAGAACTGAGAGGAAATTATGGCTGTTTCTAATGTTCATTTATAAATTATGTGGTGAAGGTGATTTGATTTGAGGACTTCAGTATTTAGCATCGAAAATTACCCATTGCAAAAAATTATTAATCTCTCAGTTATGTATTGCCCACAGTCATAGCAATAACAGTGGCACCTGGTCAGACAGGCCTAGTGCTGCTTTTTATTTTTTTAAAAAAGTTTTTGATGTTTTGAATTTTATTTGTATACCAGTGCTTGACCTTCTGCTATCTTTCTAAATGAAAAATTAAAAAACTAAAACTGTTTTGTTTTTTACACCTGTTATTTTCAACAAAACAATTTTTTTTTTTTTTTTATTCATTCTACTGAAAAAATATTTTAACATAAAATATAAACATGAAGCTGTTAGTCTCTTTCATTTTCAGATTTATAAAATTTAAATGCACAAATTCAGTATTATATGTGCATGTTTGTTTATATAATAACTTAAACATAAAATGAACAGTAACTAACATATCATAACAATAGCATCATCAGTTTACACAAAACTAAAACCAAAAATAGTAACAGAAATGATGACAGCTGGCTTCTTCATATATTTTTCATATTTAATTCTGAGTAAAAAGTAATGTCACTTGCAAAACTGCTCAAATAAGAATGTGCAAAATTAGGAAGGCAGATAAAGTAGCAACCACTAATCTTGAACTGAATTAATGTGCAGTAGATGTTTCGCTGTGGGATCTCAGACCAGGTGTCACCATGGCAAACTGTGTTCTTCCTGCAAACCCAGTATGACATCTAAATGATAACATCAGAAGATTGAGTTGAAACAAACATATTGAAGCAGTATATGGTTTTTTTAAAAATGATGCTGAAATTATAGACAGGAAGTGAAGTCTGAGAAGCTGAAAGAATGTGACAAAAGCTGAAGAGGAAAGCATTCATGATAAGAATAAAATAATTGGCTTATGATATTTTATTATTCAGTACAATCATAAAATTTTCAGAAAACAGCTCTTCATATTTTACATTCTGTTTTCATGCAAAAAATGGTAAGTCAGCTAAGAAGGCTGATATCCATGATTCATTCAAGAGAACTCTTAAGTGCAGTAAGATTCAGTGGATGTTGAGAGTTGAGGTTCTTTTTTTCATAGTACATAGTAAAGGGAAAAGGTGCGATATCAATTTTTCAGTGTAATGTAAATAACTCCTTGATAAAGTAAAATTCTTGTTATTACTATGCAATCTATTTTGTGAGAAATAAAATAAGATTTTTTTTTAAATTTAAATGTTCATCTTTTCTTTTATATACCTTATACATTATTAGAAATTGGAGAAGAAAAGCCATTTAAAAATAGTCAGAAAATAACCTCTTGAATTGCCTTAATAAATGAAAATTTACACAGTTGTAATACACATGAAATAACTTTTGTTTATCCAGTGAATTACTAAAGGAGTGACAGATGCTTGAAATATTGTATTATAGGATTGTTTTTCTCTAAAAATAGGTGGCACGACTGTGGTTAGTTCACATTTCATATCCAATTTACAGGAACCTCTATAAATGGATTTGTGAGATAATATTATCAGTATTATCTTTATGTACAATTCTCAGATATCTGAAACTCTTATTGACTGATTTATTTCTTATCATAAGCTCTTGTTCCATATCTGAATTCAATTTTCAGAATTGACATTCAAAAATTACCTTCAACTCAAATAATAAACACGTTTGTAGATATCCTCCTTTCAGGATTCAGTGTCTGTAGTATTGTGCAGATGCCATTCTTAATGAATTTTGTCAGTAATTAATAAAAAATGATCTGAAAAAAAAATCAAAAGTTGAGTTTAGTGTTTCTGTTGATTTTTTTATAACTTTCATTAATGAAGAGGTTACAAAACATTGAAAGAAAACTAGCAAATGTAAATATCAGTATAGAGAAAGAAAGAGATAAATAGTAAATTATCAAAAGCACCACTAGGTATAAGACTATGGACAAGTGATGTTGACAGTATTGAAGAACAGTGCATAGAGAACATACATTTCTGATATAGGAATGGTGATTATAAGGAGAAAGCTGTGAACAGTGGCTCTATGCTATTATAGGTGTAGTTTTCAGTGGATCCCCACCTTTAATGCTGGAGAAGTGACCTAGTGGTAGAGTAGGATGACTATATAACTTTATCTTTAGTTCTTGATCTTTGAAATGTTGATTGGTATTTCTTAGATTAATGTCATTATTTAAAGAAAGCAATGATTCCTGAATTAATGGGATGAATCAGCAGTTGGGTTAGCAGTTATTGAATGAAATGTAGGGTATTCTGCCAAACACTGATTTCTCTGGCATATTGCTGATGGGCCCCATAATATCAGGGAGCAAGAGATGAGTAAGATAATTATATGAACTAATTAGTCAGTGATATAGGTCTGTATTATAGGACTGCAGGGGGTTATTTACAGTCAGTAATCTGGCAAAATGTAGCAAATTCCAAATCAGAGAGGAGAACTTTGTGTTGGATGATACTGACATCAAGATTACAATCATTTGTTATTTTTTTTATTTACAGCTTTTGATCTGAATGGCTATTGAATGTGCCTACTTTTATTTCTGTTGATAGCAGTATTAGGAAGCACCTAAATTTAAATGAGTTTGCTGCCCAGACATGCAGTTAGTAAACATTTTTATTGCTTAATCTGAATATTGTGTATTTTTGTATGTCATCATTTTTCTCTTTCAGTTTTAAAGTAACAAAAGGTTTTAAAAATATTAATAGACTTCAGTCTATGGTATTTTATAATATCTACCTTTAAGCTCACTCATGGTTTTTTTTTTTTTTTTTTTTATAATTTTTTTGTACTTGCAGGGTTAAAGAAGTTTAAGCACCAGGAGATTTAAACTTTAATTTGAAGGAGAATTAGGTGGAGGACCAGTAATAGTTTTACCATTTCCACCTGCTCTCACAAATGGTGTTACATACTATCCCTGAAGTATCACTTTGGCTGATGTTCATATATGCAATACAGTTGCCTTACTGTGTTTTGATATGGTTTAAAATATTGTCAATGAGTTGCATCTGAAAAAGTAAAAGTTTGTTTGTAATTTCTGTCACAGGATGTATTCAGTAGATGCAAGGAGTGATCATTAACACAAATAATAAACTTCTCTATAATGCCAGTAATTTTGATAATCAGAAATGCAGTGATAGCATCTTGAGCTGTTTTTGATGCTTATGAGGAGGTGGTGGTTTCATTTTTTTTTTTTTTTTTTGTTGAAATATTGTGAGTGTCATCAGTCTCTTCAGGATTGGTGCAAGCCATTCAGCTATAAGTTTTGTCTGAAGATATGGGCTTCATAATGCATTTTTATGCATGATGGCTAATTCAAGATCACCAAATTGGTGCTTGTAGCTTCCTGTTTTTTTTTTTTTTTTTTTTTTTTATCATATGTTGAATCTAATGCAATATCTGGACGAGTCCATCGAAATTTTCTAAGATGGTAAGACCTTGATTAATGTATTTAAGGAATAAAGTTATACTGTTTCTTTTAAGATATAGAGAAGACTACTTGCCATTTTCCAAACTGTAAAACATATTCTAGAAATAGCATCTGTTGATGCAGACTTTGATACCTTTACATGAATATCTAATTTTCATTACTGTCTATGCACATTATATTCCCTTTGTGCTTTCTTGTTTGCAGTGTTTGACTGTGTCATCTTTTCTACCAAGAAAGTGCATTTTTCAAATAGTACAAGTTAATATACATATTGCATTACATTCCTGACACTTGATTTTTCAAATTTCTCTGATTAATGTAAATGAAAAGTAAAATAAATAATAAACTTGTTACCAATTCATTAATGGTTAATATTTAAAAAGTAATTATTTTCCTTCACTGCACCTCACAGAGCAACCGGGTTACCTATCAACATGAAATTTGGTACCAAGGTTACTAAAGATATTCTAAATAAATCCTGAAATTCCAAAGGGGATCAGTGTTTCTATTCTAAATTTATAACAGTTTTTGTGTATAAGGGAACTAGGGGTGGATATACCAAACCTAAATTGCACAAAAAAAAAAAAAAAAAAAAAAAAAATTGATAGATAAAACAACCCCAACATTTTTACTTGACTATCACCGGGCTAAAACAATTTGATTATAACATATTGATTATATAGCTTATAATAGCATATTGACATGTAAAAAAAAAAACTCCTTTCTTTTAGAACTTAACTTGATAAGAGAATCCAAAAGCAAATTAGAAAAAATTGTCCCTTAAAAAAAGCAAGTTGGTATACAGTGTCCAGTCAAACATTATAATCACCTATCTAATAGCGGGTGTATCCTAAAGTACTGCTGCCACACGGTGAGTCATGGGCTGAACTACAGCACTGTAGTTCAGGTGTTAACCAGTATTGGACATCCATCCCTTTATCAAAGTCCATCAGATCATGTCCCTGGCCCACGTTGATCAAGTACCTCATATGAACCACATGCCACAAACCTACAGTATTACGGGTGCTGGTTCTCACCACAACACTTGCCGCCAACTGGGGAGGAATGGCCAATTGCCAAAACCTGGGGGTGATTATATTGTTTTTACTGAACAGTGTATATAGTACATCGAACATACCTTGTGTAGAAATTTTATTTCTGTAATTTTAACACCTCTAAATTATAAAAATTTTTGCATTAATATATAGTGACGTGTGTTCTTT